>NC_051126.1:1190493-1930108 GCF_014839805.1 Manduca sexta | reverse complement strand
CAGTACTTCAAACAATAAACACCATTAAAACCGAATTACAATTAACTTAATACCAACACATATTTACAAATTGTAATTTTTACACGATATTAACAAATAAAATATATAATTTCAAATTTATATTGTCATAAATTAAAAATACATAAATATTAAAAGTTAGGATTATGAATAATTTGAAACTAATAAACACACATGCATTCGGTAACATACACATCTTTTACGGTACAGAACTTGTTAATAAAATCAAATGTCCTTTATTTTATAATGACCCCATGCTAGAGTGTCAGTTGAATTTTCTAATAAATAACGTTTTGTGTCATTATGTGATAAAGATATTCTTATTGATTTTTGGGTATATATGGAATGTTTTATTGATTTAAACCTTAACATTTCATTATATTGTGTTTTCTTTTCATATAGACATGATTTATAATCCGTAAGACAAAATTTTTTTGTAACATTTTTATTTATACCTTTCGCTTTACATATAGATATATCTTGCACATCCATTGCATACATTTTTGAACGAAGACCTACAAACTCTTTGAAAATTTTACCGTTGTTTTCATCTTTGAAAAAACCTAAGCGCTTTTTATTCAATAATGGTAAACCATATTCATTATTTGGTGGATAGTCGGATGTATCAAAGTAGTTTGCTAAATCAGTTTTAATATCAGCATAGAAGTTTTCTGTAAATATTTGATATATTAAACTATCGGTGTCAGTATAAAAGTAATTTAAGTTTGTCTTGATATTTAACTTTCATGTAATCGTAATGAAAATCATATAGTAATGTTTTTGATAGATCCAAAATACAGAAACCGAGATAAATTGGTTTATTATAGACAACCTTGGTTTTATTTAATTGTACTGCAACTAAGCTTTCTGAGAATATGGATACGCTGTGAAACTCAGGTCGTGCTATTAAAGATTGAGCGCCTTCGGTTTTACCACGATTTAACCAGTGATTTACTAGTTTTACATTAACCCGTTTTCTTACATTTTCCATTGTTTTACCAAATACGGAATTATTCATAAGTTTGAAAAATCTTTCTCAAAATCTGAAGTAGCTAACGAACGCATATGAGTGTTCAAATCTATGTAACTTTTTAACCATGTGGATTGTTCAAATTTAAGTATTCTGTGAATTTTAACTAATCTGAGTCCTTTCCTTAAACATTGCTTAAGGTTTCTATAATGGATGACATAATTTTTTTTATCATTTAAATTTGGGATCAGTTTCTTATCTTTACTACTTCCTAAACACACATTTTCCGGACAAAATGGAAAATCTGAATGAAAATGATGTAAATCATTTGAATATTCTAAATCTACTTCTAAAATAAAACCATATTGAGCATCATCGGCGACATTAAAGTCTGTCTTTATGTCTACCCATTCAAATTTACCGGTTGGGAGACATTGGGACATAGCCCAACCATATAGGTTATTTGCATCTAAATACATAAGAAACGAAGATGGTTTGTCTGAATCATATTCCGACATAAACATGTTATTTGCTATTGCGTGTCTGTTACTACATTGCGATATACCACCCCGAATATTATTAGCTATAAACGTTATCTTATCGATATCTGTTAACAGCTCTAAATTAATTTTAGTAAATATTAACATAGCATCCCAACTTAATCCAGGTGCTGTATAATAGTGGGCAGGATCTAATCCGTATGTTTTAAGACAAACATCTCTAAAATTTTCAAATATGTCCGCTAGTAATAAAACATCCGTTTTAAATAAAGATCGGAATAATCACCCATGTCTTTACAATTGAAATGATTCCATACATCTTGAGCGTGAAGGTAATCATTTTCTGTGATGTGACTATCATTTAAAGAACTATAAAATTTATCGCGAGTAGGAAGATGGGTTATTTTTAAAGAATCAAATGAAGTCATATATTCGTATGGATAAACACCTTTTCTTATTAAACGTTTAAAATCTTCTTCATGTGGATATTTTAATTTTAGTTCATTAAATTGTTTAGGTAATAAGTTCTGAGCTAATTTATCAAGACTACTGGACATAAATTTAAAAGAGTCAAGAAATCTTAATTTCAAAATTCTATTATTGATTTGTAAAACTTTAGAAAACGAAATATATTTTTCCTTATTCTCAGGAATAAGTTCAATATCACCTTCATCAAAATTAAGACCATGCACTATAAAATGAGCATCATAATTACTTAAATTATGAAAAATACTGGAACAAAATTAGGTGCTTTGTATTTCTTTGAGCACAATGCATGAGCAACTCCTTCATAAGCACCAGTGTGGAAATTATATGATATTGTAGTATCTCCGTTTAATTTGTTGCTACAAATATAACATGACTCACTTTGACTAATATTTATTTTATCTTCATCCTTTAATGGTAATGGAGATTTAACAAAAGTATTTTTATTACAAATATTTTCTAAATCTTTTTAATTAATTGCATAAATTTTAGTGCGCAATCCTTTCCGGTATACGATCTATATACTGAAAAATTGTCATTATAAGAACATTTGATATAATAACCAAAACTATACATTTCGTGTTTTTGAACATTAGCAGTTGATGATTGATTTGGGTTATTAAAACAGCCCTCTATTGGATTTAAGAATGCTTCAAAGTCAGCATATATTACAAATGGTACTCTTAATTTACGTTCAAAGTTATTGAATGAAATTTGGTTTGATGGGATTAATTCATTAAACCAGTTTCTTTTTCTATCGTTTTCCGATGGCAAATTTGTGCACACGTTAAAACAGTCATTTTCTTGGTGACGTTTTAAAATGTAAATTTTAATAAACAACCATCACAAATATGAACTGCATGTTCAGAGGTTGATAATTGTTTAGATAATAATCTCGAGAGGTTTTTGATAAAACAATAATGACCTTTGGTACCTTGAGATATGTACAATAAGTTTAAATGAGTCGTTTTTCTATGTTTCGTGAAATGTAATGGTCCTACAATTTTATTAGTTTTGTTTAATGAATTATAATGCAATCCGAAAACATTAATACTCATATTATTTAATTTCTCAAACTTATGAATGTCATTAATTTTAACAGGAAACGAGATATTATCAAAATTTAACTTGTTTTTATGTGTTATATAAGATGATACCCTGTTGGAGCTATGAGTAGCTGGATACAATCCTGACAATACTGCCCAACGGAAGCATTCATGATCATTATTTTGAACATTAATAACAGCTTTTTAATATTTAACATCTAATGTCAAATCTATATATGAAGATCAACTTAATGGGTTAAAATTGTTAACATTTATGTCCAAGTGATTTATTTTAACTAAACTCCATCCACTACCCTTTTTCAAAATTTGTCATTTTGTTAGTTATTTCGGTAAATATTGATGGGAAAATAATGTCTTTTATCATCCCCTTGACAAAAAAGATAATTAGATATCTGAAAGTCAAAAGTATTACGTAGATTTTTTGTTTCTTGTATAAAGTTAGCATTGAGAATAAAATTAACTTTTACAACAGAGTGTTCAAGGATAGATCGTTCTAGTAGTTTATACATTACGCTTGTAATATTTTTCAAAAATAATTCAGGTGTTTCAAACAAATGGTCTGAAATGAAATTAGATTTCACTCTGTATGTAACAAGTCTATTACCGAAAGCGCTATCAATCAATTGAACATTAGAAAAATCATTATCCCTTCTGATTACATTATTTTTATGTGTATTGCTCTTTACGTGGTTGGTCAGATATTTTTTTAACACATGTACTTGACATTGAGGACATTCAATTTTATCATCAAATTCTGTACTTACAGTATTGTTTGTTGATGATGATAATGTCGATGGGGCTACAAGGTGAAGCTTTTTCTTCCTCTTTATTTCCTCTCCACTCAGTAACGTCGACGCTGATCTCTTCCTGCTGCCTTCTCCTTTCTGAATAGTTCTGAATGACAAAGAAAATAATTAATAACTTTATTAACTAACAAAATATATATATATATATTGCAATTGATCTAATATCTAAATACTAACATTTTTGTTATTCACATTGTGAACAATATGCTTGCATGGGTAATACACCATCAATGACGTCTTCATCTGATTCCGATACATTTCCGATTTTATGTCCATTACATGGAGTGTAATAGGGAGAAATATCAGGGTCTCTTAGCATTGACTCTGGTAAAACATTTTGTATATACCAAAACCTTATAAAATGATGATATTTTTGTAAAATAATATTTTTGCTAAAACCCGCAATCTCACTCTGGGATAAACTACAAATATCAAGCGAGCGGTACATTTTCGTTGTACTCCAATGTTAAAAATATAAACGGAAGAAACACGTGAAATGATTGTGAAAGACGTCCCAACCGTTATAAATACTTGGAATGTATCCCCTCTTCATGGATTTTCAAAACATGTTACAACTAGTCTTAACATAATTAAAAAATATTGTACTCACGTTTCGACTTGTGTTTGTTCCATTTTATCACAGAGCTCGTAAAGTTCTTCGTCATGTTGCGATGACATCAGTTCCATTGATTCGATGTTTTCGACAAGTTCGACAAGTTCCATGTTGTATAAATTACAGCTCAATGCATCCATGATGGGAAATGACTTAGCAATGTGTAGTTTAAAAAATTATTTCAGACCTTATAAACTACCTAAACAATTTACTTTACAACTCTCTTAAACGGTTATGAAAAAAGTATTCAATTAGTTCCAAACATGTTTTAACGGTTCCCAATTACTTTACAATCGTAAGCTTGACTTGACTTGACAAATATTAAAAGAATCATAAGTATTTACAATAATTATACTTAGCACTAGCACAAAGAGTTCAAAATGCAAATAGATGAGTAACTTAAAACACTGTTTTTACAATACAATCTAAATTATTAAAATATTTAAGTATAGCAATCGCCAAAAATACAATGATTGGTTTCTTAGAACAAAGCATAATCTCTAAATGAAATCAATTATTTCTTTCACACGAAGAACATTTCAAAGTTATTAAGTTATAAAAGTTTATGCACTGGCACTACACACTGACACTTTTTCATTTGTCTGTATCTATTGTATATTTCACACAATCGTCCTTACTAGCCAACTGTTTAGTAATATTGTATATGGTGTCCTTTACAGTTTGCAAGTTCTTATCACAGTCACTTTCTGCGTAATATTTAAGTCGCACTTCAGCGTGTTTCCACTGTTCGATCGTTGCAATATTTTTTTATTTTATTAACGTCGTAAATTTCAATTTTAATCAGGTGTGATGCATGTGTACCGTCGTCGCTATTAGATTTGATGTATGAAATGCCGCCACCACTCGTTGATCGACCAACACTGGATGACTTTTTCGCATTTGTCTTTTTCTTCTTTGGTTTTCGAAAAAGTCATCGATGTTGTTAAATTCGTTCGATCTTTTATTGGCTATGATCGCCTTTTTGACTTTGGCTGCGAGCGTCCCTTCTTCGTCACTAGGTTCATCGTGTTCATCAGCGTAATAATAACTCTTGAAAGTATTTTCAGGAAACTGTAATAAAAATTTATAAAAATGTTTTAGTTATCGGTTAAGTAAGTAGTATGTGATAAATACGTATAGGTATGCTAAGTATAAATGTACAAGTTAATAACAATGATAAATTAATAAGAGATCGAAGACAGCTAAAATGTATTAACCTCGTGGACAACACATACAATAAACAATTAATTAAACATCTGGTTGGTTATAACAACGTTAGGTCAAAGTATAAAAAGGTACTTACATTCATTTTTATAACAGTTTCACTATTTTAACACTTCACTATTACACTTAACTGGAGATCTCGCTTGGAACAGAGCACAGAGTGGAATACGATACCATGTGATTTTGAGTCGGTCTTTTATATGGAGAGCGAGTATTGTTTCCGTACAGACAAGACTCAACATGTTTCCAACTTTCACCATAAATTTTATATTGAATACGTATTATTCGAAAATGGGAATAATAGAGACGAGACCTATTGTTAAAAATAATAGAGAAGTAGTAAATCATTGATAAAATATAGTTACCACTCGTGGGAACAATGAGAGGATGCAAAGGTTTTGTACCTAGAATTTGGGTAATGTATTATGTATGACAAACAATTGATTGATTTATCTTTCACAAACAATGGCCATAATGTGTAAAGGGTCAGTATTGAGTAATTGTAAACGGTTATTAAGTAGAAATACGATACAAAGACCTTAGAGTTTTTCAATAAAAAAAGGATCACTGATAGAAAGTAGAAAGACAAAAGCATAACGAAACAAAGGGAACAGGTCCAAGCTTGAAAATGAGCCGTAGAGCATGAGTAAAGTTAATGCATCACTCCATTCGCGGGTGATATAAATGCAATCCGCGGACGTTGGTATTGAAATCCACGGTTAACTTCGACGTAAAATGCGGACGGTACAAGAGTAATCCGCGGACGATATCATTGAAAGTCGCGCCGATAACAATGAAATTCGCGGGCGGTATAATTTTAATTCGCGGGTGCTATCATTTTAATTCGCGGTCGGTATTATTTTAATTCGCGGTTGATATCATTTTAATTCGCGGTCGGTATAATTTTAATTCGCGGTTGATATCAATTTAATTCGCGGTTGATATCAATTTAATTCGCGGTTGATATCAATTTAATTCGCGGTTGATATCAATTTAATTCGCGGTTGATATCAAATTAATTCGCGGATAGTATAGTGCCCCGGCCCTGGAGCAGGCCGCGGACCTGCCGTGGCCGGGGGCGCGGGGTGGCGTCGCAGGTGCTCGGGTATCGGTGAATCCCTTACTACTGACGTCACCGGACTATTGCCCAGAGCTATGTTATAGGTGGCCTACTAATTACATAGCCAGATAACCCTATTAACCCCACATTACTTGCCCAATCTTACTCATTATATTTGATATGTGAATATCTACCATATCTACAAATCAATTTGATTCTGTTTCCACAATTACTTTTTTTTGTTTTATCTTAACATTAGCTGTTGTGTATGCTCACAAACACGCACTTTTTGAAGCTTATCATCAGAAGTGCATCATGGGTCTTTAGAACCAGATTTTAGATTGTATATTTAAAAATACTTTAACGTGGGAGTATGTATTCTTTATTTATAGATGACAGTTCGGCAGGATGGATATCAAGCAGCAGTGTGTAGTCACTGTTGTGTTCCGGTTTGAAGAACATTGTAGCCAGTGTAACTACTGGACATAATGAGACTTAACATCTCACGTCTCAGGATGGCGAGCGCAGTGGAATACTTAACAATACTTTGTAACTCAAGGTGTTGGAAGTTGTTTCTACTGTCGTATCGCTTACCATCAGACGAACGGCAAGCTCGCATCGTCATTCAAAGCAAGAAAAAAAATATACATTAGCCATATATCATTTATATATCTTGTGAGTATTTTTGCTGCCTTCAATTCGGAAATGGCCGAATAGATCCCCAGTTTTCCTATGTTTTCTCTACGTTATCTATACGCTTTCCCCCAATTTCCCCGCTACGTGATATTCGATGTTCAATAAACAGCCCGTTGTGTAAATATTTTTGGTAAGACATCGTGTCTTCTTTGACAAGGCCGAGTCTTTTATGTATTCTCTGTGACTATTCCAGACGAAGTTTTGCGAGGCAATAACAACAAATATTGGTAAACTATTATAATTGAAAGGTTTGTAAGATACTTTAATGATGCAGGTTCTAAAACATTCACACTTAATCGTCCTATCACTGAGTTGTTGAATTTTATTAAAAAGTATATAACAGTTTTTAATAATTTAAAAATAAATCAAGAATACGTAATTAAACGAAATACTGGTTGTCTTTGTGCCATAGTTGTATTACAATACGACTGTAGTGCTGATGTCTAGTTCGATTCCCGGGTGGGACAAATTGTTATTGTGTTTCTTTGCTCATTATCGGCGTGTCACGAATTCACGTCCGCTATGGCAATAGGCTTGCCCACTATCACATAATGGGACGGAATACCTACACACGGCGGAAGGTGAGTGCAACAGCCGTGCTTCTAACTGCCCCTTCGGGAATATAAAGCGTAAGTGTCTGTGTGAGAAAGAGTGTGTGTGTGTGTGCATGCGTGTGTGTGTCTTGGTAAAACGAAATACAAAGGAAAGAAAAAAATATTCGTTTAAAAACGAAAGTCTTTACAAAGTGGTGTGCCGAGTGCAGTCAACAAACTAGAAACTCGAAATGTTTTCAGCTTTACGAATGAACGAATACGAAAAGTTCGGTTATCTTTTGTCAAGTCTGTTTCGGGAAATCGGGATGCGATTACTTTCGCGTCGGGTTTTTGTTCCAGCTGTGCTAATTGATTGCACATACGGTGGTACGTTTTCATACCTAAAATGATGAATATATAATTTATTCTATTTTTTTGTGGCAATTAACTATGAATAACGTTTGTGAGAAGACTGACTCCCGAGATACAGTTAACACTAGTAAAGGCATGAGAAAATAAAATGTACATTTATATAATAGTGGCAATAAAGATTATTATTATGAGATTTATTATTATTTACGAGAGCATGCCTCCAATTTTTTGAATGTTTTGGTTTAGTTGTTACGGTGGGGTACTTAACTATCAATCCAAAGCGACTCGGTCCTGAAAAAATCGTGTAACACACAAAAGTACTCTTACCTCGAAATTGAACCTAGGAACTTCCAGTCTACAGCCCATCAACGCTATTGCTAGATAATGGATAGCATCTTATAACTTACATTTTAGACCATCACTTATAGTAATAACAAACCAACATAATATAATATCCTAAAAACCAACTCCTAACCTAATTGTACATAATATTACCTCAGTCCTCTATAAATTAACCTTCAATTTGCACAAAACCGAACGCCGCGCACAAAGGTTTCGACTTACAAGAAAAAACAACCGTTTATTTGAAAAAGACGTCTCGTTAAATATTAAACGCTCGCTTTCGGTCCAAAGTGTTTCACGGAAAGAAGGTAAGAGGAAATTCAGGAGACCTTGCCACCGATAAAAGATGTTAATAATTTTCTTCTAATCTGAAAATGATTTAACCAAATTAACCGACATAACCCTGAGAGTTGCGAAACTCAAATGACAGTGGGCAACACATAGCTCGTAGAACTGATGGCTATTGGGGTGGAAAAGTTCTGGAGCGGTGACTACGAACCGGAAGACGCAGCCTAGGCCCCCCACGAGATGGACTGGCCTGGTGAGGGTCGCCGGAGTCTGATGGATGAGGGCGGCCCAGAACCGGTCTCTATGGCGCTCAATGGGGGAGGCCTATGTCCAGCAGTATACGATTCCTGGCTGAAATGATGGTGAGCGAAAATTATTATTGTTCGTTTGGTTTATTTAATGGAAATTTCAGACATATACATCATTATATTTTTTCACCGCACCTAGTCTTTTTTTTGTATTGGATCCCACAGTCAATATCATGGGAAATCTGCAAAGGGTATACTGGAATCCCCTGGCTTACCGACTGCGGGACCCTGGAGGAGTTGGGAGGGGATATCTGAGGCAGAGAAGTGTGGGAGAGGGAAAAGGAACCTCTTTAGGATGGCAGAGGGAAGAAGGCCAGGAAATATTCTCGAGCCCTCTTAGGTCGGTATACATACAGTAGGTAGGTATACACAATAGACTGAGTACCTAGGGCCGTGGCAAATATCCCACCGTGCATGGGCGTGTATTCAGTGTGGATACCGTACGCCGCATCTGGTGTTAGCTGAAAAAGGTCTAACGAAATGTCGATTAGTAAGAAATTATACATTTTTTATCATGGGCACAATTATGCCGGCCTGTCTAATTGCTTATTAACGAACCGCTGCAAGGGCCCAATTTTGACAAAAAAATAACTAGGCTTTCAAAGCATATCGACATGAATAATCTCACCCCTTTGAAATAGATAAATCATAGAAATAGCAGTGGATGGGTGCTGTTTTTCTTCTTGGCGAGCTTATCTCCGTATAGAAAAAAACTCATGGTCTGCATCTTTAAAGTTCAAAATTATATTACAGTTTCCAAATAAATTTGTATTACATTTTTTGTTATAAACTCATCTGCTTGTTATTTAAAGTTGCCAACATTCCAAACCTCCCACCATCTCATTTTTCGAAGCGTAATTGTTAAGCTTCTTTCTGCTTATTAGTGGCAAAGGGCCTTAGTATCATTAGAATGATTTGCAGACCGCATTCATACATAGTACCTTTATGTTGTTTTAAGGAAAATTTCACCCTTCTCCACTGCCTACCTCCAAAAACAGACGCGTGAAAGTGAAGCATCAAGACAGACCGATTAATAACTTATAGAAATAACAAACTCAAGTTATTACAATATGCGAGCTAAGTTTCGTGAAGTTACATGCTCGGTGTTTGGACGTGTTTGTTATTTATGAACAACGTGCCCCCGCTTAACGGCAGTTGTCTAGTCGATATGTTATCCTAGTAGTTGTTTTACATTTAGTTTTGTTTTAATCGTTTTATTTGCGCGGGATAAGTCTAAATGAGAATTGAAATGTCTGTGATTTCGAAACATATTTGTTTTTTGTATTTACCGAGTCTACTCAAGTTTTAAAAGTTTTGTCTGCGTTATCTATAGGTAAATCTCAAACAGCTGAACCGATTTTAATGATTATGGATTTTTCAAAGAATAATGTGTGCTGCATGTTATATAAAAAGCGGCGTCCGAAATCTGGTACCTTGGTGCATAATTTATAATGCAGTTTTCTAAAAAAACATCCGAAATCTGGTACCTATATGCATCTTATATGGTACAATATTGGCAAATTCCAGTGGTAGTTGAGTAACAGGGCAACATTTCATCCGTTTTAGTGTTGTGCGTGGTAAACTGGATAATCAGGGACCGTGAGAGGGATCGGTATCACGGCGAGTGCTCGGCGCTAACTCTCCGCGGAGTTCCGGTGCGTGACCCGACTGTTTAGGGCGGCTAAGTCTGCTCGGTACAATGGATGAACGATAGCGGAATTATAATGTAAGCCCTGTGTTATATCCCACTGCTGGGCACGGGTCTCCTCTCCTCCTGAGAGGGATTAGGCCTTATTCCCCTACGCTGGCCTCCCCTCAAAATTTACTGGAATACACACATAACTCAAAAAAGTTAGAAAAGCGTGTCCTTGGGTTTTGTCTCGGCAGGCCGTTAAACTTTCAATTAAGCTATCGCCACTTTGACGATGCGATTGCTTTCGTGTAACCATTTTATTGGTTACTAGTCTCATGAGGCCTAGGTATATTCGGAATCAAATTAAATAAAAAATTCTCGCATATGACTACACTTATAATCCCTAATACATTCGGAACCATAAAGTAATTTAGGTAATTTGAAAGTGTCAAACAATAATTAAGTTAAGCCGAAAATCGATAGTGGGATTTCGTGCTCAATATGCATATTATGTTATTCTTTTATGATTGCCTAAGACACGTAGAAGACGGCCTCGGTGGCGTAGTTGTACTGCATGCGCGGTACGACAGCGCTCTGAGGTCGTGGGTTCGAATCTCGGGTCGGAAAAAGTGATATTTGGGCTTTCTACTCAGTATCAATCCAGAATTTGTGCCCGATGTGGCGAAAGGCTCGACCCTATCAGATCATGGGAGGAAACTCACTTGGCGAAAAATAAGTATCCTAGTTGTGCCTCTGCATATTCCTTGGAGATAAATACGTGATGTATGTGTGTATGAGTGTGAGTGCCTACTATTATGTTTTCTTATAAATCGCCACAGCTTATCACCTTCCGCCACCGCCAGCCCGACACTCGGAACGGTCACGATCCGGATACGAGATCAAACAAAATATTGTTTTGTTCTTTCAATTCTGTTATTGTTTACTTTCCATTATAATTTCCCTCGATTTACGCAAATTTTTCGCATTTAATGTTTTTATAACAGTCTGTAAGATTATATCTACTTATTTTACGTCGAATGAGAGTCAACAGTTAATTTCGAAAATTGTTTTTTTTATCATTATCTCGGGTGTTTTACTAATATGCTATAATATAGATGCAGTTGAAATATCTTTACTGATATAAAGCTAAAGATTAGAACGCGTTAATCTCAAGATCTACTAAACCGATTTTAAAATATTACCACTAGGAAGCTACATTACCCCTAATTACAACGTTTCTTTATATTCCGTGAAAATATCCCGGGTTTTTTTTTTCTCGCGGGCGGATCTCCATGCAAAAGCTTAGTATAAAAATATGAAGTGATTTTTCAAAAAAATAATTTATATCTTCTGTATTTACAAAACACAAACAGCAAGAAACAAACCTCGTTGGTAACGACCAAGAACAGTGTTTGCCCAGTCCTCGGAAAATTTATGAATCGAAAAAGAATGAAAACAAATTTCCAACCCCTAATGATATACAAACAAAATGATACAAGCGACACTGAAATTTAAAGCTTGTTTTATTTTATGTGAAAATATCGTGATTGCGCAAGTTGGCTTCAGGCTTAGCAGCCGAGCGGCTTGTTTGTCTGCAGTAAGTTGATTTTCACCGACTTCAAAAAAGGAGGTTCTCAATTCAACGTTCTTTTTATCTTTATTGTACTACTGGTTAACTTTAACTTATAGCCATTCGTAGTACCAAGAACTATAAGTTCAAGAAGGCCTAATTTAAAAAAATAAAAAGTTGTTTGATATTGGATATAAGAGTAGGATCAAGTATACTTTGATTTTTAAAAACTATAGAGTATTCGGAAGATATATATTACTTATAATTAATATAGAAACATGTCTTATTACCATATTAAGTTATATCCACTTTTCGATATTATGTATTACCTTAATGACTTCCGTTTGCGGCGATAGCCTAGTTGGGTGTGGAACGGACTGCCGAGACGAATGTCCGCAGGTTCAAATCCCAAGGGCACACACCTCTGACTTTTCTAAAAAATCATGTGTGTATTCTTTGTGAATTTATCGTTCGCTTTAACGGTGAAGGAAAACATCGTGAGGAAACCTGCACATCTGAGAAGTTCTCTATAGGAATTTCGAAGGTGTTTGAAGTCTACCAATCCGCACTAGGCCAGCGTGGTGGACTAAGGCCTAAACCCTATCAGTAGTAGAGGAGGCCCGTGGTCAGCAGTGGGCAAGTATATAATACAGGGCTGATATTATTATATTATTATAATGACATCCGAAGTAGTAAATATATAAAAAAAATATTATTTTATCTTTATTTAAAATTGCAAATAAATATCAACATCAGATATGGAGTATAAAGTTTTCAGCTCAAAATATTTGAAATAGATTTGTGCTATAGTACCATATGAGATCCCAGACCAGAATAGGATCCCAGTCCAAGAGGGCTTCTGTGTATACGTATCAACGAAATATCGTACAATTATCTCGCCGATTCCCACACTGGGCTAGAGACTGGACCGACGAAACATTTGTCAAACAGACGACGTTTGAAAAATTTCAACCGAGGCAATACGAGCCGAATGAAATATTAAATCCGGTTAGGCAAGGATGCCGGAACTACTGGAAATGGCAGAACGAATTGTACTATTAATAGAGTATATTTAGAATTTTAAATATTGATTAAACAAAAAAGATAATGAAATATTATTATATGCGGTATATGACAGAAATATATTTATACGTACAATATATTGGGACGCACACAATGATTGATTCCTGCCAAACCGAGTTTCGGCCACGGTGGTCAATCTCAAAGATCAGCCAAGTACGTAGGAGATTATAGTGTGCAAGTGTGTGCGCTATCACAAGTCTGTTCCTTTAATCTTATACTCCTTGGAGATACATCCGAGAGAGATCAGACACATGACCAACGGCTTTACGTGCTTTCCGAGGCTCTTTTTTACCCCTATACATATCACACCAACTAAGTCATTTTTAAGAAAACCCAGTGACAATTATTTTACCCGACCCGGGATTTGACCCACGGAACTCAGCACGGTAGTCGCGCTCGTACCGCGTATAATTACAGCTGCATAACCAAGACAATCACAGAAATATTGATGCATAGACAACTTGCATCAAATGATACTGCCAAAAAGCTTTCAGTTTAAAACAAAACGATGAACACATGATATCTAACATAACTGACGAAATATGTATAATGTAAAATTATAAATGCGGCAATGAAAACCATATCTAAGAATTTTTTTATGTTTACGCGAATGTTAGACATCGAAAATAACATTAGTTCTCAGATTTAATCACAAGTTTATATTTTTTCTCTCGACGTTTCGACCCCTCACCCGGGCAGACCGAGATGTTGATCCTCTGAAAAGTTAAAGTTACAATATCTACATTTACAATTATACAAAACTTCAACTGTTAAAAAGCCATAATATCTATTTTAGGTATAAAAATTCCGCACCAACATAATCTATGAATGTCAAACCGCAGTCAATAAAACCCAGACAATTTGTAGATGACAAACATTTAATCCCCCACCGATAGACGCGAGGATGTGATTCCAAAACTAGTTACCGCGTACCCACATAGATGTCGGATAGCAGTTACTAGTTAGGTCGTATTCAAAATTACTCCACCACACTAAAACCATTCTGTAGCCGTTGAACGTTGAAAACTAATCTGCGAACTTTGACTCAAAATGTTAAAGTGCACAAAACAGTTCTGGTGAGTATAATAAAATATAGAATCCAATATAGATAACAGATAGTTATATGCAAGAATGGAATAACCAGATTTATAGTCACCGTTAACTTAACAATGCTGTTTCATATAAGTTAAGGGATCAAGTTTTATATTTTATTGCTCGCGACATCGCCTTTGAATAGCGTTTGCCGCTACTAAAGTCCGTAAAACTATGGACGACGCTAACGCCATCTATTTAAAAAAATCCGAGAAAATAGCCTATATGTTAATCCAGGACGTGGTGTATCTGTGTGCAAAATTTCATCCAAATTCCTTTAGTTGTTTCTGTGTTTATTTCTTACAAACACTCAAACATTTTCACAAAGTTTCCAATTTCTAATATTAGTAAGAAAGGTAAGAAAGAAGTGATTTTAACAGAAAACAGTAAATCAAATAATATTGTTGTTCGTACTGGTGGTAAGGTTTTAAAACCCACAATAGTGGCCCACGTAAGTATATTGCGTTATGGGATCAGCCTATATGTATCCGGTTCAAACAGGCCGGCATAATTCTATCAACTAGCGAGGAATACTCATATCTCGTCAGTCGATGTTCTATTGGATACCACTCCTCATACCATGGTACTATGAGGTCATTATTTCCGTAGTAAAAATCAACGTACCACGATTGAGTTCCCATGTTGATCTCTCGTCAGTCGAAATACTATTGGACCCCACTCCTGTTACCATCAGGTACATCATTCATCATCATCATCATTTTGTCCGTACAAAAAAATCACCATACCAAAATCTAATTCTCTTGTTAAATTCAAACGAAAATTTCAAACTTTGTCTTATCCAGCGAACAACAACCGCCACAGCGCAAAATCCGCGCATCGCTTTATCATTTTAATCGGTTTCCGGGCAGGCAGGTGCGAAATGTCGCGATTCAACGATTCCATTCAAACAAGCTCACCGCATCGAATCAAGCTCTGCATCACAGTGATCTTTCATCAACACCATATATCATCTTTGCTTGAAAAATGACAAGGAACTTTGGGCCTGTGTCGGTATGGTTTTGGGGTTTATATATCAATATATTTTTGTAGGTTTGCTCCTAAATTTTTGATTTTTGTGAAATATTTTTAGGAATTGGTTTTAATGTAAATGTGGTAAGAATCTATAGTTAGTGATGACTATCGACATTTTCATGGATTCAAAAATGATCCTCAAATTTCAGTAAGCACCTTTAAAATAATTTATATTAAAAAAAATCTAAATTCTTTATTAATTACTGATGTCACTCACTAATTATGCAAACCAAGTTATCGAAGTAGTATTTCTTTATCAGTCATGGAAAATAAAAATAAAAATTGTCTTTGGAGGTGCTGGGATTTGAACCCAGGACTTTCAGCATGCGAAGCAGACACTCTACCACTGAGTTACACCCCCGATGATGATACTGGCGAAATAACACATAGAGTTATTGAATTTAAAACACATTGATATATATGTGATACATTGCCCACTGGTTACTTTCACTTTAAATTTAATGCTCAGCACAATATCATGATATTTTAACCACGCAGCACGTTAACTAAATGCCTTACAATTTTATTATCTTAAAACCAAATATGAATATTATTGCTAACAGTTTTTATATAAAAATAACGATCTATATTCATAATAATATTATTTAATAAAATAATTTCGGCTATTATGGAAAAATATTTTTAAATACTTATTGTGAGACACAAAAACATAAATACCTATTAGTCACGGCATTCATGACCTACCCATGACGTCACACTGCCGAATTAAGTCCATCTATTCGTTTTGGAAGAAAAATACAAAAAATGTATACTACAAACACTATGTACTTGTATCAAAGTTTATCAGCCTATAGATTTTATTTTCTAGTAATTTGTGTTCCGTTAAGTTTAATATTTTTTGCTAAAGTTTCCTATAAACTTTTCTATTCTTAATAATAATATTATCCAAATATTAAATAGTATATCATGATATTATGGGCTTTGTAAACTATGCCATACTTACCATCGAATTAATAGTACTCTTTAGGACTCCGTACCTCAAAAGGAACCCAAATTTGATCACTCTTTATACATCTGTCTGCCTATCCATCTATCAAAGCCCTTTTTCTCAGAAACGCGTAGAGCTATCAAATTGATATTTATATCAAATACCTACTCGTGAGTCGTGACTACAGTCTGTATCAGCTTTTCAAACATCAAACTTGTTTAATGAATATGTTTATAACCTTTTTGATTTTATAAACTTGATAACAGCGCCCACGGAATTTTTTCTGTCGTTAAATTTTGCCTGTGGTTTATTTTCCGAAATACAATGAAGTTAAAAGGCTCGTCTATCTATTTCAATATCTGATGCAATTCAAAAACCGTGTACAAATTGAACGCCAACTAAACGAATCCCATAGTATTAGTACAATGCAAAAGTCACGCTTTTGGATGCCTCCGCGTCTCTCGAAGGACCTCAGCGAATAAAACCCAAGGAAAATCACGGGAAATTACATTTCTCTAACGAAAAGCCAACTCGAACGAAGTTAATTTTCAATTCCATTATAATTTTTACTTTGTTTAAAGTTTGTTTCGCTGTCGTTGCGTTCGTTTACCTCTCCGAGGTCAGTAAGTGATTCGTTTTCGTGTTTTTTTATCGTCGATTAGGGATAATAGAGTAAATTTTAATGTTTTGTGTTGATCTATTCGAGTGAGAAAATAGTGATCCATCGTTGTTTGTTCGCCTAGCAACGCTCCCAACCAATAAGGTTTAAATTATTTCGCATTAAATTATAAAGCTAAGGTGATGGTGAAAAACTTAAAGTCATCATAATGACTATGTCCAATAATCTATATTAATTAAAATGAATCATTAAAATTAAACTATTTTTCGGATTTTGTCGCGGTTTGAATAATTTTAGTTTTCTCTCGACGTTTCGAAGACTTTGCAACCGTCATGATCACGGGGGGACTGAGGTGTTGTTCATCCATAAAGTCAAATCGGATAACTCTTTCTTTTATGTGTCCGTTATTGTCAGGAGAATGTTTTGGTGAAAGAAAAAATTAAGGAAGTCGAGCGGAAAATTAGAAAATTCAAGAAAACTTAACGACAATATTAATTTTCATAAATGTTTATTGTTTGAAATAACTGTCAGCGATTGACAGAATGCGCACTGCAAATTCATAGTTAAAAGAGGACAAGGTCTGTCGGGTCAGCTAGTTATTATTATATTCGACGTTTCTAACAATCATTTAACTTCTAATGCTTTTTGGTGATGTAGTTCTTTCTAATTCAAGGTATTTGTATGAGAGTCGATACTGTTTGCGACCATCAAGCGATTTACTCATCTCATCGCCCAGTTATATAATGTATTTATGTTTTGAGATCGCATCATTTACGGCAATCTTAGTTCTAAGAACTTAACAGATCCGGTCGGAATTAGACTGCTACCCGATATGGCGCCAGGCTTACCCTTATCGTATAATGGGACGGAAATGCCGTTATCGAATATCAAACCTCTTGCTAATTGCAGCTCTTCTGTCTACTCAAGTAGACAATCGTGAGTTTCAGATATATTTTAATACAAGCTCACCCGACAGACGTTGTTCTGTCTTAGCCTACATTGAATATTGAATTCGAATTGGTATATATATTCAAAATATATATTATTCAAAAACTTTGTATTTATTATTGTAATGCTTTATGATACCCGCATTTTATCAATCCCTGACAGATATTTTAAACAACTGACATTTATGTAATATTAATATTATCGTTAAATCTTCTTACATGTGCTAATGTTCCGCTCAATTTCCTTAAATAAATCATGTTCGGAATTGTTCCAACCGTTCACACGTGAAGCGATGACCAAGGGAAATAGAGATTTTTATTATAAAATTTTATGTAGATTTATTATATACTAGCGACCCGCCCCGGCTTCGCACGGGTGCAATGCTGATACTAAATACACTATAGAAAAACTGTGAACGTTGTATATAAAAGCATAGCGGCCCGCTCTGGCTTCGCACGGGTATAACATAACAAAATAACAGTATTTCTCCACTATTTAATGGATGTTATTATACATATAAACCTTCCTCTTGAATCACTCTATGTATTAAAAAAATCCGTTGCGTAGTTTTAAAGATTTAAGCATACAAAGGGACATTGGGAAAGAGAAAGCGACTTTGTTTTATACTATGTAGTGATAGTTTAGCGTAGATTTTTTACCATCATTTAATTTTTTAACCCCTGACGGAAAAAGAGGGGTGTTATTAGTTTAAAGTGTACATCAGTGTGTCTATGTACCTGTATGTCTGTGTGTGGAGTTGTTACTCTGGAACGGATGGACCGATTTCGATACGTTTTTTTGTTGTTGTTTAAAACCTGAAGTGACAAAGATGGTTAAGAAAGATCCATTCAAGTGTTTGAAGATCATCAGCTCATTTCCTACTTGTACCAATCCGTTTGATTTAAAATTTGGCATACTGTAATTTCATTGGTGTTTTCATGATAGCAACCTACAGCTGATGCTGCAGCATCAGGGGTTATTTAAGTTTTAAATTAATATTTATAATTTTTTTTTTACTTTCTCCAGCAGATAATATATTCAATTTACGTAAGAAAAGTATAACGATGGTCATATTCTGATGAACAACCAACTTAAAAGATTACACGGTATGATTTGCTGTGTCCTCCTCCATGATTTATATATTTAGTAAAGTATATTCATAGGGAATGTACAAAAAAAAAGTAAGTAGGACGAAATTTTGCTATTTCTCTACATAGTCATCGATATTAATTTACTCGTTCAGCCTAATATGAATTTGTTGAAACAATAGCTCGCATGTTACCAGCAGTGTGACAAATCTTTATATGTAATTCAAAAACATTTGTTCTAACTCCATAGATATTATATCAAAGTCTTTGGCCCTTTTTGTTACGTTTCTATAAGGAGCTTTAAGGTCAATGAATACGTTTACTTAAAGTACAAACAAACCTGTAAATAACATTGTATTGTCTACTTTTATATAAACGTGTCACTAATTCAAGAAACACGTAAGTCTAATACCTTCATTATTTATTTAATTCATAGATAAGTTTAAAATTAATATTTTAATTCTTTTTTTAAATCTTGTAGCGATTTTGTTAACGCCTTCTTGGTCTAGTAATAACGTATATAGCTTGGATTCGAGAGGTCCTGAATTTAATCTTCCTAGATATCTGTGATAGTAAGTCTGTATTACACTAATGTTAAATGGTATTCATATCGTAACATCTTGGACAAACAAACATTACATACAAGTATTAACATCTTAAGATTAATGAAGGTAGATTGTCCATTGTTGTACAACTACACTCACCTTCGAAATTCCTATAGAGAACTTCTTAAGATGTGCAGGTTTCCTCACGATGTTTTCATTCACCGTTAGAGCGAACGATAAATTCACAAAGAATACACACATGATTTTAGAAAAGTCAGAGGTGTGTGTCGTTGGGATTTGAACCTGCGGACATTCGTCTTCGCAGTCCGTTCCACACCCAACTAGGCTATCGTCGCTTATAACAATATATGGATCTTCCCTTATCCTTCCCCTATCCTTCCTCTACCCTTCCCGTAAATCCCATCCACTCCCCTTCATCCTTTAGGTCTCTGCAGTAGCTAAGCCAGTGATTCCAGTATCTCATTTGTAGGTTTCCCCTGGCTTCAAAAGCAGGAACGACTATTTAAAAAAAAATGTATTCAAAAAGTTATATTTAAATAAATAATTTAATCAGTTTACTCTAAAATTGGTGTTTTCAAGTTACAACATTGTTAGATAATGTGTACGTCCACAAACATATAATTAAAGAGAAATCTGAAGAACAAAATTTAACTTTGAATATTCCAACGTCACAGACTTACAATTTATATTAAATTCAACAAGCGTAGGTTAAGTTTTACATTTAGTATAATTAGATTCAAGTTTTGTAGAATTAGTTAAAATTAAAAAGTAAGTTGTTACGAAAAAAGAAGTGGCAAATAAAATTAATCACTCGACTGGTCCAAATTGGGTGCGTTCACCCTTTTAAAGACTTCCAGATCGTAGGCGGGAAAAACGATTTGTGAAGTCAGCCATGATTGTAAAAAAGTTATCGCGCTCAAAACTCAACGAGGTTTTAAATTCGAATCAAAATTATTAATAGATGCAACTAACTTACGCTCTCAAGTAGAATATCAGCTAGGATGCTGTCAAACATTAAAATCATCATCAACATATCAAATTAAATAAGGTTTTAAAGTCTAATCGAAATTACTAAAGCAATTAATAGATGCAACTAAGTTACGCTCTCAAGTGGAATATCAGCTAGGATGCTGTTAAATATTAAACTCATCATCAACATATCAAATGATACATCACGAATGAGCGTATGACGAATTTTGACAGTTCAGCTTTGTTTGTCAAACAATACCGACTCAACCGACAACGGGCGCCTAAATAACAGCTTAAGTTTTGTCTTTTAAGATCTCATACATTTTATCCATAGAGTACAACTCAAACCAATTAAAAATGACAATGGATAATTTTTATGTGACAATTCAACAATATTATCTTCCAATACGTCAATATGGAAATCTTTGAGAGAGGCCAATGTTCAGCAGTGGACATCCTACGGCTGATGATTAAAAAATAGCCCATAATAGTATATCTTATATGTCTATTTGTGGTCCTACTCAAAGGTGCGATTTATTTTTAACACAATTCTGAGGCCGTTGTCGAACCAGTTAGGCATTATGAAACAACATTAATTACAGAAAATTTCTGGAGTGGCGACCACGAACCGGAAGACGCAGCGTAGTGACCTGAGGGTTGCCGGAGTCCGATGGTAAGGATGGCCCAGAACCGGACCCTATGGCGCTCATTGGGGGAGGCCTATGTCCAGCAGTGGACGATTCCTGGCTGAAATGATGATGATGATTAATTACTGGAAATGAAAATTCTTTCTGCGATAAAGGTATGCCACATCAATGTCTTGTTAGCGTCAGTGGCGCCACAAAAACAAAAAATATTTTGTGTTCAGTAGTTTTTAAAACAGCTTTTTCTAACAATGTAGGTAATAACTTATTTCCACAATTAGTCAAAACCAAGATCTCGTAAGATATGCGCTATAACAAAATTATTAATTTATTTCATTTTCATAAAAGCAGCTTGTATGTGTCAATTTAAAATAATTTATCAGAAGAATTACATTAAAAAGCATTGATTTTAAACGTCTCATCTTGCGTTAAATGAAATAAAATTAAAATATTGATTAAGAAATAACAAATAACAACCACGACGCAAAAGTAATGAAAAATATTTCGTGTACACATCAAAGCGGAATGAACAAAATACGCAGAAACGGTAAGAAAGAAATCATAAATAAACCAAATTTCCGCAGTCAAAGGTAACAACGTATTTGCCTTTTAACGTTTTATCCAAATTATTAATATTGTGATAAAATTTCCACAACTTTGTGCTATTGCGGAGTTTATTTCTAGATTCGAGAAATTGTACAATTATAGAGCAATTTGTCTTCCCGTCTATGTGTCAATGGGTTTAGGAATATACGTCAATGGGTTTAGGGTTATTTTTAGCGTATAAAAAACAAGTCAATAACCACATTTATGTGTAAATAAAGACTGATTTATTAATTTTCGTTTATAATTTATTCACATAGGTACTAATTTATGAAAACAAAAAACATACAGACGTCACGCCTTTATCTCCGAAAAAATATGCTCAGGTGCAACTACTAAAGCCGCTTTTCGTCATGTGTGTTCCAACTCATATCGGATATAAATGCCATGCCATAAATGCCAATGATTACTGAGCAGAAAAACCCACCAACAACCTGGTATTTCAACCGGGGACTTCGAGCAGTATCGTACTGCTCAAGCAATACAACTACGCCAGCGGGACACTCTTGTCTATCAACTTTTTGGTAGACAAGCTAACCAATAGCGTACAAACAAAAAACAACACCAAGTGAAAGTATAAAAAACATTGCGCGATACTGCACTGCAGTCGACAACCTTATAAAGCACGAAAAGTTCATGATAAATATAAACGTCATTGATATAGCTTGACCAAGAAAATAAAAAAGCTCACTATATTATATTATCAATTATTGCACTCCATAATTGTAAGTATATAGGTTTTACTAATTAAGAGAAATACAAAATCGTGGACCCTGCAAGACACGGCAATGTAGAAGAGAGGAAGAAATTTTTCCTTAAAGAAAGAGTTGTTGTACTAACAAATATTATTTTATAACAAGTAAATGTTTGTAGTAACAACGCTAAAAAAATCAAGAGCATTACTCTCAAAGCAGGTGTTTTACTTTCTTGACCAGGCTATCCAAAACAATTTTACTGCCTTCAGTGTTCCTCGTTCATTTGTTCGTTCTTTCGCTTATTCTTAAAACCGACACAGAATAGTACTTGCACATTGCTGCTTGTAACAATTCTTATCTATAGAAATAAATAGATAGCTCTTAAATCGCTCTGTATATCTCAAGTCCAGTAGTAAAGTGACGTGAGGTCCCAAATCTCGCCAGAGGTCCGGTAAGCTCCCGGTGACTGGCTCCTGTACCAATTAAAACTTCGGCGCAGTCCATCGAACCCGCACCTAACGCCGGCTAAGCCCCTATGATTCGTTTCCATCCGATTCTAGTTCTCTCGAATCCGGCTTAGATCTTGTAAATGTTTTCGGATTGTTTAGCTGGAATTTGGTTGTTTGGGAAATGTTATAAAGTTTTTTACTTGGTAGCTGGTAATTTCAATAATTTCTTTGTGTTCTTGAAGGATTCTTTTCGGGTTTTACGAAAAACAGGTTATCCCTATAAGCCCGAGGGGGTAGGCAAAATGGTGCTTTTAATAAATTATATTACTGGTTGTTACCAGTCCAGCAAGGATTTTAAATGGTAAAATCATACTACAGAACTAATTGTCGATAGCCAAGTAGACTGAATGAATTATTGTTATGAAAACAAACATTAAACAATTGCAAGAAATTGCACATTTCATAGTGAAAGTAATTATTGAACATTCCATCGCAATAACATTAATCTGTTAAACCTCGTAACCAATTTGAATATTTACGTCAACAGTAAAATATACATCGCGAACGGTTTACACACAAAAATAAATCTCAAAGTAGAAATGACGATGACAAAAATCCAATATAAATTCTCAATTTTACTGTGCCACTTTATTCCGGTATTTACTGGCGAAACGTCACGATATCCCGAAGACGGCTGGCTTCAACGCCCGGAGGGGTTAGAATGGATGTTTGTTATCGTCTCGATTCTCGACAAAACGGGTATAGTTACCGGAATATTTGTGACGAAGGATTTTGATGTTTGTATCTATGATGTGTGTAGGTAATCCCTTTGGTTTTTAGTTATGTATGGTCTTAGATACATTTCCAAGTCAGGCACAAGTTTTTCTAATACAATTTATCTGGATTGGGAGCTCTAGTGGGGATATCTATACATCAAACAGACCACGCCGAGGTTGCAAAAAAGAGGCAGTGAAATTTTTGGACTTGAGAAATTTGATGTCCAAGGATGACGGCAGTTCAGAGTATGTAGGTAGTAAAATTTTTTAACCAAATTATTTTTTCGGTCACCGCAAAATTACCCCCTGCACTTGATTGCAAGTGAAGCGGGGTCTAATAGAATGCCGACTGATGTGAGATAATTACCCGTAGACAGTCGAAACAATTATGCCGGCTTGTTGGAATCGGATATACACAGGTTGCTCCCGGAACGCGACACACTTACGTGGGCACTGTGGCTGATTTTAACACGTAGTACGGTGGTCGCTATCCAGGCGGGCAAAATTTTAAAATAGCACAAGTAATAATCCAAGATCTCTATATCCCTCTTTTTAACTTCACAATACTCAGTGACAAGACACGATCTACGTTTATATCGACGGAGGGTTCGTTCTAACCCCCCAGATCCTCGGTAACCGGTAATCACGGGGTTTTACGATCCTCGACGAACGACCGAGGTTTATAACGAGAAGATTTGGACATCAACCGAGTTTAATATTATTGAGGATTCTGTTTGATATCCAGAGATTTAAAAAATCATATTAGATTTCAAAGCAACGCGAGTGCAACGGACAGGCGAAGGTCGAGACCTCTGGTTTGAGGTTAGGGTAAGGACCTCACAGTTTTCAGAGTCTGTCTGTATCGAAACTTAATAGATGCTCGCTGTTTATATGCTGGCCTTTAAAGAATACGTCAGCTTAGATAGAGATTACTATACACAAGGTGTAAAACCCGCTATACTGACCTACACAAGTGCGTCGCGTTCCAGAATCTAAGTTTCTCCAATTTTGAACAGGCTGATATAATTGTGATCTATTGGAGATATTTGCATTGTCTCAGGTGTGGACCACGGTAGAATAAGTATTAATCCCATCATAGCAGACCACGTGTGTGCATCGTTCCGCGATCAGCCTATGTAACCAATTTCGAACAAGCCGATATAATTACGCCGATTAGCAACGGATAATCATCACTAGTCAGTCGATACTGTATCTTTATGCCATTTACCTTCAGTTGCAGTGAATTTATCTTGCCACGTGATAAAGAATACGCGTTTAATCACATGATAGTGGAGTAACGAGAGGCCGCTTCTATGGTCGGTCGTGGAAATTGTACCAACGCTGACTGACCGCGGAAGCGATTAATCGGAAACAACTATACACCTATACAGTACAGTGATTGTTATCTAGCACCCTCGTTCCAGCAAATCGCTTAAGCTATACTCGTTCTATAGCTTGGTGCCTTATATTGCCTTGGTGGCGTAGTTGTACTGCATGCGCGGTACGACAGCGCTTCGAGGTCCTGGGCTCGAATCCCGGGTCGGGCAAAGTGATATTTGGGATTTTCTGCTCAGTATCAGCCTTGAGTCTGGAACTGGTGCCCTTATATGGCGATAGGCTCACCCCTTATCACATCATGGGACAGAACACACTTGGCGAAAAGTGGGTGCCTGGTTCCACCTCTGCATACCCCTTCGAGGATAAATACGTGATACTGTGTGTGTGTGTGTGTGTTCTATAGCTTGTTGAGGTATTTTTCGTAAGAAGGCGTTCCGCAATCAACACTTGGGGAACCTCCGAATGGGATACTGGAATTCCCCAGATTAGTGATTGCAGGTGCCCGGTGGAGAGTGGAGAAGGTAATGGGGAAAGGACAGGAACTTACTTGTATGGGCGAAGAAGAGAAGGAGGGGAAATATTTATGAGCCCTCATAAACATTAATGTGATTTTAAAACCATGTAATGTACACACCTAATTGTGGGACCAGGGCCGCGACTAATGTTCTCCGTGCATGGGCGTGCATTCTTTGTGAAGACCTAGCAAGCTCATTGAGGTTACCTATATGCATCCATGACGAGCCTGTTCGTCAAAGTGGTACGATAATGATGGACACAACAGCCTATAATCATTAAAACCATGCAAAATTTTAACAAAGCTCTTCATACCATACCATGCATATTAAACAATGTGCTTTCCTCATCACCCTGATATTAGTCTCATCATCATCATGGTCTTTTTATCCTCATTATGAGGCACATGAACATCCACACCTGAACGTAAGCCTCCCTTAAAGATTTCCAGACAGACCTTCAAAAGCAGCCTTTTTTTATGGCTTTGCATGACGAGACGAGCTTGCCGTTCGCCTGATGGTAGCGATATGACTGCCCATAAACTGTAGAAATACCATCCAAAGCCTTGAATTATAAAGTATTATTTGGTATTTTGCACTGCGCTCACCATCCTGAGACCTGAGAGGTTAAGTCAATATGTCCAGTAGTTACACTGGCCATACCCTTTAAACCGGAACAGTGACTACACACTGCTGCTTGGCGGCAAAAATACACGTTACGTTGGTATCTACCCAGGCGGATTCTCACATATGAGAGACCTACCACCATAAATTTACTGTAAATCTCATGATGCCCGCTAATTTCTTTTTCATTATGTAATAGCTTCATATCCATAACACATGCATATAAAAAGGCTGGCACGCGCCCCTAACTGCGGCGTCATTTAATCAAAATTCGCTTAAATCACAGTTGACGAAACTAAGTTTACCACAGTAATATATTTGCGGTACACAATGTCTGTATAGGGCTCATGTTGGGGAACACTAGGACGCGCGTTAATGACTACGTATTTGATGCTATTATTAATTTTTAGATGGAGTAACTAACTATACTTTATGACAATAGTAATGCGGTCGGTAATACAGTAACATGCTCGTTTGTCCGCCTATGCTTATATATGTTTATACAGTTCTAAGTACTAGTGCAATCAACCATCAAAATTGACTGTCGTATTTCCATCTCAAGGCTATTTTCAAAATAAAGAATTAACGTTATCTTAACCTTAACAAGCTTTATCTTAAAAAGCGGCGATAGCCTAGTTGGGTGTGGAACGGACTGCCGAGACGAATGTCCGCAGGTTCAAATCCCAAGGGCACACACCTCTGACTTTTCTAAAAAAATCATGTGTGTATTCTTTGTGAATTTATCGTTCGCTTTAACGGTGAAGGAAAACATCGTGAGGAAACCTGCACATCTGAGAAGTTCTCTATAGGAATTTCGAAGGTGTGTGAAGTCTACCAATCCGCACTAGGCCAGCGTGGTGGACTAAGGCCTAATCCCTCTCAGTAGTAGAGGAGGCCCGTTCTCAGCAGTGGGCAAGTATATAATACAGGGCTGATATTATTATTATAGTAACCTTAAATATAGACTTACTTCATCTGTCCTTTTTTTATCCAGGCACAGCAAAATGACCCCACTACACCTGATGGAAAGTGGAGTGGGGTCCAATAGAATGATGACTAATGAGAGATAATGACCCCTCGGCAGTCGACACAACTTTCTATTTCGTTTGTCACGCTTTAAAAATAGTATTACCAGCGCCTGGTAGTTACAACTCAGACAAAAAGGTTGGTAAATAATATATTATTGTCTTGGTATCAAATCTCTCAACATTAACGGGACTTCGTCCGCATCTCGCACTTAATCTGAATTTATGAGTCGACTGACGCCTCCCACGGAGCGGCTGTATCAAACGAAATGAATACAAAGTTCTCTTTATGAATGGGACGTGCCAAGCCACCCTTTGGCACCGCGCAAAAATAACCCTAGCTTTTTGTGTTGCCCTGGTACCTCGGAGCGGTAAATCGCAGATTTTTCCCTAATTTTTGTGGTTATTTGTTTTACTTGTTGCTTGGAAGAATTGCTTTATTGGCCTGCATTGCAGTTGCAACTAGGAATTACATTATATGAAAGTATTTTATTGTGGTGATTTTGCGGGAGTGAAGGAACTACTTCGGGAATTGGGGCTGATGGTCAAAAGTTTTTATCCTCTTTCAATTACTGCAGAAGTATTCAAAGATGTATGACCAAAACCTTCTGTGCATGTGTTTTATAAATAGAAGAAAAAATAAAGATTTTTTTTGCATAAGAAACGACAATGTAGGGTTCCACTTAACATTTTATTATAAGAAATGACGGATAAGACTAAAGCCGTAGAACAACATTTTGTGAATGTCACTGACCTAAAGGTATATGTATTCTAGTGTGAATTTTTAACACGAGTAACTAAACTGTCCCGTTACCGAACATAGGTCAGTTAGTGAGTTTAACTAGAGTCTGTTGAATTCAGTGATAAATTATAGTTCATGAATCGTTTTAACAGATACTACTTTCAACTTTATCTATATTTAAGTAGAGTACATATTGCTTCAAAACGTTTTTCATCTAGTAGTTTAGGTTAGAGGCTCCGCAAACAGCGATTTCGCGAGTAAGCTGTTTTAGATGAAATTGCATAGCAAATATTGGTTTTAGTTTCCTGCTAAAATTGATTTGTTCAAGTTTGACGCTATGGTTAGACTTCCTTAAATATAATTGACCCCTTAAATGCACTGATAATTTCATGTTTGATTGAATCTCTTTCATTTAAAAATTCTTTCCACAGTCGAAAATTTAAATCAATACTGTTGTCTTAAACATTAATAAAAATCACTAAATATAACAAAAGGCGTGTGCATGAGTGTACTTCTGAATGAAAGTTAGACTTTAGTCTACCACGCTGACCTAGGGCGGATTGATAGACTTTACACACCCTTAAAATTCCTGTAGAGAATTTCTCAGGTGTGCAGATTTGCTCACGATGTTTCCCTTCGCCGTTAAACCAACCTATAAGTCACAAAGAATACACACATAGTTTTTTAGAAAAGTCAGAGGTGAGTCCCTTGGGATTAGAACCTGCGTACAGTCATCTCGGCAGTACGTTCCACACCCAACTAGGCTATCGCCGATTTTTATATACACTAAATGTTTCATTAATTAATTCACAATACTATTTCCAAAAGATCGGCTTTAACACTTCGTGGCCTCAAAAAATAATTCAAAGTTGCGGCCAATTAAAAGTTGGAACCAATTAAAGCTCGGATGGCGTTACTAGCGGGCGGAGTTGCGCTCCGCTATTGTATTACTGACACCGGCGCTGTTCAATTTTTATTATTAACACTAGCTAATTGCGAAACCGACTGAGAATTACTTTTCAGTCGTTCCCATTGGGAGAAAATTGCGGTATGGATTTTACAGTGAATTAAATGCGATATTGGCTTCGATTTCGCTCTTCTTAAAATTTTTGAGAATACTATTTGATTTTGTGGACCTTATCATACTAGCATTGGAAACGTTATTAGAACGCAGTCCGAACTCACCCGATTTGATCTTTTCTAAGGATTTTAAATTTCTATACAGATATTATCATCTATTTTTAAGCTTACACAGAGAGAATTAGAAGATGATTAAATTATCACATAAAGTAGCATTAATAATGACCAGTTTCATGTATAAAATGATGGTATCGCTTAAATATTTTATGAGAAAAAAAATATTTTCGAGATTCCACCGAAAAATCGTCCGAAATTAGCCGCATGCACCTTATATTTTTTTATATGAATGACGAGACGAGCTCGCCTGCCCATTCCACCCAGTGAATGCACTTTGACGTACTAGGATAACATAAAACAGTTGTCATATAAGGTAACGTTCAATATAAATTACCAATAAGCCCCATCATGCGATCGCAAGTAAGATCTATAAATTACGTGACCTGAGAAAAATTGCTATAAGTTTCGGCATTCGCGAAGCAATAAAATAGTAAGATGGAACTGGCTTTTAGTAACATCTGGTTATAAGAATTATTGGTTGTACAACGCCGTGATCGGAGCTATAAAAAGTACTTTTGTTCGCTTTATGATGTATAAGAGTGTGTGGTAGATACCTTAAATTCGTTTCTATTGTGTGCAGACCCTATGGTTTTGCGTTTGTAAAAGTCAAAATTATATGACTTTCTTCATAGAACTCTACATAATAATAATGTCTTTTAATTACGAAAAACCAGATAACAAAAACAATATTCATCAATAATTTTAAATTACTAAAGTATTGTTTTCTTTTCTTTTTTTTATTGCTTTAAATGACGAGACGAGCTTGCCGTTTACCTAATAGTAAGCGATACAATCGCCCATATACAACAAAAACACCATCATACCTTGAATTACAAAGTATAGTTTTATATTCCACTGCGCTCGCCATCCTGAGACATGAGATGTTAAGTCCTATTATGTCCAGTAGTTACACTGGCTACAATATCCTTTAAACCGGGACACAACAGTGACCATACACTGCTGCTTGGCGGCCGAAAGACATCACGGTGATACCTACCTAGGCGGACTTTCACATATGAGAGACCTAACATCAGTAATTTTATATATCAAATGGCCTTCCTCTAATAGTTTCCATTGTCGTCTATCGCGAATTGCCCTCTTCCAGTTTGGACCTGCTTTCTGTTTTCCTTCTCCCCACCTACATATATATCACAGCTTTACATAAGCACATTCTTAATTCAAATCTCAATTGAGAAGAGAAATTAATGCGTCAAACAGATATCACAAATACCATAATCCCTTTATCGAGGACAAAATCAATAGAGTATTCGCTATGACAGGCTTTTCATTAATATACAATAATTAAATTAAACCACTGCTGTAATGATCGTTGTAATACCACAAAACCGATACATAATAACGTAAGAGCATTGATTATCGCAAATATTTTTTTAATGAATAACATTTAATAAATGTTTCATGTATTAATTCCAATAACACAGTTCATCGGATCAGGCTCGGAGGATCGGGGTTACGCAAATAAAACCCTTAATTTGTATTTCATTAAGGATTATAAAAGTGTTACATAATTAACACAAAATTGTGCTTGTTTGATTCATATGTATATTTGTCCCACAATTGTTAGTATGTCGACGGTTTGACTGGCATTAAAATCTTTTACCGAAATTCAAATCTACTGCGTGTTTTCAAAGGCATTATTGTAATTATTTATTTCTTTTTATCTCATACCTAATGCTTAAGCAGACATATTGCCGTAGGCATTCTCTACCATTATTTCAGTACCCCTTATAAGGTCTTAGGACATTATAGTATAATATTTTTATCGAGTAAGTTAAAGCTTAAAAATTTCTGTATAATTGTTTGAATATAATAAACGTTAAAAAATGTCGTCTGCAGACATTTTATTATCGTTACCATGGTTACACGAATTACATTTCGGAGATTACACTCGCGAATGTTCCGCTGCCTTATTTTAGTCCCAAATACGCTCAGAGGGTGCTGTTCAAAATTCCATTAAAAAAATACTTAAACGAAACGATAACACTATGATGCGTATACAGCATCCATAAAAGCAGATCTTAATTTCTTCAAAAGTGATGAACCAAGAAAATTCTCTTGTAACTACAGTAGCTAAGGTAGCTCTTACCGCCTCGTCTCAAAAATCCACCCCATACATTTCTTCATCTGAACCCATCTATCAATTATTTATAACGAACATCCAAACATCTGAAAACTGAACATTTATAGCTACGATTAATTACTGAAAAAGCTTCGGCGAATAAAAATAAATAAAACTAGCGAACATTATTTTAAATTAGTGAAGGAAACGTAATAGTTTATCGATCGTTTGGCCGTCATGTCCGCGGTACCTGTAGCACGCATCAGATAAATGGAGCGGTTCGATAGATCACCGAATCAGAACCGACATGACATATTTGCTGGTGGTAGGATATTTATATCCGCCCGGACAGCGACCACCGTACACAAGGTGTTAAAACCTACAATAGCCCACGTAAGTATGCCGCGTTCCGGGATCAGCCTGTGTATATTTGGTTCTAACAGGCCGGCATGATTGTGTCGACTGTCAAGGGCTAATCATTTTTCGGAAGTCGATATTCTATTACACCCCACTCCACTTACGATCAGGTGCAGTGGAATCCCTCTGCCGTGCCCGTAGTTGCCTCCGAGTTGTGTTTAAAAATGTACCATGAAAGGACTTAGACGTATTCGGTTCAAGGTAATGAACATTTAATGTTCTAATCCCTCAAGATCATGTTTTAGCTTGCAGGAGCACAGCGAGCATCAAGAGGATTCATCCATGAAAAAAGGTAGTAGTTAGTTTCGAAGTGGCAATAGGGTCGACTGGCGAGTCATATCTCGTCCGTCGATACTTCCTCTTAAGACCACTCCACTTACTATCAGGCGCAATGGACTAAGGTGCTAAGTTAGGCTCGTAACCAGCGGAAGAACAGTTAAATACAGGGCTGATATTATTATACGGTTTAGATAAAGAAAAATATCAGGAAAAAGAAGTGTAGGAAAGAGAAGGTAGTCGTGGCTACGCAATATACGGGGTTGGACTGGAATAAAAACGGTCGAAGAACTATTACGTCTAATCATGAACAAGGTAAGGTTCAAGGAACTAACTGCCAACCTTGAGTAATAGAGAGACACCTGAAAAGGAACTTAAAGATAGGGGTACATGAAACAATATCAGATCCGATGAGTTGTTTTTGACTGTACATCCAGAAAAAGAAGTCGACATATTTTTTTTTGATCGTCGAATGACTGTACGTACGACATTTTAACTATACTCTTGTTTACAACGCTTGATGATATTATGTAGGCACTTAATACTACTAGAATAGAGGTGATAGTCCACAGGCGGAGGCATCGTATCTCGATGAGAATATCGCGCCCTTACATCATCATCATTTCAACCGGGAATCGTCCACTGCTGGACATAGGCCTCCCCCATTGAGCGCCACAGGGACCGGTTCTGGGCCGCCCTCATCCATCGGACTCCGGCAACCGTCACCCTCTCATACTGCAACTCCTATTAGCCAGGAGCGACAGTGGCACGCATTTTATGACAACGAGCGATGAAGCTCGGCAAGTCTCTGGGACTACTAATTAGATTTAATTCTTAAGTCTTAACCTACAAAGAAATTAATCAAATAGAACGATAGGGAAGAGTTGTAAATATTATTTGCTTTTTGTTGTATCTCTTGACAAGCGATTATGTCGACTTTCCTTACTGCTTCACATTATAATAGAAGTCTGTTTATCTATGTTTACTAATGCCTAAAGTATTGTACTCCCTAAACATAAATAATATATCAATAAAATCGCATCTGAACTACTATCTTCTAGAGATTTGTAATCACCATCTTTCTTTCAAACAAATAGTTGCAAGATATATAAAATACTGCATAACAAAAACCGCGTCTGTTTAAAACTTGTCTATTCAATCTTACATAGGTTCGGTGGCCGTGTTCGAATTCAGCCAGCGGCGACGGGCCGCGGCCGGGATTTGCGCGGGATTACCCCGGATCCCGGGGATCCCGTGACGTCATCGCCCGGTGGCTTACGGCTTATCCCGGCAGATTTTTTCCCTCAGAATATATTGCACCCAGGCCACCGTTTTATCGTCGCGACAAAGTGACGGGCCAGAATCATAATTTCGAGGTCGGAATTATGGTAGAGGAGAATTATGGGTTTTAGAGACCTTTTTATGGTAAATTGGGGGCCTTGTTAGTTTTATGCGTGTAGTGGCTTAATTCCGTGCACGTAAATAAAATCACGCGTAAGCTTTTAGTGGATGTGCAAAGGTGCAACTTAATTCACTGAGCTATGCAATTTGTATTTAACAATACATACTTTAAGACCTGTGTCACTTTCCTCTTCATAGTCCTGCCAGTCTGTCACTATTATAAAAGATCTCTAGCAGAGCATAAATATTGTGATAACAATAATAATTATAGATTTACCTTTAATTAGTTTCTGACAGCGAGTTTGTCTGCTTCAATTCAGTTCTAGAAGTAGTTAGTATATGTTAAACCTAAATATTATTCATCTGTAGAATTTTTTATCCTATACTGGTGGCAGATCTCTCGTGTGCGAGAGATCGTGTGGACCAAGAGCCACCGCGATGTCTATTTCTAACGTCACGCAACAGTGAGCATGCGTGCATGCATGCATGCTGCGTTCCAGTTTGAAGGACATTGTAGCGTAATAATTGGGCATTATAAGACTGCAGTGGAATGTCATACAGTACTCTGTAAATCAAGATTCTGTATGGTGCTACTACTGTTTATAGGCGGTCGCATCGTTTACCATCAGGTGCACGTCAAGCTCGTCTCATCATTCAAATGAAAAAATATTAACCTCTCATTAGGACTCGACTTCAGATTCATAATGTAATTAATCCACCAGGGTAGGTCGCTGGTTGCTTTCAACAGATTGCTACGGAAGTCTTTGGAGAAGGCCTGTCCTAATAGTTACTACATTACACGCTGATACTAATCAACTAAATAACAAAACATTCTTGTATTTACACGCTCATTATGTTATGTCATGTGATCGTTTAATTATGGATTAGTTTTTTATTATTTTAAAATAAAACTATTTTGCGGATTTTGTCGCGTTTTTTATATTATATTTTTCTCCCGACGTTTCGAAGACTGCAGCCATCTTGGTCATCTATCTACATTTTAAACGGATACATTTTCTTTTAAATTTACTTGTTGGTGGTCCAATATACACAGTTTGAAAATTATAATATAAAAACAGCGATATCATCCGGAAAATTGTTTTAATTTTAAAATAATGAAAAACTAAACAATAATCAAACAATCACGTTACGCAATAAGCCCCACCATTAAAATTTCATAATAATACGCTACTGCTACGCGAAAGCTACTGCATAGTATTCCACAGCTCGCTAAGTGGATAATAACCCGGACTCGAACCCTACAGCGACGTATATCAAAACAAACGTAATAAAGAAAGTATATACTCCCATTCCTCATAATTAACTCATACAAGAAGAATAAAACGCAATGGAATCCGACCAAATCCTGCATTAGAGTTACAGTTGGGGTCAAGAGTATCAGCCATGTTTTTCTATTTTATATTAATTACTAGCTTTTGCTCGCGGTTTCGCCCGCGTGAAGGAGTTTTCTGGGATATTTTTTTTCCGACTTACTTGATATGTATCGTTATATTATGACCAAATTACACAAAATCCTTATAAATTGTAGCCTATGTGTTATTCTGATGTATAACCAATATTATTGTAAAGTTTCATCCAAATCCGTTCGCAGTTTTTTCGTGAAAGAAGGAACAAACATATATATAACCATACATCCATCTTCATAAAATTTGGCATTTATAATATTAGTAGGATATTTTATCGGTCTAACTATGTTGCGAAGTTGTATTGCATATACGGTATAATATACCGTGAGGACGTGAATTCTATCCCCGTTGCGGGTATATTGGGGTTTTCTACTGAATATCGACCCAAAGTCCGAAATTGTAACCGGTTATTGGTAACCCTTGCTCCCTATAACATAGAATCTAACATAGCTGACAAGATATGAGTGCTATAACATCTCTACCTACCCTTGAAAAGGGACAAAGGTATAATGATATCTTTGTGTGCTAATTTCTTTATTGTAATGACCTGTAGTCGATGGCTGCTAAGCGCGTAAAGTATCTGTTTTTTTTTAATTAAAAATTTGTTGTATCTCAAAATTCCAACTAACATATTTTATTGTGTAACACATATAAGAATATTATTGCACTTATTTTAATCCGTAGTTTGAAATGAGCATATTTTCTTATCCTTTCACCTCGTTTTTTGCGAAAGTGGATTAAATTTTTACTTTACCAAATATAATTTAAAATGTACTTTTTACCAATCAGAGCAAGCATGCCTTATAAATATATTTATGCACAATTTCCTTATTTAAATCATTTCCTTCTATACAACTTGTATCTATAAACAAAACAAGGACGAAACCTTGTTTTAATTCGAAGCGATCATGCAGTTAATGTCTCGTATACTTAAAAACCCGGTTGCTGGTCCGACGACATTCGCAGGATCGCCGATGGACGCTGGATGAGGAGAGCGGAGGACCGAACAACGTGGCGCGCTCTAGGGGAGGCCTTGTCAGCAGTGGACAGTTGTAGGCTGATGAGATGAGATAATAATATAATAATATCTGCCCTGTATTATATACTTGCCCACTGCTGAGCACGGGCCTCCTCTACTACTGAGAGGGATTAGGCCTTAGTCCACCACGCTGGCCTATTGCGGATTGGTAGACTTCACACACCTTCGAAATTCCTATAGAGAACTTCTCAGATGTGCAGGTTTCCTCACGATGTTTTCCTTCACCGTTAAAGCGAACGATAAATTCACAAAGAATACACACATGATTTTAGAAAAGTCTGAAGTGTGTGCCCTTGGGATTTGAACCTGCGGATATTCGTCTTGGCAGTCCGTTCCACACCCAACTAGGCTATCGCAGCTTGCCAAGATGCTTGATGAGATGAGATACTTAAATTCAAACTAAAATATTTTCATACAAGATTCACATACTTATTTAATTCATTCCTTCTATACAACCTGTACTAAGCACAAAACAAGGAGGAAACCTTGTCTTAATCATAGCCCCAAATTATGTAATGCGTACCGTCATGGCCGCCAGTGTAGCGTATCGCCCGGCAATTCCGGCATTATCCGACCAACACGCGTGTCATTTGTTTTGATTACCCGCCACGCCTTATCTCAGGTAATGTTTTTTATTATTAATTTTACACAGGCGAACGCACGTGCGCGTTGTAACTAGATTTAGCCGGCTAAACAGAGATGGGTAAGGATTGTAATACTGTGATGGCGCGTGTATTTTCTTATTTAGTTTTTTATTGAAGGAGTTTTAAGATTATATAGAGCGGGCATTGGGAAGATTATCATACAAAAATTTTGACGTATATTCTATAGACACAAACGTCCGTATAAACTATTTGTTCAAAATCTGAATTAAAATGGCAACCAAAACGTCACTGTTATAACCTATTCATTCACTTCAACAAGAAATAATTTTGTTTATTTGACTAATATTTCTTATTCAAAACCAGGTTTACACTTAGACTCAAGTTTTTATATCATGAGCGCCACTCCGTACACAACCACAAGCTGTCAATAATGACCATACTAAAGTCAGTTTGAAGGGATTACAGTTCAATTCAGTTGAACACAGTGAATGTTCGGAATGCTAAATCTAGTACGTAGTACATATACATATATATACAAAAATGTTGCGCTCATATGATGGTTACACAGTCTACCGTAAAATAGCAAAAACACCACTAATACTTCATATTATTCCCATAACGTTAATTGTACGTTTTCAATACGCATATTAGCATGTTTGCTTTAAACATATTATTTTTGTATTCATATCTAAGGACGCTGTGACACCTTGTCACGCTAAGAATGCCAGGTATTTGACATTCGAAGGTCCGGCTCGGTCGAATCCTACCGACTCTTCCATCCACATTCGCCTTATTCCTTCCTCTTTGTCAGTCTCCTATTATCATCCTCTCTAAATGCCCAAACCTCAGCAAACCCTTGTATAAACGTGAAATATTTCAGTTTTGATAGAGTATTCGACAAGGTAATAATATCTATCTATAAGCGATTGTATTAAAATAATACCTTTTTATCTCGTATTAAATGAAATCAGGGAACATCGAGACAACGGTATATGAATAAAATACATGACTCATTCATTCGCCGTCCAATACAATAGTTATACAAAGAGTTTAACTGTTCATCGGGTTTAAAAATGGCGGGTGTAGAACCAGTAATTTGTCACGAGGTTACGCAGGCCGTGTGCAGCAAAACAGTTATCGGCCGACATTTCATTTGCGACGCCCGACTGCCATATTTACAACTGTAAAAGCTTTATCTATGGTTTTAGTTATTTAGATTTATTGCGCCATTTTTCATGGCATCTGTCACTTTTTGGCGGGAATTTTAAAAATGGATGTGTACAGAATTTGATAGTGGATTTTGTACGACGAATGCAACTTTAGGAATGAGGGTAATCAAATGATAATACTGTAATGTAGTTAAATAGCCTAATCCAAAGGCGTCGCCAAAGGGGGAGCAGAAAGTCCCCTTGAGGTTCTAAAAAAGTTGCCAAATGTAAAGAAACCAAAGTCCTAAGTCTTTGACTTGACTTGCTTGCTCGATCACTACGTCAAAACTCGAAAGAATTCACCAATTCCATTCTTAATATTCCGTACGCTCAATTAGGCTCTGCTCTATGGTATTATTAAAGCGGGAGTGGGGGAGGAACATGTGCTCTCGACTGTTACCTACAATTTTGTATTTTTTAATACTTTTCTCATTCTCCATATCAACTTACTCCCCCCTACCCCTCCTCTGGGCAATCGGCTGGCGACGCTCTTGGCCTAATCATATCTATGATCTATAGGTAGCTTTGCAACATCCAAATTGACGACTAATACCTTCTTAAAGAGTTAGTTGTATCTACATATAGCAGCCTATAAACAAAAATTCATAAATCCCTAATGGTAATACATTTCTGTCGGATAGCGACCACGGTACTCAAGGTGTAAATCCACCATGTTGGCTCATATATGTCGCGTTCTGAAATCAGTCTGTATCAACATTTAGTATCTTATAGGTATTGAGAAATCGACATAATATGACGAAAATAATATAATTTGTCGTATCTCTTAATCGCATCGATTTACAAGTTTGATTTTTCCACAGCTAAATGACAACATAACCTCTTAAGCGTTACTGAGAAACGTATCTTGACAGACGGACGGACAACATACTCATAAGGTGTCCTTTAGACGCAGGCAATCCTAAAAAGAACTTCTAAAAACTTATCTCTTCAAAATCCAGAGCACGGCTTTAAGGCTTCATCAAATGAAAACATGTAAATAAAAACATGCAAATGTACAATACAAATATATACAAATGTTAAAATTCTTTGTTGCCACGTCGCGTCGAATGAAAAGTTTAAAATACAACGCCAACATTCATCACTGTACCGAAACTGACGAAAATATTTCATATGTTATTACTTCCCGTGTCATGTGATTTTCAACAGTGGCGTAGGATCTAGTGGCGAATCATATAACCCAATTCCTACCGGCTTCCCTTTCGTTGTAATAATAATATAATAATAATATCAGCCCTGTATTATATACTGTCCCACTGTTGGGCACAGGCCTCGTCTACTACTGAGAGGGATTAAGCCTTAGTCCACCACGCTGGCCTAGTGCTGATTGGTAGACTATACACACCTTCGAAATTTCTATAGAGAACTTCTCAAGTGCACAGGTTTTCTGACGATGTTTTCCTTCACCGTTAAAACAAGCGATAATTCACAAAGAATACACACTTATTTTTTAGAAAAGTCAGAGGTGCGTGTGTGTGTGTGTGTTTGGGTTTTGAACCTGCGAACATTCGTCTCGGCAGTCCGTTCCATAACCGACTAGGCTATCGCCGCTTTTTTTGTGCATATTAATGCCTATATTATGTTGTGTCGGGTTCCCTATTGGAAGATTCCACCCTTCGCCACTGGTAAGCTCCATATAGCGCGATTCCTGCCGGCTTCCGTTTCGTAAGTCGTAATTTACGAGAGTAAAAATAAATTTGTCATAAACAATTTAATTTTCATTGGAATGATTTGCAAACCGCATTTATGCATATTAGTAGTATCCATATGCTATGATGGGTTCCATTTTGGAAAACGTCACCTTTCGCCACTTTTATTTTGTGACGGTTTTTTGGTAATAGGTATATGGACAATATAAATGTTTGTCAAGAGATGATATTAGTAGCAATTTTAAATACATTACGCTTACCGTATTGAACTTCTGTAAAATTTTAACTATAATCATACTTTAAAAGTCGATCCACCACCAAGAATCACCACTCTCATTCCATTATACAATAATAAATAAATTAAAACAATACGAAATGTCGAGTCCATTAGTTCGGATATAATTTGACAATATGCACTGTGACGGGGCCTCGCAGCAAATTTATAAGGTGACTTACTACGCCCGCCATTTTGGATGCGTTTTGCTTTTAAAATGAATGCCTGCATTCGTTGAGCCCCTGATGTATGGGTTTTACCAATTTAATTTAAACATACGACGCGCTGTTTTCATTTGATGTATTTATGATAAAGAATGAAAGGATTTATAACACACTTGGATAGTTTTGTTTGTACTATAATGAGGTATTATTGTACTATAATGATTTTTTATGTTTATGCGAATGTTAAACATTAAAATTCAACTACTTTTCGGATTTTATCGAGGTTTTAATATTCTATTTTTTCTTTTTTTTCTCCCGACGTTTCGAAGACTTTGCAGCCTCCACGGTCACGGGGGTGACATGAAGGCTGCAAAGTCTTTGAAACATCGGGAGAATAAAAACTATAATATTAAAACCGCGATACACTCCGAAAAATAGTTTAATTTTAAGGTATTATTGTAGTTCAGGCGTGAAGTTTCCCTTTGACTTAGTGTTTGCTAATATGGATGAGATTACCTAAGGGCCAAGAGTATTCCCAATAAATGTACATTGACCTTTCGAAGTAAGATATCCAGAATAATTTTCAGTATCAGTAGTCAGTATGGATACTTACAATAAAGAAATGCAGCAATTTTTTAAAACGGAACATTTATTTATTTGGAAAAAGAAATATATTTTGAAATAAAACTCTTTTTCGAATTTTATCGCGGTTTTAAGTACCCCCTCCCCCCCCCCCATGAATGCTTCGAGAAAATAATAATATAAAAACCGCGAGAAATCCACAAAATAGTTTTATTTCAATGACTAACAATCTTGTAAACATAAGAAAAGTAATATATACCAAACCGCTTTTTCATAGTTTGTGAAATTTAGAAGTATTGAATGTTGGCAGGTCACGTAACACCTAACAAACGTAGAATAGGCTCCACATTGGTGAAGTTTATTACCTCCTTGTTATTTACCCTACATAAGACACCTCAAAGTATCTCTCTACTCCGCGCGTGCCGCACAATTATTGTAAACAAACAGTCTCACTTATAAACTTGTTTTAGCGTTAAGAGGTGGTTAAGAATTGCTTAAATAGCTGTCAAAAACATCACGGGTTCCTAGTTTAAACCTTATTAATAGGCAAGATGGCGGGTTTTACTCACAGCTGATCGAGTAAATTTGTGTTTTAACTAAGCATAGTTTTGCGAAAGTATAAGTAAGACTGAAAATCCCAATCAATCCACGGCGCTTACACAACCCTCAAATGTAATATCAATAGATCCTGTATCGTAATTAGCATATTATAGCAGCTCTAAACATCCACCATCGGAGTGGCCGCGACCGGTCAGGCTCAAAATCTTATTGGAGATCTTTCCTTTCCCTAAAGAAATATTATCCAATATTTTCCACTATTATACTACAAAGTCTTGCTTAATAAACAAACACAAATATACATTGTACGTTAAAATACATGACATAATTGCATAGTATCCTTTGAACACACTCGCAACTGACAATGTTAAAAAAAGAATCCAAACAACTGCAATTAAGAACCACTTTTCACTACAAAAGCATCTATTTCGCTCTATCTATAGCATTTTTCGTAAGTGCGAGAGGGACATACGATGCTGTCGTTTCACATCTGCGCCCCCCACTTACAGTTTTTCCTGCATTTTTCCCACCTACATGGGTTTTTTTATGCCAGTGTGTCGGTTGTAGTATGTACCCGGTATTGCAAAAGGTTTCGATACTCAACATTTTAGTTCTTATAAAACTGCACATATTATTGAGATCAATGATCATAAAATACTGTAAATAAGTCTTTAAATTTCATATATTAAACACACGTTTGAAACAGCTGTGTCGACAATCTCTCATCTGTTTAAACATAATTTCATCATTTCCAGTAAGTTTGAGTAATAATTATTAATAAGTTTGTTTTCTTTATAATTATTTCAGTTCGAGAGTTTACGATACTAAAAGAAATTACAGGTCTGTAGCCCGCAACAAATGTTAGTGTCTTTTACAAGTATAGTTTTTTTGAAGGTTTTATTGCACCGTGCACGTAAGTTAGAAATTTTACAGACTGCCGAACTCAAGTCACACATCTCCGACTTTCGAAGTTACGAGTATAATAATAATAATAATATCAGCCCTGTATTATAATACTTACCCACTGCTGAGCACGGGCCTCCTCTACTACTGAGAGGGATTAGGCCTTATTCCACCACGCTGGCCTAGTGCGGATTGGTAGACTTCACACACCTTCGAAATTCCTATAGAGAACTTCTCAGATGTGCAGGTTTCCTCACAATGTTTTCCTTCACCGTTAAAGCGAACGATAAATTCACAAAGAATACACACATGATTTTTTAGGAAAGTCAGAGGTGTGTTCCCTTGGGATTTGAACCTGCGGACATTCGTCTCGGCAGTCCGTTCCACACCCAACTAGGCTATCGCCGCTTATAGTTACGAGTATATCGTTCGTCAATTATCGCTCGCTTTACCGGTAAAGGAAATTTTCGAAAAGAAACCTATTTAGTTTAAAAGTCTACATTAGAATTCTGAAGGTATATGAAGTCAACCAACCTGGACTAGGCCAGCTTGGTGAACAAAGGCCTAAACTCTCTCAGTACTGGAGGCCCGTGCTCAGTAGTAGAACAATCTACCTATAATACAGGTCTTGTTTATAATGTTTTATTTTCGAGATGGAATCTCTCTTGTTAATTAATACCCACAATAATATAATCTTTTTGAGGATCTGGATTGCGTGTGACTGCTTTTACAGGTACCAGGCTGACATACCCTAGTCACGGTAGTACGCGAAATACATAATTTTTTTGAGTCACCAAGGATAGTCTCGACAATATTTTTTTGCGTTTAATATTGTATTTTTATTTAATAACATAGTATCAAACTGACAGTGCTTACCGGGAATTGAGCTGTGTTCCACTTTTCCCCACGTTACCCTTCCATTACTCTATTATGATGAGCGGATGTTTTGTCGTTCGCATGCCTCTCTGCCTACATTATACTGGTATTTTTTTATTTTTTTGTTACTTTTTTAAAATTACTTTCTTTGATTTGAGAACGCCCGCGGCGGCCAGCGCTGCATTTATTTTTAGACTTCGCTACGCCGCGACGTCGGGGCAATCAAAATAATATCTCGATTTTTTTCCTCATACATTCTACGTCATACATTGTTGTATTTCCAACTCTTAATTTTGCTACTTGATTAATTTCGGTCCGGTTCATTTGTAGTATTAAGTTTTTTGTTACAAATAAAAGACATCTAATCAGTAATTTTTAAAGACTTTGCTTTAGTCCTACAAATTAAAATGTATGCTATCGATCCTGATTGATATAAATAACAGAATCAAGTGCGTGCAATCTCGTGAGCGAGAATCCGCTTTGTCTATTGATCCGCTAAGCAACAGTACGCTAGCAATATTTTGATGCTGTTTAAGAATATTGCCAGTGTAGTTAACTTATCAAATACCAACAAATATAAAATTAGGATCTGTCATAACATTGAATTCAAAATATAATTCTAACGTTAATTTGAGGTATTCATTATAATTTAATATCAGTCGACTTTTCCTTCTATAATTAATACATAAAAAACAGAGACCTATCAAACTTTATAAACGTGAACTGTTCACTTCAATTACTTCGAATTTTAACAAACGTAAACTGAAGTATATCGCATGCAGCGTTTTAATTAAGGGAGTTAATTATCCCGGCGTCTCCGCGACTCGTTTAGAGTTCCCGGTAATGTCCCGGAGTTGTAAATAGAAAAGTTTCCCCACCGTCAGGGAATAGATGCGACCTGGGGCCTTATTCTCTATCCCGCACGTTATTTTGACAGTGTGTAACAAGCACTTAACACAACGCATCATGTTTAGGACTATAGAAATTTGGCTTACAGAATACCATTCCACGCACATTTCTCGAAGATAACATGACACGGCCGCGTTACGCGTTTACACTATCATATAGAATAAGGGCCCTGTGTTTAGTTACGATGGTAATGCATGAACAAACAGCGGTTTGTTATAAAGTAGTGAATATATGACATCTCATTGTCCCACTGCTGAGCCTTCTTTACTACTGAGAAAGTTTAGGCCTGACGATGCAGAAGACTTCATAATAATTCTTAATTGTTAGGGAGAATTTATACATATAAATATACTAATAAATGCTGGTTTTATATTTTATATCCGTCCGAATAGCAATAACCGTACACAAAGTGTTAAAACCCGCCATAGTGGCCCACGTAAGTGTGTCGCGTTCCGGGATCAGCCTGTTTATAATGTATATTCTCTTCCAACAGGCTGACATAATTGTGTCGACTGTCGGGGGGTAATCATCGCTCGTCAGTCGACATTTTATTGGACCCCACTCCACCTACCATCAGGTGGGGTCAGTTTATCGTGCCCCTATAAAAAAACTATAAATATCTGCATACTTTAACATGTCATATGCAGGAATCCACATAATATATTCAGCCGTTCGAGTGAAAATAGCTATTAGCAAATAATATACGTATATGAGCAATATGAGCGGCGATAGCCTAGTTGGGTGTGGAACGGACTGCCGAGACGAATGTCCGCAGGTTCAAATCCCAAGGGCACACACCTCTGACTTTTCTAAAAAATCATGTGTGTATTCTTTGTGAATTTATCGTTCGCTTTAACGGTGAAGGAAAACATCGTGAGGAAACCTGCACATCTGAGAAGTTCTCTATAGGAATTTCGAAGGTGTGTGAAGTCTACCAATCCGCACTAGGCCAGCGTGGTGGAGTAAGGCCTTAATCCCTCTCAGTAGTAGAGGAGGCCCGTGCTCAGCAGTGGGCAAGTATATAATACAGGGCTGAAATTATTATTATTATTAAATAATATACGTGTTACTTTAGAGTCAGAGTTGAACCTACGAACCTTCGTATCAGCAGTTCGTTCTACCGCAAACTAACCTATTGCCGCTTTTAAATAACATAATTTATATTATTGCTCATATTCTCGTAAAAACTTATACAATACACAAACATAACACGCGCTTAACATTTATAGTTAGGAATAAGATAAACTTAATCGCGACTTAATGGCGCATTCGACCGTAGAATCTGTTTTAGCAGCGATTCTACTATTTCGCTGTTTGCAACCATTTACTGTGCATATAAAACGGACCTCGGGAATATTTGAGGATATATCCCAGGATGACACTTGGCACAAATGGAAATACACAGCATAAAGACTTACTAGGAATGCTTTTTTATATAACCAAATTCCACTAGTATTTATAGAAAATACGCTGTAATTTCTGCCTTAAACTCAAGCAGAGGTATCACCACAGTCGAGCCGGTCCCTATCGTACTAACTAAACTGGCTAAAGCGCGGTCCTACCAAAAGTATCCAGCAAAATTTTAATAATATCTAAAAACATGTACCAGGATTCCATAAGTTTTAAAGGTATGCAATTTAAATAACGAAGCCATATCAAATGTTCAATCAAAGTTATAACTAGCGATATTAATAAAGAGTGCCGAGTAGCATTACAAAGTTTTTGCATCGCGTTATGCAGCTAGGGGCTTTGCAGTATCGGATAGCGACGGTGTACAATTACTGTTTACAATACTGCTTTATCTAACGCGCAATACGATAGTTGTGAAACTCTCTGCTCCCCTGGTGAACGCCGCATTAGCTCGGTACATAGCGGAACAAATTAAAAATGTGTACGGCCGGGAAATATGTGCTAAGTCGGTGTAAAAATAGATGACTATCTGGATTAGTTGGGTTAGTTGAGAAGCGATTTTTCTAGATATATTTTGTGATATAGAAAATTTTCGAATAGATGCGGGTGTAATATTTCTTACCTACTTAACAATTATTTTAAAACGTCTCGCTAAATATTTTATGCGTAATTGTCAAAAAAAACTCCATTAGAGGGCTCTCTTAAATGTGTTAATTGGTCCTTTATGTATTTCTGACGATAAACAACGATGTCCAAGGGCTGTATTCTAGTTTAAAGGACATTGAAACAATTATACAACTTACTATCATCCCATCTCAGAGTAACGAGCATAAATACAACTTTATAACAAACAATTTAAAGTTGTAAATGGCATTATAGTTACGTTGGACAGACATCACAGTGATGTCGTGACTACCAACTCGTCACGTCATTCGAATTTAAACATTAAACGAACGTAATAAAATACACCTTTGAAAATTCCCTACGGAGTCACCTCGGAATAAGCAATAAATGTCAATAAATAAAATCAAAGGCATGCGACAGAGTCCCGTAGAGCCCAATTAAATTGGAAATTATTCCCGGGAATTAGTGTTGTTTTTAAATTTACTAAGTAATATATCTGATCCTTGAAGTATCAAAGACATATTACGTTATGAAAAAATTTACAGTGTATTAACATATCTTTATTAATATGAAATTAATTATAGCTACTTTTATGTATTTTCGCCCGCATGGTATATTAGCGTTTATATTGTGAGTGGAAAGTTTATGGTTCGATTTTGCAGCCCGACAACATTTTGTGTAGATTTTTACCATTGTCTCGCAATAGGACACTCCAGAGCTAATTGCAATGAAAGTCTTAATAACTAGCCCCACTAAAAGTTATATAGTGTGGTTTTTATAACGAAAAATCTTCCACATAGATGAGGTTATATTAACATTTCGTACCAAAAAAACGCAAAATTCAAAGCTTGTATCACAAATTAGGTGATTCCGCAATTCCCTCAAATTATCCCCAGTAAAAACTGTTATAAATCTCTGCAGTGCCTGTGTAATTGAAATCTCAACACGGAGTCGATCCTGGGGGAATTATTTTATCGGGACGCATTCATTAATCATCGTCTGATGGATTCTACTTTCAGACACTTTTTTATACTGTTTTGAAACTTAGAAAATGATTTCTATGTTTGAACAAAGAAAAATGTGAATTATAGGTGTGTGAGTTATTCGGTTAAGTAATTCACCTGTAGCCTTATTCTCTATCCCGCACGTTATTTTAACAGCGCGTAACAAGCACGTAACACAATGCATCATGTTTAGGACTCTAGAAATTGGGCTTACAGAATACCATTCCACGCACATTTCTCGAAGATAACAGGACACGGCCGCGTTACGCGTTTAAACTACCATACAGAATAAGGGCCCTGGTCAGTGTTTATGTGTGTACGACTAGGCAGTCATAGCAATCGACATAGCCTCGGTTTCGTAGTTATACTGCATGCGCGGTACGACATCACTCTGAGATCCTGGATTTGAATCTCGGATCGGGCAAAGTGATATTTGGGTTTTTCTGCTCAGTCAGCCCGGTATTTGGAATTAGTGCCCGATATGGCGATAGGCTCGTCCTCTATCACATCATAGGACGGAACACACTTGGCGAAAAGTGGGTACCCTGGTTGCTCCTCTGCATACTCCTTCAGGTATAAATGTGTTAAGTGTGTTCGTTTATGTGTGTGCCTTTCTTTTTTAAGTCACTTCACAATTCTTTATGCAAGATTTGTCTAACTTTAGGTCTTAATAATTTTTAAACAATGACGTATGCAATCCTTAAATGAGATAAAACAGTCTTAATAATTAATCATAGTTTACCATTTTCTAACATAAAATAATTCAATTCTAAAACAGACTAAACTGATTAACGACAAAAAAAAATTAACTCTGAGCCCATAAAGTATCGAACTTCTGAGTGTAAAACTTTGACTATCAGATATTCACGAGCTTCCTATCCGGGCTCAGACTTAACCGCTCCACCTTACGACTTACTGATACCTAATCCTGCTCTTTAGAGGGTAACTCAAACCGAAACTAACCGTCGCTGATTCTGATCCGTGTTCCTAGATATTCCATTAATAATAATATCAGCCCTGTATTATATATTGTCCCACTGCTGAGCACGGGCCTCCTCTACTACTGAGAGGGATTGGGCCTTAGTCCACCACGTTGGCCTAGTTCGAATTGGTAGACTTCACACACCCTCTGGAAATTCCTATAGGGAATTTCTTAGGTATGCAGGTTTCCTCACGGTGTTTTTCTTCACCGTTAAAGCAAGCGATAATTCCAAAAAGTACACACATCATTTTTTTTAGAAATGTCAAGCCCTTGGGATTTGAACCTGCAGACATTCGTCTCGGCAGTCCGTTCCTCAACCAACTAGGCTATAGTTATACTGATATTCCATTAACGTATTTACAATTCTAAATAAAATAAATAGTGTACAATTTACGGTAGTATTTTAGGTATGTTGATTTTGTATTTGCAAGTAAATTCACATTAAAAGCTATTATGAATTACTCGTTACATGAAATTAATTTCCTGAAATTATAACTTGTAGACTGCATCAGTGGCGTAGTTATATTGCGTGAGCGGTACGATCACTGTTCTAATATCCTGGATTCAAATCCCAAGTCGGGCCAAGAGATATTTGAATTTTTTCTGCTCACTATCAACCCGAAGTCTGAGATTTGTGCCTGACGTGATGATTTACTCGCCCCCTGTCATATCATGGGACAGAACAAGCTTGACATAAGTGGGTTCCCTGGTTGCCGCACTGCCTACCCTTGCGATAATAAAGGAGCGATGTTTGTTTCTCTTTTTCTGTAGTAATTAACGTTACAAAATGCTATGAAAATTTCATTTTTCACCCATAAATATAATTTTTTTGTATATTTATACCAATTATATTGTGTCACCCAATGTTAGGAACTAAAAGCAAAAAAAAATATTAGCCAACTGCCTCATAGATACAAAATTTCGATATATAAATGCGTTCAGGGGTCAAAGGTGAAGTTTCCCTTTTGTATTATAATAATATTACTTCACAGCAAAGGTTCCTAGCTACAAGCTTTCTTGAAAATACATACAGGATTTCACACGACGTTGAGTTACAAATATTTTTCATGGCTCTCAACTATCATGACGACCTAAACAAATATTTGACCGTACAAACAACACAACATTTCACAAGGATCCAAACCCATCAAGCTCTCATATCTGCCACAACAAACCAACAACACGAACATAGGGTATACATCACAACACATAATATACTCGTACAGAGACATCGGATGATAAATGAGCGGCGTGACACGACGCTGTGGCGGCGCGACGTCAAAAATCCATCTCTGACGTCATTCCCACCATCACTCACGCTGGGCGTGTCGCGAGGGATTCTTTATGACTCCAATACTAGACTTGGTTATATATGTAACTAAGTCTATCGACTAATGGTAACGTTTCTAAATTTGATTTGCGATACACTTACCACAGTATTGTTGATGCGAGTAATGGGAATTTAAATGAACTTATTTATACTAAGATTGTTCGTTTAACTATTTATTGTTGATTTGACATCCATTGCCTCCTTCAACTATTCATACTTACACTCTACAAATGTAGTGCAATGGAAAGGCAAGATGAGCCAGTCGATAGAGGTCTTTACAATTTTTTGTTTGCAGATCTTCACCCGCCCTCTATATCTCCTACCATATTTTAGTCTCTATATTACTAACAATATAGATGTATGGAAAATATTCACAGATTTAACACAATTAATATTATGTAAGGAAGTACAAAAAGCCTAAGCTTTCCACCGGTCAAATCACCAAAATTCTCAAAAGCAGACAGAAATCAGGTCTACGTCTTGCATTTAAACACATATAGACATTGAAAAGGCTATAATTTCGTTAAACAAACTTCCAACAAACGTTTGCGGTTTACACAAACATTTGGCCCATTTTAACTTGCAAACTGACCTGTCTTTCTCAAACAGCCGCACTTCAACCGAAAAGTCTTAAATGAGAAAAGGGAACAGAAATTACAATGCAACGAAATAATTCGGGAATTAACTTTGCAGTCGGGAGTGAACGCTGACAGCCGGTCGGTTCTGGTTTAAACTGGCGCAAACCGGTTCACACCGGTACTTTAGCTCTATTTGTACAAATTGCGCAGATGTGGACAATGTTTAGGTGTTTGGATGTAGCTGAGGTAACATCATTTCTTATGGATATTTTAGGCTGTTTTGAATTGATACAATTTTGTAATTTTTTTACAGCACATCTGGCTTTTGGACAGTAGGACTAATTAGGTTTTATTTCTTATGATTTTCCGAAAATCTCTACTTAGTGCTGATAAATATTTTTTTAAAAAATTATATTGTTCATAAGTTAAACAACTTTTCCTTTTACAAATGTGAATATAGGAAGTTTATTTGCACTTGTGTTAAGGTTTCATGAAAGTTAATGCCAACAGTATGTTTGTAGCTTTTGAAAGTAAATACCTCTTTTTGTATAAAGGAAACGAACAAGGGCGTAATTGCCCCGCAGAATGGAACAAGTACGAAACCTAATATCCATACACAAAAAGTGTGCGTGGTGTTAGCGCCCCGGTCACGTGCCGTGTCATAATTGTGAGAGAGCGATACCGTACAAGTGTACTGGGTTCTGGGCCGAATCGTGAACACGAGTGAAATTTTAAGGAGGTACATTAATGGACTGACTTGCTGGTTGATTTTTTTTGTTTCGGACTCCGCAATCACCACCAGGGGAAACCTGCGAATAAGATAGAATCCCCCTGCTTAGCGATTGCTAGGCTTGGAGGAAAGCTGCGAGTAGATATCTAGCGAAGGAAGTGTGGGGAAAGGAAAAGGAACCCTCATGGGATCAGAGGAGAGGAGAAGGCCAGGAAACGTTCACGATTCTTCATAGACCTTAATTTGAATTGACCACTATGAGGTTTACACACTTTACTCTGTACCTAGAGCCGCGTCAAATGTCCCCCAGTGCATGGACGTGCATTTGATGTGAAGACCGAGCGCACAAGAATTACCTCGGGGGGTGAATTGTTGGTAGTTGGAAGATTTTTAGATAATCTAATAGTGGTCTTTCGTTGAGAAATTGCCGGTTATATCAGGTCATTTTGACATTGCCTTTCTAAATGAAACAACATCCTTATAACGCTTTAGAATAAGTTACTCTAGATGTCAAATTAAAAAGTTTAAGTTTCGAAGAAAATATATATCGATTTGTTACGTTCTTTATGCCACTATTACTATTTAAGGGAATTTTTCGTAGCGACAGTATCATACTTTATGTCAAAGAATACGCTCACGCACACATCATGTTCGCACTAAATTACAAAATAATAAAAAAATCTGATAAGTACAACTGGGACTTTGATGAAAATATTCATTATTCATTGGCGCGACGTAACCAGAGGGGAAGACGCATACATTGTTTCATTTATTAACGCATTGTCAAAATGACCCTTATAATCCTGGATTCAGTGTCCTTTAAACGGAAATAGAATAATTTAATATAATTCAAAATAAATATCTACGCTACTTAACGAAATCACACCTAAGATAAACATGTAAATCCTAAAATGTAATAAATTGTATTTAGCGAATGTATTTCTGATGCTTTATAATAAACCACAAGATGAAGATCATTGTCCCAACACATTGGAGCGTGAAGAGCAAGCTTTAACATTACAATATATAAACACGATGTGCGCGTACGTGATGTGCGGAGCTTTTCGGAAAAGCTTCGTATACTAGGCTTTTTGAATTAGTTCCTACACACTGCGGTAAGCTTGTGTAATTACTAATTTCATTCTGAATTTGAAGTATAAAAAATAACATATTATGAACAAATTTTGTCTGAAACTAATTTCTTACTGCCGCCATTGTGGGAGGTCTTATGACTCAGTTGCCATTAAGTTTTAATTTTACTCTCATAATAAACAATATCTATTAGTAACACGCATCTTCCTCCAACAGTGTTTCTTCAGCGATATGATTCCTTCAAACGAGATTTAAAACGTATTTCAAGCCAGTGGATTGACTGTACCCTTGGCATTGCCGACATACATAACCATTTTCCCTGAAACTGGCCTAACGTCACCGCTTGGTGACACAAAATGCGTACCAGTGCTGGATCCTGGTTTACAGGAGTTATAGGGATGGGTAAAGCAGTGATAACCTAGTTGGGTGTGGAACGGATTGCCGAGACGAATGGCCGCAGGTTCAAAACCCAAAGAGCACACACCCCTGAGTTTTCTAAAATTATGTGTGTATTCTTTGTGAATTATCGCGGTGAAGGAAAACATCGTGAAACCTGTATGCCTAAGAAGTTCTCTATAGGAATTACGAGGGTGTGTGAAGTCTACCAATTCGCACTGGGCCAGCGTGGTTGACTAAGGCCTAATCCCTCTCAGTAGTAGAGGAGGCCCGTGCCCAACAGTGGAACAGTATATACAGGGCTGATATTATATAGTGGTGGGTGTGAGGACGGGAAAATCTCTATACATAACCTCGATGATATGCTCGATCACCTTTGGAATCAATAAAAATGTATTAACCTTAAGTCCTCAAGCATAGAGCCTGACGAAACCTCGCATACGAGAGAACTAGAGAGACATCCCTAGATTTATAAGCTGGCTGATGATGACCCAGATTGACTCTTCTAGCCCATCTTCCAGTTAGAAGTCAAAAAGAGTTTTCCAAAGAACCAACCAACCTTTGATGTATGTCAAGTTAACCTTAACGGACTTACAGAGGAAATCTAAAATACACAAGGACATTCAAAGTATGGCGCTTGTTCTATGTAACGCCCGTGGATTCCACGGGATTTGAAACAAGATATATTGTCTATATAAATGTAAAGTCTCTAACTGCTAGTGAGATTTCGCAAACTAATATCCCTTTCACAAGTATTAGATTTATTGAAATAGCTACTATTAATACCGATAATGTACACTCCAAATTTTTTTTTCCGGATAACACAACTGAAAGAAGCAACGAACAAATCTAGTTATGTCTTAAACAGATAATGTTCGTTGCTGCCTGTATGAGGTTATTTCCTAAACAGTATATCCGGACTATTCTTGTACTAAACCTATGTTACTCGTGAATAGACTTTATGGAAGCCAAAGCCTCGAGCCAATATTGTCACTTTTAATTCATCAAGAAATTATTTTCTTGCTACTCGTTTAATTATAACTAATAAATATAACTAATAAATGCTGTTTTCATCTGTCATATACATTAATTTATCTCGCTTCATCTGATATTAAATATAATTCAACATAGGAGAAAACAATGAATACCTATTTAACAGACAAATACAACTGTAAGGCAGTTTGGACATAATTCCAAATAGATTCCTTATACATACTCTTAATTTTAAAAGTTACTTACACATTTTTAAATATATCTTAAAAATAACAAATCCATGTAAAAATATTAAAAAAAAATCACACTCCAATGGCGAAGCTCAAACCCAAAGCCACCGGGATAAGGCATCCAAATATAGAAGTCTCCTCACAATGCGTACCGTGTCCAGCAACACTGCCTTATTATATTCTGATAACTTAAATAAAACAGGAATTGATGACATTCGCTCATACCAAACCCTGTGAAATCGTACAACGTTACATAATACAGACACAGATTCATCGGAAAAGGCACGAGGATTGCGATTGAACCGCCACAGGCAAGGCTCGAGTGGTTCTCAGCAACTCTCGGTTACAATAACTGCGCACAATGACGAGCGCTTGACATTTCGAGGGGGTTGGAGGGCTGGACTGTACTTGAGGAGTTTTGTGATATACAGTGAATTATAGAATTTTTGGTACAATAACATGATGAAATATTTTACTTGTGTAAAAATTTTTGTGAATATCACACTGAAATTACTTATATGTTCTAATGTTGAGCAAGTGTAGCTCTAATAAGAGGATTTTTGCTTTTTTGTGATCAAAGCTGCCGGTTTCAGCTATTTGGACCACACTACAAAGACCAAATCGTAATGCTTTTTATTAAACTAGAAATATGTTCATAGAATTTTCTCACAAAAATCAAACTCTTGACCATACATTTCAACTAGTTATTTCGACACTACAGCAGTAAATGTATTATTTCCACAATTCTCAAAAAAAGATTCAAACAACCGTACATTTCTAACAAAATTATGCGAAAACTTCTCTCGTCTAAAAAATACATTCGCACCTGAGATAAAGCCTTCCATAAAAGGTATTATATGAAAATCTCGAGATACGGAACACCCTTTATACGCGGAGGGAGAAAAACTCTTGTCACTGAGACGCGCCTGTTTGAATCGCTGAACAGGAAAAATACAAACGTTATTAACACTTATGTAGTCCTGGTACATTTTCAATATCATTGTATTCATACTAGGATATTATTTTAACGGATATTGTCTCGTTGTATTGAGTAGATTAAATTGCATACTCATTGTATTCCGAAAATGTCATTCGAAAATCAAAATACAATATAAATTATTATGAATCATTCCTGGTACATTTTGAAATACAATTGTACGTTACAACAGATAATAAAATTATATTAAGCCTCCGAACATATTAATTTCCTCATTTGTTATTTTAATAACAATGTGGAATTGTTTAAACTTGCGGTCTTCCAGTGGTCGAAATTCGAACGTCGAATTTAATATATTTATAACATATAGTATACAATATACAAATTACCATTGACATATATTCTATAGACACGAACGTCCATAATATATAAACTATTTTCTAAATCTGAACCAAAATGGCAACCGAAACGTCACTGTTATAACCTATTTATTCACTTGAACAACAGCTAATTTTACTTATTTGACTAATATTTTTAATTCAAATCCTGGTTTACACTTAGACTCGAATTCTTATATCATAAGCGCCACTCCGTGCACAACCACAAGCTGTCAATCTTGACCATACTAAAGTCAGTTTGAATGAATTGCAGTTCAATTCAGTTGAACACACTGAATATTCGGAACTCCTCTATGAATTTTAATTATGCCAAATCTCACACGCCTCCGTGCGTGCAATATGCTTAAAAGGATTATCTTCAAAGTTTTTACAGATTTATACTAAATTAAAATACAAACATATTTTTTTTTTTTAACATAATCACGCTAATAATGCAACAGATGACATCTGTTCGTTCCCAAGCATGTCGCTAAAAATATTCACAAGAATTTATAGTTAAATAATGTAGAGAATAATAGAGGTACAATTTATAACTAGAAGTGCGTTGTTAAGAATTTTATAGTATATAGCTTTGTCTCCAAGTGATCGACCTCATTAAAATCATCTCCCGTTTCGAGATGACAAGCTCGAGTGATGCCTAACGAGCTGTTATCTTTTTTTTTACCTGTTTCATGTCTATCATTACGATGTTTATTTTCTCTAACAATATTTTGTAGTGAGCTTTGATTAATTTTTGCCTATATTTAAAAGCAAAATTGAATGTTTCTATTTTTTTTTTGTTAGGCAAATTTTCAGTGAGACCCTACGTCTTCTTCATAGGTTCTGAGCTCCTGATAAGCGGAATTCTCCAACACTTTCACCCTTGGGGAAAACACTTTTCCACCCTTGCGGAAAACACTTTCACCATAGCGGAAAACTTAAAAAGCACCTACTTCTACGTCAGTTTTCTGTGCTAATTTGTAAGACAGAGAAATGTAAGTTGCCTGATTGTAAACACCTACCATAATTAGTAGTAACACCAACAACTTTCATGTTTCATCATGTTATAGTCGTGTTTATAACTTGGAACTAGACTATGACTTGGAGGGAAAGCAAATTGGTGTGAATGAATTTCGGTTCAGATTTTACTGTTGTGTAAAGCAAAACTGGAGAATTCGTAAAATACGATAAGAAGTGGGAAATAATGCAAATCAAATCCACAAATTTGTAAAATTGCTGGTGACAGTAAATTATTTATTTAAACAATTAGATCTAATAGGTAACAATATTATGATATATCAACCATACATTATTCAAACGAACATACCTCGGAGCTATCCACACATGAAAATTCGCTCGCATCCCATCTCTCACGTCACTTCCGGCTCTTACCAAACGCACTCAATCACAAGTTCAACTCGAAGCCAGACCGGAACGTGCACAATTCTACCAACTAAAAGAAAGTTAACTAGCACTTAGCCAGGTTAGCCAACCACTACATCGACGGTTCTGTTTACATGTGCGATATCTATGTGTTTATGATGGCCTGGTACATGGAGGCTCGTGTCGGCGCCTGTAAATAGGTAAACATGATTGATGCGGGCGCGGGACGCTTGTTTTCCGGCAATTTGTTTATATTTCCGCGCGTTTATGGTGTCCTGGTGCATTTATCAGTTGATGTGGGGGTATTTGCCTACTACAATTTGATTGATATTCGACAATTAGCATCGAATTATTATAATTACCTAGGTAATCAACCATCTAACTTCAAAACAAAACTTAAAAACCAAACAAGATTAATTAAACTCAGTACACAATTTTCCGAACCTGCAAAAATTACTCAATCAAATCAATATCAACATGGTGCAAAGATGAGGCGAAAATAGAAAAATTATGTAAATCAGAATCTATCCGTAAGTCAAAAACACCGCATGAGGGCGGCACAACATGTTTTTCTCTTACAATTTCCTTGCTTTACTATCAAGTCGTTATTCCAACACTGTTACTGTTATACCATATCTTTTTGATCCATTCATCGTGTGTTTCAGTTTTATGGGTTGGTCATGACGATTGTCATCAAATTAACGTCTTATTTGTCTCTTGGTGCAGCTAAATATTTTTTTATATTTCTTTGCATGCTGGCAAACAAAAATTATGTTAAATAATCTACAACACGCATAAACGACTATTCCAAGACGATCTTCCGGCTTGTAAGAAAAAAAGGATTAAGGAAGAAGCAAAAGGTCTTTTTGGCAGCAAGCTGTAATATCATATCAGTTTTCTGTTAGAACCGGGATATACTGTACGCAAAATACGTGTCTACAGTATATCTCTACTTTAGATATTTCCAACACTTAAACATCGTCTATGCACCAAACGAACTAACAAACGTTTCAAAATAACTCGATATCGCAATTTACATTTCAATCAACGCCATCTAGCGGCACACAGGCGAATATGTAAATATACATTGAGTTTAACGAGCGCGTATTATGCGCCGCTGTTTCAGGACATGCGAGGATCTCATTACCCGGATCTCATTCACGCAGTATTGGAAATTTTCACATCATGCCGATGTTGCTGCCAATAACACGCTTTTCAAGCTGAAAAAACTTGGTTGGCTAATTAGCTTGTAGCGCTGTGTTTGAGAATGATAATTATTTATCATTCTCAAACACAGCGCTACAAGCTAAGCTAGTTAAGCTACAAGCAACATTCGTATAACAATTAAATACTCGGAAACTAACAACTCTTGTGTTGGATTCAATAACATTTAGCTATTGTCATAAGTACCTATTAAAAGACAGAAATATTTATGGTATTAGGATTGATCCCAAAAGTTCTTATTGACATTCATCATTAACATGATATAGTAAATCCTCTGCTGAACATTCTTAGAGGAGCGCTTTTGACACAGTGGTCTTGATTGTCGCGATGGTGATACACTAAAAGCTGTCGGCATTGTCAGTCTTCTTGGTGATGTTCGCAGGTCAGATAATGCTTCTCATTTTTGTCGGTTAGTAGAGCTGCATCACTCTCTGTCGTAAAGGACTTTATTGCGGTTTTAATCACGTCAGTTGAGCGAATGGGGTATCTGCTACTACTAATTTTTCCTTCTGTCTGTTCTTACTTCTAAACATAATCCTGTCTTAAAGATTTCCAGACCTAATAAAAATAGCTACTATTAAATTTAAGAGCAATCTTCTCACCATTGAGCGACTTCAAATCAGTTGCATAAAAAAACCAAAAGCCAGAATGCAAACGGAAAGTATAATAAACCCACATGTCAGATTATCACATGTCAGACTTAACTTGTACTGTTCCTTTGCATTATCTAATAAAAAGATATTAATGTTATATTCTAAAGCAATAAAGATGCCGCATCGAAAGCACTCTCGATAGACGTTAAAATAAAAGCAACAATCCCAAGAGACGCTCGGGCTGTTGAACCATAAGAATAAGAAAAGAAAACATCAAGCTGTTTACATAGTTAGCAGTATGGGTTATAATAGTTTAATGTGAAAGTTACTTTTGAGGAGGGGAAATATTAATTTGATGCAATAATAAAGAAATATTCAACAAAAAATATGTATATATTTTTAAACTTTTGAATTGATTTTAAAAAGAGCAGCACTAGAGTTTCTTAGAGTTAGAGTTCTTCTCTGTTAGAAACTGCTTTCCGAATTAACAGTACAGTAAAATTTTACTGAATCTAAATAATGTTTAACATTTTATGGACTCTTAATTCATTTAATTTCAATACCTTTTTGCGCGAGGGAGTGTGTAAGATCGCGCAATGAGAAAAATACTCCTGTATTTTTTTTATTCTGGTTTAAAGAGCTTTGTTGCATATGTGATTATGTCGCCCTGTTTTCTAGTGCGAAGGCAGTTTTAGTATGTTCTAACGCTTACTATTAGGTAAAAGAACTACATTCTCTAATTTGATACTTCACGAAGGAGGTATCCCTATTTACATGCAATGTCTACTACCACCACTGACTAAACAAATTACCCCCTTAAGGGAAAATCTAAAAAAGGACCTAAGTTTGTAAATTGGGAGTAATATTTAGACGCCTTAAAAGCATTTATTGTTGAATATTACTTCACCATAGCGACATTTTCGTGTATGCATTGTAAATTTTCAATTAAGAACCAAGATTCGATATCTTACGGGGCGCGTGAGGCTGCGCGCCGTGTCGCGGCATACTAATATTTTTAGTTAGGGTGCAGACATATTTGACGGCAAAAAAGATGCTATCACCTCATCGTTTTATGAATAATTTTACTAATTCCGGAATAATAATATAATAATAATGATATCAGCCCTGTATTATATACTTGCCGACTGCTGAGCACGGGCCTCCTCTACTACTGAGAGGGATTAGACCTTAGTCCACCACGTTGGCCTAGTGCGGATTGGTAGGCTTCACACACCTTCGAAATTCCTATAGAGAACTTCTTAGATGTGCAGGTTTCCTCACGATGTTTTCCTTCACCGTTAAAGCGAACGATAAATTCACGAAGAATACACACATGATTTTTTAGAAAAGTCAGAGAATTCACAATTCCGGAATATGTGGCATTCATATTCTCTACCCAATATGCGACTGGATAGAAAACACTTGCCATTAGGTACAATGTCTATTTATAACGCCAATGAGCAGTGTTGCTTGATACTGTTGTGTTCCAGTTTGAAGGACTTTTAGCCAGCGTACTTTCTGGATATGACTTACAACATCTTAGTTCTCATGATGACGAGCGCAGTGTAGTAAATATAGTGTAGTGAAGTTGCATGATGTTCCTACTGTTTGTGGGTGGTCGTATCGCTTACCATCAGTCGAGCGAAATGCTCGTCTCGTTATTTATCTGCAATAAAAAAATAATTAAAGTATGGCGCCGGTATTAAAGAAATATAATAGTCCTCGTTGTTAAAGATTATGTTTGGATTGACTTTATCCCGATACTCCAATAAGAAAATACAGTAGAAAAATTATTATACTTACAAAATTTATCAGACCTGCATTATGTTTTAAAGAAAGTTAAAATAATTATAGCAAGGAATGCTGAACGTCAAAAAACACATAAAATAAATCGCAGCGTATAACCGTCGTATGTGTACCGACCCTAGCACGATGGACCTTTTAAGGAAACCTTTTACATTCAGCTGGAATTTTTCGAAAAAACGCTAATTGGTTTACACTGTTGCCGCTTGCTTAATTGATGGATTTTGTACCAACGCATCAAAATTGCCCTAAGTGTTGTATGTTCAATTTAATGGAAAAGAATTTTAAATGTGAATGCTGGCACGTTTTGTAGAGTTATAAAGATAATATAATATTGTGTTGATTTTCAACGTTTCTTTTGTGATATTAGATACCGCTTTACTTAACTTTTTAATAAACGAAACTTAGAATTACATCAAATTTAGGTTTAGTTAACTTAGGTCATTAGTAATGTATAAAAAATCCTCTAAGGAATAAAAAAAACTTACATCAACGTGTAACTAAGGCAACAGAAAAGCAAAGGAAGTGTTCTTAATGTAAAAGAACAAGTAAAAATCCAAAGGAACAGAAGTGGTCCGGTGATGAAACGCGGCCGTCGCTGCCTCTGATTTATGACAGCCTGGTAGCCAGCTACTTTATACATTGCACTGCACTGATTTCCTTTGAAGAAAGATTCTTTTTAACGCTTTATTTTAAAGTTTCCAAGAAATATTTCAATGGATTTTTTATAGACCAATATTAATGCAGTAAAATACCTTTTTATGCCCTGGAGGAATTCAATATTTTCTATTGATATATTTCCTAGAACAATATGAATTGACAAGGTTGAAAGTTTTAAAAGTTCTGCTTGGTATAAGTTTATAACCAATTTTTAAACTAATAATACATTGTAGCCAGTAAACTACTGGACATAATAAGACGTAACATCTCATGTCTGATAATGAGCGCAGTGGAATACCCTACTTTCTAATTGATGGTGTTGGATGGTATTTTTACAGTTTAAGGGTGGACGTATCGCTTACCATCAGGCGAACGGCAAGCTCATCTCGTCATTCAAAGCAATAAAAAAAATTACGCTATAAGAAACATACTTAATCATTCAAAATAACTGTGACACTGAAGTGAGCCTGTCGTCATTCCAATCCCGAATAATAGCATAATTTTTTTTTGTCAAACTTGCAAAATCACCTCCTAAAATAAATGCATACGCCCTAAGTCGCCACTACGTACACACTTGAGGCCATTCTTGTGCGCTCGGTCTCCACACCGAATACACGGCCATGGGGGATATTTGTCGCGGCCCTCGGCACACAGTTAAGTGTGTATACCTCATGGTTACCAATTCACATAAGGGCTCGCGAACACTTCCTTCTCCCTTCCGCCCATCCTAAGAGTTTCTTCTCTTTCCCACATACTTCCTTCCCCAGATTTGCTCTCCCAACTTTCCTTCAGGTCAGGGCCCTGCAGTCGCCAAGCCATTCGCAGGTTTCCGCCGGTGATGACTACAGTGCTCCGATAAAAAAAAATGCCACTACTTAGGTCAATTATTACAGGGCTATCACTTATCATGTTTTGTATCCAAAAAAAGTTCTTATCTCGTCCTACAAACACTTTCCCGCCTTAAATCGCCGGAGCAGAAGACAGAGGCGCCACTGGTGCACCTACTTTCCACCGAGCGAATTCCGTCCCATGATGTGATAGGGGGCGAGCCTATCGCAAACTAGACACAAATTCCAAACACCGGACTAATACTGAGGAAAACTCAATATCACTTTGTCTGACCTGGCAATCGAACTCAAGATCCTAACATTGCAGTCGTATCATACTACAATTACGCCACCGAGACAGTCTGTGCTATATATATTTTTTTGTTTTAACTTTAATCATCAACTGAACATAATCCGTAAAGGCGAGCGGTGAATTGTTATTTAGTAAAATCCCCCACCAAAGGGAAAAAATTACTTCGCGAACCAAGTTAAATGATTTTAGGGAAAGTTCTCCGTGGTTGACGTGGCCATCAAACAAGCGGAGTTTGAACTGCCAATAGTGAGTTATTTGTAACATATATGAACGTGTATAAACGTATATAGACGTCAATGGCGAAGGGTCCATATAAATCAATTCTTGTCGGTTTCCCTTTATGTGATTTTTTGTAGAATCTAATTATCATTAGGGCGATTTACAGATCGCATTTATGCATAATACGTATATGTTTTGTCAAGTTCCCTTTCGGAAAATTTCACTATTGATAGACGTTTTAAAACGGTTTCCCTTAATTTTGCGAGGCGTCAGGGCTTCTTAGGTGGAAATAATTTGGCAATTCCGAAAGAAACAAATTGTCTGTAATTGTAAACGAACTGTCACGAATATCTCTGATCCCAAACAATACTTTTTGGCGAGGCATTGTCTTTTATAAATCAAATAGATTAATAATTTTATTTAAACCAAACAGTTATAGATGCTGAAAGGTCAAATTGCATTAGAAATTTTCTTTCCTATTTGTACTTTTGACTCTAGCATGACATTTTGCATGCCTCCTTAAATAACTGAGTAAATGAGCACGGAGAAGGAATTTTTGGAAATTTATCCCCTAAGAGGAAAAAATGGAATGACTTTGTATGGAACTTCGTCATTTTGAAGATAGAAGTGTAAATACTTATATAATCAACTCATAGTTACAAACAGAATTTACTGTATCATTTGTTTTTGGAAATTCATCCTCTGGTTGTAAAATAGATGATGAAAATTCCTAAATTATACGGACAAGCTTATATTTTAGTCCACCACGCTGACTTAATGCGGGTTGACCCTCGTAAACACTCTCAGAAGTAGACCATGCTCAACAATGGACAGTATACAGGCCTGGTATTATCCAGACGAAGCCGCGATCGAAGCTAATATAAAATACGATTAAATCGATACGTCCCGCCATTCTCGTAGCCGCGCACAGAGGGCTAATATTGAGCCATACCAACCGGAGGATAATATGATTATTAGTTTATGAGTCGGGCGCGTGACGTACGGACGGACAGCGCCGCCGTTACACGCTTTATTGGAAATTTCGCTGGCTAAATAACGTCACCCGGCAATTATAGTTGAACTTTGTTGCTTCGTATAGCGGACGTGCTTTAGGAATTAGGATACTCAGTTATTGAGTATATCAACTTTGAACACTGAATTTGAATGGTTGTTAAGTCTGTTTTAATTAGGGGCTTAATATCTTCTGCGTCTGATTGACGAACGCAGAGATATTCAGTGGCCACTTTGTTGTTCGTCTTTGTATTTCATGATGGCTTATAGTCATCATTAAGCGTCATGATTGATCTTCTTCTGTTTTTATTTAAATTCAATGTAGGAAATCGCTCTTATACCAAGCAGCTATCATAGTGCAAAAAGATACCCCGAAGCCGTCCCGTATGCGCCGAAGAAGGTCACGGGTTTGGATGCTGGTGTAAGGTATATAGGGGTTAGGGACTGGTCCAATGCTCACTCGGATGATGCTATACTCCCGAATGTCGACATTGGGCCGTAACACCGGTGATACCAACATAACCGTTCCACTCACCCGACAATTGGTGGTAACGATAGTTTTTCCCCAGAAAAAAATCGAACGTCGCTATTGAGTGATCGATTTTCTTTTTTGATGTACAATTTTTTTTTATAATAACATGTCAATTTGTCTATATGAGATGGTATAAGTTATGGGGCTCAGATAGAATGTCGACTAACAAGTGACAATCCCCCTCGCCAGTCATCACAATTGTGCCGGCCTGATTGAATCGGATATACACAAACTGATTCCAAACAGCGACGCACTTTGGTGTCCACTATGGTGGTTATTAACACCTTGTGTATAGTAATCACTATATACTCCTAGGTACGAAATATATCCTACAACAAAAAATAAAGGAAATGATAAAATCCTTAAACCATACCATACTGCATTTAACAAGCAATCTCGCCTCAAAATCCTAAAAACGCCCTGCTTTGTGACCTTCCAATCCCGAATCAGTCCCTACATAAAAAATGATCACACGAAGGACAAAGATGTCAGCCCCAACGATCCGTAACAGGACGCCGCGCGGCAAGTCATCTGATTAAGTTGCCAAATCTAGTGGAAGACGTTTTGATCGATGGCTCCCGCTCTCATTAATTATATGTGATACATGAGAATTTTTCGCGTGTGTTGTGCGGTTTCATGGTTGGAGGGGGATTAAAAATAGAATGTGATGGATATTATTTAGGAATCAACGCCTTAGTAACATTATGTTATAGTTGTCAACGTTATCTGTATTTTGTCTTTGCTAGCTTTAAATTATACATGGAATTGAATTTCGCTATAAGATGCGATATTGGTGACGCTGTCAAATTAGGGTCAGCATCTTAAGATAATTGCAACTTAATAAACCTACCTTTGCTGGTGGTAGGATGTATTTTATATCCGCCCGGATAGCGACCACCGTACAGTATCAGCCTGTGTATGCCCAGTCCCAAAAGGCCGGCATAATTGTGTCGACTGCCGAGGGGTAATCATCTCTCGTCAGTCGACATTCTATTGGACTCCACTCCACTTACCATCAGGAGCAGTGCAGTCACTTTAACATGCCCGTTAAAAAAAAAACAGAACAATATTTACATCTGCTCAAATGGTATCTTAAGTGTATAATATGTGAGGGATTTTGATAATTGAGTTTTTGTATCTAACAGCGCCGACTCAGCTGAGAACAAGCTCTTAGATGACATCTTAAGTTTGATCTATTTAAAAATTAAATACATTAAATTACTACTTGAAATACTTGAAAGGTTGATTGATTGTTTAATAAGTCTTACTGAGGAAAAAATATTCCATATTTTATTCAAATCATGGATTACCTGTGTACCATATTCAATCAAATATGTATACTAGTTTCGACATTTGCTCTTTACAAACCACAATACTAATATTATTAAGCAGATTTATGTTAATTGCATATAAAAAGAAACATATATTGTTAAAAAGAAACAAATTCGCTTCAAGACGCGACAGTATATAGCACACTTGCACCCGACTCCGCCCATTTCTAAATGCGCCCTGAGTTATTACCCGTGCCGCGACTGCACACTTAATGACTGTTCTCATTATTTACAGAAGCACAGTGAGTTATGCGGTCAGTGGGCTGGAGTGACGTGCTTCGAATCCCGAGTGAGGAATGGCTGTGATTAACATGTTTCTATTTGGAAGTATCTGTTACTTGAAGATTCATTTATATACAATAGGTGTACGCCTTTGGTTTGTAGGGGCAAGCAGAGGGGTGACACATTTACATTTCGCTAGCTTTGTTTGAAGGCGTATATGAGAGGACGTATAATTCCACACTATAAACAATAATACCAACCCTGTATTATATACTGTTCCGCTGCCGGGCACTGGCCTCCTCCACTGCCCTAGTGCGTCTTGACTGACTCCATATACCTTCGAAATTCTTATGACGAATTTTTCAATATGCAAGTTTCCTCACGATGTTTTCGTTCTCCATTAAAGCGAGCGAAAATTCGAAAATAATACACATAACTTTAGAAAAGTCATAGGTGCATTCCCTTGGGTTTTGTACCTACTGACATTCGCCTCGGCAGTCCGTTTCACTCCCAACTAAATTATCGCCGCTTTTCAACGAGCTTAGAATGAGCAGAAAAAACCAATATCTCATATCTAAACTTGGAATCCAACCCGAAGCCTCGCCACGATAGTTGTATGGCGTACACAATACAACTATGCCTTTCAATAACTCTTCAGTTTATTTCCAATATGTAGGTACTATTCCAGAAGAAACATTGTTTATGATTAAATCTATGACTTAATACTGTGCTCCAAAACGCCATCCAAATCAATCCAACCGTTGCGTTTCTTCCAACATCCAAACTTTACAAACTTCATATGCGTTGAATCAGATAATGTAGTTATTCAGTCTACACTAACAAACTTGTTATTTCCAACATAACTAACACAACTGCATTTATTCTTGTAATTGCAGTTTTGCAGTGATTTGCTTGACTCGTGGACTGTGTGCGCCCCAGACAAATCGACGCAGAACGGATCCTCAAGCGCGGGTAATGATCTTTAACGGGTGTAACTTGTATAGTAGGGAGTGCTGACAGTGAGGACTTGGAGATTTTCTATGATAGGCTGTATGTTCTCGCTAAGTACACAAATATACAATTCCAGAATGATAACTGGTCAAATACTCGATTGCCAGCTTGCTGACTCAATTATCGTCATCATCAATCTATATTTTAGTCCACTGATAGACATAGGTCTTCTCCAATACGTCCATTTCATCCTGTCTTTATACTGACTCAATACGTATAGTGAGTAATTTTTCAGGGTGCCAAACACCAATCTTTTCTTTTCCTTTAAGACCGGCAGCGCATCTATAATACTTCGGAATAGTGTGTATTTATGATAGAGACTAATCTTCAAATTACTAGCTCGTTTAAAAACCTTCATTATAAAAAAAATAATTTAAAGACCTTCATTATAAATAAAACTATGTACTCGCCTTTACTTCTGCTAACCTTGTGCCATAATCATCCATGAATAACGAATATTTTCACAAAAAATCGTAGTTTCTCTTTTCTGATTTTTCTTATCATTTTGTGGTTTAGTGCGAATATGGCGTGTGCGTGAGTGTATTTCTGACTGGAAATGTGTTGCGGCGACAACTTCACTTAGAGTAGTAGTAGTGGCATTAGAGTGTACGAAATTAAAATTACTTTTTATTGACATCTTGTTCGAAGCTTACACTTTTCTACTTTACATCTACGATTTTGTAACTTATTGTGTTATTTTGAGAAGATAAGTATGTGGTTTCATTTAGCAAAGCAATTTCAAAATGACCCTGTAAATCGACCTCGGACAATAGAATTATAAAATAACTTTTTACCGACTTTATACCAAGTTCAGTGTTTAAGCGCTCCTCAATTGGGTATATAGAGTCGAGTGCCGTTTGTACCACGCCGCGATACGAGCTCTCCGAGTTAATTTAACACGTACGGAATTATACGAATGAATGAGAATTAGCGATTATAATAAAAATGTATAACCATTTGTCGTATTTAGTTTAGAATGTTATATCTTATTTTAAGCGGCGATAGCTTATTTGGGTGTGGAACGGATTGCCGAGACGAATAACCGTAGGTTCAAATTCCAAGGCCATCTCTTACTTTTATAAAAGTGATGTGTCTATTTTTTGTAAGTTATCGCTTTCTTTAAATAAACAAATATATAAATAAAATGCTTTATTCATCACGTAGGCGAACATAGTTACACTTATGATAAGTCAAGGTACATGAGAATACTTAATTATTACTTAATTAAATTAGCTTATATAAACAAAGATAAATGAAAAATATACTTAGTAAACAAAGAAGTAAAAGAAAACATCGTGAGAAAACCTGCATAGCTGAGAAATTCTCTATAGGAATTTCGAAGGTGTGTGAAGTCTACCAATCCGCACTAGGTCAGCGGGGTAGACTAAGGCCTAATTTATCTCAGTAGTAGAGGTGGCCCGTGTCCAACAGTGGGACAGTATATTTAATTATTTGTTTTATAATTTGGGAGTATTTTAATGAAATAATAAAGTGAACTAATATGTGAGTACAGAAATGTAAATGATTTTAAATTAGCTTTACTAACTTTGAGTAAAATTCATTCCACAAAATAAAAATCCAACAAGAAACACGCATTTATGCAAGCCCGTGTATCAAAAAATATCTCTATTAAAATATTCATTCGTGCTTTAAATAAAAATTAGCTCTTTAATGTACATTCGGTTATGAAAGCTCGGTGGTTCCGCCGGTTGTCTTCGTGTGTGACCAAAGCTTGAAACAGCCAAAGAGCTCGCTAAAGAAAGCTTTATTTACCGTACTTTACGCCCTTCCGCCTTCGGTTTCATTCATTCCTTTTTCAGCAAACTCTTTAGCGTTGTAATGAATGTTTTGCAAAGGCTTCCTCTGAGCTCCTTGGCAACAGATTAAAAAATAATTAACGTGAGATCACGAAAGAGCTTGCACAGTAAATTAAAAATACTGGAATATTGCCTTTTTTACGCACAATGTGAAGTCAAATTTGAATCTGTGTTGTGAAACCACGTAGGTAATTGTATGCGGTAGACCTCAAGTGTTGGGCCAACGAAACATATTCAAACTTGCATCTTAGACATGTTATTTTAGTTACTTTGTCATATTATTTAAAGTTCCGGTAATTCTACTGTAACTATTAATTTCAAAAACGTAGTTTTTTCCAATACTTCAGTCTCATTCCAAACCAATATCGGAAATATCCTCATATAAATGGAAGTAGGTACATCGTACACAATAAAACTCGAAATACTTCGTCGAGCGGAACATCGTCTACAATAGAGCAATAACTCAAAAGATCTTGCCAAAACCGTTCCCAGTATTGACATCCTGTCTTCTTGTTTTATACATACTAAAAGTCTGCAGTAGAGATCAAATTTCTATAAAAATACAATTATGATTGATGTAATATATTTATTTGGGAAATATTACAGGCTAAGTTTTTAGTTTAGCATTCCACGATATCACAATTTTTCAAAATTTGTAAATGTTTCATTACATAAAGCATGGGTGAAAACAGTCTCTTCTAACCAAAATTTTCCTTATATTGTATTGTCATAATAAAATATTTTTTGTAGGCAAAATATAAGCGCGACATTAAACTCCCACATACAAGGTGGTGGACCTGACCTAAAAGGTAGGTTTGAAAATCTTTCGGAGAAACCTATGTTCAGTAGTAGAATTTCAAAGGCTGATACAATATTTCGTTGTCTGTGACCCCGCTTATCGAAGCGAAGATAGAAAAATAAACCGCCTTCAAATAACTTAACATAATGGGTACATAGGTACTGATTACCAATATTGAAGTTAGTGACTAATAAAAAAAAAACAATTTTGAAGTTAGTGACTAAAAATGCTGAGTAATAATTATACGTGGTCCAACATTAAACAAATATATATGCCTCGAATTAAGAACAGGAGGTTCTCAATTCGGTTTTTTTGGTCGGTTATAAAATAGTTTAAAAAAATATAAAATGCTGTTTTCGTGGCGCGTCTTCACGTGTGGTGCGATGCCGCTCGTGTTTTAGGGTCCGTAAATTACGCTCGCACGTGAGCCGACTCCGAGATTTCCATATCTAGTGTGTGGCGCGGCTTTATTTTACTGACGAACGTTCGTCTCGCCGCGAATATATATCTTGTTGGTGTTATTTAATTTTTTTATATATTTTTTACTTGTCTGTGCTGGATTTTTTGGGTAAATTACTAGTGATAGGTCTCTCATATGTGAGAGTCCGCCTGGGTAGGTACCACCGTAATGTCTATTTCGGTCGCCAAGTAGTATTGTATAGTCACTGTTGTGTTCCGGTTCGAAGGACATTGTAGCCAGTATAACTACTGGACATAATTAGACTTAACATCTCACGTCTCAGGATGGCGAGCGCACTGCAATACAAAATAATACTTCGTAATTCAAGGTGTTGGATGGTACTTCTACTGTTTATGGGCCGTCGTATCGCTTACCATCAGGCGAACGACAAAGCTCGTGCAAAGTAATAAAAAAAATATATGTTAGAGTTGATTTTTGTTGAATTTAGTAATAATAATTAAATTAAACGAAGCAAATCAAATTATTCTGAAATAGGGCAGTTGAAGGTAAATTTAATAGAGTTCATTAAGATAAGTATCATTTCGAAGACACAAGAGTATTCTATCTGTTGCCATGGATATTATCTCTTCACATTTATGAAGCGGCGATAGCTTACTTGGGTGTGAAACGGACTTTCAAAACGAATGTCCACAGGTTCAAATCCCAAAGGCACACATCTCTGATTTTCAAAAAATTATGTGTTTTCTTTGTTAGTTGTCGCTTGCTTTAATAGTGAAGGAATACACCGTGAGGAAACCTGCATACCTGAGAAATACTCTATAGGAATTTTGAGGGTGTGTGAAGTCTACCAATCCGCACTAGGCCAGCGTGGTGGACTAAGGCCTAATCCCTCTCAGTAGTAGAGGATGCCCGTGACCAGCAGTGTGACAGTATATAATACAGGACTGATATTGTATTATATTATATGTGCAATTTTCTTATAATTATTAAAAAACAGCGTAGAGTAAGTCACGTACGATAAACATAATATAATGTAATCCATAACCCCTATTTACTTAATACAACTAAGACACTCAGTAAATTAAATCAACTATTTGAAGAAGGAAACACATATGAAATATGTTGTGTCCCGGTATCACGTTCCACGGTATATTTATCATGCCCCGGGCATTAGCTCGCTTTAGCAAAGTCGCATGTACGGCCGGAATATTAACACTAACTGGCTCGTACTGTTGTGGGAAAGTTGCTAATGATAAATACATTATTGTGGGAATTAAATATCCGGAATGTTGGGTGGATCGCATGGATATATTGTGTAGACTGGGTAGGGATATATGTGACGTAAAATTTGCTATAGTGATTAGTTAAGATAAAACGTGTTTTGTAGTTTGTCTGGGAGAATATACGCTGGTGCAATAATTGCTTTTGATAACATTTCGTTTGGGGATTAAAAGATAATTGCAATTAATAACAATAATTGCAGCAAGATTATCAACGGTGGGTGATAAATAGATAAAAAAATAACTAGTACTAATCAACCAGTGAGGCCTGAACAACTCTCATCCGATTTGGGAATAAAATCAGCATTTATGCCTGATCCCGGTAACTAGGACGTCATAAATTCGTAGAGTTTGATAAACTTCAAAACATTGAATGCATGAACAGACACAGAAAGAATTTTCACCGTACAGGTTTTATCGCGAACATTTCAACAAAGTATCAGGACAACATAAATCCACGGAGCTTTAAACATCAAAACAGCAAAATATTGGGCGTTTAAAGCCGTGAGCGATGGCGACACGGTACAATGGAAGCGGATTAAAACAATTTTGTTATTGCTGCAAAACGGTACGTATTTATCGGTTGTTTGCGTGTAGATGTCGCGCGGGATCGTTCGCCATTACTCAGATGGGCTTAGCTCGCTGAATTTTAACTGGGATTTAGTTTGGAGGAGCATTTGGTCAGTGAGATGTTGGTAGGCAAGTTGAATGGGCAAGTAGTCACTAGTGGTAACCAGCATCTGGCGATAAGTTGTTATTAAATACTTACAAGGAAAAGGAAATAACTTTTTTTTAATTTAATCTACACCTAATACAATTGCACAAGGTGAAAAGACATATTGGCCTTTATAAGTATGTCGCATTCCGGTGGCAGTCTGTGTATATCCGGTTATAAACAGGCCGGCATAATTGTGTCGACTGACGAGGGGTAATGATCGCTCGTTACTATCACGGCCCTACTACACTTACCATAAGATATAAAGGAATTGTATTAGTTTAAATATAAGTTCCCTTTTACAGTATACCAGAACGAATAACAAAGGTATAATTCGCCCCTTTTTCCATAATAAAGCGCGAACTGGCACCTGTACAGCTGTAAGCATGTCCCCGCTCCCTACTCCCTAGTTCACCATACATACTAAAGTGAAAGTTGCGAAGATTTATTACAGTTTCACGTCTTTTCCCTTATATTTCTGGCACCTCATAAAATTTGAATATGTGTCTACCAAGTAACTTGAATGTTGTAGTGACACTTTTTTATATTTAATATTTATAAATTTTCTAAAAACCTTTGTTTATGACATAGTTAATTATTTACAGTTAATAACTTTAAACTCCATATCGACACAATTAATTCATTTATTGCTTTGAATGACGAGACGAGCTTGCCGTTCGCCTGATTGTAAGCGATACGACCGCTAATAAACAGTGGAAACACCATCCAATACCTTGAATTACAAAATATTGTTTGGTCTTCCACTGCGCTCGCCATCCTGAAACATGAGATGTTTAATCTTATTATGTCCAGTACTTACACTGGTTAAAATAATTGTTCAATTCGATTAGTAAGTTAAAACAGTGTCGATTAGTAAGTTTAACATTCGCAGTGATGACTGACATTGCTCACGATATTTATAAACACCTGAAGGCACGTTCGTAAAAACCAAGCATTGCAGCATCCCACTGCAAGCTCCATACGCTTGCCTGTGGCCATAGTTTTAACGTGAGAATTTGTAACACCCCAAAGTTCTTTACATGAAGAAATTTTATCGACTTTAGCATTGCGACTGCCTCGATGGCGTTGTTATATTACGGTACGACTCCAATCCTGAGGTTCGAGATTCATCCCCGGGTCAGGCAGTGATATTGGATATTTTTATTTTGAAGTTTAGAATTTGTGCCCGGTATAGCGTAGGGTCGCCCATGTCACATCATGGGACGGAATATACACGGCGTAAAGTGGGTGCTTCAGTGGCCTACCTACCCTAGTCCAGGCCAACCTACTCCTACAGGAATAAAAGGCGTGAGGTTACACATTGTGCTCTAAAATTAATAAAAAACCAGGCACAGTCAAGTGCTAAAACAGCTTGAAGGCGGCATAAGACGGAATCCTTGCGTCTGTATTTACGATTTGAAATAAATGGTTGGGATCGTCGGATGAGACTTTGTACACCAGGCTCGTTTGCTACCGAGCACCGATGCGAACCGATGTACACTGCGACTTCTATAACTTTATGTACTCCTGGTGATTTATTGTTGTCAGATGTGAATTATTTTAATTTTAATTTATTATGGATTTCGCAATTTATGACGAAAATCTGCACTAACATAATCATCTTTGTTGGTTGTCTAATTGTCTATCCGTGTTCATAATAATAATATGAAATATACATTGGCCAAGTTTAACACGCGATAAAAATGCGAGTTTCTTACTAATTCATAAAAATTTAAATCTTTTGATAGCTTATTTTCAAATTGAACATCGGAATATTTGAGACATTTGTAAATTAACTAAAATTTTGAATTTTGCACAAAGGTAAATTATAATATAAACCAAAAAAACAAAAACATCATTACAACGAATCATCCTTTTAGAATTAACGTTTGAATTAACTTATCACATAAAAAAATGCTACTCATATAAAAATAACACACAATACGTGAATACGTGAACATACTAAATTCTCTCGGCGCAATTCTTATTCGCACTTAACTGGTTTATTTAGTTACTTCGCTGTTTCTTCGGTTGTAATTGAATCACGAGATGGGAATATTATACCAAACTTTCGGTAATGTTTTAGTACGTTATTGCTGCAAAGATATAGAATATGTTTTCTTTTACCTTCTATTGCAAATACATCATGAAGATTCCAAGATAAACAAGCGCCGTCTCTGGTTTCTAACTTACTATTATATTTAATTATAGCAAGAAGCACTAGTTCACGACTGGTTACATCTTACTAATAATGTTTGTGAAGTTTGGATGTTTGTTTACTTTAGTAAACGCGGAACACTCTGAATGAATTTATAAGAAATCTGCCATCAGATGGACTCCGTCCTGAATTAAATACGATACTTTTTATCCCAAAAGTCTCATGCAAGCGAATCCGAGTTAATGTTAAACCAAAAATAATGTTCTTACACAAAACACAAAGCCTTTGTATTCGATTTCAAGGAGGTCAGCATAATTGTGTTGACTGAGTAGAGGGACCTCGCGTGAACAATTGGCTAACTAAGGATTTTTTTTTATTTAGCGCACCACCCTGTTTACCGCCCAATCTTTAGCATCTTACCTATAAAATTGTACTCAGAGACCGTTTTTTGTTACTCCTGCCCGAAGCCTCGGGCTAGCCATGGTAAGGAGCACAAAGAAAGAAAACCTCGCCAAGATCTGCTGCCTAGACCTACGTTGGTTAGACCGTCACTGACTTATGCTATGTAAAAAATAATATCCATAATTGAAATACATAACAGAAGCCGTATGGAAGTTAGATAATAAAGTGTCCGCGCGCACGTGGCCCGCTCGTTACGGAGTGAAGTGCGCTCGGCTGCTTAAGGGCAAACACTTCACGTCTCACGACCGCTTTGTTTCTTTACATGGTGATTGAGGGTAGTTTGACAGGCTTTTATGGGATAATTTAACGCCATTTTGATAAGTATATGAGAGTATTAATTTGCAAATATAGAAAGAAATTCTAAAAAAAAATCTATCTACTACCCACTCTTCTACATGCGACTGTTTCGTTACCAGTCTAGTTGCTTAAATTATTTGTCTTCATTTTCTATGTTATTTTTACCACGAACATGTGCACTCTGGAATGAACTTCTGTATTTCCTTGTCGTCATAATATGTAGTTCTTCAGACAAGATTTTTTTTTATTTTACTATACACAGCGGCCTGACTGTGCCCCTGTTTCTGATGTTAGGGCGACGGCGATCCCTTACCATACAGGTGGTTAGCTCCCTTTGCCAATAAAATAATAGATGTTCGTAAAGAAACGCGTGACTTAGCCTTAAACCACATTTATGCATTTTATGACATCAGGAATTGAATCGTGCGATGTGCATCGCTTGATATTGACGCCAACTGCTCCAATCTCGCCATATTGCAGGTTCCAGTCGCAGTATCTCGGACCATAACCATACAAGCCGTTCTTATAGTGTGTACCAAGGATTTTAATATATCTCGCACTTATACAGCGTTGTATTGCACAATACTAATCACTACATAGTATAAAACAAAGTCGCTTTCTCTGTCCCTGTATATGTATGCTTAAATCTTTAAAACTACGCAACTGATTTTGATGCGGTTTTTTTAATAGATAGAGTGATTCAAGAGGAAGGTTTATATGTATAATAACATCCATTAAATAGTGGAGAAATATTGCACCCGTGCGAAGCCGGGGCGGGTCGCTAGTATACGTATGTAATAGTGCGTGCACCGGTTGCGCCTCTGGCTACCCCTTCGTTGATAAGGCGTGAATGTGTGTACCTAAGTTCATAATAAAATGTAATTGGATGGGATGTAAGACAGGAATTATTATTTTTATTTTGTATAGTTGTTTTATGATAGTCTGGCTTTCAAGAATTGTTAAGGTTGAAAAGTGAGCACATGATTTTGCAACAACAAAAGTAGGAAAATAGGTATGTTCTTCTATTGATTTGAATGACGAGACAAGCTTGCTGTTCACCTGGTAACGGTAACCTGGTAACTGGGAAAAGGTGTAGCGGGACTTTTATAAGCCGCTAGCAATAGCTAGTTCTAATATATCTTCCTTCTCTATTGCATTGATATTTATTTCCGTACAATCCTGCTATTGATTGCTTGTTACACATAAAACACATTTTAATATTCAAAATGTTTACCTTAGACGACAAAGTAGGAACTAGAGACCATCGTAAATTGGTACTTGTCGAATATAAACCTAGGTATTTAAAGCCCCCATTGTGGGATAAAAATTAATTTGTTTAGACGAGACTTGAAGCTTGTGTACCGCACATTGTCACTCCGAGAGGTGAGGTATTCGTGTGAAACTCTTGAGTTATCACCCTTAAACCATTAACAATTGCGAAGTAAATTGAATCACCATCATCATCAAGAACAACACTATCAGCCGCAGGATGTCCACTGTTAAATATGAGCCTCTCCTAAAGATTTCCAGATCGACCTATTGGAAGCGGCCAGTATCCAGCGACCTCCTGCGATTTTTATTAGGTCACCTATCCACCTCGTGAGTGGACGTCCGACGCTGAGCTTGCCAGCTCGTGGCCTCCACTCCAGAATCTTCGTGCCCGTCGACTATCAGTTCTGCGAGCTACATGTACCACTTATATCATAAATAAAGGGCAATTTTATTAAATTTATAATGATAATATCAGCCCTGTATTATATACTTGCCCACTGCTGAGCACGGGCCTCCTCTACTACTAAAAGGGACTAGGCCTTAGTCCACCACGCTGGCCTAGTGCGGATTGGTTGACTTCACACACCCTCAAAATTCCTATAGAGTATTTCTCAGGTATGCAGGTTTCCTCACGGTGTTTTCCTTCACCGTTTAAATGTATAGCAATAAAAAATACCTCAAAAACAAATATTTAATACAAATTCATCTACATTGGTAACAAAATATTATAATACACATTTAACAAAATATCACAAGGATCATAGTTTCTTGAAGTAAAATGGAATGATATATTTGCTTTAAAAACCTACTGGTTTTTAGATTATTATATTTTCATTTAACATTATTAACATTCGTTTTTAATAAACGATCCCAATCTCAATCTTCGATCCGATTCCGACAATGAACCAATCAAAATAACTCCTTTATACGCATGTCATAAAAAAATCTGATTGGTCCATTTTTAAGACAGATCGAAAAGAAAAAATTAGGATCGTTTATTAAAAAGGTGGTAAATAAATAAAAAATGGTCAAAAAATATTTATAAGGCCTAAATTTTTTTATCTTTGGTCGGAGCTGTTATAACCATATCGGGCGCTGATGTGCGAATTACCGCCTGCGTTCCCTTTGTCTGTTCGACTCCTGTTTCGGGTACTTTTTTTTGGGGGAGCCATCGGCTTGCACCCTTTTGGGCCCTGCGCTGGGTGTCACACACTTTGCACCCCCAAGTAAAGGTCTGCCTCTAGTGATTTTTAGTAACATCATGATTGCCCCATAAATAACACCATCCACAACATTGAATTATAATGTGTAATACAAAACACTTTCATCCTAAAGGCATTCCGGTCATTTTCGGATAACATTGCACATTGTCAAATAGACCCTAATTAAATTAATATAAAATAACAATTTGAATGTAAGTACCTCTATAGCCAATGAGTTGAACTTCACCACACTATCTACCAAGGACGATAGAAGCTATAGTAAAGCAACTGTAATAATAAAATATTTTTTTACTTATAACTAAGTTTTAATAGGGTAAAGTACCCCAACTATGACACTCCACAAATTTATTGGCATATTAGATATTTAACTATAGGATTAACACTTTTATAAACCAAGTTTTCATTAGAAAACTACTTAAAAATGTCCATTATAAAAATATGGTTAGATAAAATTATATAAATAAAATAGGCGATACATTTGTGATCTGTCAAAAATAGGTCACTTTACCCTATTTCCATTTGATATGTATTAATTATAGACTAGTTAAGTAACCCGGCGCTTCCCTTGTTCCGCTATCGTAGCTCCAAACCTGAAAGAGAAAAAACACGCTTGCAAACCTCTCTCGTTAAATTAACTACATTTTATCATAATGCAGTTTAAATATCGACAAAAAAGAACCAAACACACATCACGCCTTTTTTCACAAATGGGTAGGCAGAGGTACAGAGCTCCCACTTTTCTCCAAGTTTATTCCGTCCCATGATGTGATAGGGGGCGAGCCTATCGCCATATCGAGCACAAATTACAGACTCCAGGACAAAGAAGAAAAAACTTTTCTTAGAATACCTAATAATTATTTATAGCTCTCAACTACACAATAATATGTACAGTACTCGGCAATATATCGCACCTTTAGAATTACAATGACGCAAGTGCAAAAACTATCGATTGCAACATCGACTCTCGATAATAACACGAAAGTCGATTTCGCATTGGATAGTTTGTCACGGATTATAAAGTGACTTTACCGGTTTTTCGCACTCGTCATTGTAATTCTCAAAGTGCGAAATATTAATTATTTAGAATAAGAGGATCGGCAATACGTCACGCTAGTGCGAGTGAAAGAGACAACGCTCTACGAAGCTGAAACAAATCGGTTATTCTAATTGGTTTATTATAGCTGTAAATCAAGTATTAGGTTCTAAAAATATCCCGTTATTCATATTGTTATTATATTTAGATTCTATTAAAAACGAATCCATCACTTTTCACCTCTAAAAATATTGTTTTGGTCATAGCAATTACAGTACTATGTACAAATACATAAAGTTGATTTTTGTTGTTATTAAATCCACACGCCCCAAATATTTTAGACTACAAGGAAAATTTTGAGCATCTTGAAATGCCAATTAAACATAAATTGTGGGGTTAGTTTTTTTATTATCTGAACCCTTAAGGCACTTATTATTAACTATTAGTCACAGTAACTTAAACAGTGGTTACACAGTGCGAGTAGCTGTGCTGACAGTGGCAAGATACTGCCGTTACTACCTTTATATAAATCGACTGGCTGACACTCACAAAACCACACAGCAATCGTATCTATGTCAACATTTGACAGAAAAACAAAGATGTCAGAACGAGTAGACATAGATAGTAACTACCCCGCCTACTCACCTGCCAACTCGCACGCGTAACCAAACCTTATAAGCTAACACTCATGAGCAACACACGGTGGGCAAAGCAGTATCTTCATTTACAAACATATCCTGTGAAAATGATTTCCTCACATCCGTTTCCAATAAACGATCCCAATCTCAATCTTCAATCCGTATCCGAGAATGGACCAATCAAAACAACTCACTTGTACGCATGTCAGAAAACCTTTGTTCTGATTGGTTCATTTTTGAGATAGATTTAAAAAGCCATTGGATTGTATCAAAATGACTTAGTAGATTAACGTTGATCTCTCATGAAGTAAGAAACCACTTTACCCAGCTCTGTATAGTCAACTCATACTCAATTCGTTCATGTTACAGAACCAATGGTGTTTGCACATACTGAGTATGTGCTGGTCTATGCTGGGACCGCTGACGAACTTCTCCGAGAAGCCAGGATGCAGGTCCTCGAACAGCCGCTGGTGGCTCTCCTTAAAGTTCCACAAGAGGATCCTTCTGTTGTCCTCCTCCAGGTCTAGTATCACAGATATTAGGTTCTGGAAGATAGGTTAGGTTAGGTTAGAATTCGATTTGCGATATTATGTCTAATGATGACGAAAGATAGTGATGGTAACAATATTAGTGTTGAAATTAACTGATCAATACAACGATAATATATTAGTCATCATGCTAACACATAAAATATAACGAAAATAAAATTGTAGCCAGTGTAACTACTGAACATAATAAGACTTAACATCTCATATCTCAGGATAGCAAGCGCAGTGGAATACCAAATACTTTATAATTCAAGGTGTTGGTGTTTCTACTGTTTATGGGCGGTCGTATCGCTTACCATCAGGCGAACGACAAGCTAGCCTCGTCATTCAAAGCAATTTCTGAAAATAATATATAGCGCGATAGCCTAGTTGGGTGTGGAACGGACTGCCAAGACGAATGTCCGCAGGTTCAAATCCCAAGGGCACACACCTCTGACTTTTCTAAAAATCATGTGTGTATTCTTTGTGAATTTATCGTTCGCTTTAACGGTGAAGGTAAACATCGTGAGGAAACCTGCACGTCTGAGAAGTTCTCTATAGGAATTTCGAGGGTGTGTGAAGTCTACCAATCCGCACTAGGCCAGCGTGGTGGACTAAGGCCTAATCCCTCTCAGTAGTAGAGGAGGCCCGTGCTCAGCAGTGATATTATTAATATATAGCAATACTATTAGGTGTACTAACCTCAGCGACGCCATAGTCTATCGCGTGCAGTTGCCTGCCGTCGAGTATGACGACGCGGGCGCGCGCCCACTCCCCCCGCACCCCGCGCACAACCCGCGGGACTCTCTCGCAACACGCGAACGACAGCGCGCCCACCAGCACCAGCGACACGCAGTCCTGGTTCCCCACCTGGGAAGGATACGAATATTTTGAATGAGCAAAACAATGGTAGTTAAAATTGTTGCCAAACTTGTAATGCTTGTAACACTGAAATGTAAAGTCGGTATGTGAATCCTTTATCATTCTTACAATCCTCATACGTATAGACGTGGACACTGAAGGTGGGGCTAGTCCACAAATTTAAGGTCGCGAAGCGGGCGATGGAGCGAGTTATGCTAGTTGTCTCTCTCGCGGATAAAATCACAAATGAGGTTATACGTGAGAGAATCAAAGTAATTGACATAGCTCGGAGAATAAGCCAACTAAAATGGCAGTGAGCTGGCCATATCTGTCGTAGAACCGCTGGCCGCTGGAGCAGACAAGTCCTGAAGTGGAGACCGCATCTCGGTAAGCGTAGCGTAGAAAGACCTCCGACCCGCTGGTCCGACGACATTCGCAGGATCGCCGGTGGACGCTGGATGAGGAGAGCGGAGAACCGATCAACGTGGCGTGCTCTAGGGGAGGCCTATGTTTAGCAGTGGACAGTCGTAGGCTGATGAGATGAGATGAGAATCCTCATACTGAAAAATCCAATCCCGAGCATATAGTTATGAAAAAGCCCATGCGTAATGTGATGATTTGGTGTCGAAGGACCTCGCAGTCTACTGTTCATAAAACCAGGCGCTATATACCGTTCTATATATAAAATATACCGATATAAGCTAAGTACATCATTAAGTTTTGTCATAATAGAGCTTATGCTAAGATGCTCGGTTTGGACATGGAATATGTTTTAAAACCTTTTTTTTGTCTTTTAATATTTATCACGTGTTCCACCACTAAACTATTCTTTCTTCCTAAATACTTCTCCTACCTTAAACATACTGGTATGTATGTTCGGTCGCGCGGTGTGTGCCAGCGCCCTCAGGATATCCGCACACACTCCCACCAGTATCCCGTACTCTAACCCCACGCAGGCTCCCATCACCACAGTCAGGGCGTAAACCACCAGCTCTATTTCTGGAAACAATCACAGAAAAATAATGATTTATACTGAAATGACATGAAACGCGAAATAGTGAAGTTTTTAGACGGAACATGATCCGTACAAATCTCGTCATTTCTAATCCAAAATTCATAGCATCCACCATTCCTCTACCAATGCAGACCGAGGATAGTAACCAGTGACCACAAACAACCAGGTAACGCGTCGTCTAATTTTACCATTTTTGCTATGAAATATTTATCAGGCGTCCAAACCAGAATGGTGAATTTTAGAGAAATGAGTTGAGGAAACAGCTTTCTGGTAGTGATATCCTAGTTGCCTTAAAGAAGCAAGTATACTTACTGCTATTCCTCCACAGCCGCTTGACGATGGTCAGCTCTATGATAGAGAACATAGCGACCATGATGATACCGGCGAGGGTAGCTCTTGGGATGAAGTAAAACGCATCAGCTAGGAGCGTCACTGCCAGCAGCACCAGGCATGCTGAAGATGGAAATATTAAGTTATTTACAATAACTGCAATTACTACCGACCATAACAGAAAACAACGCAAAAACATAACTAAAATGTCACATGAAAGCAAAATTCGCGATTTCGTTCACTAGGACGACATAATTATTCTAGTTGTTTTAGTTTTAAAATCAAACTATTGAAGCGTATTTGAAAAAAAATATGGAAGAAATCCGGAGGTTTATTCTTTCGAATAAAAAAAGAATTTTCCAAATCGGTTCATAAATGAGTGAGTAAGATATCAAACATAAAAAAAAATCACGCCGAAAGATAACCTCCTCGTTTTTTTGAAGTCGGTTAATGAGTTTGACATGACGTTATATCGTATACTATGTAGGATTACCTAATGACTTTCGAATGGGATATGATCTTCATTGTGACTACCAATACGTTAGCGAGCCCACACAACACCCTCTTACTTATTTCCTATTCTTTCATAAAAACTATCAACGTCCGATTCCTCTTGCAATATACTTCGTCGGAGATACCTAAACAATTATAGCATCAAATAATATCAACAAGAGTTTAGGCGTGTTATTGACGTGGTATCAATAATGTAAAACTTGGGTACATTATGTCAGATAAAACATTATAATTCTTACACTTGGATATATTATGTTAGATCCTGTTTGATTAAACTTCTTGTATACTTCGTTTTTTGGACAGCTCCGTTTGAAATCTTTACGGGAGACCTGAGTTCAACAGAGAACTGCATGGTTGATGATGCCGTGTCTTGGTGTGGCATGATGTCAACATACCTTTGAAGAAGGATCCAGCGGGTGTGGTGACCCCGCTGGCGTGGTTGATAGCGGTGCGAGTGAAGGAGCCCGTGGCCGGCATGCTCTGCGCGAACGACGAGACAATGTTGCATGCGCCGATCGCGATCATCTCCTGCGTGCCGTCCACCGATGTGGCACCAGCTACAGGGAGAAAATCACCTTTAAAGCATTTTCATTGAAGAAATACTCATCCGACTACACCATGAAGCATTACAGAGAGTTTCCCGCCCTCACACCCACCACTACAACTCCTGTAAGCCAGGATCAGCAGTGGCACGCATTTTATGACACCGAGCAGTGAAGCTCGGCGAGTCTCAGGGAAAACTAATATGTTATCCCGCAACGAAATTAATCAAATAGAAAGATAGGGAGGAGTTGGAAATATAACCATATATAACCATGAAGTATTACTTACAATACGTTTATTACAAAATATCAAGAATAAATCCGAAAATAACTGTCCGCTATAATAGCTCACGTAAACGTGTCACGTTCCGGGATCAGCCTGTGTATATTGGGTTCAAACAGGCCGGCACAGGTGTGTCGACTGACGAGCGATAATCATTTTTCAGCTGTCGACATAACATGGTCCCCACTCCGCTTACCATCAAGTCCAGTGGGGAGCACTTGGCCGTGCCAGTATAAACAATTAACCCTAATTTATTAATTAAACAAAAGGACATTGCAGCTGACTTTATTCATCATAGACATACGCTGAGTAGAAGAAAAAAGAGAGGAAAATATCAAACTTACCAAAAGCCTTGGCAATGGCGATGCTCTCTAATATAGCGACTAGCGGCATCACTAAACCTTCCGGACCGTACACTGTGAGCATGTCTTCAAAGTCCAAAGTTTTGTTCAGGACTTCAGTTGAGAATGGTGGTGGACTGAAATTGGGCAGACCGCCTTGAATCGTACCTGTAAATAAAAAAAAAACTACGCTTTTTATGTAACCTAGACAAAAGAAAAGATACATCGCATCCACGCTAAGTACTAGGCAAGCATAAACTTTAAAAGTAAATCCATTGATCTTCATATGCCATCATAGCACTCAAAGTAACATAATGTGGGCTTACAAGCACCATTGATTTTAGTTAAAATATTACCAGGGTATCATAAAAGCCAACGATATGACATGCCAAAAAAGCACAAGGCATTTTATAACGCAAAAAAAAATCAAATAACACAAACAAACAACCAAACCATTCACACCAAATTCACCTTTACTACGTAAAAATACTACTAGGCTCCCATAAAACTCGAAGAGGTAACGTACCAGTGAGAGCGAACGGCGTGAGTCCCTTTGTTTTGAGTATGAAAGCAACGATAGCGCATACAAACACCACCAGAGCGTTCCTAGCGCGAACCACATACTGCCACGATTTCGCTAGTTGCGTGCGGCAGACCGATGACGTCTCTGACACTGGGATTACTGCACGCTAGGGGTACAAAACAAAAAAAATATTGTTGAAAACGAGCAAACGTGGGCACTTGAAGTCAACATAGACATATAAATATACGAAATACTAGAGGCGTTTTCCATAATTAAAGAATTGATAAGTATTTCTACAATATCAGAACGAAGAGCTTTAACCAAATCTTCCACTTTGTCGGTTTCATAAGATAATATAAGTAATTCTCAACACTTCATTAACGGCCATTTTTAATAAACGATCCAAATTTCAATCTTCAATCCGATCCCAAGTATCTCTTCAATAAATCAATGAAACCAACTCATTTGTAAACATGATCCATTTTTGAGATAGATCGAAAAATGCGATTGGGATCATTTAATAAAAAGACGGTAAATGGTTACTACTTAATTTTAAAACTAATCAATAAATTAGCCAAAAAAATAATTCAAGTCGGTGCTTAGACGCTGTGTAGGTATTAAATAAGGTAAAATATAACCTACCTTAAGAAGAATAAGAGCTATAATGGTCGAGATGCCCAACACAGAGTCCCACAGGTGTATCGTCGTGATGTGCGTGAAGAAGTTTATTATTGCGTCGATGAAAGTTCCACCAGACGACCCTGAAATAATAATCAAAAAACATTTTTAAATAACCAAAAGTACTGAAAAAACGGTAAATCCCAATTCCGTGAAAGACTGGACCGGAAATTCCGGTTCTTAAATTCCGCACCGGTTCTGGAAGGCCCTCACCCGTATATAGTAGAGATATCACACTTTTGATAATTCCACGAAAGTCGATATTGCATTCGATAGTTTGTCACTTTTCAAATGTTGTGGATGAAAAAGTAAATTTAACGGCTTTTTGCACTTGCGTCTATATAATTCTAAAGGTGCGGTATATTAAATAAATAAATAAGTAAATATAAAAAGCAGCGGTAGCCTAGTTCGTTGTGGAACGGACTGCCGAGACGAATGTCCGCAGGTTCAAATCCCAAAGGCCTACCTCTGACTTTTCTAAGGAAAAATATGTGTGTATGCTTTGTGAATTATCGCTTGCTTTAACGGTGAAAGAATATATCGTGAGGAAACTTGCATACCTGAGAAATTCTCTATAGGAAATTTCGAGGGTGTGTGAAGTCTACCAATCCGCACTAGGCCAGCATGGTGGACTAAGGCCTAATCTCTCTCAGTAATAGAGGAGCCCCGTGCCCAACAGTGGGACAGAATATAATATAGGGCTGATATTATAAGTAAATATACAGAGAATATCATTTTCAGTTGTATAAGTTGTAAAGACTTAATGAACAAATCCTAAAAAGGAATTATTTAGAATGTTTATTCATTTATCACAATATTCTCATTTGCAAGAGTACGTTTGCTAGTATCCACCGCATATGGTCTATCGCCAAATAGCAGTAGGAGGTCATGTCGCTTACCATCACGCGAACAGCTCATCTTAATAATGTATAAAACACTTTTAATGCAACAATGGGTAGATATTAAAGTTCATACTAGACTCGGAAACATCTTGAATTTTACAGCCTTCGCTAAGGATGATAAGTAAATAGTTTAAAAGTATCATTCCATTTTTTCGCAAGTGAAAGATGTACGATTGTAAACCGGTAGAAAATTAACACACGCTCGTTCGATATCCTTAAATGGAGCCCAGCGACTCCTATAGGACAAATTGAGGAAATGACCTGTATCTTTGAAATAAAACTATTTTACGAATATTATCGCGGTGTTTTGTCATTTTCTCCCGACGATTCGAAGACTTTGCAGCCTTCATGGTCACGCCATGAAGACCATGAATGCCGTAAAACCTTTGAATCGTCGGGAGAAAATCTATATATATAAAAATGAATCCCTATTTCCCTTGGTCACGCCATCACGCGTGAACGGCTGGTCCGATTTCACTATTTTTTTGTTGTGTTTGTTATTGTCAGGAGAAGGTTCTTATGAAAGAAAATGTTCAAAAAATTGCGCGGAAAATTTGAAAATTTAAGAAAACTTAACGACGATATTAATTTTACATAACTATCAGTGGTTTGATATAACTATCAACGATCGACAGAATGCGCGTATGCATACATAGTTAAGACAGGACAACGTCTGTCGCTAGTTATATTATAAATAACTTCGATAAAATTCGTAAAATAATTTTATTTCAATTTCTCACATTCGCGTAAACATAAGAGACATATATCTTCCCACTCTATGGTCTATTCGGTTTATCTCTGCCGCTAGGTGTAGACAAATACAGAATAAGTAACGTACCTGCTATCCTAAACAATGATCTCAGCTGTGAAGCGCTTATTTGAAGCGCTGCAGCTGTTGTAAATCCACATATGACTGGCTTCGATATAAAATCGAGTAGAAATCCTAGAAAACAATGATGACTATTGTAATAAACACAAACAAACACACACAACAACACGCATTTCTCCCAGAAGGGGTATGCAGAGGCGCAACCATAGCACCCACTTTTTGCCAAGTGTGTTGCGTTCCATGATGTGATAGGAGGCGAGCCTATCGCGATATCAGGCACTAATTCTAGACTCCGGGCTGATAATGAGCAGAAAAAACCCATCACTTTGTCCGACTCGGGATTCGAACCCAGAACCTCAGAGCGCTGCCGTGCCGCGCATGCAGTACTACTACGCCATCGAGGCAGTCGGACTATTGTCGGCGGACAATTGTACCTGTAATATATATTATCCTTATCAGCTTATTTACTGGTCTCAGATTCCGTTTGCTACATAAAAACTTCAACGCATATCGCATTAAGTTGATTTTCAATGGCTATTAATTACTTCATTGCCATTCCATTATTAACTTTGAAATTAGAGAAAACTAATGACAATACATTAAGATAAAACAATTTTGCGGATTCTATCGCGCAGCATAATTTTCTCCCGACATTTCGGAGACTTTGAAGCCTTCGTGGTCACGGAGCGGATTCTATATTATATCTATATAAAAACCGCAAAATAGTTTAATTTTTATATCCAATATTTGCGTTAACATAAGAAATCATTATGAAGACAATACAGTAAAATAAATCATTATGATCACATTAAAAACTCACCTAATTGCAATATCCCCAACAACATGATAATGCACCCAGAGAGGAACGATGCTAAATACGCGAAGTCAGCGGATTTGGCCACGTATTTAGCGAGCAGAGCTGACAGTATCGCAGTGGGTCCCACCGTCACATCTTTGCAGCTGCCAAACATGCTGTACACCAGACCAGGAAATATACTGGAGTAGAGACCTACCTGGAATGGTCAATTTACTGGTATACGAGTGGATATTTGAGTAGGTACCATTACAATGTCTGTTTCTATCGCCAAGCAGCAGTGGGCGTGCATTGTTGAGTTCAGGTTTGAAGAACATTATAGCTAGTGTAATCACTGGATTTGAGACTCAAAATCTTACGTCTCAAGGTAACTAATGCAGTGCAGTGCCTCACAGTACTTTGTAACTCAAAGTTCTGTATGGTTGCTTATCCTTAGCCGCACTAAATTCCTTGCTCAATGCGAGTCCCTATTGTGACTTATTAGTCGATGAATGGAAAGTTATACTGGCTGAGTGCCTGAGATATTGTGAGATAAATGCTTGAATGTATTATTATAATAATATTAATTAAGCTAATTTCAAATTTTATTATTTTGTATATCATGTTTTGAATCGAATTTTACTCAGTTTAAAATAATATTTTGTAATTATAATTAAGGAGTTATGAGCCGTTCTAATTAAATTAAATAAATTAAAAATGGTGTGACTGTTTTTGTGCTGTCGTATCGCTTACCATCAGGCGAACGCCATGCAAATCTCGACATTCAACAGCTATGAACAAAAGTTATTACAACTTACGATCACTATGACATAAGGTATTAATTTTGTCTACAATAAGAATAATTATGAATGTCTGTCTACTATTATTATAATATATCTTTTATTATTTACTTTGGTCATTCCTTAGTCGACTTCAAAATGAGAAATGAACCTGTCCAACCGGTTAATCTTGTTAATCAGTCGTACATTAATGGTAAAAAATAATAATTGCAGTCGTTACCTGTGGAGGCAGGCCGGCGACCATTGCGTAAGCGATGCCCTGAGGTATTGAAGTCAATCCCACAGTAATACCTGAAAGAGAAAAGGCCCTACGTTATACTGTACCTTAAAACAAATGTTTAAGATTTTCTTTTGAACCACGACAATTAAAATTTTTGAAGTGACAATCTTTAGGAATTTATGATGTCCTGGTACATTAGGTTTTAATATTAATACTATTATTGTTGCCTGTTTATCTATACAACGGAAATTGTGCCGGATTCCATCGTCAGGTGGAAGAGACCTTGATTAACTTTAGCACACTTATAAAATTTTGATTTACGAAGTCTGGCTACTACTCCGTTACATACTATGACCGTGCTAGGAACGTGTCAGGCAAAAATATATTCTTTGTATTGAAAAGTAAAAACAAAAAAAGTAAAACCCACTAGACCATTCCGTCACCGACTAACACCGTCGCGTGTCATGCACAGACCGTAAAAATTGTCAGCAAGAATATTTTGCCGATACCGGTGCGCTACTCATTAAAATTATTATGGAGGCTATGATACCTTCTAATGGACACAGTCCGTGTATTTCCTTCCGTACCTGATACTTTAATAGCACAATCATAGTATAATTCGGTTATGTGTGCAAATCCCTTTAAACAGTATATAAGAAAATATTATTTCAAGTATAGCAAATAAGTAACAGGAAAAACAAAAATAACTTATAACCAGTTCATAATAATTACTTTTATCTTTAACAATAATTCCACATATTGCTCGACATCCTTCCTCCAGAAGTCCTTTTACATTTACGGTATTTAAAACAGCCTATAACATGTTGATCTAGGACATATGCCGAAACATCCAAGAGCGTTCAGCGGTTCCTGCCATAACATGGAACATAGTAGATATTTAATAAGATGACATCACGGCCAGGCCCAAGGGAATAAGAGCAGCAGTTATACAAATATTCCAACGTGCCACTATCTTTAATGTGGTTTGAATTATTAATGCAGGTAAGTTATCGCCTCCAGTATATCTATTAATATTATTAAACATACATAATTCATTCGAAACCGCTTTCCATTTGGCGATATTTGCATTTACCACATTTGTCACTACGGATTTGCTCGTAAATTGTATAGTGTATAATTACTCGTGTATTGGTATTTAATACTATCTGATTAATAATGCATCCCCGATGTTATTTATTACTATGTAAGTATATAAGCTTCTAAATCTTAAGTTGAAGAGATTGTGGTACAAGTCATTCGGGGCACGGACAAATTTTTCCGATAGTAATTGTTCAGTCTCTACTACCTGCCAGCATTTTTCAATTTTCTATATTAATTGGGAAGACTTCGTAACGTTACTAAACATAACACAAATAGCCTCATTAGATCTTTAAATGAAATGCAAGGAGAACGCAATTCCAATTTCTACGCACTATTTCTGTTAATGGCAAACATGATGAAGTCGAAAGAACCATCCGAATATTCACCTTATTTGCTTGTTTAAAGAAATCTACTTTCCTCCATTAAACGCGTAAAACACAAAGATATTTGTACTACTAATCTTATGCAAAACAGTGAAAGCGCTCTTCAAACAACGAATCGCTTAATCCATGATTAATTTAAACAGCGTAAGATTGCAACATTGTTAGCTTTAAACTAGATAAACGCTATATCTTTTCCTTGTACACGTATTGACGGAGTGATTATCTTTATTGTAGTAAAAGATACATAACTGAAACTGCAAGTCAGAGTCCAAGTAAATAAGGTTCCTCGTCTGGTTAAAATGTGACCAGTGGTGCACGAATCAACTGCTCTTGGCTTCGCGCTGCAAACAAATTATATAAAAAACATTGTCCTCCTTCGGAAACCGAGTAAAAGACCTCGAAAAGTTCAGCCGCTAAGAGCCTCGCATTAACTTAGGCTATTAAATATGACCACATATTATACTAGCTTTTGATTACGACATCGCCCGCGTGAAAGATTTTTTCGGAGATATATTTCCGCCATATTTTTCCCGGGATAAAAGTACCCCATGCTCTTCCCAGGGTCTTTATCTATTTCCAGATTTTTTTTAATTGAAATCCTTTCGATAGTTTTTGAGTTCATCGGGTTCAGACAGACAGACACGGCGGAGGACTTTATAATAATAGTATAAGGATAATCATTAGCAAAAATATCTAAAACAATTTCAAGGTGTCACCTGGCAGTGGACGGCATTCGTCGTTGTATCTAGTAGGCATGCACTACGAATTATTGACCTTAAATCGCACTATATAGTTTTGCGTACAACATGGCCAGTCAATTAAACAGAGGCGGTTCCAATGCCAATCAAACAATATGTGCATACGCAACTTTAAATTTGCATTTTATGTGGTCGACCTTTGTTAATATCAACTCGGAGTCTGGAATTTGTGCCTGATATAACTAAAAGCCCGCTCCCCATCACAACATGAATACGCTGGGCGGAAAGTGGATCAACTAGTTGCGCGTCTGCTTACCCCTTTGGGGATGAAAAGCAAGAATAAGTATGTGTGCAATCAGACATTATGGATATTCATTATTCCATATGTAATAATCACTTACCTTCAAGTTACTCACTTGCTCGTTTACTGACCTCCTATTAAAGACGTTTACTTGCATAAGAATTTTAATAGGTGATAAATTAAAACCTAGAATTACGACTAAGGTCTTCTAATGTTAAGGAAAGTATATAAACCTGCTATAATATCTCGTAATAAGAACTCGAAGGTGTACTTCGGCAGCCATATTGTGACCGGTAGCCGCCTCTTCCATGACTGAAGGCTGCAGAGCCTGGTTGCTGTTCTTCGAACTCTGCTGTTAGGCGCGTGACCTGTGGCAAAAAGGAGAAATGGTAAAAAAAAATAGAAAATAATATTGGTAAGAATGCTCAAGGTTTGCAAGGACAATCTAACCGCCATTTTCAATAAACGATCTTAAACGCTATTTAGATCTATCTCAAAAATGGACCAATCAAAACAAAGTGTGGACATGCTGATTAAATTACCAAAACTGTTGTTAAACATATTACAATGATGCTATAAGTAAAAGTAAAACAGTACAATCATTTTGACATCTACTACATTTGACATGCATTAGGTATTCTTAGGGAGACACTTCAATATTAATATTAATCAAGTTAGTGCTTAAATTATACCCTCAAATTATACAACGGAGTTATTTAGATGGGTTAATTCTCGGAATTGGATTGAAGATTGAGATAGGGATCATTGAAACCGGCAGTAAATCGACTGTGGCGTCACTGAGGCACAGAAAAATGCCGCAAATTTACACTATTATTATTGCTTTTACTTTGAATTGTTTACACACAAAATTACTGTGTTTATGCATTATAATTTTCCTTACAATAAAAATGTACAATATCCATAAAGTAAGAAAGTTTATTGAATATTCTTACATCTAAACAAGCGAATACAATTCAATATTAATGAATGTAGCAAGTACGTAATAAATCAATCAAAAAATATAAGGATTTGTTTACAAAATGCATACTGCTTGCCCTTCAATATGCACATTCCTGTATACGAAAAAATATATAAGTACAGTATATAAATATACTGTAAGGAGGACCATGTAGGGCATCTCTAAGAATTAAACAATTATAACCTTTATTTTTTGGATAAATTAAACAAACGAGTTAATAAGTAGCACTTTGTTTTATCGCGTACCTTATGAATCATTTTTATTGTAGACTTAATGATTATTTAGGTTTTTTTTACTATTCCAAACGGCCTTACAAGAAACATGGCCAATTCAAGGCCAATATAATCACTTGTTTAACTTTTGACTTTCTGACAATCAAAATATCTGCTTACACTTTGAATTCTGGTGGTAGGTCTCTTGAATGTGAGAGTCCACCTAGATAGGTACTACCGCAATGTCTATTTCTGCCGCCAAGCAGCAATGTATAGCACTGTTGTGTTCCACCACCACACACACACACACACCGCCACAGCCAGTGTAACTACTGGACATAGACTTAACACCTCATGTCTCAGGATGGCGAGCGCAGTGGAATACCAAACAATATTTTGTAATTCAAGGTGTTGAATGGTGTTTCTACTGTTTATGGGCGGTCGTATCGCTTACCATCAGGCGAACGGCAAGCTCGTCAAAATCAATGGGTATTCATATCAGTAGAAGAATTTGGCAATCTAATAGCAAATACAACTATAATAATTGTCTTTACAAAGAGCATGGCCTTTTAAGGTATCTTATGCAAAGTTCATGACTGCATCGCGGTCACTCCGCAACTTATTTGGTTTAAAAATGCGTCATCGGTGTCTCAAATATGTGTGGATAAGCCCTTAGGTAAAATATTATCGAATGCACTCCTTGTTATAAAACAATAAGACGTATGGTTCATATGTTATGATGTAAAACGAATTATTATTTACTAGCCTTTGCGCGCGGCTTCGCCCGCGTGAAGGAGTTTTCCGGGATACATTTTTTTCGACTTATTTGATATGTATCGTTATGTTGTTACGAAATATCACAAAATCATTATAAATTGTAGCCTATGTATTATTCTGATGTATAACCAATATTACTGTAAATTTTCATCCAAATCCGTTCAGTAGTTTTCTCGTGAAAGAGGAACAAACATACATCCATACATCCATCGTCACAAACTTTTATAATATTAACAGGATTGTTTTCTATGGCTTGTAATAAATGTAATTGGCACATGTTATGTTAGGCTCATTACTATATAAAATAATTACATAATTCATTAAAAATGTGAATATTTGGGGTTCTTTGATGTTTGCGAACGTATCACGCATGACGGACGGAAAGACCGACGGAAGTGAAAATAAGGGAAAGTAAAAGCATCTGAACCGGCTTTAAAAAATGCAGGAAGTTCTCATGTCGACGCGTAGATATTTTTTATATTTAGTCAATGACTAATTAAAATTGCTAAACAAGATAAATACTTGAACGAATATATGAAAACAATGTTTCGTTTTAATTAGGCACCGAATCCAAAATCGTTAATCAGCATATTGGTGATGTTAAATATATTCTTAGTTTTAAGTGGATTTAAAAACGATTTAAATTTTGGATATAAACTTTATTAAATAATATACTACGAAAGTAATGAGAGATTAAGAACAGACCATGCATAAACTTGCCTTAAAAAATATAATTTTTTAAGGCATCCCAAGTGGCTTCTCTGCACTTGATGTTAAGCGAAATGAAACCCAAATATACATGTCGATAGGAGATAGACTCAATTACGGACGGTCGGTTCAGTTATGCCGGCCTGTCTACTTACTTCTTCAAGCTCCGCTTCAAGGACCAGATGTTGTAAGGAGAGAACACGTATGCTGTTAATGGATAACAGTTGCATCCCATTTTTATCTGACGACGCAGCCTAGCCCAGCATCAAGCCACGTTATTTTTTTATAAAGTAACCTATGCTCTGGTTACAACTCTGCCTACCCCTTCGAGGATAAAAATAATAAACACGTGATGTGTTTTTTATTTGGTTTTGTACCTATCTACTATACATTAAAAATCATCTGAACCACGTGTGTTATTCGTGTTAAAATTTGAATTAATTTTGCAAATATTTCGGTAATGTCAGAGGCGCCATTGGGTTTGAAACAAAATCACGCCATGATAACAAGTAAATCTTTAACATGAAATACTATGGGTTAACCCACGAGCCTCTTTGAACACGTTAAACTCGTTTTTACGTTTCCAAGATCCCTTTAAGACAAATAATTAATACCTGCTTGATAATAGTGTATAAAATCCGCATATATTATGTAAAGTTCAAAATTATACTTCCTTACTTTATGAGTTAACTAAGCGTGGATATTACGAATCTAATCTAAAATGTTATTATACAATTGACTCGGATAGTGGCTTAATCTACATTTACCTATTTACAGTTAAAAGTACTTCATTTTTGTTTTCTTTATTACTTTGAATGACGAGACGGGCTTGCCATTCGCCTGATGGTTAGCGATACGACCGCCCATAAACAGTAGAAACACCATCCAACACCTTGACTTACTAAGTATTGTTTGGCATTCCACTGCACTCGTCATCAGACATGAGATTTTTAGTCTTATTATGTCCAGTAGTTACACTGGCTACAATATTTTCAACTCCGCCCTATATTCCTATTTGATTAATTTCGTTGCGGGATAAAGATAGATTAGTGTTTCCAGAGATATGTCGAGCATCACTGCTCGATGCACGATGATGGTAAATGGAGAGGGGTCCAATAGAATATTGACTGACGAGAGATGATCGGCAGTCGGCACAATTATGCCGGCATATTGGAACCGGATATACACAGGCTGATTCCGAAACGCAATACACATACGTGCGTCACTATAGCGGGTTTTAACACCTTGTGTACGGCGGTCGCTATACGGGCGGATATAAAATATACCTTACCACCAGCATTGGTAATTCTTAGTTGATTGCGAATTCTATAGTCCGTTTTCTAAACTCACTTTAAATTCCTTTGATAAGAACTCTACACTCTACAAAATTAATTCGTTCTGTTACTGCACAGAAATAATACACATGGGACTGATTGCATGACATTATATTGAAATTCAATTACAATTGTGAAGTAGACGTTTCTTGCTATTATTTAAAGTTTATCTTTACGCCAAGACAATGTGAAAATTCCGATACAATTCGGGTAGATAAATTGTTGGCAAGATTTGATTTTTATTGAGCTTTGAACCGAAAACATTTGTTTAAAGCGCATTTCATAATCATATAATATTATTCGTTTAATGGACCTCGTATTAAAGACGTATTTAACGATATGATCTAAAAAAAGGAATGTATAGTTAATGGGAATAAATCAGTCTTGTTATTCGACTTTGATATTTGCCAACATCAATATTAATGAATCCCTGACCATGCTAATAAAAACATCCAAATTGATGATAAAATTCATTGAATTTCGAATATCAAGGTACTAGGAATTCAGATACGAAAGCTACATTCATAAATATTAACGAATTTTACTGACCACTCCAATAAAAAACACCTAGTAGTGGCACGAACTCCAACATTTCCTCGATCTTTAGTATCAAACTACCAGGCACTCAGAATCGACAAGAGATATTATCAAATACGTACCTAATACACCAGTCAGCTTCATAATAACACAGTTTATACACTGTACATATCTTTTTCTATAACAATGTTACGTGCGAGAAAACAAAAGGTATGGCACAAAACACGGTGATGCACCGCGAAGGTTCACATCGGAATGAACGACAGACTTTCTTTAGGAATGACTGTATAGAAACAAGCTATGCTTTTTTAAAATTTTATAGTACGTAACAATGGTGTTATGTATGGACATAAACATAGCTACATATATATAGTTTACTCTATAATCCAATTTGATACTGTGTTCTTAAAACAGAGGATTTCCTGTCTTAAAATCAGATATATATTTTTGCGTATGGCAACAAAAAATTGTCTCGATTTCAGAATTGAGACAGCAGCCTCTTTCTTTCTAACCTATTAAACCACGTAGACAAAAAGGCATGCCAGTATACAGTTATTTTTCCTTGAATTACAGAATAAACATATTGGAATATTTACCATGCAATGCGTATTATATTATCGGAATATTTGTGGTTAAAAAAAATATTATGTTCCAATTAAAACGTAACTTTCGAATACTCGATAATTTTTTTTTATAACTTCTATGGCTTGAGGACCCGGAATGCCTCAAAGAGGTAACACATTTCCTATATGGCAAAAAAAAATTGTTAGTCTTAAATTAGCACAAACATCACACCTTTATCCCCGAAAGGTTAGGCAGAGGTGTAACTAGGGCAACCATTTTCGCCTGCGTGTTTCCTCCCATGAAGTGGTGGGGGGCGAGCCTATCACCATATCGATCGAAAATTTCAAACTCCGGGCTAATATAAATAGCAAAATCAGATATAAATTTTGCCTTGATCTGGGATTCGAATCAAAGACTGAATTAATATAAATCTAAATTGATATTTGAGCTTCAGAGACCTTTATGTATTAATTGAAGGTCATTGGTGGACCCTTTCTAATGGTGGACCTGTATACTAATTAATAAATTTTAATATTTTAAAACATATTGTAACCTACCTAATATTATAAATCTAATTCTATCTAATATAAATATCAGGTTAAATGTTTCTTAGCAGTGCACAGAAACAGCTATACGGATTTGGATGAAATTCGGCACACAGATAGGCACTTTTTATCCCGGTAATTTGAATAAATATATAAGTTATAATGGAAAGGGATGGAATCATTTAACCAGATTCTTTAAATAGATGGAGCTGGTGTTGTACAGATGATGCTGTAGAATGCTAGAGTGTACAGGCCGCCATAAATGTGTCAACTAGCGAGGAGTAAACGTCTCTCGTCAGTTTGTAAACTTTTTGGATTCGCGAAATTTGCGTATTCATTTATGCAAACAATTTAGAAAAAAACAAACTATTTTGAAATTTTCGCGTTATTAAAAAACATATCGTCAATGCTAATGCCTTATCAAAACAAGAATATAACTGATGTTTTTAATACAAACCGGCATATATATATATATATATATATATATATATATATATATATATATATATATATATATATATATATATATATGACATGCAGGCGACGAAGCATACAGCAAGATAGACTTTGTATGACAACATATTTTATTTTATTTGTGGTGGCTCATGGCTATCAACAACCAACAAACACATGGCGAAATTAATACAATAGATAAGCCAATTACGAGCCACCGCAGAAATTTCCGTACGTACGACTCAGGCGCATGACATATAGAATGTAATTTTGACATCTATGTAAACAATTTTTTTATTGCTTGGAATGACAAGACGAGATTGCCGTTCGCCTGATGGTAAGCGATACGACCGCCCATAAACAGTAGAAACACCATCCAACACCTTAAATTACAAAGTATTGTTTGATATTCCACTGCTGCTTGGCGGCAGAAATAGACATTGCGGTAGTACTCAGCAGTACTAAATACACAGTCCTGCTCCCCCTACATTTCACACGCATTTAACCAAAATATATCATATTGTCCGGGTGTTACGTCTGTGCTGTATATTGTCCTAAAAGCTATAATATTATAGCATCGCAACATCCAATGAGAGACAGCCGTCTACACATCATTAAAACCCGTTTAACATGCAATCAGGGCAGCCACGAGTCTGCGTGATATCTCGGCTATAAAGGGATTTAGTAAAAATCTGTACTCTTGATATCATGTGGATGAATATGACAAGAAAATAAACGACTTACTATAGCTATAGTACAGGGTCATATTGACATTTTGAATGAAAACACATCGTCTTTACCTCTGCTAACATTGTGCTAAAACAAACCACGAATTACGAATGTTTTGATTAAAGATCCCGATTTTAATTTATGATTATTTGATTGTTTATTAGTTATATAAATAAGGCGAGAGAATAAACGGTTTACTATGGCTATTGTACAGAGTCACTTTGACCTTTTATTAAAGGAAAACACATACTCGTATTTACCTATAAACCATGAATAACGAACATTTTCATTAAAGAGCCTGGTTTTAGTTTTCTGATTTTTTGATCATTTATTAGTTTAGTGAGAATATGGCGTGTGGATGGGCGTGTGCGGGAGTGTATTTCTGACTGATAGCATAATGTTCTCGCTGCGACGAATTCTCTTAGATTAATGACATTAGAGCGTGTAAAATAAAATATTTTTTATTGATATGTATTTTGTTTGAAACTTACTTTTTTTATGTTTAAGTTTTGAGTAACTTACTGTTAAGAAGATTAATACGTGCTTTCATTTAGTATAAATCTACCTTGTCTGGTATATGTTTACGTATTTTTCCAATTATTATGAAAAATACAACCAAATTAAAATAACACGCAATATGATTGAAACATGTTAATTATACGACATTTATATTCAGTCAGGTGATTTAATTGAAATTTGTATATGTTTTTTACTCTAGCACGCCAACGACTCCACAGCATCTGCTGGTCAGTGGAATGACGCACACACACAACATCACGCAATTATCCCCGAAGGGGTAAACAGAGACGCAACCAAGGCACCCACTTTTCGCCAAGTGTGTTCCGTCCCATGATGTGATAGGCGAGCCTATCGCCATATCCGGCACATATTCCAAACTCCGGGCTGATACTGAGCAGAAAAACCCAAATATCACTTTGCCCGACCCGGGATTCGAACCCAGGACCTCAGAGCGCTGTCGTACCGCGCATGCAGTACAACTACGCCACCGAGACAGTCAATGGAATGTCATCCAGATATTATCAAAAGATGAAATATGATAATCCCTTCCAGTCCCAACTATACTGGCCGGCTCGGATTTGCTGGTAGGATATATTTCCAACAGTCCGGCTTAATTGTGTCGACTGGCGAGGGTTAATCATGTCTCGTCAGTCGACATTCTATTGGACCCCACTCTCTTACCATCAGGTGCAGTGGAGTCACTATCCCGTGCAAGTATAAAAATACCACTAGATTTATCTACACTATATGTGCCACAAGCGGCGATAGCCTAGTTGGTTGTGGAACGGACTGCCGAGACGAATGTCCGCAGGTTCAAATCCCAAGGGCTCACCTCTGACTTTTCTAAAAAAATATTTGTGTATTCTTTGTGAATTATCGCTTGATTTAATGGTGAAGGAAAACATTGTGAGGAAACCTGCATAACTGAGAAGTTCTCTATAGGAATTTAGAGGGTGTGTGAAGTCTACCAATCCGCACTAGGCCAGCGTGGTGGACTAAGGCCTAATCCCTCTCAGTAGTAGAGGAGGCCCGTGCCCAACAGTGTGACGGTATATAATACAGGGCTGATGATTATGATATGTGCCATCACGAGCAAAACCCACATACCGATAGTGGAACAACTGACAAAAGATCCTCTAGCACAGAGCGAGATCAAGCCAATTTCAGGAATATTCAAATACACGCGTGCTGGTTTCCGAAACCACAGCTTCATGATCTCTTCCATCCCGGCTCGAACCAAAATGTTCAGCAACTCATATTTCTGCCGCACAGTTATGTTGTGAAACAGTTTGCCAGCATACATTTTCGACCCTGCCTACGACTTGGGTTCAAGCGAAGCGTGAAGAAGCAATTAAGAAGGCCGGCATAACAGAGCCAAGGGGTGTTTATCTCTTGTCAGTCGACATGTTTTTGTACATCTATTTACTTACCATCGTAGTGAGGCTACTGTACTATGCCCTTGATAAAAAAAACCATCACAGTTCACTAACCCACAAATTATAAATCCGCTATAAAATTGACTATAAAATTTATCATTGCACGTGCTAGCTCTGTTATAAAAAATATAAACACGAGTAAAATTTAAATACAAGAAATATAATATTCAAGGTGTTTATGACTAGTCTATCAGTCTATATTTAAACAATTTTACTGTTGTATATACATATTTCAAGGCACAATATAAATATTGAACAGGACAGATTTAGTATAATTAATATCTTGAATATGTATTACACGCGTAAATTTCATTTAGTTTTACATATTATATAAATCATCAGATTTTATTTTAATACCTATTATAATTATAAAAAGAATTTTGCGGTTTCGTTATAGCCTTTCCACATTATCCGATCCGATCGGCATCGGACGCCGATAGTCGATATTCGATATCCGATACTGCGTTGTATGTTCACATATTTCTGATAAAATCTCTCTCTCTCTTTCTGTTAGATCATTTTCGCGGTAATTTTTATGCGGTCAATATGACAGATTATAATATCGGTGTTAGATCCAATATCGGAACATAAATTTGAGAGGCAGTACATATTACTTGTCCCGATATCGTATCGGCGTCCGACACCGATATCGGATCGGATAATGTGGAAACGGTGTTACGGTCCATTCATACGTACCACATCGCAGCGACCAAACGCAGTCGAGTATTGGTTGCGTTGCCACTGTACTTAGTTGCAGGCCGTAAATTAAGCTTATTTAATGTAGTTTAGCTCGCAATGCTTTTTTTATCCTGGCATACGTTTGTCAACTTTTTCGAACACGCGGGTCTTTCAAATAAGCGCTTTAGGCACTCGCATTGTTAAGAAAATATCACAAAACACACTGCTTTTTTACAGTTGATGGTCTCCTCAAATATGTTAACAACACCTTAGTTATGCGAGCTAAGATATACTGACCTTAGTTTTCGGTCTGCAACCCGCATCACGCTACATCTCAAACCCGATAATGCCGACAATTTGAAGACAATCGAACCGTGAACTTCGCGGGACAAGCTCAAGTACGCTCGCTAGACCATTGAGATTTTGACCGTCAGAAATCAATCTAATATATATAAAACAAAGACGGGTTTGTTACAACACTTATAACTCGAGATCTGCTGAACCAATTTTCATGGTTATTGATTCGTTGGATTTGTCTCCGCCCCGAATAGCAGAATACATCTTAAAAACAATGAAAACTCGATATGTGTAATAATACTTAATCATTTAAATAAATGCTCATTTTTATTTATTTTTATTTATTTTATTTATTAGTCAAATCCTGTCAAATACTGTAACAACTATTCATGTGTGCGTTCAGAAATTTATTTTGTGTAAAAGGTCTCGAAAGTTTAGGTACTGTTTGTTTTAGACATTAATTTGTGTAAATTTTTCAATTTTTAGAAAAAAACCATACGCATATTAGGAATAGGAATTAGAAAGGAATAGGGTGGAGGAGAGAGGGACCATCCCGAATAGAAGTGTATAGACAAATCGAGAAAAATCCAAAATAGTTCGGACCGGGACTCGAACCCGGGACCTTTTGATTACAAGTCAACTGCTCTTCCTTCTGAGCTATTTGAGTTACTTTAGATTCACATTCGTTTTGTCTATATTTATTATCGAGCCACACCATCCATCATACGGTAGTAAACCATACGCATATTAGCTTCTTCATTCTTCATTCATCATAATAAAATACTTTTATATTTCTATTATTTTGTATCATTGTATTACGTTCATCAAAGCCTAAATTAGTTCAGCTAAAAGGTAACACGACACTCATTGACTGTTAGGCGGTACGAAGTTCGCCGGGTCAGCTAGTTGACATATAAAACTTTTATCAGATGCATATTACAAAGAATAATTTGTTTATTATATTCAAGGAAGCTGTTTAAAAAATATGATGAAAGATTGTGATTTTTATCATAATTTAACAAGATCGACAAATAATATGACGGTCGTTATTGTTTTGCCGGCATTTGGAATAACACCTTGATAATCTCATAACGTGACTCTGCATGGGGTCACTGCCCCACTTACTGGCTATGATTTTGTTATGATTGTTAAAACTATGCAGGCTGATGCAAAATCATTTACCAGGGAAACATAATCAGAAGGCGATCGATAACTGTCAAGTCTTACAGTACCTAACTGATTAAAAGCGAAGCTGAGCTAAAAAGAACATTTAACCAAAAGAATTGCATAAAATGCTTTCTTGCCTCATTGTTCTGAAGATGCCAAGCTGATGTGCGAAATGGGGTCCAGATAGAGTTGGCTAACAAGAAGCGATTATCACTGGTCAGTGGACATAATTATGCCGGCCTGTTCTAAACAGGATAAACCTAGGTTGACCCCGGAACGCGACACACTTAAATGGGTCACTATGGCAAGTTTTACAACATGTGTATGGTGATCGCTAGATGGTCGGACACAAATATAGACAAAAATAATGTGTATTGAGTTTTGTTCTGAGTGGTGTAAGGTGTTACTGCTTTTTGTAGGCAGCCGTATTCAAATAACATGGTAATATTAAATATTTGGGAGTGGAGCGGATATCCGCAGGTTCACAACCCAAAGGCACCTTTAACTTTTGTAGATATGTGTGTATTCTTTGTGTATAGTTGTTACTTTAAACGGTGAAGGAAAACATAGTGAGGAAACCTGCATACCTCGGAAGTCTTCTATAGGAATTTTGAGGGTAGGAGAAACCTGCCAACCCTCACTAGGCCAATGTGGTGGACTAAGGCCTAATTCTCAGTAGTAGAGGAGGCCTGTGCCCATAATTGGGACAGTATATAATACAAAGCTGATATTATAAATTTGAACAGCACCCCGTAAGCGTATTTAGAACTAAAATACGACAGCGTGAACAGTAAATCGTGTAACCACGGAAATAATATAAAATGTTTGGGAGTTATATGTATGAAAATCAATTTTAACGTATACTATTGTCAAACGATTTACTGGTGGTAGGTCTCTCATATGTTTGAATCTGCCGCCTGGGTAGATACCACCGTAATGTTTATTTCTGCCGCCAAGCAGCAATGTGTAGTCACTGTTGTGTTCCGGTCTGAAGGACATTGTAGCCAGTGTAACTACTGGACATAATGAGACTTAACATCTTGTGTTTCAGGATGGCGAGCGCCGTGGAAAATCAAATGATACTTTGTAATTCAAAGTGTTGGATGGTGTTTCTACTGTTTATGGGCGGTCTTGCCATCAGGCCAACAGCAAGCTCACCTCGTCATTCAAAGCAATAAATAAAATCAAATTTTTATTACCAGGCTGGGCTGCATAACGAAGCTGCCATTAAATAGATGCGGTAATCTTATTCAAACAACAATAATAATACATATTAGACTTAACATCTCATGTCTCAGGATGGTGACTACAGTGGAATACCAAACAATACTTTGTAATTCAAAGTGTTAGATGGTGTTTCTACTGTTTATGGGCGGTCGTATCGCTTACCATCAGGCGAACGGCGAGCTCGACTCGTCATTCAAAGCAAATACTTGAACATTAACTTACTCGATACAAATACTATACTATTATTCGTAAATTCCTGCTAAGATAGTTCGTTATAGGGCATTTAATTAAACAATATGCAGATAATGGTATCAGTACTAAACAAAGCAAATTGTAATGACTAATGATGACGGATTTATCAACAGTCTATATGCATTATAATTAATATACTCATGGATATTGGAAAGTGTACCTATTATAATATTCATTTAGACTCTTATTGTAATGCCACCAAATTTAAGATGATAGGTAATTATTTTGTATTTGCGAGTGATGTTAATATGTACTTTATGGCCAGGATAAAGGATAAGCGAGGTTCAGATTAGAAAGAAAACTTGCAAGATTTCACTTGCGCAAGTGATTTTGTGAATTATCACTTGCTTTAACGGTGAAGGAAAACATCGTGAGGAAACCTGCATACCAGAGAAATTCTCTATTCGAGGGTGTCAGGAGTCTACCAACCTGCACTAGGCCAGCGTGGTGGACTAAGGCCTAATCCCTCTCAGTTGTAGAGGAGGCCTATGCCCAACACTGGGACAGTATATAATACAGTGCTGATATTATTATAAGTGATTTTACTTCTGCAAATTTTAAAGCTTGCATATCTTCTCGAGTCGCTCGTGTAAATAATTATTGAAATACTGCTTCGCCCGCGTGATATTAGTTATTCCGGGACAAATATTTTCATGTGATAAAAAGTAGCCTCTAACTAGAAACTAAACTAGCCTAGCACTGGGGAATTTTATAGCTTTCTATTAATGTCGATTTTTTCAAAATCAGTTGAGTAGTTCCTGAGATTAGTAATAAGTTAAGTATTCTATACTTGCCTATCTCTACGTTATATTTGTACGACCTGCAGTAAACAGAAATCATTGTTTAATGTGTTCACATGATGGTCACGCACCATCACTTGCAGATTTAATACACACACGCATTTTATCCCCATAGGGGTAGACAGAAGCTCAACTTGTGCACCCACTTTTCACCATGTGTATTCTCATGATTTACCATGCGAGCCATATCAAGTAGAAATTCCTGACTCTGGGTTGACACTGAGCAGAAAAACCCAATATACCCGAACCGGGATTCAAACCCAAGACTACAGCGATACGCATTACAACTTCGCCACCAAGGCCGTCATTAACAGCCATTATTAATTATGCAAAAATCAAGGTCAATGTCGGATAGGAAGTCTCACTAAGAAAAAGGTCATATTTTTTCTATCAACGTGTTAGGCCAACGAGAAACACCTAATAATGTAAGCGAACCTCAGAACTCGGTAATTTATGACTCCAAAATTGGTAATGAACGGTATATAGCTGTTTTGTCAAATATTTTTTTTTTGGTTTTTGAAAGCGAAATAACTTTTGTTGAAAAAATATCTTTTTATGTATTCTTTTTTTCACACCAAGTATATACTATAATTGTATATATTTTTTTGAATCTATCGAAATGACATACCCCGCTTAATTTGACAAAAATAAAGAATAAAACTTACAATATTACAACAGAATAAACAATATGATATTGGTTGTTTCTCTCAAGACGCTCAGGCTGCGGCGCAAATAAATTCAAAGAAATTTCCAGCATTCGTATATAATACTTATTTACAATAACATTGACCTATTATGTTTTAGCAACACAACATAGTGTTTACTAAATGTTACGTTAGCGATAATGAGACGGAAATTTTGTTTCGAGAACTTTGACAAAACAGCTGTGAAGTGTGACCATGTAAACGATATGCAATTGATAATATGTTCTGACGAGCTCAGTATATCTCTCTGCCAACTAACAATAGGGACTTTATTCTAAGAAGCACCTAAAACTCATTTTTTGTGTCACACTAACTAACTTCTAACAATAATAATATAATATCTGCCCTGTAGGTATACCGTCCCACAATTGGGCACGGGCCTCTTCTACTACTGAGAGGGTTTAGGCCTTAGTCCACTACGCTGACCAAGTGCAGATTGGTAGACTTCGCACACCCTCAAAATTCTTATAGAGAACTTCTCAGGTATACACGTTTCCTCACGTTGTTTTCCTTCACCGTTCCAGCAAGCGATAATTCACGAAGAATACGCACATAATTTTTTTACAAAAATCAGAGGTGTGCATTTGGAATTTTGGAATTTAAACCAGCGGAAATTCGTCTTGGCAGTTCGTTCCACACCCAACTAAGCTATCGCCGCTTTTAAATTATCAAGAATATCTAAGAAATGTGACTTATTAGTGATTTATTTTTATGCTTGTTATTGTTCTGTGGATTTATTATTACTTTTAAATCGTACACAGATTGTCTAAAGTGTTGCCAACATTAAAACAATAAAACGTGAAACATGAATTTTCTAGTTTCTAATCAATGAGTAATTAACACAAGAGTGTAATTCCATTTAGATAATATGACATAAAAAATTGCTGCCAAATTTCGACAATCGGATCCATAATGTGATTTCAAACAAGTTAGCAAAGCGAATGCAAGCATTGGGTATAAAAATTAAAATCAAATGTGCAAAATCATAAGGACCAATATTGTATTACAATATATCAGTACATTTACTGATCTCTTCACAGTTCAATAGTTTCTGACGCTCACGATTTGGACTATTGCATCAGTTTAAAAAAGTCGGTACATGTTCATGAATTATTAAAGAACTCATGCAAGAAGGTTTAAAATGCTTAGGCGCTTATTTAAATTAACATATTTAATTGCTACAACCCCTGAATAAAGAAAAGAGTCATTTTTAAAAGAATACTACGTACAGAAATATTATAGTCAGAATTATAAAGACCTTTTACGTACACGCTCGTATCTTGCGACTTGCAAGGGTAGGTAAATATGCATGTCAAACGTTTCCATATCACAAAGGATTATCACAAGATGTTGGGAAGCTGCCCGAATAGACACTACCGTACACAAGGAATTAAACCCGCCATAGTGGCGCACGTAAGTGTGTCGCGTCCGGGGTCAGTCTGCGTATATCTGGTTCGAACAGGCCGGCATAATTGTATCGACTACCGATGGGTAATCATCTCTCGTTAGTCGATATTCTATTGGACCAAACTCCACTTACTATCAAGTGCAGCGGGGTCATAATGCCGTGCAGTATAAAAAAAAATCAAAAAAGCGAATCTAATGTAATAAATTAGATAATAAATACCACGACTAACCAACATACGAGATTTTGATCCTATATCGTTCGGTTTTCATTACCTCAACCAGTCATTCAAGATGACATATCATACACAGTAAGTATTTTTATTACTAAAAGAATAAAACAATAAATTTTATCTGTTATTACTTATCCGAAATAGAGTTCAAAAAACTTTAAGTTATTTCATAATTTTGTTTATTTATACAAAGTAGTTATGTTAACAAATTCACGTATAATTGAACGTGGTGATACCGCTATATCGCAGTGAGTGAGATTTATAGGGGAATAAGTCACTCCTCTTTTTTTGCTAATACCGACTTTGGTCGACAATGCATCCTGGATTCTAGCGAAAAGGGTCTATATGGAAAGCATTCAAGACAAGCTGCATAAGCGTTCGTTTGCCCCTAAGCTATAAAAATATATTTTTATTTAATTGTTGTACCACCTGCCGAAAAGACAACTATATTTGTTTATATACCCGTCTCTCTACGTTTATAGAAGACGCCTCGAGGTATTGCAAGCCGATTAGATTGTTTCGTCATCACTGCTATCCATTTTAACTTGACCTCTGTCACGTGATCGCACCTGTGCCGATAGTTAGCGGCAGGTGCTTTGTTAAGGGTCTAGAAATAATGGGTACCAGGCCGGCAGTAGTTTGTAAATAGTTGAACTAGGGCGGTGTCACAGCTTGATTTGACCCTTTTGCGAAATTCCTAACGTCTACCGGTTATGTTCTCCTAGTGTTTGGTGTTGTTCATTATAATAACAAAATAGTAATTTGAAAATAAACAAACCAAACCACACATGATACGTAAAAGATAAACAAAAAAAAATGTTACTCGACTTAAATCAAAAATATTTGGCAAGTAATCCTACCACGATCCCACTGTTAAAAATTTGTATGCCTAGAATAATAATTTTATATAAAAACGAAACGAAATTATAAGTTTTACATCAAATTATATCATTACATCATTAATTATAAATACACTATTCAAAATTATATTAATAATTAAGGGGAGTTGTACGATAACCTTAAATAGTAAGCTAGTCACGTCACCTATCACATTTCCCCGACACATGTCAAGCAGGCGTGATAGCCGCTATCATAGTAATTATTAATACACGTATCATTTTTTAAACTCATTTAAAAATTAAAATTCTTTAGACGTGAAATCCAACATGACGCATATTTAATTGATTTCTTTATTTTAGTTTTTTTTACAAAAAAATATTTTTGACCCCATGTGGCAGTTGGATAGAAATACAAGGTTCATTATTTGCTAGTCGCATCTCGAAAGTAGAACATTTTCTTTTTTCTTTTTAGGAACAACATAGGGCTTGCACGGGAATCCGCATGACTTGATGAAACCGTATTGGCACCCACCTAGGTATCGAAAACATACTTATGAGGAAAACTCGTGTTATTAACCATGGTTAAGTCAGAATCATTATTCTACGAAGTCTACAGCTAATCTAAGCTATCTATGGCTTTATTGACGACAAATAAAAACTACCTCGATTTAAACCATTACCCAATTTTTTAAATGTCAAATATTATTTGTAAATACCTACCTAATTTCAATCAAGTAAGGAATAAGAATTAAATCAAAAATATTCCCATAGTGGTTTATTACCTAGTTGGAACCGAATAGCCACGGCTGCATTATTGCAGCAACGCGGTGTTGCGCGTGCGCATATAACTTGACGTGCCCTAGTGAAACATACATTCGCGTCCCGGCCGCCACACAGATAACTATCCCAGTGGAATATTGGATTGTGCTCAGTGCTTTACCTACTGTCAGAGGTACGTTCAGTGTTTCATTATTGGGATATTTGAAAGGATCATTTTAATTATTTATGTTAAATATTGTTACATTTTAAATTTTAAAAATAATTGTTCATGATTTTCTTAATTTTTTCATTCATATGAATATTTATTATTCATAAAATTTGTCAGAACTTGTAAACATATCCGATAAAAAATTATGAAATAAATTAAATTAATATTTTTTTATTAAATTGCAGTCATAAATATAATTATTTGCAATTAATGTCAATACGAGAATAGCGGTAATCTGAGTTGCGCCGGCGCAGGGTGGTAGATAGCATACGTCACGAATGACGATAAGAAGTAAGCTTTACGGACTTGCATTTAAAAGTTAAGTAATAAGAAATAAATTTATAAAAGCATTATTTACAGTTATACTGCCTTTTCCTAAACATAAGAAGCAAATTTAATTCTCGAAAATTAAATTAAACCCAAATTTTAATCAATGTAACTACTTTATATTTATTTTTATATTTTGTTTTAATGAAATTATAGTGATATTCAATTCAAACGTTTATTTAAAATATTTTTAACACAAATAAAACCTCTAGCAAATTATTTTTTTATTGTAAATTAGTTTATGGGTAAATAAAATTCTAGATTAAACCAGTGCTTATCGCAGCAAATATTCTTCATAGCGACAACAAAGTAAGAAATTAGAAATTGATCTTAGACCCCTGAGTGAGGACATGTGACAGATAAACCTAATTGTTAATTATAATTACAAGCGATAGCCCGTATATTCGCGATAATTCACGCGGAAAATTTTTCATGATATATCTACTAAATTTGTTTATTACCTAATTTGAATCATCGGCAAGGTCATTGATTCGACTCCGCACGGTCAACTTTGGCCCGTGTTTTATTTCAATAAAAAAGGTTAGAAATTGGACTTACGCATGCGATGTGGCAATGGATCTGTCCTACAAAAAGCTGGCAAAAAGCTAAATCAGTGGGTCTAGTAGTTATGCTTCTGCCTACACTTTTAGAAAATATGGATTAAGACAAATGTTACACGGAAATACTAAAAATTCACATCGAATTAATAACCTCCTCCTTTTTTTGAAGTCAGTTAAAAAAATAATCAAATAAGGAACTTTTGCATATATACTAGGAAACCATAACGAGATGAAAGATATAATTAAGTATTACGGCTACTCGGCGCACGTATTAAAATATAGTGTCGATAGACCTAAACCGGGTTCTAAGAAAAACGATTCTAACATATTTCGATATCAAACCAACTATAACATAATATTATTTATGAAATTTTTAATAAGAAATGCAAATATTTGTGAAATGTATTGATATTTATTAGAAGTAAATGTTGTAACCGCTGAACTGATTTCAATAAAATTTAGCACATGAATAGACGAATTACTTTAAAAATCTTCATAAAAAAATATAAAGAAAAACCTTTGATGAAATTGCAACATATTGCTATATACAGGGTCATTTTGTAACCGAAGACTACCTTATAATTATTATCCTGAATTAGTATATAGGCTACTTTTATCCCGATAATGTAGCGAGTAGATTGTTTTTATCTGATTTTTTTTTTAAAATGGCGCTCTTTCGAACATTATCGTGATTTAGGGACCTTGGCAGTGGCTTTCTACGCAGACGAAGCACCTAAATTAAAATAAATCTTTTGTTGCAATATGCTAACTTGCAGTAAATACAATAGAGTTAAGGTTATATTTAATATGACGAAATTTTAAAGGCAGAAATATCCATGCATATTAATTATTTTTAAGTTTTTCTTTCAACTGCGAGAACTAATCACTAACTAGACGTGAATTTAAATTCTTTACTTGCCAATACTTGTTTAGTTACCCAGATTAAAGGTGAAACAAAATGTATGAAAATGGACCTTAAGCTATAACCTTAATATAAAATTGGTTATATTTAGATTTTTTTGAAGACAGAGATCAGGAACCTAACTTCTCTTCGAACTGTTCACCTCTGAGAGTCTGTGATGATAATCGTCTGCCGTCAGCCGGACAGAATCTGTTATCAGTTGCATCGTAATATCTGTTTATTTTGCGATCGTTTTCAATGAACTATACACTATAATGTATTATCGAAGTTATGTCTACATTATTTGTTAGATACTATTGCCCGTGGCTAGACGTGCATGTTTTCGCGGCAAACGTCTCCTATTTACTTCGATCACGTGACATAAACCGATGTCCACCGATCGTAAAAACCCTCTTCTTTATAAATCGAAGTTTAAAAGGATTTTAGATGCTACTTGCCTTCTGGAAAGAAGGTTTCCGGATCTCACTTACTATAAGAAATATAGCAACAAGTTGTCACTTCACGTCAGTTTTCTGTGGTGGTTCTACCCTGGTCGAAAGGTAATCCATATTTGTTTATAAACGCAAAAGTAATTGTTAGAGATGTCTATCAGTGGCGAAGCGTCCGTACAACCGGATTACCGGCTTTCCTCTTAGGTTTAGTTACGTTTGTCTTAGTCTTTGTTTTCTGTTAAATTGGCTGCAATATAATAGCATTTTTTTTCTCGGATTACCTTTTGTATATTTTCACCCTTCTCCATTGCTGTCTTTTATTCTTTCACACGTGAATTACTAAACCAATTTCGATAAAATTTGGTATGGAGATAGTTTGAGACCCTGGGAAGAGCATAAGCTATTTGTATCCTGGGAAAAATATAGCAGGACTTTTATCCCCGAAAAAAGCGAGTTATGTGTTTGGAACCGCTAGCAAATGCTAGTGTGCTATAATGCTGTTAGATTATCAAGTTGCTGCCACATACTATTCCGTAGAAACTTCCAGATGGTTTACACTAGACCAGTGGTTCCTAATCATTTAAATATTGTTACCCCTATGATCTATGTGGAAAACTAAATTTAAGCTTCAAAATGTTATCAAAACAAACAATACAAGCAATTACAAACATCTTTATTAATCATACATTGAACAGCCTTACAATTATAACGTCAGCTCTGTTAGTTTTTTTTATTTACCTATATAATTAACTTCTTTGTTACCCCCGTGAAATAGCTGATTTACCCCCGCGAGGGTAATTATCCCCCAGGTTAGGTACCAAGGCACTAGAGGCATTATTTCAATGATTTTATACGCATGCGACTTGTTGCATAAATCAGCTTGTCGCGATTGTGTACACGGTAAAAATTGCTTGCAGAAGTCGACTTCTGTAAGTTTTATTGCTAATCTAAGCCATTATGGCTAAGCTAAAGCAAATACCTAGCTCGTATCGTCATTAAGATGTATAAGAAATAGCAAAATGTATGGCTCTTTGATAACATAATTATTACGATATACTCACCTGCCTAGCATAACATTACCTAAGTGTATGTTGGAACGGCTAGAGGCTACTTTTATGATTATAGAATTTCACATCTTTGACGGCTTCCGTAGAGCGGGTCAATAAACTGTGGCGAAAGATTAACGCGTACCTATGAATTACTTTGACTGTTGCAAAACTGTCTCTTGTAAAGTCATAGTATGTGACTGTTATGTTTTCCTAGTACTTTAATACCTAACTTTAAGATCGTCTTGAAGCATTACTTAAGCTATCCTCACCATAAACAAAGATATCGATACCGGAAATTTCAATTGTCGTAAGGGACAAACCATCACTTTTCAAGAGAGCTAAAAAATATATTTTTTTCACTTAAATTCGTTGTAACTTTTTCATTTGTAATCGGATTTTAAAGGTGTCTAGGGACCACAGATCTATTTTTTGTGCTCTTTCTATTAGCTTTATCCAAATTAACATAGGTCCACTACTTTCAAAGATAGATGTCCCTTACATCCCACCAAAAATGAACAAAACGCCTTTACACCTTGGCTTAGTAAGGTTGCATAGGTTGTAAGGGACATTTTTACGCAAATTAAACTAGCGTTTTAGGTAATAAATGTCACATTACCTCAATGTGAAGGGTAATAGAAGGTCCAAATTTATAAAATATTAAGAAATAAAACCCTTACTACATTTTTATTGTCTTTTTATTAGAGTAAATCGAATAAAAAAAATTACATTCGAAGAACAAATCCAAGTCTTATAATGAAAAATAATGTTCCTGTATAAAAAAAAAACCTAATCCAGTATTTGGTACAAACTTTCATAATATTTTTTCATATTTTCTGAAATAATCTCAAGTATCAAAATAATAAAAAAATTAAATATGTCTATCATAAAAACAATTATGACTAGTTAAACAATATTAATTATAAATCAATGGAGTATCTTGCACACTTTACCCATATTTGGTAACGAAAGATCAAATACTCTAAAGTATGAAAATACTTATTCATCGTCCTTAGCCTCCTCCGCATTAGTCTCGGGAAGAGCATCTCTACCGAAAGCCAAAAACGGTGGCTCTAGGTATTCCTTGTGAATACGCTTCGGTGTAATTGCATTATTGCATAACTTTTTCAAATCATTAAATTGATCTACTGATATAGGAAGATGATTTCCATAAAATGTTGGCAAAACTATGTTCTTGGGATCTTAGTTTTCTACAACTTCAGCCATTGTTTCTTCGTCTTTTCCTTTCCTTGTCTTTGATCTTTTACCTTGAAATTTCCCATTACTAAATAAATCCTTCTTCTTCTCTCACTTACGGCTATTATTTGGGGATTTTTATCTTCTTTCATAGAATACTTCACCTCTGCAATTTTATCTTTATGATTGTTCAAAGTCACTGTTCGTATCTTTTTTAAATGTGTATCTTTTTTATATTTATTTGCTATGGTTTTGCCCGTTTTCTTACCGATAATGCGTATGCTGGCCATTAGCTTGGAGCCCAAATGATAATTCGCTTGGTCTCCCGTTCAATAACGGCATACATAGAATCAATTGGCATGTATTGATGCCTAGGTAATTAATAATATATCTGTAATCCTTGAATATTGACAGTAATTTTCAAAAAATTACTGATTGCGGTGAGTAGGTATTATTTAGCTTTTATTTTCCCCGGGGCAAGAATCGCAATATAATAAACATTTTCGATGGAACGGTTATCAATTATAAGAAGAAATTCACAAACACGAGTGGCAATGTCGATACCTCCACGTTTATCACGTCTATCACTCTCTCTCTCTCTCTCTACAAGAAACAATGTCCAAGGTTAGTTTGGCCCTCATAGAATGTATGTGCAGTTATAAACGGCATATTTTTCTGGAGTAGTATAGAACCATGCTCTCCCCATAATATGGGGTAGTCAGCACTTCGTGTTAATCAAAAATTACAGTTAGTATATCTTAGAGATCAAATTCTGTGATTAAGTGAATATTAAATCTTTGATAGCTAGCTTTTTTCTCAGAAAATGAAAATCAATTTCCTGTTATCGACCTTTCTTTGTACAGAGTATGCACTTGTCTTATTTTGGCGTATGGAAACGTATATTATAATTATTATTAAATATAGCAATGAATACTTTCTTACTCATATGAATTTAGAATTTTCTGGACAGTTTTCTAGATAGATTCTATAGAAATGTGTGATATTTCTATATTCTTGTGCTAATAAAAGACATTAACTATTCTTCTGGCATTAGTGCGATGAAACTACACATAGTGTTTAAAAAAGAGTCAAAATAAGCTGCTGCTTCTTCACTATAATATTGGTGCTTTACGTCTAGATCCTTCACCTTTATTTATATAATATTCTTATGTTAGGCTTCTTCTACTTTCTACTAGTTTAGCATATTTATCTCTTAGTAATGCTTGGTTATTAACATCTTACAATCTAATCTCACCGGCATCATGGTTCAAAAAATGCTCAAATAACCTTTGTCTTTTATTTTATGATATTTCATAGCATTTATCTGGTAAATACGAATTTTCTATAATATTTTTTTCTTCTCTTACTTGATCTAATTTCATTTCATTTTCAATCAATTTCGTTTTATTTTTTCGTTATTTGCATGTTTTTGGTGAACCAGACTCCAGAACTGCCTAAAGAATATTCTTTGTCAACAGAAAGAAAATCAAAGTGAAATTAAAATGTTTTTGTTGCACCTTTTTTTAGTAGTAGTTCTAAATTCAACATCAATCGAGCTATTTACTTTGGGTGTTGAATCACACCATGAAGGGTGACCAGGAGCAAGGCAGAAGCCGATGTCTTGTGTAGGCAGATACTTGTTACTGCCAAGTGTCTGAACGTAGTTTTTCCTCCTGGAAACTTTCCCTAATCCCAAGGGCCGAGCTTTGAAACGAATTTTGATAACAACCAATGGTACGCATAGATAAAATGATGATAGAATGATGGTATGTAAAATAATGTGAGAAGCTCTAGCAATATAAGGTTCCGATAAAAGCACAGAGTCTACAAGCTGATGAAATCTTAGAGGTTCAACAATAATAACAACTGTTTCTCGCAAAACAGTCCTCGCTGCCGCTTCGGTAATATAAGGTGCAACTGCAGCATAGAGCCCTCCTTGATGCCAAAGGATCTCTAAATAATTGTCTCCGATACCCGTGATTTAAGGTCGTAACGGACATAAAAAATAAATATTAGACCTTTAAGCCCTCATTAAATTACGACATATATAATTGTTAACCGGGTCGTAACGGACAATAATAAGTAAGGCTACAAATATGACCACCTTGTTTTTTGATATTGGAAAAAAAATTAAGGATGTAAATGCACTTTGCAATATAGTGGTCCCAAGTTACCTTGGTTATTTGGAAAAATGTACCTTAAGGCGATACCTCAAGGTCCATTTTCATACATTTTGTTTCACCTTTAATCTGGGTAATTAAACAAGTATTGGCAAGTAAAGAATTTAAATTCACGTCTAGTTAGTGATTAGTTCTCGCAGTTGAAAGAAAAACGTAAAAATAATTAATAATCATGGATATTTCGGCCTTTAAAATTTCGTCATATTAAATTTTAATTTCAATATATAATTTTTATTCATATTTAATTTTAATATATATATATATATATATATATATATATATATATATATATAATCTAATAATATATATATATATATACATTATTAGAATACCTTCCCAGCGACCACCGGGAAAACCATAATTATAAGTTATAGACTAGCAAGGTTCTTGCAGCAATATATTATTGTGAAAAAAAATCCAAATGCGTTTGCAGTCGCAGTAATATTTAAATAAATGCAACTCGCCGCGAATCCTGCAAGTTTTCTTATTCAAATTAATTATTTTGCTATTAACTCTACGCTAATTAGCCAGGAAGAATTATAGAATAGCTAGAAAAAATTATGACGTCTAAAAAATGCATATCGGAAACGCATTCCGCATGTTAAACGCCTTTTATAGCATAAATGTAGTGTGGAGAATGTCACATTACCATACTATGTGACCTTAATCACTATTTTTTCCTAGAGCTGTTGTTCCTGACTGCTCCGAGTAATAAGAATATGGACTTTTGTTATAAGTTAGAGCATACTGAATTAGTTCTCCGACTAATGTGAGTGGAAAATATTCCAAACCAATCTACGACAGCCTAGCTGATAATGGAAAGAATTGTCAACTCTAAAACGAAAGTCCACAGGTTCACAACCCAAAGTTTCATCATACATTTTTTGACTTTTTTAAAAGTTATATGTGTATTTTATATGAATTATAGTCGCTCTCAACGGTGAAAGAAACCATCGTGAGGAAACCTAAGTATATACCTAAGACTTTTACATTAGAATTTCGAACGTATGTGAATTCTGCCGACCCGCACTAGACCAGCATAGTAGATTAAAGCATTAACCCTCCCAGTAGTAGGGGGACCTTAGGCCCAACAGTGGGGCAGTATACACTGGAGGAAAATTGGTAGTATTCCAAACATCCATTATTAAAAAAAAACTTTTAATTTCATTATAGCAATATTTCCTCATCCTAAGAAGTTACTAGGCAATCATACCCAACCAGGATCTTTCACTTACAGATGTCACGAGTATGCGTAATCGGTGCTGGGGCCGCGGGGCTGTGCGCGGCCCGCCACCTACTGGTAGAGCCGGGAGTCAGCCAAGTCGACATCCTGGAACAAGCTGGACAGCTGGGCGGGACCTGGGTATATACTGAGAAGATCGGCTATGATGACTTTGGCCTACCCATACACAGCAGCATGTACAAGAGTTTGAGGTAAGACCTAAGTTTTTTTTATGGCTTTAAAAGACGAGCTTGCCAATCGACTAATAGTAAGCGATACGATCGCCCATAAACGGTGAAAATACCATCCAACACCTTGAATTACAAAGTATTATTTTGTATTCCACTGCGCTCACCATCCTGAGACATGAGATGTTAAGTCCAGTAGTTACACTGGCTACAATGTCCTTCAAACCGGAACCCAACAGTGACTACACTCTACTGTTTGGCGGCAGAAATATACATTGCAGTTGTACCTACCCAGGCATTCACATATAAGATATCTACCACCAGTATACAATATTTATTTTACCTTGTAGAGACTGGGCATATATAACCGCCGTTAAAGCTCTATTATCTATAAAAGATATTGTAAGCACTTATAAATGTATTATTACTGGAAATATCCAGATAAATATTACAGAAAAGAGAGGTCTTCCATTTCTGTAACATTATGTGAATCCGTTTACTTACATGACATTAATGAAACAAAAAACGTATACGCAATGTGGGTCCGTGATTATGTATTTCACGTTAATTACAGTATCTACGGTTATAAAGACGTCTCTTGTGTTAGTTCAAAAAGTCATATAAACATCGATATAATGTCATTCAGAAATTTCGTTGAATGCAACAATGTATCAAACAATAGGCAGAAAAATGATAAAATGTTTGCTTTTTATGCAATTAAATGATGATATAGAAAAGTTTCTTACCTAAAGAAATCTCATGGGTTGCAGTAGCAAAGGGTAGATATAACTCTATTCCTATCGGCTTCTCTTTCGTAATTTATGTAAATTCTAATTATCATTAGAAAGATTTGCAGACTACATTTATACATATTAGTACCTATATGTTTTGTCAGGTTACCTTTCGGAAAATTGTATACTTCGCCACTGACATGAACTGCAAATGAACGAAAGATATTAGCTGCCTCATAATACTTAATTATTTCTTTGCTTGTAATAGTTATGCTTTGGTTACTACGTCCTTCAAGTAAAAAAAACTGCACTTGAACACTGTTGCTTGGTGGAAAGAAATTCTGAATTGAGATTAGTAAAACCATGCACCGTATTTAATCCAAAGGCTTACTCAACGTTGAGGTCATTACTGATGGCCAGCGTTATCGAATGAGATTAAAGATGTTACATAAAATGTTATCTGTTATCATTACCTGATAGTTATCTAATTCATAACAAAATAATATTAATATGCAAATAGCACATTATAAATTCATTAAAAAACCTATATTTTAACAACACCTAGCAACATGAATATCATGGATGATAGTTCGTTAGGTCAGGGGGCTATCAGGCCAGCATAACTCATTAGAAACCATTTCGCGCGTTCTAGAAATGTGTACTACTGTCTCTATATGATCGCCTGGTAATGCATGTATGCAGCTAAACATCAAATTAAAACTATTTATATGTATGTATATTTTTTTTTAACCTTAATCGGCAGATATCATAAACTTAAAATACGATTTTCTTAAAACAAATCAAATGCTAACAATATCACTGAATGTTATATATTCGTTGTTTTTCAGTTATTATTTATGGAAGATTTATTATCCGTATAGTATGAAAAACAATCTGATATTAATAACAACAAATATGATAACGCAATTAACGCATGTTTAAATAAACCTATCGGTAATTTACATGTAACAGCGGCGAAGTGTGAAAAAGTTTTCCGAAAGGTTACCCGACACAACATGTATGTACTAATGTGTACAAATGCGGTCGGTAAATCGTTCTAATGATAATTATACATACATAACATCACGCATTTTATCCCCGAAGGGGTATGCAGAGGCGCAACTAGGGCACCCACTTTTCGCCAAGTATGTTCCGTCCTATGATGTGATAGGGGGCGAGCCTATCGCCATATCGGGCACAAATTCCAGACTCCGGGCTAATACTGAGCAGAAAAACCCAAATATCACTTTGCCCGACCCGGGATTCGAACCCAGGACCTCAGAGCGCTATTGTACCGGACATGCAATACAACTACGCCACCGAGGCAGTAATGATAATTATATTTTGTATAAATTACTAAAAGCCAGAAGGAATCGGACAACAAGAACTCTTCGCTATTGATATGTGAATATAACTTGTCTATAATAATATAATAATATCAGCCCTGTATTACATACTGTCCCACTGTTGGGCACGGGCCTCCTCTACTACTGAGAGTGATTAGGCCTTAGTCCACCACGCTGGCCTAGTGCGGATTGGTAGACTTCACACACCGTCGAAAATTCCTATAGAGAATTACTCAGGTATGCAGGTATGCATAACTTGTCTGTTTCTTCGTATTTCTATTTTTTCCATGATAGAGTAAAGAATAATGGCGATCTGCCATACAATTGCTTGTTGGTATTTTTTTTTTATATATCTACAGACGAATAATATTTTAAAAAATATAGAGTTCGAATCCCTAAACAAATTTTGTCTTAAGGCGATACCTCAAGGTCCATTTTCATACATTTTGTTTCACCTTTAATCTGGGTAACTAAACAAGTATTGGCAAGTAAAGAATTTAAATTCACGTCTAGTTAGTGATTAGTTCTCGCAGTTGAAAGAAAAACGTAAAAATAATTAATAATCATGGATATTTCGGCCTTTAAAATTTAATATGACGAAATTTTAAAGGCAGAAATATCCATGATTATTAATTATTTTTACGTTTTTCTTCAACTGCGAGAACTAATCACTAACTAGACGTGAATTTAAATTCTTTACTTGCCAATACTTGTTTAGTTACCCAGATTAAAGGTGAAACAAAATGTATGAAAATGGACCTTGAGGTATCGCCTTAAGATTTAATATTGTTGGATGCCTGGAAAAAAAGATATTTAAGCTTGAAATGTAACGAGGTTATCTATGTCTTGTCAATAAGATTCAATTTGGTACCTATTCTGAAAATCTTATAAAAAGTATAAAAATACTTCGAAAATAAGTAAGTATAAAGAAAAATTATAATCTAATAATTAAATTATCAAAAGCCTATTAATGCCGTGTACTTGAATGAAATAAAGAAACGGCATTACACAATATAATAGTGAAGTGTCGCCTCCATACTAAAATTAAATAAAAATAAAAAGAATATTTTTTCTTTAAATTCGGGAGTAGATTCGCCTTTAGCATATTATCGAAATTTCAAAAAAAATATTTTTTTAGAAAATTTATTTTAAGGTAAAAGTAAATCAGTAAAAAAAATTTTTTTTATTTCCGAAATGCAACTGGCACAAATTCCTGACTTTAGGCTGATGTTGGGCAGAAAACTCTTTACTTTGCCCGACCTGGTATTTGAAACCTCAAAGCAATTCAAGTATTGCAGTTTAAACAGTGACCTACCCATGCATATAGTTAAAAATCGGCGACATTGGCTACTACTGACGATGAAGCGTAGTCCAAATCCTCGGTCATGACCTCAAAACTACATTAATAATGCAGTACTTACCATTGACTACAGAGTACTAAGCCAAGCTTGAATAAAAGTTTTGATACATGATCCAGGAAACTATACTCAACCAGAGATCGTACAAATAAATCCGCCACATGGTTCAAGGTGGTGTAAGCTTGTATCAAGTTAATTGGCAATTAATTGCTCTCTGATAAGTGCTTGTACAAACAACCATTGTAATCGCGCGTAACGCTGTTTTGTAAACATTACTTATCGTTTTTATTTACTACCTGAGACCATAGTACAGTGAGGGTAACGCAAATCTGTTGAAATCTCCTTCATAGTTTACGTAAAAACAATTTAAATTGAAGACCAGTAAAATTCTAAAGCTAAAACTATCTATTGATGAAGAGGTATAGTATAAAATAATTGGTTTGCTCCTTTCCAGAACGAACCTGCCAAAAGAAATAATGGGTTTTCCAGATTTCCCAGTGCCTGAAAGCGAAAGATCCTACTTGCCAGCGAAAGACATGCTCGCTTTCCTGCAACTATATTCAGACAAACACGGTGTCACGAAACATATTAAGGTAAATCTAAAAAAAATCATGTTCAGATAATTTATATTTGGACTTAAATTCGAACCCGAGACGGCACGGCAGATGTGCTGCGATCACACAACTACGATACATCATTGTTATCTGGACCACCCCCCCCCCTTTTCTGTAACAAAAAATACATAAACTGTTCCTAATACCAGGCTAACATAAATGCAAACGTCTTTTTCAGTTCAATCACCATGTACAGTTGGTGATTCCAAAGACAGGTCCTTCGGGAGAACTCTGGGACGTGACATTCAAAGACATGACCACCAACATCTCGGAGACGCGAGAATATGACTACGTTTTCGTGTGCAATGGACACTATAATACTCCATTTATACCTAGTATACCAGGCTTGAAAGAATTTGAAGGTACGTCAGAAAAACACTTCCTTTATTTCATAAGATCCTGGTAGTGTTTAAGCTTTAGAATAATAAATCTTTATGATTATAAAGAAAATTTTTCTCCAAAACGTTTCCAACACTTTTTTTTAGTAAATAATAGTAAACTTTTAATAACCTCTTTCAATTCCAGGGGACGTCATGCATAGTCACGATTATCGTGTGCCAGAAATCTTCACAGGCAAGCGAGTGCTGGTCGTAGGAGCGGGACCTTCAGGCATGGACATCGCTTTGGAGATCACCAGCGTCACGGAGAAAGTTATCCTCAGTCACCATCTAAAGGAGCAGCCTAAAACCGTGTTTCCTGACAACCTGGTACAGAAGCCTGATGTTGCTAGGATCGAAGGAAGCAAGGTGTACTTTGTTGACGGAAGTGAGGATGTCATTGACGTGGTATTCTTGTGCACTGGTGAGTCATGGTCTCTATGTGCCAAATTACTTTTGGTTAAGGACATCTAAAATAATTCAAAAAAGCAAATCAAGATTTAAATGGATTACTGTTATAACTTTAAGTAAAATCGATTCCGTTTAGTTTTCACGATAAACCTAACCGACGGCAACCATCTGAAGAATCCGAACCTGATTAAATCAAGTTAAAAACCATGCGGAGTGTTGCTAGTTCTGGGAATCGAACCAAAGACTTTTACGCCACGCTGTAGCCACCGCTTTAACTATACCAAATAATCCCTTAATCTATAAACCATTTGAATCGATCGAGATAATTACATCTCCAGTCATTTATTTATGACCCCTATCTACCGGCAGGTTATCTATACAACTTCCCGTTCCTGCACAAGTCCTGTGGCATCGTGGTAGAAGACAACTGCGTGGAACCGCTGTACAAACACCTGGTGAACATCCACCACCCCAGCATGTGCTTCATAGGCGTGCCTTACTATGTCTGCGCTTTCTCCATGTTCGACTTGCAGGTATGCGCCTTATCAATATAGAAGATAGAACTATAGAAAACGATTAAAATATAGTCGGGATAGAGAAAAGCAGAAGCTCGGCTGATGGGGGAAAATAGTGATCTTTTATTACCGCTCCATTGATAAAGTGCACTGTATTCCTAACATAATGTTCTTGGACAGTCGCCAGATTAAAGTTGATCTAAATTCCAATGGCTAGTGTCATTACATTTTAAACTTAAGGCGATACCTCAAGGTCCATTTTTATACATTTTGTTTCGGCTTTAATCTGGGTAACTAAACAAGTATTGGCAAGTAAAGAATTTAAATTCACGTCTAGTTAGTGATTAGTTCTCGCAGTTGAAAGAAAAATATAAAAATAATTAATAATCATGGATATTTCTGCCTTTAAAATTTCGTCATATTATATTTTAAAGGCCGAAATATCCATGATTATTAATTACTAGCTTTTCCCGCGGCTCCGCCCGCGTTATAAAGTTTTTCAGGCTAAAGTTTTCCGTTATAAAAGTAGTAGTTTCTCGGGAGCCTATGTTCTTCCCAGGGTCTCAAACTGTCTCCATACCAAATTTCATCTTAATACGTTGGGTAGTTTTTGAGTTTAACACGTTCAGGCAGACAGATGAGGCGGGGGACTTTGTTTTATAATATATTTTTTAGAACTTTTTAAGAGGAACAATCCCGTCATACATCATTGTTGCATAACTTTAACCGTTTACGCAGCGCACGCAACGGAAGCTCTCAAAACTAATATTTTTTCCCCGTTTTTGCAACATGTTTCATTACTGCTCCGCTCCTATTGGTCATAGCGTGATGATATATAGCCCATAGCACTCCGGGATCAAAGGGCTATCCAACACAAAAATATTTTTTCAGTTCAAACCGGTAGTTTCTGAGATTAGCCATTACTGCTCCGCTCCTATTGGCCATAGCGTGATGATATATAGCCTATAGTACTCCACGAACAAAGGGCTATCCAACGCAAAAAGAATTTTTCAGTTTGGACCGGTAATTCCTGAAATTAGCCATTACTGCTCCGCTCCTATTGGGTATAGCGTGATGATATATAGCCTATAGCAATCCACGAATAAAGGGCTATCCAACGCAAAAAGAATTTTTCAGTTTGGACCGGTAGTTCCTGAGATTAGCCATTACTGCTCCGCTCCTATTGGGTATAGCGTGATGATATATGGCCTATAGCACTCCACGAACAAAGGGCTATCCAACGCAAGAAGAATTTTTCAGTTCCGACCGGTAGTTCCTGAGATTAGGCATTACTGCTCCGCTCCTATTGGGTATAGCGTGATGATATATGGCCTATAGCACTCCACGAACAAAGAGCTATCCAACGCAAAAAGAATTTTTCAGTTTGGACTGGTAGTTCCTGAGATTAGCGCGTTCAAACAAACAAACAAACAAACAAACAAACTCTTCAGCTTTATATAATAGTATAGATATAGATTTTTACGTTTTTCTTTCAACTGCGAGAACTAATCACTAACTAGACGTGAATTTAAATTCTTTACTTGCCAATACTTGTTTAGTTACCCAGATTAAAGCCGAAACAAAATGTATGAAAATGGACCTTGAGGTATCGCCTTAAATAAAACATTTCCAATGTATACGATATCTTTTAATCACATTATGCGACCAAAAACGTAAATTTTTATTTACACCAGGTCCGGTACTACGTGCGATCAATGAACGGCACCTTCGACCTGCCGTCCTCAGAAGAGATGACGGCGCACTGGGAGGAGGAGAAGCGAGACCGAGCGGCGCGCGGATACACCAAGCGACAGGCGCACATGATGGGACCAGACCAGGTAACATTATAACATTTACATGTATATTATATAGTGTATACAGAAAACCTGATAAAATGATGTGTCACTGAGATGGGTCGTTTTGTAAGCAATGGACTCGTGGGCTGATTAACTACACCTTGGGGATGGGTTCGATGTAGTCGGTAATCGGAACCACTGTTTCAGAGATGACGTAATCGTAACAGGTTCTTGCTAGGTTAGCTTATCCTTCACAACCCTCTCTCAATTAACATTACGTTTTGAAAAGTTGTATATCACACATAATACACGCGTAAGAAAATACTATCCATCACATGGCTTTGCACATTTATGATTCATTAGGTCTCACATGGTCTTCTGTCGCATTAGTATATGGTCCCTGCCAATACAGGCATCAGCATGTAGAATGCACTAAAAGCAGTTTTACGTTCCAATTTAAAGGATATTATATTACTTAGCATGAAATCCATCAGACATAAGACCAAATCACTCCTAGCCAAATTTCGGTCGCGGCGGCCAATCTCAACGGAGATGAGCAAGGTACACAGGAGATATTATAGTGCTCAAGTGTGTCCACAATATCCAAGTGCACTCTCTAGTCCTTCACTCTCATAGTCCAGTGAGAAGGCAATCCGACATGACCGGAAAGATATCGAGCGCAGTACCAACGGCCAGCTTTCCGAGGCACGGGGTTACAGCACCGCAATCTTCCGATTCCGAGATGATTAATTATTACAATGGAAAAGCCCTGTCAGTTATTTTTGGCATGATCTGGGATGTAAACCCAGAACCTCAGTCATACTGGTACCACGTACACTTGAAAAACTCCGCCACCAAGGCAGTCAAATGATAGACAGTGTTATAAGACTACACTGCTACGCAGGGCTTATCTTGAACATATTCATAGATAATTCGGTAAACTACGCACTGCGAATGAAATGAATTGCAAATTGAATCAACTGCGAAGCGAAAAGACTGGAATTCATTTTTGATTAAAAGTTATCTACATAATTAAGTTTATGGGTAACTAATATAATGACCGAGAGCTATTCAATTTAATTATTACCGCTAATTAACCCATAGGCATGTTACTACTCTTCTCTTTCCGGAGAGTCGGGTGCTACCGGTCTTCCAGCAGTCTACATCAAGATTCTGGAGGACGGTGTCATACAATTTTGGGACAACCTGCACAACTTCAGAAACCAACTCTATCGAATTATAAATGAGGAGGAATTTACTCGTCAGAAAATTTAACTTTCGTTTTTTTGACGTTGCCTCAAATGTATTGACTTTTATTCAATATCTTTGCTTTTATTGTATTTATTACCTCTGTTTGTGCTTTAACTGTTTTAAAACTTATGTTCTTTAAATAATTCTAATAAACTAACTATTCTCGCATAATTAGAATTGGTTTTACCTTCGTATAACAAAATTAATCAACTTATCACTCCTTACACTTAAAATTAATTCCATTACATAAATTAAAACATCCTCTGGATTATTCCTTTGTTGGTTCTTGATTTTCCAGATATTTTCTCTGAATTTGATATGAACTTTTTAATTGACTTGCAGATATTAAGGTCTTAATGTATGTAATTAATCAATTAATATGTATTTATTTAATATTAAACATTTGTATTTACAAAATTATTAAAAATATTAAAATACTAACAGAATAATTCGCATTTTAGTGCTGTGCGTATTTAAAATATGATGGTTTTGGTATCAAAATAATCCATTTAAAGTCTCGAATACCAAATCAGCCACTCCAAGAGCCTTAATTCTCAAAATATCTATGTGCATAATGACCTCTAGGCGTACTACTACGCTTCCCTGGCCGAAGAGTCTGGCACCAGCAACCTGCCATCCGTCTACACGAAGATCCATAACGACAGTAGCCACAAGTTCTTGCACGATCTCGTTAACTACAGAAATGAAGTCTATTGTATTGTAGATGAGGCTAATTTCGTCTGCCAGGGTAACTAGTTTATTGCTGTACTGGCCAATTTTACGTCTTGTAGGTGAAGTACAATTATTTTCGTTTTATTTATGTATAGAAGACGTATAGCTATAACACCTAATAGCTATTATAGTAATGTATTGCAGTATTCTATTTTACAAAATAAATATTCTTTTCTCCACACTTCCCAGCTATCAGTAAAATAAATTGTCACTATGACTTATTTTGTTGTTTTAATGACTAAAGTATCATATTGATTAATAAGTAACGGAATTTTAATAATATTCGATAACATATTTTCCATCGATATTTTCACTTTATCGCTGTAATTCTTTCTAAATTAAATCTTTATTATTTTTTAGTCGTTAATGAATCCAGAGAGTAATGTTTTTTGTGATTCTGATATTATACAAATTGTTCATTTTTCCAATACACTGTTAATTTCCCGTTCACTTTCTTAAAAAAACATTTTCTTTGAGCAAAATTAATGCCAAATACATTAAATTTCTGGTTCTCCCTTAATATCCTTTAAAAGTCTCTGGCAATTTCCATTCTGATTATAAATATTTGTAAAGAGAATAGTATTTCTTAGTACGATTCCCATGTATGCCTATCTTGTAACCACAAAATGGCCATAGTAAAGTGTTCTTCGGTTAATAGTTGTCAGATGGAGGCATCAAATTTTACTACCACGCTAAATTTCACAAGTCGCAAATTTTGATTCTTTCATTGTGCAGAATACCTTCAAGAAATTGTGCCAATGTGTTTCTGTCTACGAAATATATGAATCAAAAAAGCCATAACATAGTTACATACTCACATAGTAACATTTCGCCAGCTATTTTTGGGACCAACACCCAAGTAATAATTGGACGAGCCTATTTGCCATTTACCGGGCATAATTCCTTGATGAAATCAGATGATTTGTTATTTATTGTTTTGCCACATTTTTCTGTATTATACAATATTTTCGTCTAGTGAGTATCTTCATGTGGGCTATGTACCGGGATATCCAGTGTTCGATTTCTAGGTCGAGCAATACTGTGCTATTTTTTATAAGATGGTTTGCCTTGCTGAGAATTTAGATATTTCATATCAGTCAGGCCGCTCGAGAAAACTAAAACATATTATATTTTCTGCAACAGGCTTAAAAAAGTATATTACACCTACCTAACATTAAAGTTGGATAAGAACAGAGGAAAAAAGAAAGATTATATCGACGGGTGCAAAGTGAAAAAAGTTAACTACAATTTTGAATTTTTTTTATTATTGCAATAACTAACTAAAAGTATCATGTTCTACAACATGGTAAAAATAAAAATCAAAATGTCGCGCAATTTCTAGTACTTTTGTCAAGTATAAGAAGATATCTACTCATATTTTGTAAAATTGCACGATGTGACTACGGTTAACTACCGCTGGCCGTTATGACGCGGGACGCGCGGGGAGCGCGCCGTCATTCGTACTGAGCCATCAGTCAAAAAGATATCTGCTGCAATTATGCTCTAAAGTTGATGTATCTTCAATTGATCACAGTCACAAACTAATTTTAATACATAGTGACTGTTGCAGTTATTGTCTATACTGAAATTTATTAACAAATATGTTAAACTGTAATGTCTCGAAAATTAAACATAATTAGAAGAAAATAAATATACATGTAGATGCCATATGAAATAATGAAGCGGTAATGAAAATTTCAACAAATTTAGTTTAAAATAAACAAAATGGGAGCATTTTTTCTTATTATACGCTCTCCTGAAAACTAGCTATTTTGTATATAACTCTTTTTACTTTGCATCCGTCGATATTTTTGTCATATCTTTTTTATACTTAGAATACGTACCATTTGAATCTTTTACATGACTTGCTTTGCCAAGAATGTATAGATTAGTTGTGTACAACGGCTCTGTATTACTATTGTATGCGTACAAACTTTTGTACCCTCGTATTGACTTGATAAGGGGTGTTATTTTATTTATCAAAGCTATCACACAACTACCACCTACCACCCTCTCAGCCTAATTTAGAACTTTTCGATAGTAATCATAATATTATTTACCGCTAGTCTCGCCATAGGAGGGATTTATTTTTAAACTTTTTTTTATATTTTTAATATATATCAAAATAACGAGGATCCTCCTTAAGGACTTCCCCAGCAATGCGATATGTATTTTCGAGTTAATCAAATTGAAATCTTACGTTAAAAATTAACCAAAGTTGTAGTTTTAACACTATAAACTTGTTATAAAAAATATGATGTCATGACCCATTAAAAAAACGTTTGTGCATTTTAAACGAAGGAACATGAAATAAAACACAAAAAATAAAAAATATTTAATTAAAAACAAAAATATAATTAATAAAATAGAGTACCAGGTGCACATAGGCGTAAAGTACTTATCACTAATTGTAAATGGGCTCATAGTAACTTACCACCGCACGGGACACAGTACTGAGTACACACTACCAGCGTATTACACCGACTGCGTAGCACTAATGAATCTAATGATTACACTTTATCATGAGAGGTTATCTTGCTCGCCTTGCCAAGTCGCTTACCTTATTCGACTGTCTTGCTTATTTACTTTCTAGCATATACAAGGCATTCAACATAATAATATACAGACAGTTATTTATCCAATGACAATATATTTTATCAAAGTTAAACACGTCAATAAAAATGTATTTATATTAAACAATCCATTAATACGCTTCGTTTAAAATGTCTCATTAATTCAAGAACAGTTAAGAATTTGTTATTCAGACCCGCATGAGGTCGCTTTACTCGTTGAACTTTTATTAGTCATGGGACAAAGGACTATAGAGTATGCGGGAGCTCTTCGTGCATATTACAAGAGGGACTATTGACATTTTTCAAACTGTCTCAATTCCGATTTGATAATAATTTTATGGTCTCTATGCATGGACGTCGGCAGTCGGGGGCCAGTGCCTCCTCTCTAAATTCAATATAAGGGGACTTATGTATTTTTTTATGTATGTAGGTACTTAAACATGGAAAATTTTTGGGATTACCTACATACAGTTTTTGCTCCATCCTAATTATTTAGAAAACTAAAATGTACCCTCCTTTTTATACATTTTATTTAATTTTCACAACAAAACGTCAAGATTCTTTTAGTTCGATAATTAAAAACTAGATGTCACTAAATCAATTTACTGTTTTGTTGCAGGAAAAATATTACGCCTCGCTGGCTTCTGAGGCGCGGACCAGGACCCTACCCTCAGTTCTGACCAAAATACGGGAAGAAAGTTCCATCAGATTCCTTCATAACTTAAAACACTACAGACAAGATATCTACAAAATCATTGATGACGACACTTACGAGATTATAAGTAATGGGAAACGGGAAATTCTTTGTTGACGTTAAATTGGGAATCAAGGATAGGCTTAAGTTAGCTTAAGTAGATATAAGATCTGTATAGAAATAATGTCAAAATATCGTACCTGTATCATGAATCGTAAATTTATTTATTGTACTTTTTATTTAACATTTTAAAACCTAATAAATTAATACAAAAATCATCGTTTTATTTCCAAAATCGCTTTCTTACCTAAATAGTACCGTAAGGGCTGATTTTTCAACCATCAGTATCTTGCTTGTACAACACATTTACTAGTCCATGTGTAGTAGGTATAACCGCCATTTTCAAAAATGTTAGTTTTTTTCGATCTAGCTCAGATTGAACAATCAGGACAAAGGTTTTTTTACATGATTTCAAATGAGTTAATCTGATTGTTTCATCACATGAAAATGTCAATGGTAATAAAAAAAATAACCTCTCCAAAATTCTGCATTCATTAGCATGAATAAAAAAAATTAAGAAAATTTTCTTTTAAATAGTTGAAACACCTGATAATTAGAAGCAACATTTGTAATATTGCTACAAAATTAGGAAGTTAGTTAATAAATAATACACAAAGAATCAGCCAAAAATATTTTATTTAAGCGTATTTATAATCTTTATATTATCAATTATGATATATTATTAATTCTTTAACTCTAAAAATTTTATGGCTTCCCTTGTGACGGGCGATGCAACGCCCAGAGACAACGTCGCCGCCATTGTCGGAGGCGGTGTCCTCCGCCCCAAGTCACACGTTAAGTAATCAGTATACAGTCGGGCTGAGCCAAAAATCTTCAACAAGTTTGTACTTCTTTATAATAACTTCAAATCTGATATTAGTTTAAAAAATAAGAAAAGTACATTCTCATGGATAGTTATAAAAATACGTTCGCTCTAAATATTGTTACCAAATTCGCACTTTTGTTTCTCTATATATAATTGATTGCATAATTTGTATCCAATTTTACATTCATTTTCGAAGGTTACAGAAATCATAATGACACGGTTCGCTTAAAACTTAATAACTTACCTCTAGAGTACACGTTAACAGAACGTATGAAGTACGCAAAATATGTAAAGATTTTGAAACATCGAAAATTCGAGACCAAATTATTCGGCCATTTCAAATTGAAGATAAACTAAATGATTAAGATTACATCGTTAAACCTAACGTTAACATGAAGGCTTATTTTTCCGCTTAAAACGTAATCGGCCGTTTTGTATAAAACCTACCCTAGAGCCCTAACCCTTGGTCGTCCTACCTACATCCCTGTCTTTTCAGTCCCTTTATATAATACGCGATATAATAAGTATTACAAATAAGGGCTCGATCATACCCTGTCAAATCATTATAAGTAAACAATATACATAGACAACCCTCTCAGATTTTGAGTTCTTCGCATACATGTGTCGCAAACATTTAAATAAGCGCCATCTGTTGATCGCACAGTTGATTTAACATAAGACTATATGACAGCAGACGAGAGTCATTTTTAAGTTCAAATTCGCTTACTTTTGATGAGTATTGGATATATATTTATTAAACGCTTTCTACAATTATGAAATCGGTACTTTACGTTAATTATCCAAGATCGCAAATGTTTAGGACAGTTATAGTCACAGGGCGTACAGACAACCTAAGTTAAATAGCACAATCATCAATATATTAGTTCCATTAATAGTAAACTCTCAATCGGAAAGGGTTTAACAACAAATTGCAACGGTCCAAGAGTACAAGCAGACAGTTAAATGATTAAACCGAAAGAAACACCGCGAAGTCGGCTTATATCTAACGCATACAACTACGTGTCAAACTTATGTATATACATCTTAACTAGGGGGAAATAAACGAGTAGTATATCAAGCGTCTAGCACCATTTCGATAATAATATACAATTCAATTCAACATAAAATTATCAACCAAAAATATATAAAAATAGAAAATAAAAAAATAAACAATGTAACAAACATCGAGAGAAACGCTAGTGACAGCGGAAACAAAACGAAGCGCAGATTCAATTTTGATAGGACTAGCTGGAACAGTATTGCAAAATGATTAAATTAATAGACATATTTTAGTATATTGAAAAAATCTACGTATACATAAAAATCTAATGTTAATAAAATACAGTTTTATACACTGAGATTATATTTATAAAAAAATAAATCACATCAGCTCCATCGTTTGACGCTCCGCCATTGAACGCAACAAGGTAACTCACACGCTCGGATGATGGCAACCTTACCGTCTCACCATCTCACCATCTCTCACCATTCACAAAACCTACGTTGTACTTGCGCCTGAAAACTACACCGTACGGGATATTGTGGAAGAAATCTACAACGAACACGCTCTACACATCAATTCAACTATTATATACGGAAAATGAATTGTATTCAACGATCAAATCTGTTTAATTGCACTATAAATTATTTATTTTGACAACAATGATAAAATCTGTTAGCTTGCGTGAATCCGGAAGTACGTGTTTAATGTCGGGTGTATTTATCTTACACAGTTCAGATATTCCAGTCTTTTCTGTAAATAATGAATGTCACCAGTGTGAGTAATGTCCAACAACTTTGACTATTCACTAATTATCGTCTTTCAATCCATTCAAACACTTGATACCAAGTTATTGTGAAATAATTAACCAATTCCATTGTATTATTATGGTGTTTCAATGTCTTTTGTATCGTAATACCAAGCTGGTATGAATTAGCCCCCCCTAAAGTCCAGTTCACTCATATAATATATTGTTCATACCAGGCTGTCATAAAACTACTGCATACACCATGTATGCAATTCTCAGTAAGATTGTGTATGTGTTTAAAAAAAATGACCTCACGAGGTGCATTATCGCATAGTATCAACCAGGCGCCCATAACTCTTTAGGGGGTAGTCTTGTTAAGGAAGGGTATGTCGGGCTCCATGCGCATAGTCTGCTGCGTGGGGTCGTAGTGTCCGGCCAGGTAGTACACGTCGTTGTTGTCGTACACGGAGCTGTAGCGCACCGGGTCGTCGCCCATGCGCTCCTTGTACTGCGCCAGCGGCAACACCTCACACTTGTGCGATATCGTCTGGACGTCGTTCTCGTCTGTATGCGGGGATTCGAAGAGACCACCCTAGAAAAACAAAACAACCAAATTTAGACTCCAATGAAGTTACCTAACAGAAAGATTTCAATTATAATCTTAAATATTTGTGGTACTTTATCGACATCTGTCTGCTTGCCTAGGCTTCTTTAAAAGGACTTAAGGTAATTCTGATGGGACTATCATGAAAGACAGACCTTTTTAAATTCCACGAATTGACTTAAAATTATTATTAGAACACACATACGTAAAGACAAAACATAGCATCTTACCGGATATTTCAAGGTGTCGCGGCAGGGCGCGGTCTCCTCCGGATGGTAGAACCAGTTGACCCTCACGGCCATGGCGCCGCGAGCCTCCCACAGCGCCACGATGCGCCCGATGTACGGCCGGTCCGGGCGGCCTGTCGACAGGAACACCGCTGCTTCGCCCACCTGGCCACAACACAATGAAAATTAACCACAAGAATCCTTTAAATCATGCTCCAGGAAAGGTTAAAGAAGATAGATCATTCAATCAAGTGGTATGTTAGGCAGTCGTCATAACCTTCTTTTTCATATTATCATTAAAAGTTTTAAGAACATTGATGTCAAAATTTGTAATTACATTTAATTACTACTTATCATTGTTACAGTTTGTAATTCTGTAATTATTAACTTATTTACAAATTTTAATCATCATCATTATCAACCACCACCAAAAGAGCAAAGTTATGAACTATGTACTAGGATAACATAACCGCTAGGCAGTTCTCACATGTAGCGTCTCCTCGCCCCGCTGGATGGCGCGGTAGAACAGCTTGCGGTGTCGCGGGCGAGCAGTGCGGCGGTACGCGGGCCCGAGCCAGCGCCACAGCGCGCCGCCCGGGAGGAACGCCGCCATCTTACTGACGCCGCCGCCGCCGCCTCCGTCCGATGACGTCGATGACACCGTGCGACGTTTGTTCTTCTGCAATAGTGAGGTACGTGTTAGGATCGTGTTACGGAAGAAACAGGTAAAGGTGGAGAGCATAATCAGAAACCGGTTAGAAACTATCCCGGTTATCTCTATTATTTCAAATAAGTCGTAGAAACAGAATTTAGTCATTAAGTAGGTGATACAAAAGAGTTTAAAGTAAATAAAAACAAACTTATACTTTAAATACTAACCTTCTTAGGTCCTTCACTGGTAGAAGGCACTGGCTCTTCCTCCAGCACAATGCCACTATCTTTCAAATTATCTTTCTTTTCTTCCTCTTTCAACGCGATCTTTCCAATGTTGCTAAAGTCTAGAACAGCATTCTTAACCAAACTCTTCTTGGATAACACTGTTTTCTTGATAACAGTTTTCATTTCTTCCGGCGATTTCTCCACAGCGATTAACGTCGATAGTCTGTCATTAGAATCTCCAGAATCTTCATTTGATTTATTAGAATCGATATAATCAGAAGACGACTTTTGTCTTTGATTGTCATCTCCGGAAGAACTGGACTGCTCTTTGCAACTTGAGTGGTGTCTTTTTCTGTGTTTTCTGTGGTGTTTTTTATGATGCCTTCTATGCTTGCAATGTTCTTCGCAGCATTTGTGTTTCTTTTTCTTCTTTTTGACGTAATCTACGTTGGGATCATCTTCACTTGAATGCCGCTTGATCTTTTCTTTCCTATGTTTCTTGAATTTCTTTCTGTCTTTATGTCTTTCTTCTGCTTTCGGCTTCGCTGGTTCGACGGACGTTGATGCTTTAACTTCTAAAGTTATTGGTGGTTTCTTCTCTTCTACGCTAACACTGGTATTTCTTCTTCTTTTGCCGAGAGTGAATAACGGGTTCTCGTATTCTGTAAACAGCGAGCGTGTTTTGTTAATAAACACATCTGTAAAAGAAGAGAGAAGAAGAATACGGAGAAAACGGTGGTAAGAAAAATAAATAAAAAAGAAATAACGGTCACTAATAAAATTGTCTTAACAATTTCACACCCAGGCATCAACATCATACGTAAAAATATATATTACTCACCAACAACAGGGTAGTTGGGCTCTAAGAATCGAATATCCTCGATAGCTATGCGCCCCGAGTCACCATCATCGAACTCCACAGCGACGAACTTGTCATCGTGAGGATCTGGAGACGAGACCGCCACGGTGCCAGGGTACAGGCAGCGATACTGCTGCGACCAGTACGCGCAGATCCTCATACCTGATGGCAGCTCCGCGACTGATGTTGGTGTTACCTCGAGGATCTAGGATTCAATAAAATTTTATATTATACAATAGTTGTGTTGATTTTGAAATATAAATTATAAAGTAAACGTGTAACAAAATAAGTTCGTTTGTAGTTTATCGACGGATTACTACACGACTTTAATATTCAATTTAGTTCAGTCAATCATGTTTAGAACTTAATTAGTTTAAATATAGTTACAATCTTAAACGGAAATCAAAAGTAATGAAGGTAACTAATGTATCTATATTCGAATCATGTACATTTTTGGATTATACTAAACTTACTTTAAGTGCAACCATTCCATGGAATATAATAATAAAATACGACACTTACAGCATCCCTTAAAGTTTCCTCTCTAGACAGTATATGAGGCTTGTTGCCTCTCTCCCCGTCTAGTGTAATAGCATATACATCCGGCGCCTGAACGGCACTCAGTTTCCCTGCATAGAACAACCCGCCCATAGCTGTCAGCACCCTTGGAGAGGAGTCCAATTTATCCTCAGTCAAAGTGCACTTAGACGCCGGCGGAGGAACGGCCTCTTTAGGTGCCTCAGCAGCATCAGCAGTGACTTCACTCCTTTCCTTAGACTTGAGACTCTTCCGCCTCTTTTTAGCGCGTCTCCTTTCTTTGTCACTCCCACTTGATGCACTAGCTCGACGTATCGCAAATTCTAATTCCGATAAATCGTCTCTCGAATGCTTCCTCGCTAGTCTGTCGACGTTCTCTCTATTCTTTTGTCTCACTTCATTAAGGCTCTCCATAGAAGAACTCGCTGATCGGTTAAGGCCCCATTCGTTTTCTTCTTCCTCGGAACATACTTTTAGTATCGGTTCAGCTTTGAGCTTAGGACGAACTTTACTCGTCCTATTTGTGTCTTCTCTTGAGGGTTCCCCTCTCGTGCACAAGATTCCTCCTTTCAACTTGCCTTTAGCAAGTAAATAGCCAACTAAACGGCTTTTTGACTTGGGTTTTTTCGCAACAATAGTTTCTGTAGAGTCAGGACTGGATACTTTTCGTGGTCTACCCACTTTGCGTTTCTTGGACGAGCCCCTGTCCGAGTCAGGGGATAAGGCTGGCGTAGAAGGCGTTGTCGGCGCTGACAATGGCGCTAATGGAGGGGTTAGAGCATCAAGCTGGGCTCTCTTCTCGTCGTACTGCCTCTGTAACTCTTCAATCCGTTTCCTCATGTCTTTCTCTATCGCATTAACAAGTGCTTGGCAAGTAGGCGGGAGAGTGGGAGTGTGTGAGCAATCCGCTGCCCCACAGGAGCACGCGGTCATTCCTCTCAGACTCGTCTCCACTTCTAACCCAGTATGTCTCGCCTCGTCTCTGTCACGCTCCCGCTTATGACGTCGTATTTTTTCCGCCTTATGCCGGTGTCTTTCTTCTCTATCTCCACTTCGTTTCCTTCTCCTTTCACTTGACGAATCCCTGTCTCTGTGCTTGTGTTTGTCTTTCTTGCTCGTTGACTCCGCTGACCTATCTCTCTCCCTTTCGGTGGGGCTGAGGAGCGGCTCACTCTTTATAAACGGACGGGAAGACATGGACAGATTCGTTGGAGGGCTCTCCTCTACCTCTTCCATAAATCTTTGTTCCGCTAAGGCACACAGCAAGCCGAGACCGTTTAGTGAAGTTTTGGAACTATCACTAGTAGTCGGATCTGCTGGCGGGAACTCGAATCTTGTGTGAGGCTCTGCTTCTGTTCGTGGCGGGGATTTAGGTGATGTCTTTATCATTATATTTACTTTGGTTGTAGTTCTCGTGTCTACAGTCAGAGGAGTCGTTTCTAACGTAGGCATGCTGGTTCCAGGTGTAGTCCTTTCAAATTGCTCAATGCTATTTGATAATAGTTCTAGGCCGCTGACGTCTACAGGAGGTCGCGTGGGTTGCGCGGCCGTTTGCTGTAAGGGCGTCGTTCTTGCGGTGTCTATCACAAGGTCGTGTGAGCCCCCACTACTTGAGTTATCTACCATCGCCTCATCCCGTTCTATCGCATCTATGGCCTTCTCCACCGCCCCGACTACGGCAGAAGTCGCCAATCCTTCGGACGATGACTCCTCAGCACTGTCAATCGCTGGCGGCAGGATTTGTGGACCCTGACTGGCGTCATACGGTGAGTGAGCTACTCCAATACACGCGACATCTCTCTCATCCTCATCAGCGTGATTGGGAGAATCATCTTCATCATCGATATGGTCAGTTTGGTTCGACGCATCTCTATGTGCTGGGACTTCTGGCGCTTCTGGAGGCGGGGTAGGAGGAGCGGCTGGTGACGTCGCCTGACTCCTGCACGCCTGCTCCGAGAAATCAGGCTGGTAGTACAGGTGCGTCGTCAAGATCGGCTGCTGCACTGGCTCCGGGGCAAATGTCGGCTGTGGCTTCTCCTGAGGAGGCTCAGGTTCAATCTTAATCAGATGCGGAGTTATAATTGGCTGCATGATCGGTTTCCTTTTATCCTGGTGCGGATGCTGCTGAGGCGGTGCCGGCGCTAAGGTCACTAATCTTGTAGAATGGGTATGCGTGTGCTGTAGAGTCGCTGTGGATGCTAGGAGATCCCCTGGCAGGAGCTGGAGGTGGTGGGAGGGATGAGGCGCGGGGGGAAGGAGTAGCGGCGCGGAGGGGTAGGGTACTCCGCCCCACACCACCGCGTGTTGAAGATCTGGAGGCGCCGGGAGCAGGAGGAGAGCGCCTGACGTCGGCTCCCGGACGATTTGAAACCCTCCGACGGAGGAGACCCCGCCTCCTACGGGGGCGACTCCGCCGACGCCCACGCCGCCGACCATCATGCTCTCCATTGACACTTGGGCTGAAAGACAAAAGGAATATGTCATGAATTATTTCAAATCTACATATATAAATACCATTGAAAAATGTTGTACATTCACTTTTAATTATATTAAATACAGTTATAGTATAAATATACCACAAAAGCATTCATAACCTTATGTAATAAACTCTATTACACCTACTAAATACAATATCGTTTGTTAGCAACGGAACGATAGATAACTTCTATTATAATAATAGTTTACCTGCAACATAGTTATCGTGGGTACAACTAGTTATATTCTACAAATGACTTATAGGTATGGCAAGGCAGACAAATAGACCGCTGGGAGGCGAAAGGTAGCGGTTCGATTCCTACAACGAATTATGTGAGATGGAAAATAGTGTTTTTAGCTGTCAAAGACAATTACTTTTTTGACTATATTTTTATGAACAACTTTGTACCTCACTATGTCCAGAGATTGAAACAAACCTATTCGCTATAGCAGAATAGGTCTTAACGAGACCTCTTCTCTCCACGCTACGTGTATTAATTATAGTCATGCACATTCCCTTAGTCTCATGCTATCCTAGTAGTTATTCCAGCCACGCGTGTATTACCATGCGCGCCACGTCGCCGCGACGCGTGCAACATTGTCCAACATCAAACGCAACGGAAGTATTCTGCATAATATTGCGTATTATGAATTCTTTTAAAATCAAACAATGTGTATAATAAATACATGGTTTCTCGTAATTTCGTGCATGGTCCGTTCGCGGAAAGTTTATAATTTTTATTATACCTAAGCTTGCGGCTCATCGTTGCTACAAAGTCTTTTATAAAATAATCAAACATACATTGTGAACACGATTTCTTATTTTTTAATTAGACATTCTGGAGCAAATTTCCTATAGATAAAACCACAAACTTTACCTCTCTTTATAAGTTTTAAAATGTTGATGAATTAAAATCGTCACCCAACATAAAATATAATATTAAATCATAATCAATATGAATTAAACTATCAATAGCTTTACATTATTATAACTATTCTCCTAGAATATTAATTTCGTAGTATTACTTTTATACCGAAGTTACGAGTCGGCCACCATTTTAAAAAATAGTTTTATTATGTAGTGTGGTTTATTTTTGGTTTAGTGCCTTTTCCTACGTAACTAAAAGCATTTGTTTTCAAATTACAATATTTATAGGGCCATATCTAGCAACACTAGGCGAGTGAGGTACACCCACGATCAAATCTGCATGCAGCTTGCGAGCGGAGCTTCCGCACCAGGACAACAGGAGCGAAAGGCACTCGCATCTCAGACGCGGATTGTTTCCGTAATTGCCGAGTGAATAATTAACCATAGCTTAGCGGTATTGGCTCTGCTGAGAAAACGATCGCAGGTTCGATTTTTTGCTGATTTTGAACTTTATATTTATTTGTTTATAATTGTATTTAGTGTAACAAGTCAATTGTCGAACGTTGGATAGTGCCACGGAGTTGTAAGTAATAAATAGGTCGACTGGAAGTAGTACCCTTTAGGTTTTGATTCCCTTGCGAGTAGTTGCGAGTTTGAAAATGTGCAGCTTAAATTGCTGTTTCTTTTGATTGGGTTAACTTAGAAGTTTGATTTTTTCACAGCTCCAAGGGACAGTAGACCTGAGTGTTTGATATAAATTTCAGCTTAATACCTCCACGCGTTCCTGAGAAAAAGGGTCTTGACAAACGGACGGACGGACACCAAAGTGATCCTATATATAAGGGTTCCCTTTTTTCCTTTCGAGGGTCGGAACCCTAAACTTCACTTCACGTTTTTATCTCCAAAGAGGTAGAGAATGCCACCAAGGCACCCATTTTTCGCCATGTGTGTTCCGTTCCATGATAGAAAACGAGCCTATGTATAGGCGGAATAGGTCAATCATTGCACACTTTCTAGCCATTTCGCCACATGGAAATGACTATACACAATAGTCAATTTGAAAGAATTGAAATATAAATAAAAGAGACCGTGGGGCATTCCACGTGAAGCGGGCACGAAAAAAAACTCGATGTCTCAGATTTTCGTAATATTTGATTATGTTATACCTGTATATGTCCTCGATCCAGATACAAAATATTATTAAAGTATAAAGCCTGGTAAGCGAATTAAAGGACTTTGAAGTTTTGACTGGCCGGCTGGTATACGCCACTTCGAATCCAATTATCAAGTTTTTAAATGTTACAATAAAATAAATAAAGCAATGAAATAAATACTTCATTTAATGAGCTTTTTATTGTATTTTTGGAAATTGAAAAATGTTTTTTCTTTGAAAAAATGTGTTTGAAAGTTTAAAACTTGAATTTCACAAAGTTGGCATATTTATATTTTTTTATTTTTTCTAAAAATAGCTACTATTGTATAGATAATCCCTGCGAAGTTTCATAATGGGCTGAGAAGTAGTTTAGGAGCTAGACTGATTACAGTGCCGAAGCGCGGCGGTCGCCAGAAAGAGCGAAGTAGTAAAAATTTTCAATTAAGCTAAATACTTTCGATTAGAGTATTTTATCATGTTTTGCATCGCTCTCACGATTCAATTACATCTGATTATAATATAAAAAAATATATTTATATTACTGACGGTGCACAACAACATTTTAAAAAGATTTAATTGTATTAACTTGTTATATTTCCAACAGGATTGTGGTAAAGATGCAGAATTTCATTTTCGTGCCACTTCACATGGCAGAAGGGCAATTTGACAGTCTCGGTGGTAACCTAAAACGCCTGGAGACACAGGCTAGTTTACATAACGCATTAAACAAAGCCATCACGATACCCGACCACTTATACATATAGGCTAGAACATCAATGCCACAAACTCATATTTATTATTACTACTACTATTTATTATTATTATTCATATATATTTTAATGTTTCAAACTTTAACTTTTTTCTACTAAAATAGCCAATATTGTAGGTATATAGATTATCCTTGCCAAGTTTCAAATGTTGTTGTGCACCGTCAGTAATATAAATATATTTTTTTATATTATAATCAGATGTAATTGAATCGTTAGAGCGATGCAAAACATGATAAAATACTCTAATCGAAAGTATTTAGTTTAATTGAAAATTTTTACTACTTCGCTCTTTCTGGCGACCGCCGCGCTTCGGCACTGTAATCGGTCTAGCTCCTAAACTACTTCTCAGCCCATTATGAAACTTCGCAGGGATTATCTATACAATAGTAGCTATTTTTAGAAAAAAAATAAAAAAAATATAAATATGCCAACTTTGTGAAATTCAAGTTTTAAACTTTCAAACACATTTTTTCAAAGAAAAAACATTTTTCAATTTCCAAAAAAACAATAAAAAAGCTCATTAAATGAAGTATTTATTTCATTGCTTTATTTATTTTATTGTAACATTTAAAAACTTGATAATTGGATTCGAAGTGGCGTATACCAGCCGGCCAGTCAAAACTTCAAAGTCCTTTAATTCGCTTACCAGGCTTTACACTTTAATAATATTTTGTATCTGGATCGAGGACATATACAGGTATAACATAATCAAATATTACGAAAATCTGAGACATCGAGTTTTTTTTCGTGCCCGCTTCACGTGGAATGCCCCAGGTTTGAATCACACTTCATTGGTTTTTATATGAAAACGTGTTTGAATTTGCTTGTAAAAATTCAATGCGTATTTTATATTATGAGCGAAGTAATCAATCTAAGCGGCGATAGCCTAGTTGGGTGTGGAACGGACTGCCAAGACGAATGTCCGCAGGTACAAATCCCAAGGGCCCACACTTCTGACTTTTCTAAAAAATCATGCGTGTATTCTTTGTGAATTTATCGTTCGCTTTAACGGTGACGGAAAACATCGTGAGGAAACCTGCACATCTGAGAAGTTCTCTATAGGAATTTCGAGGGTGTGTGAAGTCTACCAATCCGCACTAGGCCAGCGTGGTGGACTAAGGCCTAATCCCTCTCAGTAGTAGAGGAGGCCCGTGGCCAGCAGTGGGCAAGTATATAATACAGGGCTGATATTATATATTTATTAATCAATCTACCTATCCATATTATTGTATAAAACTAGTGTTTGTTTATTTGAACTCGCTAATATCAGAAAGTAGATACAATTTAGGAAAAAATATTTAGTTTTGTGTCCATTTATCGGGGAAGACTATAAGTTACCTAACATTACGCTTTGACCAACAGGAGTGGAATATAAAAAGTTATATTACAACTAAACTCCTTGAATAAATTATAAAAAAACATAGCTTTAACTATTATACAAAACAATTTATATTTTTAATATGTTTATAACAATATTTTAAGAATAATATATTAAAAGTTATATTTCTTTTACCAGCATTATACCTATTATTTGATAACCGGTAACGCATCCACTACTAAACCGATAGTATGTAATGATTGAACATCATTAAATATAATTTTCTTTAATCGCGATAAGGCGGTAATACCTACACTTTCCTTTATAAATTGGTGATAATTACACTATACAAACGCAATATCATATCAGTGATTATTAGACAATGTAAAATTGGTAATTTTTTAAATATATTTTTGTATTTTGATTTTATTCTTAACTTAGCCGAACCTACCCGAACATGCCAGATATTAAAATAACACCCAAATCGTGTTGGATCGAGTTGTGCCGCGCGAGCAGTCTCCACGCGACGCTGAGCCGATCAATCATCGTCCAACGACATTGTTGCGCCGAGTTTTTTCACCCTTCCTCAAAAAACATCGCGTGAGGTGTCAAACGCCAAGCAAACGGACCGCTCGCGAAAATAACTATTTACAACTTGTTATTACCGCAAAAAACCGTAATACAAAAAAGCAATCCACAACACTAAAAACTGCGAGGCGGCGAACATCAAGGCCCTCCTTTGAAGGCGCGACGCGCGCTCATTGGCCGAGCGGCGAAGTGGGCGGGGCGATGTGGGCGTCGCGTCGGAAATTAGGGATGTGCGCACCGAACACCGGTTTTGTCGATAAAAGCGGTTTTTAATGGTTTTTATTGCTGATTTTTTATGGTGTAATTTATCGTGCAGTGTTCCGTTTGGCGCGGATGCGGGCGATGCACGGACGTTTTTGTTGCCCAAATGTTATTATTTATCGGCAAATTTGGTTTTTACAGGCAATGATACGATGTTAGAGCTCGTTAGCTTTTTGTGTGATTCGAGTGATTTGTTCGATTGTTGACGCGTACTAAATGTTTAGATATTTTTGAACGTTGTATCAAAATATTTTATAAGTATTTATAATCGTAAAAAAATCGAACCCCGTTAATAAAACCCCGTTTTTAAATATTTTTTAAAGCTGAAAATTGCGTTTTTTCTATAATAAACTTCCTATAGTACCTAATAAAATCCACGGTACTTTTTAATAGAATTTAGCAAAAGAACAGACAAAAAGAGACGACTGCATAGATCTATTTTGCTTCTATTTTTAGAGAGTATCGAGTTTCAAGCAAATCGCGTAAACTATCACGATATTGACTTCAATTATAATTATTTCTAATAAGTAGTCCGAAATTTATGTTAAATATAAACTCCCATGTCTGTCTAACTCTTAAAAAAAGGCGTGATGCTATTATTATTGTAATAAACTTATAACTTTTTTATGGATACCTATGTCTCTCTCAGTGGAGAAACGTGAAATATTCCGAAAAATCCGACACAACATACCTATACCTAGGTAGATACTATGCATAAATACGGTCTGTAAATCGTTCTTATGATAATTCGATTCTACATAAAGGGAAGCCGACGAATTGGGTTACCTATATGGCCACTTCGTCACTGCAATCTACCCAGATTAACCATAGTTTTTTTCTATTTCTATCGGTAAGCATTAATCAAACACCCTCAATGATCATAGGTATACTTATTGTAATGAAGAAGTGCGTATGCCATTAGAACGCGCAATCTGAGGACTCGAAATCCTCCCAATTGAGACGATTGCATACACTATGCGTAAATGACGATTACCAGCTGAATTTTGTTTATACTCATCAAATTCTTTATGAACTCTCAAATGACACAAAATACTCACTATTACAAGGCCCTGTTTTATATTTGATGAACAAATTGATTTAGTATATATATCATCACATAATCCTATGTTTTTTTGTGAAAATGTTCAATAATCCCGGAAGATAAACAAAGAAGGAACCATCATTTATTGTCATTATTAGTTTTTGCAATCATGAATGTTTCGAATCTCATTTTTGCAAAATAAGAAAAAAAAATACATAGGATCTTGTAACAGTCAGCGAAATTATACTGTTTGAACTTTGTAATAAGTTGCAAAATGCAATCTATCTCGGAATGAAGAGCGAAATGCACTCCATTACTTCATAATACCACTTTATGTATTGTAATATTATTTATTAACACAATTTCCTTCAGAGTCGATTAAATGGCCAGTCATCAAAGTTCCCTACTGTGTACAAAGAGATTAAAAATATAGGGGCTATACTAAAAATGTAGACTAATTAAAATAGGGATTAAATTCATCACATTATAATTTATTCGTAATAAACGAATTAGCTAGTAATTCTTTTAAACAATTTCAAAACGGCATTTAGTCCACGCTCGCTTTAATTATCACTCTCACTGTCCCTTGCACCCGAAATTTTCTGAATTTTTATATATCTAAAGATTTATATTACATATAAATATTACATATTTCTTCACAATATTTTTCACCATCAATGTGAGAGAAATTAATTATAAATATCTTAATAACCGCATATTTCCAAGCATTAATTCTACTGACATTTTAATAATTCTTTGTATTATCAAGGACTATTTGTTGGTTATTAAATAAGCAAAGTTATAACCTTCATAAATTAACGCTAAGGTAAAAATGCTTGTAGTTGCTGTCTATTTTACTTATTATTTCCTTGAATAAAATATTCTGTAACCTAACATAGAGTCAGTATACCGCGAAATAAACTTATAAAAGCAATCAGACATCAAATAGCATAGAATTTATAGTATGGGCTAAAGCAACTGAAAATCAATAAATGAAATGCTGCGGGCCCTTATTAATATACCCTTATTTAATGTAATGTCCAAGATTTGATGATCAGCTTTTATACACGCATGACAAAGTGACCGCACTGTACCTGATGGTAAGTGGAGTGGAGTCCAATAGACTATCAACTGGCGAGAGATAATTATTTCTCGACAGTCTACACAATTTGCCGGCCTGTTGAAACCGGATATACACATACTGATCCCGGAACGTAACACACTAACGTGGGCCACTATGGCGGGTTTTAACACTTTGTATTTGGTGGTCGCTATCCGGTCGGATATAAAATATATCCTACCATCAACTTGTTCTACAAAAAGAAAAGAAACAATAGAAGCCGTCTTTGAAAAGAAGAATAGAAGCCAATTCTTTCGCCACTACACATGACTACATTTTCGACTACAACTTACCATCGGGCGCCGAGTAGCCTGTACCGGGAGAGCATAAACATACAATGATAATTAATATATCATACAGTTATCGATATTCAATATTAATTAATTTTGGCCGAAAATAATTGATTATCCTAAAAAAATATACGGTAACTCCTGCGTATTTAAGCTTACTTATAAGTCGTTGACTACTAAAATTTCAATAAAATGTATGCAGCACAATAAAACTATTTCCAATCTGAATTTAAGTTATAATGTAAACTTAAAATTGTGTATGCCTTATATAAATTGCGCCTTATTTTTTATTACCTAATATCATACATTGTAGTACCTTTTAATATAATAAATTTTACTGAATTAGTACTTAAACTAGCACTAATAATATGACAGCACGTAAAAAAACGGATTCAAATCACAATAATATTACCTATATATTCTAATTATTTCATATTTTTATTATTCATTAATTTTCCGATTTCTTAGGGCAGTATTAACAAAATAATCTCACTTAAAAGTAAAAATTCAAGTAGACGTTTAATGTATTAAACTATTTAATAAACCAAGCTTAAATAGACATTTAAGAGTGTGTTCTCAGCTGAGTTGGGGCTGCTACATAAACAGAAGCTATCAAAATCCGTCTCATACTCTGACTTAAGATATGATTTGAGTTGATTAATATGAGTTTATATAATAGCGCTATCTTAAGATGACCGTCACAGCGTCTCAGCTATCGCACTTGAGAACAGAAATGAGTTGTATTTATTAATACTGCCCTTAGAGACTTTGTTTATTCCTTTTGAAACCCAATGACTATAAATGGCGGGTGAGCGCCGATAATACCTCAGAATAGGTGGTAATGGTCACTGGTGACCCATCTAACAAAATAAATTCCAACCAAAACTAATAATTACCCATTCTTTGAGAGCGTTAAGTGAGAAATACAACGCGTTCTCAATGCGCTAAGCATTTCATTAATTCATCGCACAATCAAAGTAAAAAACTAACAAAGGCACATAATAAACGAGATCCGGTTACAGAGTGCTAAGGTTCGGAACCGATTCAGCCAAAACCGGTCGCGATGGACGCGAATGTATTACGAGCGGATTTCTTTTCACGTTTTTTTATGAATGATAGTTTAATCTGTAAATTGGAATACCGTCTAATCACTTTTTGGATAACTAGGTATTAAGGTGGTGAATTTATTTATTTATTTATTTAGGCACACCAACAATGCAAACACAAACATATAAATTAACCCGACAATAAAACTTAGGCTAGTGCTTACATTTGTGACAGATGTGCACAACAATTTTAACAAACAAAAATAGTAGCTACGCTTTTCCTCTCTACCCTCCCCCCCTCTCCTCTCTCCTATTCAAATTTTTTAATGCGATTTTGTGAGAATTCTATATAGGAAGGGAGAAAGAGGAGAATAAAGAAGAAAGAACAAACAATACACGTAAGAACAAATATAGAAAAATAATATTAAATAATGTGACACCAATGGATAGAGTACCTCCCAACGAAATCACAATGCCAAGAGTTTTTTTCTGAATGACATGGTCCGGTCATGAAAAATGTCGAGATCAAGCAGCCTGTGCCAACTATTATAAGTGGTAGTAAGTCTCACTAAGGGAGAATTTCGTCCAAGATTAGTTCTATATTTAGGTACTTTGAAAAACGATTTACATTTTATCCGTGAATTCATTTTCGGCACATAGAGATCAATGCGTTCCAATAATTCTTGACAATGTATCGAACATATGTATCGAATCGAATAGTGTAACACTCATGCCTTTTGTTCCCGAAGGGGTAGACTCAACTGATACCCATTTTTCGCCATAGTCTGTCCCGTGATGATAGGGGACGAGCCTATCGCCATATCGGGCACAAATACCAGACTTCAGGCTGATACGGAACAGAAAAACTCAATATCACTCTACACGACCTGGGATTTGAACTCAAGGTGTTAGAGCGCTAGTCGCACCTTGCACGCAATACAACTACGCCACCGAGACATTAAATAGAGTAATTAAATAAAAACATAATAGGCACACGAAGCAAATGGCCGTTGAGTTCCTATCCTCTTGTCAAGTGAATTCGAAATATTTATGAAAAAATAGGAGACATAAACGATCGACCAACAGATCATTACCACGGTACAGACGTAAGTACTGAATAGGGACAAGTGTTAGCCGCACAGTTCGTCACGGTATACAAATTAACAATTTTGAGTATTTCTTAATTGATTTCTTAAAATTACTCAGTCGCAGCTCGGAGTCAGGAAGTTGGCAGTGATACCACCGTGCCTCGGAAAGTATGTAAAGCCGTTGGTCCTGCCATCTCTCTCCGGTCATGTCGGATTGCCGTCTTCATCGTACTATAAGAGTGAAGGAATAGAGAGTGCACCTGTGTATTGCGTAGACATTTGTGCACTATAATATCTCCTTCGTGATTGATCTCCGTCGAGATAAGCCTAGGCGAAAAGGACATTGTCGAAAACGGCCCCAGAACCAACAAAGGTTTGACTAGCAATATAATTATTTATGTATATTTTTATATTATTTGCAAATATGTGTATAAAACGGACAAGCTGCTACATCCAAAATGAATATATAAAAGTATTGTAACGACTTAAAGTCAAAGTCGCCGACATGTTTACAACTAATTATGTATAGAGATGTACCGGTTTGACAAAACGATAAATCATTAGATATTAGAAATCATTAGATATTAGATACCGATAATTGATTATTGAAACATTTTAATATATTCGATTTGTGAGGCGATATGTTCTTTAATTATTATAATATTATTTAATCGAGCAGTGGATGCGTCTCAAATAAATAAGTAGTTAGTTTTAGGACTAAATTGATTATAGATCAAGTCATCAATGAAAAAAGTTTTTTTTTAGTTTTTAATTCATATTGATTTACTTTGTTTATTTAGATTCTATATTAGCGACCCGCCCTGGCTTCGTACAGATAGCAGAGCATAATATATTATACAAACATTTATTTTTCTGTCGTACAAAATATTTATGAATTATACATATAAAAAGTAGCGTTCTTCTCTCTCCCTCCATCCGGGAGCCTCAAACTCTCTCCATATTAAATTACTATCGGATCCGCCCGTGTGAAAGATTTTCCGGGATAAGAGTCCCGCTAAATATTTTTCCGAATAAAAATAACCCTATGTTGAATAAAATCGATTTTTGTATAAATAATCGATATAATCGATCCGGAATCTAGTCGAGTAGTATCCCTAATTCTTACTTCATTTTTCAATTCAATTTAATGTCACTCACACTTCACTCATCAGAGACAAATAAACTAGACTCTCATTTTCCATATAATATATTATAATTCTCTGACTCTCACTATATCATTGACGATTCGGCTATTATAAAGACTCTGTGCGATTGATTACGATATCGACATACACTGGGTGTGATTTCTGGACTTTGTGAACTGATGTAATAATTTACCTGGCATTGATAACGGATACGAAATGGAAATTGCTTTTTGCATTAATTGTGGCTCTGCTGGCGGATCCATGGTGTTGGAGAACGAGCAAATTCGCCATTGTATACAACAATGGACAGCGCCTCGTTTGGCAAGCACATTTTTCTTTAATCGTACAAGTTTAACTGCCGCCAAATTTCTAGTTCGCTCCTCAGTTCCTGTTCTTGGTAACTGCGTGGAGACAGCGACCAGAGTCTGTATGCTACCTACTACACACTTTAGCATGTGGCTGTGGCAACTTAAGAGCAAACTAGCAAGTATATTGTTGATTAAAAAATGTGTGTCATATGCTTGAAGGTTTCTTACATTTAATTCAGCTGGAAGATTTGAATATATATATAATATGTGTTTGTTTGTCTTTTTTTCAGGTTGTAGCCCTTGATCGTATATGTACAGCATGTTGGACCACGGCCCAAGAGCCTATACAGTATACATACTTCAGCTGTAACAATGTCAGTAGAAGCTGCGTGCTCTGTAATAGAATGTTGGAACTCCGGACTCGGTGACTCTGATTGGCAAAACTGAATTGATAAATAATACCATAACAACAACCCTCCTGCACAATACTCAGATAATATTTTATAAAACAATGTAGGTGATGAGGAAATAAATAATATGAACTAAAAATATTTTTTATTTGTTTAATTTAATCCTACATGCCCTAAGAGTCTACCAAAAGTGTGTAAAATATGCCATGCTTCTGAGGAAGCGTGAATGCTCAATAGTGCGCCTCTGTCTGTCTCTTCGGGTAATACGTACGACGTACGTATATATAGAAAATACATAAAATCTGAAGGGTACTCTTAGAGGATGTAAATACTATAACTACATAATTAGGTACCTTTTTACTTATAAAAAATTATATGAATCAAGTCTTAAAATATCCTGATTTAAATAAAAAATAATCAGATACCTACATAGTGATGAATCTTTAAGGCTTATATATATTAGATAGATACTTATATCAATAAAAAGCATATTTAAAGCGTAAATGATAGGACTATAAATCTTCCTTGAACATTGAAAAGTTTTCAATGTTTACTATCAATTATAACCTCAAAATCTCATCGTTTTTTTGGATTAATGCGATATCCCAGCTTGTCCGTTTTATAAATAATATGTCATGAGAATTTATTAATGATTCTAAATATTACAAACATTTTTCCATTGCTGTTGGTTCCAGGGCGGATTATGTATGGGCACAGAACAATGTCCTTTGGGTAGCAATGAATGATTAGGCCAAATGCACTGATATTCTATAATTCTCAAGATATCACTATAGAACTGTCTTTTGAATTCTTCTTGAAAGCTTTTCGCTCTCAGTAGTAAGGAGGCCCGTGCCCAACAGTGGGACAGGATATAATACAGGGCTGATATAATTATTATTTAATGGCTCTTGAAGTAAAACCACTTCACCACACTCTGTGGTATGAGTAAAATCTACACTAGGGCCACAAGGCGACAATGTCGGTGAAGCGAACTCCACATATCCATATATGAGATCTTACGTACGCGACGCTAACCAATGCAAAGCAGCAAGTATTTAGATAGTCACACACATCGTTTAGGTAATTTTGTCACCCGCTTTGCTATGGAAGTACACAATTAATGTTTCCTCCCTATCTTTCTATTTGATTAATTTCGTTGGGATAAAGACAAATTAGACTAACAGATAGATAAAGACAAACAAGACTCGCTGAGCTTTACCGCTCGGTGTCATAAATACGTGCCACTGCTGCGAAACTTATCTATCGCCTAAACCGTTAATTCTATGCCGAGTGATAAGAATTACTATCAAAGAAAATTAGCTATCACAGATTACATAGTTTTCAATTTTAAAATAAGTATGTATAAAGTTCAGTTTCTAATAAAATTGTGAATTACCCCGGCTCTGATTATAATTTTTTTATACATAAAATTCACAAATTACGTAATTTTATCAAACAAATATAATTAATTTCTATGTTAATACTGTGTAAAAATACTTGCTTAGTATGCTGTCTAATGAAAAACAAACTTCGTAAGATTTTTCCGAACAAATTGACGATGGATGTTTCACATTGTGATAAGTTAAATCGAAAATAAAATCATGTACCTATTATTTATTGAATTTTACTCTAACAGATTATTTTAAAATTCTAAGGATATCACTTGATTCTAATGGGACTAACAAAATTTATGAACTATAGTTATAATAAATAGAATACCTATCAACAAATCAATCAAACATTGGCCTAAGTTCGCGCCAACATTCTGTGCGAACTTACAACAAACTAGAGGCGCCAAAGTAGTGCGCAAACTCCGCCAAGTGTAATCCGACCGATTTATACAGACCCATTCATAATACTACAGTTGTAAACAAATAGTAGTTTTCCAACACGGTCGCATAATGTTTGCCGGTCAACGGCAACTATTCACCGGACGAGTATAGTTGCAATGTCGCTACCAAAGCAACATGAACGAAAGGCGGTGTTCACAATCCGGGCGGCGTATACTTCGCGCCAACTGCTCGCAACAACTCCGCTCCATCTCTTTCTAACTCACATACGAGCGAAAGAGTCGGCACATCAGTAGATTCGAGGCCGCTCCGCTAAAACTGGCGGTCTCGCAATGCAGTTGGCGCGTAGCTACCAGGCAAGCAGAGTGTACGAGGAGGTGTGTCCAACTTACCGGCCGGGTACTGCCAGAGTGGTGCGGGGGGCGCGGGCGCGGGCGGCGCCGGCCACGCCAGCGGGGCGGGGCGGTCATCGCAGAGCACGTTGGCCACGCCCACCGTCATGGCCGCCTGCGTCGCGTCTGCGGGATGACAACACAATGACGTGGCGCCTGCAAAGCGCAACACGTGTCACACACACACGTACAACAACACACATGTGTCGCGGCCGACACAACACTAGCAATAAATATACAAAACACATTTGATAGGCTCAGTTGGTATAAGCTGATATAACTCTACGATGAAATGTACTGTTCTACTGAATTACTCTCATGGGTCTCTCAATAGCGAGCAAGACTTTGTCTGGACAAGTACTGGCGGTTATTCTGTTTGCTGTTAATTAACACTGGACTGTGGCCAATATAATAGCTGGACATTATGAGACTTAATACGTCAGGCTGACGAGCGTGGTTCAATGCCACGAGGTTTGGAATTCAAATGTGATGTTACTATTGTATCAAGCCCTAACGCTCACCATCAGCCTCGTCAGAGCAATTAGCTAGTATTATTATTCGCCATACTGTTATATAAAATCGGAATTCCAATGTCACTGCGATAAACAAAGTTGAAATATGCAGAGTTTAATAATTCTCACACAGACCAACACAATATTATAAGTGAATTACAAACACACATTAAATTAGACATCGACTGGCTAGAATAACAATAGTATAGTCTGACCGGAAAAATTCAAAACCTCATTGTGGTAAAATATGGAAGTGATATCTTGTATTGACAACGTTAAAGAAAAATCGAAGAGACGCTACGAAAGTGGGTTTTTTATTTTCCTGGTCAAGTTATAGAAATGTTTAGAATGTAGACTACGCGAAACTGGCACCAATGTGTTAAAAAATGCGCTAAATTACTATCTAAGTCATAATAAACAGGCGACATATGCTAGATAACAAAAAATAGTTTAACTTTTTTCCACCTGCCCTTAGATCTAACAATACGTCACAGAAACTAATATTGTTGGTAAGCAGCGACTATCTTAAGATGCCGACTTTAGCTTTACAGCGTGTCATCTGATACCGCACTTGAGAGCGGTACTGAGTTGCATTTATAAATAAGGCCCTAAGAATACAAGTTCGAACTCAACAAACTTAACTTCGCTGTTCGATGCGTAGACACGGTTATTGCAACCGCAAAAAAATTGTAATAGTAAATTGTTTTTTTCTATTAAAGTACATTATTATTTAGATACGATTCTGAAAAGGATATCATGATTCTAGGTCAACGGGAAATACCCCATAGGCTTTGATTCTCTTGCGAAATCGCAAAACACGTAAAATGCAATTATTCTAATTCTGACAAACGGAGTCTTCAGATTTTGAACACTAAAACATATCTAACTTTTTATAATAATATGCATTATCGTCTATTATTAGCTACTAGAAAAAGAAAAACGTAAAAAAAATAGTTTGCAAATCTCTGGAACTACTACTGCTCCGATACTGAAAATTCTTTCAAGACACTGGTGAGTTGCGGCCCAATAGCTTACTAGCAGCGCACCAGGTTTGTCAATTTAGATTCTTGCTTCTTTCATGTCGAACAATTGAACTTTTTTTCAAGTTATTTATTCCGATAACTTGAATAGCTCTGGGTTCGAATTACTCTTACATCATGGGATAGTAATAAAATTCTACCAACACTTATAGTTACATCACTACCCCATCAGAATGTACAAAACAAATTAAACACAACAATTAATTATGTACCTTAATTGAAAGTTAATTACCACAGGAATCGAACTCGCGACTAGATTCCCGATCGCGTCCATCACGGTATAATTACTGACGGGGCACTGTCCACCCCGTAAAGGGTATAGCGTTAATTTATAACATCCGATCAGGTTGCCCGCGTGCTGTGTCTAATACCAGTAATTACTTCGTAAACCGGTCTTGCCAACAGCTGCTGGCGATGTATCTGTAGTGCCAACGCGCTGCTTGAACGAGGTTCGATTTCTGGGTAAGGCAGAGGTCTTTGTACGATAAGGCGATGGACGTGTGTTTGAAATTATCATGTTTATTTCGCCCGCGTGACTATCTCCGTTATAAAATCCCGATTATAATTATGAGAGAAAAGTTACTTATAAATTCATATAACATTTGGTTATGCTTACCAAATTTTATGTAAATACATTCAGCGCTTTCTTCGTTTAATTTCGACACATATCCGATCATATTCACTAACGTCCACATTTATGAAAGTAAATGTTGGTCATGGCTTGACTCGGAGAAACCTTTCCCGCTAAAAGCCTTTAAAACAATTCTCATAACCTCCCTGTATGGAAACAACGGCATCTAATTAAATAATAATAATTTCCTATATGAACAAATTATTGGGTTTAAAGAAGCATATTATGTGTTCATCTAGGACATGCGCTACCCATGTAAAAAGTTTCATCCATATCTATTCAGTTGCTTTTGAGTTGGCTTCTAACAAACATCTAAACATTTCATAAGCTTTTGCATTTATGTTATTCGTGAGATTAAGGAGATGGTCATGTTTTATAATGTTCAAGTAAATATTACCTCCAGCTTAATAGTAGATAGTTCTCTTCTGTTATCATTAAGTAATTTGGATTTTTTTGCGGGATAAAATTTTTCTCGACGTAAAAAGTACCCTATAACATTCAGGAGTAACGTAGTTTCCTATTAGTGAAAACAAATTCAAAATCAGTTTAGTATTTCTCGAGATTGACGCGTTCAAACAAACTTTTCAGCTTTATGTATAACTATAGATAGATTTGAGAGCTTTATATTAACGACGATTAGCATTTACACGAGACATCGTAAAATAGTTACATTATACCAGAAATGTAAACTAAAATCAACATATCATTTAATTTAGTATAATTGTGTTCTTAGTTTAGTGTCAGTGTGAACCCGGGACATCGAGGTTTGATTCCCAGTTCGAGCAGCAACGTGCAGGCGTGGGTATATTTCCATTAAATCTGATTAAATCTTTGTGAGTACATTAACTACAATTAACAATGTAAATCCACAATGAGGGTTGTCTAACACCCGTTTTGAATAATCGATCCCAATCTCAATCTTCAATTCGATCCCGAGAATGAACCAATCAAGTCATTTGTAAGCATGTCAAATAATACTAATTGGTCCATTTTTGAGATAGATCGATTGGGATCCTTTATTGAAAATTATAGTTAATTGCAATTGTCAGACATAAGCAATCCATAAGTTCATACACGTGGAATTGATCCTTATTTTGAAATCAATTAAAATATAATTAGATTATCTGCTAAATAAAAATCTAAAGTAACCCATTTCACGATAAACAGAAGTAACACAATAGTGGCGAAAGGTGAAATTTATCAATAGGTAACCCGATAAAAAAAATTGCCTTAGTTAACATATCGCAGCCAATTTAACAAAAACTAAGGCAAACGTAAATAAACCTAAAAGTGAAGCCGGTAGGAATCAAGTTGTATGGACGCTTCGCCACTGTAACACAATTCTAAATAATCTTTAATATAAATCTATGCTATACCATATATTATATTATGCTCAGTCGTTTGCCTAGGAAACAATGTTACTCAAATTTGAACAGATCATAAATAAGATATGAACCTATAGCCATTTATTTACCTAGCAAAATTCCTTACTACGGCTAATAGAAACATGCAACTGCTCGAAACGAACCTGAGACACCAGCGCAGTAATCGCAACGCGTACGCAATTACAAAAATATCTAAAAAATGCGATACAGAGTAAATATCGTTTTCTTGATTTCAATATAAATCTAAGTTTACAAAGTTGGCTATTCCAATTTACAACCTGGGACAGAACACACACGGCGAAAAGTGGTTGCACTAGTTGCACTTCTGCTTACCCCTAGGGGATAGAAAGGTGCTCTCGTTTCAATCGTCGGAGGAGATCTCTCGCTGCCGGCCGTGGTTGCTTCCATGGTCGGCAGCCCGGAGGCCTGGCGTGCGGTGGCCCACTTCTGCGAGGTGGTCCTCTCGCAGAAGGAGAGTGCCGAGAGGGATAGAGAGAGGGAGGATCCCTCCCGCCGTCAGAGGAGACGTAGGAGGCGCCGGGTGGACGACTGACCGGCGTCTCCCGCCCTGTGGAATGGGGGCGTTTGGAGAATTCCACCACGGTATCCCCTGCCTGTCGTAAGAGGCGACTAATAGGGGCCACGAAGGGGTCGTCGGCGGGCAGCAGGGGGCTGTCCGCCCTAGTGCATTTTTGTGCATTTTTACACATCTTTCGGTTGACCCCCGGGATGGACGGCAGTGTGCTGTTGGCCTCACACTGCCGTAGAGGCCGAGGGCGTCCTTCGGTGCGCGGGGGCTTCTGAGCCTCCCCCCCCCCCATAAGAGACGGGCCGCAAGACGGTACCGCGCAGGGGCGGCTGCGGTCGCAGACTAGACACTTCAACGTCAGAGGAAGCCCGCAGCCGTCCCTAATGCGCCGAAGAGGGTCACCGCGGAGTTTTAGCTGGTAGGCCGTGCATAGGTTAAGTTGTATATAGGGTTAGGGACTCGGCCCGGCGGTCATCATCAAATCCGGGCGGTTCAACGCCGGGCTGTAAGGCACGGTTACCCCAGCATAACCGCTCAGTCGCCCCCCACGAAGGCTGGGCGGTAGTAATAAGGCACTTTCTCCGCGAAACCAAAAAAAAAAAAAAAAAAAAGGGGATAAAAAGGTGTGAGTGTGTGTGTTTATTGTTTATAAACCGTATCTTTAAAAGTTGGAGTTAAAGTTGTGTCAGGCCTATCAGCGGTAGGATTCATTCGACTCAATAATAAAATTATTTGGGTAGAATAAAAATGTTATAGATAACAAAAATACATGAGTAACGGATATTCTACCAAAATTTCGGGCCAACAACTTTCAGTTAACAAATAGCGATCGATATATTTCTCATCGATGTTGATCGATAAACACGAGCATTTTATCGACCGCTCAGTTCGATAAACCACATTACTGTTTAAATGCAATTAATTCACGTTTGGTTTCGTTTATTTTAATGGCTATTTGCATAAATAACGAACATACAAAAAAACTGCCATTTCTCACGAAACAAATTCTCACAATGAGATCTAATACTGGAGCGGCAACCGCGCGAGGAGCCAACACGTCATGAAAGGAAGCACGTGCTGGTATCGCTATCCTGCTCTCGCACAGCGCTCTATCTCGCTTTAACACTAGTAAATATACAGAGTAGGTACAGTGTCAGAGAATTTTAAATTACTTTAGTGTTTTTTATATAAAACAGTCTTTATAAAAGTGCCTATATTAAAAGTTATTTAATTATAATGTTTAAATACGTCACCAACGTGTCATGTCATCCCACTATTATCATAAATCTATGTCAGAAATGCATTAAGAATTTTGATTGTTGATATCTCTGTACTGCACACTACACTCTACACGCTATCGGTTGACCTTCACCGTACCGTCTCACTCTGACGTTCGCATTCCACACATAAGCGGGTTTCATTCACTCTCGCGACTTGTTTGTTCGGTCGTACTGCGTACACCTCCTCGTACGCGCTGCAATCCTAGTATCACGCGCGCTGAAGAAAAGGGTTTATCCGACGCTGAGTGACCCGGATGCACCAACTAGGATTTTCCGACCAAGAACTATTTCATTTTTCATGAAAAACGTCGAGTTTTATTTAAAAAAAATACGTGAAAATGCTGCAGTAGCTTGACACAAAAACGATACTTCGAAATGTTCGTTTTTTACAATTCAAAATAGAATGCTTTTTCGTCCGGGAGGTTGTTTTTTCTGCGCAAATATTGCCTCGTCAGTGAGTATTTTTCACGGCGCACGTCGCTAGGAAATCTAGGCCAGTTAATAGCGTCCCTATTCTAGAATTAAAATAGCTGCACGTCTCGTTGCGTGGTTAGCGTAGTGAAGCGTAGCGTAAATAGAATGGACGCGATGTCGCGCCGAGTCGGCACTCTGTGTGCCGCGCCGCGTCGCGTCGCGTTCACTGCAAGGCCGACTGGATTGGATAATAACGACCCATAATCACCGGCTGAAATCGAACACTCGTTCGATTTGATTTTTTAATAATCCGTTATTTTATACAACTCAATACCCACATACGCAAAGGGAATTATTAAAAAGCATTTATAAAAAACTTATTCGCCTGCAACTTCATTCGTAAAATAATGCATGAATGGAAAATACCAATTAATTTAAGAAGTCCCGTGTCACCACGGCAAATGTACGCGAAATTAAACATTAAAAAGACATGCAAAAAGTTCTAAAAGTGTTGAAACGAAAAAAAACATTTTCAGTTCGAAAGCGAGGCGAGGACGCAGTTACACAAAAATGTACCAGGCCAACATAAACGCTAGCGGTTGCACGGGGCGAGCGCACTGACAACAGTTTATTTGCAGTTAGTCAAAAGGCTGCAAGTGGGATTGCAAAAGGCGGGCGCATGAGACAGCTGCAAACGTAAAGTGGTCAAATTAGAGAGCCACCGTTTGTGCATAATGCTGACATGCCAGAGAATCAAAGGCAGAGGGAACAAATATTAAAGTAGACATTTTCAATCAGACAAAATTGGTACAAGTAATATTTCAATTTGAGTATTTTGTGTTGATTATTTTTACAAACCGGCAAAAGGTAGGGACGACTCTGAAGCGTGGTACAAAACAATTAAAAAAGTAATAATAATGAAAATACCAACCGACCATGTTTGGGACACGAAAAATATAATTCGATGTTTATCAGAAGATACTTTATATGTTAAAAAGTATAATATGTATTATGATAATGTATGTAATAAAGCGATTGCGGCTGTAGTAACAAGCTCAACTTCCACAAATTGGATCGTTGGAACATACCTTTTATGAAATTAATTGCCGTTTTTTTTTTTATTTTAAGAAATCCATTCATTTGTTTTTCGACTACTTCTTGTCTAGATTGATTTAAATGGTAAATTTAAAACTACAAACAAATTACTTTACCAACAACGGTTGGAAAAGAAGGTGCCATATAACATATCGGCCTCTAAATAAACTAACTATTCAACAAATTAATGGAATCATGACTGCAGTAGCGAAGAGTTAAATTGTCCGAAAGGGAAGCCTTATACAACATAGGTACCTATATGTACGCATAAATGTGGTTTGTAAATCGTTCTAATGATAACTATATATATTCCCCTATTTCCCTTGGTCACGCCATCATGCGTGAACGGCTGGACCGATTTCACAAATTTTTTTTGTTGTGTTTGATATTGTCAGGAGAAGGTTCTTATGAAAGAAAAAAATCAAAAAAAATCGCGGAAAATTAGAAATTTAAGAAAACTACGAAAATTTATTGTATACTAGCTTCCGCCCGCAGCTTCGCCCGCGTGGATTTCGGGTTTCAAAAATGGAGAAGGTGCTCAATTTGTCGGGATGTTTTTTTAATTTATGGTGGTATGCAGGTGGTCCGATTGTCCGGTCAGGGTCTGATGATGGGATCCTGGTGAAATCGAAGGAACTTTTAACCATTAAGGTTGCACACGAAATGACGGAAGCTTAAAAATGGAGTAACTTCTCCCGTTTTCCCAACATTTTCCATCACTGCTATGCTCCTATTAATTGTAGCGTGATGAAAAGTATACTATAACCAGCTCAGGAGTATGAAAAATAATTGTACCAAGTTAAGTTAAAATCCGTCGAGTAGTTTTTGTTTCTATAACAGTTATACAGACAGACAGACGAAAAATTTACTAATTGCATTTTTGGCATCAGTATCGATCCCTAATCACCCCCAGTTATTTTGGAAATATATTTCATGTACAGAATTGACCTCTCTACAGATTTATTATAAGTATAGATATGCAAAAGTAGCTCAAAAATTGTCCATAACGAAAACATGCATTTTAAAGTAAAACAAAAGAAATAATATCGTGAAGCCAACCAAATAACTAATGATATATTAAATTTTGTGACTGTTCAATTTAGTCGGGTCCGCGATATCACTTTTGTTGAGTTTCAGAACGCGACATTACATTATTATATTCTGTGCTCCAACGCACACTGCTTTGATGTTAGGAACACACCTACATTGCTTAGACAACAGTGAACTTTATACAATAGCAATAAAGCTCAAATTGACTCTACGTATTAGTTAGAAAACGTTTGTATGGGAAATAGAAAAATGCTGTTTTGAGGATTTTCCCGGCAATTATTCGAATTTTTCTCACCTTTTAAACCTTCCCTAGAACTCCACGAATAATTCAAGACCAAGATAAGCTAAATCCGTTCAGCCGTTCTCGAGTTTTAGCGAGACTAACGAACAGCAATTCATTTTTATATATATAGATAGATAATTGTCAACTGTTTGAAATAGCTGTCAGCGATTGACAGAATGCGCGCTGCAAATTCATAGTTATGACGGGACAACGTCTGTCGGGTCAGCTAGTATTTATATAAATTACGAAAGGGAATTCATTGGGTTTTATTATTTCATCACCACTGACATAAGAAAGAAAGTCCACCATTTCTTACTTTAACACACACAGCGGTCACTACCAGGGACCCAGAAAAGCAAAGTATGTGCAAAATAAACGATCTACATTATACATAATTAACGATAAAATGTCGATAACGAAAACATTTCTCTTTAATCGGTAATATACAGTTTAAACCGTGTCACATGAGACAGAATTGGGCCATTCGCCGAATTGAACTCACTATCGATCGAAATTATTTTTGGACATCGGCCGATTATATTAAAATGTCAATAGGCGCTCCACCGGCCGCGGAATTTGCTTCAGTAATTGCATTCTGTTTAACAATTCGAAAGCTGACAAAGAAAGACAATTATGTGGGTTCAAATGTATAAAAACCTACGGCTTTCATTTATGCTATACTTATTAGTACCAAACCTGAGACTTAAAGCTCTGCCGAGACAGTTATTACTTCACTCTCTTTCTATTATCTGTTTCGTGTTATTCGGTGCATTGATATGAACTATGACATATAACATGCCTTCATGCTTCCACATCTAATTTCTTTTCATCACGCCAGTTCCCTTTTCATGGGTAAGCAGTAATAACACTATATATTTCGATATGTATGCTAGTCTATTGCCATTGAATCGCGTGAAATCGGTGCCTTTTTCCACTAAGTGCGTGCCGATCCAAATTTACAGGAGTTGCAGTGGTGGGTTTGTGGGCGGGCTCCCTCGCTCCTTACAACCCCTGCGGCATAAATAGGGGGCGTTTAGTATCCTCAGGCCGCCGCCCCACGGCCACTCAGGCCCAAACAGTAAGTTGCTAACAGTAATTTCTTGATTAGGGGGTAAATTATGTTTAGTTTACAGAGTTGTGGCCAGTCTACGTAGTTCAGGCATAGGAACATTAATGAGGTCAAAGATTTTTCGTTACTAGGGCGTCATATGGTTATGGAATAAAATAACACTTTTGAATCTGTATCTACCTTACATTGCTAACGGCGAAGGAAAACACCGTGAGGAAACCTGCACGTCTGAGAAGTTCTCTATAGGAATTTCGAAGGTGTGTGAAGTCTACCAATCCGCACTAGGCCAGCGTGGTGGGCTAAGGCCTAATCCCTCTCAGTAGTAGAGGAGGCCCGTGCTCAGCAGTGGGCAAGTATATAATACAGAGCTGATATTATTATTATATTACATTGCTAGATTTCGTCGCCGCTGCGCCTACGTTGTACCGAAAATAATGTTGATTATAGCGACTACCAGAGGGGAAGAATAAAGCTCCCATCACTCGCAAAACTTAATATTTAATGCAGTTTAAAAAAAACCGGGCGTAACAAGCGTCCAATAAGTTTGTTTACAAAAATCATTTCTGCTCACTTAACATAGTGGAGTATTCACTTGATATAATAATTAGAACAAAATTCAGTGGACGAAAAGATTTTCGTGAATCAAATATCTCAAACATAATTACTAAAGTTAAAACTTAACGTTCCAATTAACGCTATATAATTGATCGCGAAGCACCGGCAATTAAGCAATGGTTAACATCACTTGCGGCATGCATTATCTACAATTACAATTATAATGCAAATATATGCCCTGCACTTTGTAATGGTAGAGTCAACAATTTTTTTTATTATTCTAAGTGGGGTGCGGGCCCCTATTTATTTTCCCCTTCGTTATTTTCCATCATTCAAAAATGGACTTTAAGTTACGCCGTAACGGTAAAAAATCGTTTGTAAAGTACGCTAAAGTTACTTTACACGAAATATTTTCGGAAAGCATTTACGGAATTGAAAAGTTTATGGTTTTGCAAATTTACACTCGCTCCGAAACTAAATGTTCAATTACATGTACCTTTTGTGCCGACTATACCGGTCCGGTACAGTTAGCATCGATATTTATATTAAAACAGATTTGAAAAGTCCGTTGATTTTTTATTCGTACACGCCAGTGTTTAAAATTCGAACGCAATTTTTCTGACTCGTACTAAAAAATTTTCGAACAATTGCAAAAAATGACATACTCATACAGGTTTAATTAAAAATAATCAAAATATATCTATCATTCGGTCTTTATTATTTCACGTTTACATACCATATAATGCAAACATTCGCTGTCATTCAAATCATTTCGTGTTCCATATTTAAATAATAAAACTAAAAAATTTCATTCACTCGCATCCTACATATTCTATCTTCTGTGAATATCTCAGACAATGCAATAAAATTAGACAAGTTTGTTTTCAAAGAAGGAACCTATTTTAATTCCAGTTTTGTGGAAGTTGTAGCTTTGAAATAACATTAATTCTTCTCGAGATATTACTTAATATTTTTTGTAACAAATGGACAGTTCTTTCGTACAAGAGTCCGACTAATTTATACTTCAAATATATATAGGTAGTTTTATATATTGAAACATTAATATATGATATATGTTCCTTGCTATAACAAACAGCTGACATGTGTGTGTATGAGTTGGGATTCAAACTACCAAAATTTCATCATAAATAGTTTAGTAGTAGAAAATAACAGACTTACTTCCACATACAACGCAGTAAATATAATGTCGATTAGCGAAATACTAAGTTCCTTGTCACTAGAATAATCTCGCACTGGTTGATCGGAAGTTCGGAGCGCGACTCCAAACAAGTCTCTATATCAACTTGATCTTGTTTATTACAATAAGCAAGTACCAAACGTGAATCAGCCAGAATTCCCGGTATTCCGACTAGTTTATTCACTGCGTGACCATGACCCGACACAGTTTATTTATCTGACCCGATTCGAACTGCGTATCAACAGCTCGCAAGCTTCGAACCACTTCTCGTAAGTGCATTAGGTTGTTTCAAATAGAACTGGGTACGTATATTTCATTTAAATATCTAAGCTTGAATTTTTTAAATTAAAATTATCAGAAGGTTTATTGTAAAATTTATTTTATTGTTATTTACTTAATTACAATTTCATTTTAAAACTGGAATATAAGTTAATTGCGAAAATAGAAAGGCGGTTTATTTTCATTTTACAACTTCTATTAAAACGGATTATAAATTATAATGAATTATAATTACTAATTAGTATAGCTTGGCTTTTCATCATTTCCAAATCAGCTTTTGAATGCGTTGAATAGAGATTAATTGCAATGTAAACATATTGAATATTAATTTGGAATGCTCGCAGTGCCGGGTGTCCCTAATTTTTATTTGATTACCTGATATCAAATTCTTTATATGGAGCCTAGCAAAATGTTTGATTTACAACTTACTAGACCAGATCCATTTTAATGAGTTTACTGATTTTTTACAGATACGAATACAATATCTAGTATTTACGTGGTAAGAGCACAACCTGGTTCATTGCACGGTAGGTTGCATTTAGCTGTCATCTTTAGCTTTAGTATATCTTGCCCTATGGAGATAATCTCGTTAGTGCCAAATACGAAAAATAATTTTAGATAATACATAAAGAACATTTTAGCTAGAATAGAATAGATTCGTGGAGTCAGAACAGCAAAAACAAAAAAAGAACTGGAAAATATTTTTTTGTTTATTTGGGAGCAACTGTGCAGTACCGTCAGGGAATGTACCAGGGGAGCAAAGACGTGCGGGCGGTATGCGACGGCGACCGGCCGACCCTCACGCCAGATAGCGAGGGTCGCCTCGACCCGCGGGGAGACTGTCTTTGTAGGTCTTGCATGGTCAGGGTTGTCAAATGCCGGAATAGTTTATAATAATAATAATTATTATTATTATTCCTAATCATTACTGTCATAATTCCATTATTACAGATCGGAGATAAACTGTTGTTACTCTTTACCACTGTTAATATTATAATTGGTAATAAAATAGAATAAACTATTATTGTTTTGAAATATTGTGTAATTTAAGCTGTTTTATGTCCTATTTACCGTACCTAGTAACTAGGTTGAAATAATCAGGACTGTATATTACAATATGTAACTAGTGACATAGTACCTTCGTATCTGATAATGTTACTCGTTTACTTCAATTTATGATTAGGATATAAAAAATGTAATTTTCTTTGGACGTGTAGTGGTATAAGCAGCACCTGCGCACTTTCAATGTAAAATATGTTCAATTTATATCAATATTATGTTACGTATAATTTTATATCGTATAATTTGACATTCGCAGGTGGTGGGCCCAGCGCGCAGTTAATAAACATGTAAAAAATAAATATTTGGAGCTGAAGCTTACACATGGAACACCTCTGTGTGTTTTCGCCGAAGACAGAAAAAGCAGCTACTCGTAGTTACCACGATAACTTGAAATTAACACCAAAAATTTGTGAATCCTCCCAAATTTTTCAGTAAATATTATTGTTCTTTCCCTCTTTTTTACCAGAATCCAGCTCTCCTAATTCTAAAACAGCCTACAATATGTTTTACAGTATGTTTTATTAAAGAACGAGTAATAAATGCTCAGCCCTGCGTACGGGAAGCGCGCCAAATGTTTGTGACGGGGCGCGGCGGGGACGGGCGGCCGAAACGGTCCGGCGCGGCGCGGCGTACAAATATTCCACTTGCACTATCTAGTTATCTGGCGAACTGCGCCGCAGTTATCTGTAAGGTCAGCTTTTCTAATACTAATTAATATAAAAATATGATAATGCTTGGTGCTGGAGAATGCTTAACGTAGTTGTAAGGTATTTAATTTCATGATTGTTAACAATTTTGTCCGTGATGCATTCCTAAAAGATATAAAACTGGTATTATAAGACACCTTTAATATTTTAGAAAGATAAAAGCTGATAATAAACATTACAGCGCCCGTACACTAACGCCATCATCCAGAATTTCAATACAACGCGGCTTGCGCTCATTACTATGAACATTCCAAGTTTAATATCGTAGTGTTCAAACATTACCCTGGCTGCAAAACTTTAAACTTAAAAAAAATGCAATCGCCATAGGAAAAGCGATCGCGACTATCGCATACGTGAAACTTACCACCATTACTCTACAAATAATTAATTACGTTACAAGTATTTAATTACTATAATCACTATAACCTTCAACATATAATAAAAACAGCATAATATTACAACGCGATGGCATCCAACTATCCAAATATCTCACGCCTACACAAAGAACTTTGAATATAGACCTCTAATTACGAAAAGGTGTTACCACTAATCAGATGCGAGTATTCTTCTAAAGTTAACCGTCGATATTTGCCGAGATCTCAGCCCGAGCACGACACATAATGTATGCACCGGTAAACAAGCAATTAACTTACTTGAATGTTTGTCGAACGGACTCAACCGGACCGGTTAAACGTTATGACGCAATAAATATTGTTTCACGGCTGATATTTTTTTTAATTACATCAGTATAATGAGAAGTAATAAACATAAAAATGTACAGAATGAATTGTATATTGCTGTTGAGAATTAAAGAGCAATAAAAGTGGAGTTATATGTGGAAAGTAGATATATATAGTTCACGCTTGTCCCGATGGAATAAAGTGTGAAATATCTAAGCACATTGCGAGCTTTTGTTCATTCTTATGTCGTTTAAATTTATTTATCTCAGGAATTAATTTACGGAAATAAAATCCTTAATTGATGCCTATAACATCTGTATAACACAGATTCTACCCATCAAGTTACGAGATAGATTTAATATTAATAATTCCTGTGCGTGGATTAAGAATTAATCCTTTTTTTGTTTTGCAAATGCGCCAACAAATGTAAAGAAATTTTGTCACATAACTAGCTTAGCCGCCACTTATGAATCTAACTAAACATTACCAAAATTTCGCAACTCGCGTTGACTAATAATTTATCACCAAGTACCCACACTCAATGGAAGTCATTATCACTGATACCCTACATTTCTCTCACTTCTAAACTATTCAAAAGAATGGTAACATGTTCTCGGCTCATCTCTGTTGTAACCGGATACGACGCACAAACCAATCACGGCCACAGCATTGTCAATAATGAAGCCCGCATTGTGCAGGAAATGAACATTGTAATGCCCCAAACTGCTATTGGTTTCTGATTAAGATTTTAAATCAACTACGGGACCCTAAATAAGGGACATTTACAACCCATGTCGCGTTTTAAATAAGAAATTTGTTGTAATTATTTACAAAATTGTTATGTGTCGGGGTTTTGTAACTTCTGGAAATTAGAATCAATCTTTTTAATATCTACATAGTTTCTGTAACGGTATATCTGCGTCCAATAAATTTAAATATAATTCATCGCGCTTACAAAGACAAAATCAGAAAGACGTTAAATACTTAATACATTAATTAAGTATATCGTCAGTTGTTTTAATCACGTCCAGGCCATAGTTGAAATGAAATCATATTTTCTAAAATAAATAGTAGTGAATCATTCATCACCGAGTGCCGAGTGTCGACCCTAATCGACAACCCTACGCATTGTTTGTCTGAGCATTTCCAACTTCCAAGTATTCATTCGTTGAACAAACGAAATATACTTCTGCGGCCCTAGTAGCAAATAAATCAAATGTATACGAAATGTTATTTCGTCATCAACCCACTCACTCGCTTTGCGGCAATGGCATTTAATGTTATATCAATCTTATCGTATTCATTTACTAGGATTATTTCTTATACATTTAAAAATGAACTTTATTTTATTAACTGGAAGTATTAATTTCAAGTAACATTATCAAAACTATAATATTACAAAATCACAAGAGTACTCCTTAACATTATGAGCGCCTGGTACACGAAAGTCAAAACCTCTAGTCTGTAGAGACTATTTTTCCTCCATCACAGGCTAGGTAATTTAATAAATACCACAAACGCAAAAAAAGAATACTAACTACTAATATCTATCTATATATCTATGAGCACTAAAAATATTTTTGCGAAAATAAATTATGCTGGCTACCTTTATTTTAGAAGGTAATTTGGTGGGTTATAAATAATAATAATTAAATATTTTTTTTTAATAATTAAAAAATAATTCCTCACTTTGAACCCTAACCGGCACTGGCCTGGGTCTTGAGCTTCGCCATCGGAGGGTCATTATTTTTTTATATGCACGTTTTTTTTAAATATATATGTAAAAAAAAAACAACATTTCAAATAAAGAGAATTGACAATTTAATTATAATTATTTACACATATGCTTAATTGATTCGTTACTTTTAATTCATTAGTTTATCTTAATTGACAATATTTCAAACCTATTTTTCTTACTTTATTAATGATATTATATGAATATTTATTTTATTGAAATCAGAACAATATCCTATTCTCACCATGTACAGAAGGAATAAACAATAAATAAAAACAAAAAGAAACCAAGCAGTCGGTAGCGGGGTTGGTAGCGCGGTTCGCATGTCGGGGCGGCATTAACCGCCACGCATACAGCGTGTTCACAAAAAACACACGACTTTGTAGACTTTTTAGTGGCACAGTGAAAATACAGCCGTAAAGGCTGATAGTATAATGCTTGTTACTAGTTTTTACCTATTTGAGTGGAGTGTAAGATACATAATTTACTAATGAAAAACAATATTTTTTTCTAACTTCTTGATTTGTTTATGTAGTCAATCATAAATCGCTTATAGAGTAGTTACTTGCAACTATATAACAAGTTTCTCATTTTTATAGTATGCGGACACTGACTGTCGCCAGCATTCTATAAATAATTGAAGAAATCGTCAATAAGTTTCCAATATAGTAGAATACAGTAATCAAAAACGGATTCCACAAGGACGTAGCACGAGATAGATAATTCCTTGCAAGTCGTATTGTCGCGACACCCATCATGGACCTGGAGGGAATAAATTCCCATGATACAATGTTATGCACTGTTGCAATCTGACTGATACGAGTGACTTGCTTATTTCAGTTATACAAAATTCATTTGAATATTACCTGTGCCGTATTGTAATTATTTTCTTTAATAATTAATTATTACGCATGTCATAGTGAGACAGATAAGTGTGTGGGTGCAACTTTAAGACGGACTCGTATCTAGTCAAGTGGATACGCTCTAAGGATGAGCACATCTTATGTAACTTTTTAAAATAAAAATTAAGGTGAACTTGGCTTTATATTAAAGAAGTTCCCACTTATATATGTACATAATTCGCACCTACGGATAACAGTCCAGTTACGTGCAATAAAACTTTACTATCATTGCGAAAACGTTACGGCAAAATTCGTTTTCACTCTAATTTCGACACTGCGACACCCAATGGTCAACAAACGGTCAATTTTCAAATATATTAATGTGATTATTATTTTTTATTGCTTTCTAACGCATACGAGCTATCGCATCACCTGATAGTGAGTGGTGATGTAGTAATGTGAATCAATCATCAGACAAGCATCAGTAATTATTGTATAAAATTGACTGCTAAAGTGTTGTAATTTTAAACGAGATTTTAAAAATGTTTTTAGCTTCATTTATACGGTTGGATTACACTTTATATGAAAAACTTCTTTAATGTTCAACAGTTTTACACAGCAGAATTTTTTATTAAAGTTATAGAGGTGCAACCATAGACAAACTACTATATGGCAAAAACTGAGTACAGACTTACAATATTATAAAGTCAATTTACAAAGCTGGTTAACGGACAGTGTCTATAAGATGACTTCAACATAAAGAGTCAGGATGACAAGATCAACACTAATGCAGATGCAGCAGCATGCAGCTCTGTTATTCGTCCTTGATGTTGTTTTTAGGAAATCAATCTATCAACTAAGTGACATAACTACGCGTGTGTTAAAAGTAAAAAGAAAAATATGCGTATCCAAATAGCAGTTGCAACCAACCATAACGATAATTACAGAGTACTAACTGCTTCTACGAAGGATTCAATTTATCTTGCTGATTTGTTACTGGTTCGGGACATAAACAATGTCGTGTCCAAGTTAATGTGCTAATAGCCGTGGTGAAATTAAAATGCAACAATTGCATACATACAAACACACCTGCGCACCGATTAATTGGTTTTGTAATGAGTATCGATTAATTAATGATGCACTGGTACATAAGGGTTGATTATATACATAATTTTACATACAAAATAACATATTTTACATAACAGTTGTATGAAACGATTTCAGGTTTTTCTGCATTTAAATATTTAAAAGTTACTGAAGCAGTTCCAATTTACATGTTAAAGGGTGTAAAGGCGTTATTACCAAGGGACTGGTAAAATATTACAGGCATAATGTTTGTAGTTAATGAGGAATTAAATTACACATGTATACGCAATGCGCCTAGATCATGCTAATATTGTATTGAATTTAGTATCAAACATCTTAAAAAATGTTCTAGTGGTACAAGAATGCTGGCTAGACTTTTATTAGCTTGAATCCTATCTACCCTTTACCACATGTCAAGATCCCGCCGTATAAAGAATTGTTCCCACAATCGTCTAGACCGCAGAGATAGAAATGAATCCTGAATCAACTCTAGAACCAAATCTACAATCCAACAACTAGATTAATTAACTAGTTCCGATACGTTAATCAATCGTCATACATTGGGGTGACGCGAACGCATAGATACCAAGCCGCAACGTTGCTGACTGATTAACATATAATTGTCGGATGCAGAGGCACAACGAGGCAATAAATCTACTTTACAAAGGGCAGCGAACATTACGCCATTACACTTATGTGTGGTATAAATGTCAACACTACTACCAAACGCTGACGACAGTAAACTAGCAACTGTAAAGCTGATTTCCCTTAAAAATTAGGCAACGATTTCCAGTTCTCAAGATTAGCGGATAATTATATAATAATTAATTTAATTCAACTGGTTTTATTTATTAAAAATTACCTACTTTGCACTATATTATGTGTATTAGACCTAAATAAACTAACGTGCACTAAATAAACAAAATATTTGATAACCGTTGTTTGCCTAACCAATAAAAGACCATCAAACTTAGTCCAGCTTGTGGTTTAACGTTAGTTTATTCAGTTGCTAAAACATCTGTGTCACGGCGCGTTCATAATTCACCTTATCTTAGTTTAAGTAACAGACATAGTTATTTCACGGGTAATTGTTAACAGGAAGGAATATCAAAGGGACAAATGGCTGATATGATGGTAAATGTTAATTGTCGCCTATAAACATCTCCAATACCAGATGCACTACCAGCCACTTAATCGTAACGACCTAGAAATATTTATTACCTGTTTTTGACGAAAACCTGATTTTTAGCCCCTCATTGAATCAATTTAACAGCTGGATTAGCTGGCGAAAAGATCACAAATGACCAGCGTGAATAAGTTTCCGAATTTCCGACAAGTTGCAAAAATGACGTGTACTTGAACCGGCGTTTAAAGTCAATATTGATTCACTTAAATGTGGCCCACTAGTGAGATACAGAACGTCATTTTAACTGTTAAAAAAGTTTAACAGCTGTCTAGAACTACAAAGATTGGATGAAAATCCGAAACAAACATTACCTCACATTTTCAGAAACAGAATTTGCTATCTCTCGTTTCCCAACCCATCGGTTGTTATAATTGGACAAACAACTAATTTAAAAGGTCTCCTTTCATAATAGTGATAAATATTATCGTTCACGATAGCTACAAAGATGCACTATCGAGCAAATAGTAGCGGTCCTTCATGTAATTCGCAGAAACGGATCGAGGAAAATAACAATTTCTTAGTAATGCGTTATGTATCTTGACCTGACCAGCAGATAAATGCATGTTGCAACTTGTGATATATAAGTGGGAAACATAATATATGTGATTAACTGCAAAATTATGATTTTATGGTTGACGGCACGCCGCACGGTTGTAATTTAGTTTAGAAGTTAGAAATATTATCAGTACCAAAAATCTTATGCTCGTTTATATAGTTTGCGATATAAAGGGTATTAGTAGCTAGATGTATAAGAAGTACACCCTATTATTAACATGAGACTAAGCTATCTTATAGCCAGAAATATTATTAGTACAAGTGTTTTTCTAACAACCTTTTATTAAAAACATGAATACACTAAAATTAAAACTACGTTACTCTGTAACTTGATTTCTGTGTCAAATTAATCCGACACACGCCAAATTTGCATAAATCTCCATTATAAGGTTGAAAACATACACTAATTACACTGCCAGAAACGTTTATCGGAGATTAACACAATTGGTATGAGTAGCATTATTTTTTTTTTCATTTTTGACGTACCTTTAATTTATAAAAAATTGATGTCATTGGTACACACTTTTCCAAGCATATTGCGGATAAATATTTGACTTATTGTTATCACCGATCTTCTCAACGTCAATCTATGGGCAAATCGTATTTTATATATCTACTCAAAGTATAGTCCCACGTGGGAATAAACTTTGTCGCTAGAGGCAATAAGAAAAAGAAACTAATTATTGTTTAATGGACTTAGTGAAAGAAAAACCGCACGCCACAACGTATTCAAAACTACAAAATGGCGAGCATGTCATTAACAAAATCCATAAACATGAGCTCCGCACGACAAAGAAAGCCAATCCCACATGAATGTTTTTACATTTGCAATTGGACGCGGTGCGTGATTGCAACTGTATCGGAGAGTAAAATTACGATTGAAACGTGTGTGATGGGAGGTTAGATTATTTGTAAATAGTCGCTTCAATGGTTATTTGTACCACCGACATTTTAGGATTTACGTATCGCATTTATGCGTAACACATAATAATTTCGGAAGAAACAAATTACGTAACTTATTCGCTCAATAAGGTGTCATTAAGCCAAAATAACATCGGAGAAGATCCACCTGCAATTGTTATTAACATCCAAAATTTTCCTAGCCCGTTACTAAACGTGTATTGGTTGAAAACCAAAAACATAATAGAAACACATTCCTTAGATTCCTTTTAATGAATAAAATTGATAACAACGCGTTTAAAATTCAAGTTCCAACCACATTATAATCAACATAAGAATTTAAAAGATGTTTGGTAACAAAAACTATCTTCTTTACATATTTATCGATGGGGTTAACGGAATTATTGACACGACTCCTAGTGGGGGAGCAAACCGGTAGCCATTTTGTGCCAAACATTTTATTAAATTGATTACCATTCGGATATAAATTGCCAAAGGCGAAATTATAATTTGGAACGAACTGGCCAATTTTAATAAAAAACCGGAATATGAAACGAGTCCATTTGTGAGAAATGCTAAACTCAAGCGCCAATCATCAGTTCCGACTGATTATAATTATTTCCATGTTGAAGCATGGCGCTTGTTTTGACAGAAATGTTTTTACCTTTATTTTGGTTAACGTTATAATAGAACATAGTATATGATTGTCAACAAGGAAGATTTTATACCCGATTCCCGAGTGGATTAAAACTTAATGCTATATTTTTTCATATTTGTCTGGGTTTGTATACCCCAGATGGTTTAAGTAGGCGGCCTGTCCTAAAAACTAAATGAAATTCTTGTTGAACTCATATATCCATTGAATAAGCGCTCTGAGATCAATTATAATTAACATTATTCCGTTTAGGTTAAACATCGAGTCCATATGTCGCTTGACATATCAAAGAAGTTTCGTTTATATATTTCGAGAAATACAGATTATGTTTCTATAGACAGAATGTTATGTTTGTTGATCCAATATTTTCGTAGTTCAACAAATATTCCTATAACTCATGTTTGGTGATTAAGTTATATGGAAAAGCAGTGCATATGAGCAGTTACGGTCCCGCGAGGTATCAGGAATGGTATGGGATTAATTTTATACAAAAACTTATGGTCCATAAATTGTCACTCTGTTCATACAGGATATCCAGTCCTGCCACCCGAACCCCCACGGCTGTGATTGAAGTTTAGCCAATTAGCGCAGACACGTAAATTTGTATATAGACAGAATGTTATACCCACCTCTAATTATCTATGCCTGCTAATATGCCTATCACTAGGTATTTTTTGCAATACAAAGAAATGTTAGCATTTGACTGGCCGCGACTCAAAGCTCTACCCCCAATTAGATCAGTTGGAATCCGGCCAAACCCCCTCCAAAGGCGAGGCCGATTTCTATTTTACTATACAAACAATTTTTCCGAATAAAAACCTACAGCGCAATTATCGTTAGAAAACATACTTAGAGTTTTCTTTAGTCCCAAACGAATTAAGTCCAACATAATAAAAAGTACATTATTTTTCCTTTAAGTACTTTGAAATGTTAATATAAACCACAATTAACGAACAGTTAATACCGAGATAACAATCGCTCAGTTTTACAACGAAGGAAATAGTGAGTTTAAAAAACCGGTAAATAATTTCTAGTAGTCTTGCAATCGCGTGTACGTTAACATTCGATTCGATACGAAACTAGTAGTTTGTATTGCGATTCAAATCCATCGGTGCTAACGACTTCATACGTCTTAACCAATACCTAAGCGCCAATGCTAAATAAAGTGGAGCAACCTGTAACTCCGCTTACGTACATACAATCTTTTGTCTTAGTGACCAGATATTAAAGTCTACTTTCGCTTGTGTTTCATTGTATTCAGCCTTCAATAGTTAATTTACTTTTTTTTTCATTACCAAGCGCATCATAGTAAATACATAGTGGTACCAGGCTCGCATAGCCGTGCGGAGGTTTACTCGGAACGCCAGTAGCGCAACTATCGAACAGTATCGATAGCCGAACACAGATAGAGGCCGGTTCCAACGTGGAGCCACGCGACTTGTGTGCCTAATATAAATAAAATACATTTTTGTTTACTTACTGGCTTGTATAATATTAAGTATAAGTAATACTTTTTCTTCAGTCTGGAATATTTTATCATTAAAATAGTTACAAACACCAAAACACAAGGCACAGTGACTCCAGGTAGAAAACCGTTGCAAAAAATATTAAAAAAAAATCACTTACCGATATCGTGTAGCCGTTGTTGGTTGTCTTTCTGCGACAACGCGGCTAATAAGCCCGCGTCTCCTACCCGTTGCCTGGCGACAGCGATCCCGACCGGGATTGAACCTGGGCGAAATAATTATTTTATTACCAGGCACCCAACATGTTATTAGTTCCCAAATAATAAGTAAAGTTCGTGAATAAAGAATGTATCGCTGTGGCACGTTCGATTACTGGTTACCATTACATTTCATTTCATATCGATACAGCTCCCGAGGGAATGAAATTGAAAGCAGTCCGTAGTAAATCATTTCTATATTAATTTTTATCATTCAATATCGAGAAGGAAAATAGACGGAAACGGTATTTCAGTATCGTCGAGAATCGTCTCGCATATTATCGATATTTTTGTACTAGGAGCGCATAAGTTTGTAAGAGTTCTTCATTAAGACTAAAACTGTGTACGCCCAAAGCGGACCAACAATTTTTTTTATAAGTAGTAACGATCAATTAAAAAAATATGTGACTACTATAAATAATAGTTTCCTTCTTTCCCTAGCTAATTACGGCCAGTTTATGATCTCCTGTTAACGATTTTCGATCTAGGTTAGGAAATTACCGAAGAGTTGGTATTGTTTTATGTCGTTGGTCATTTATGATGCACATTGTCAATCTTAACCATGATGAGTACTCTACCATTATTAAGCGAGGCGGGTATCGGCGGATGTTCGGGCTTGTTGCCGGGCGAAGCCTGTTCTAGCTTGACGGCCACCAGCTCGGAGACGTGCAGCTGTTGTGGCTCGCGCTTCACCTGTACCTGCACATTCTGGCCAGCCACGCCGACCCATGTTACAGGATTAGTCCGACTGCAGCCGCCGTCTGTGTGAAGAACCTGGGGGGAATCGCAAAGAACTATTAGTGAATATATTCCTGATTGCAGAGAATTTACCTGACACTTTTCGGTGATAGGTATAATATAAAATGTAAACAATTTAAAAAAAAATGTTCCCAATCCTAACATGTGGATTAGACAAAATATTCGTTTAGATGCAGAATTTCAACACCCGTTCTTTCAATTTCCAAAAAGTACTAAATTTTAAAACCTTAAACATTCCATTTCCTCTTACTAACAAAGATCACGGTATAACATAACGCGTATCAAAATCCGGAAATAATTGCACTGCCATCACATGACGCGCGGCCCAACCGCGAGTTTAGGACGAACCGGTTGTGTCTAGTTCGAACCGGTTCGTGTCGCAGCCACAGAACCGGTACGATCTAGACTCGACCGGTTCGTAAAGGCGCCGCTTACTGTGGGAAATACTTGAGGAATTTTATGCTTTCGGCATGTGAGTATGAAATCGTAAAAAACAATTGAAATGTGTTTATAATGAAAATAATTGACTATTGGCCATTAGCTATCGCAGAAATAGTAATAAGCTTTGTAACGCTTTCCCTTTTAGGGGTAAAAAGGGCTATAACATCCATATTTTACAATTCGCCAGCTATACTATTTTGTATAGAAATGGTTGAGCAACTAATCTATATAATACTAGCGACCCGCCCCGGCTTCGCACGGGTGCAATATTTCTCCACTATTTAATGGATGTTATTATACATATAAACCTTCCTCTTGAATCACTCTATCTATTAAAAAAGCCGCATCAAAATCCGTTACGTAGTTTTAAAGATTTAAGCATACAAAGGTAGGGACAGAGAAAGCGACTTTGTTTTATAGTATGTAGTGATACTTTATGCTACTAGAGCTACTGGTTTATCTGTTTTGTCTGTGAGTCAGAGTTAAGAATTTTATATATAAACGTAGGAGATGCCTACAAGGCAGTGTTGTCATACGTATTTCCCACATCCTGCGACTGTACGATTTTTTTCCATTATATCGCAGAAACTACGCAAATAAACTCAGGCAATCAAAAACTACAACATTAGTTCGCAATATTATAGCATGAAATTCAGACCTTCTCACTTTCACATTTATATGATTAAGAACTGAGGAAATTATGATTGAATGGTCTATAATATTATGAAATCTATATTCTAAAATATAGTCAGACTAGTAGAGCGCTCGGTTATCACGCGGCCACCAATTTGATAAAATTGCGCGGTTGATACCTAATATTGCGTGGAAAAGCTAGGAAATGTATGTTATAACGTCACTTGATATATTAAGTGTAGATATAAACAGTTTATGAGTATAACATCTTTCATTCTACTTTATAAAGCAAGGCAAAGTGCAGTACACTTGCAAAGTGTAGTCAGCAGCAAAAGTAGCTAAAATAATTAAAAAATTCTTAAAAAAAATTATTCTTTTTTCGCTAAAATAAACTACGCTTTACTTTTAATTTTATATAAAGAAAAAGAAAAATTCGATTGAAGTTATTGTATAATAACGTTTTGAGTTTGGTTTTATTTCAACTACTTTTATACATAAAATTATAGTAGCATTAATAGTATTCTTTGAACCAGTATCGTATTCTTCGAAGCCGTAGACTGTTACAATTACTTGTTGAACATAAGTCGATCTTATGTTCAATTATCAAGCCATAATTATTGTGACGGTCAAATCCGCCACAGAGTCTAAAAATTATAATATTTGGCCAGCTGTTCACATTACAGTTATCAAATTTGCTTTAATTGGCCGACCGGGGAATCGAATTTACATCACGAGATACAGCTGATGAGCGCTCACGTTACACCACCACGAAACACTTTAACTAATAATTAAAATTTCTTTACAGCTAAAACGTACTATTTACGGTGCTACAAAAATAGAACACGGATATATGCATACTATAACGAAATAAATGGGCCCTCAAATGACAAATTAACTAATCACTTTTTTATATGGTAAAATTAATGAGTACCATAATTTCTACTGCCAAGTTTAACTTCCTCTATTCTACTGCCCTCCTAGTACAGCATGACTAAATACAACATACCTTTTTGGGCGAGTTGGTGAGGCAAGTATTGCAGGACCGCTTCGCCTGCTCGGTTTTGATGGTCAGCGGCTGCATGACGCCCAGCCCGTCGATCATCTGCCGCGGCTCGCCCGGGCAGCACATTGAGTCCGCCATGCACTTTGTTAGTTTAGCCTCCTCCATTTTGTTGCTCTCCCTATACACAATAAATACGTGAATTTCGTATCTATATCTATACTATTATATAAAGCTGAAGAGTTTGTTTGTTTGTTTGTTTGTTTGTTTGTTTGTTTGTTTGTTTGTTTGTTTGTTTGTTTGTTTGAACGCGCTAATCTCAGGAACTACCGGTCCAAACTGAAAAATTCTTTTTGCGTTGGATAGCCCTATGTTCGTGGAGTGCTATAGGCTATATATCATCACGCTATACCCAATAGGAGCGGAGCAGTAATGCCTAATCTCAGGAACTACCGGTCCGAACTGAAAAATTATTTTTGCGTTGGATAGCCCTTTGTTCGTGGAGTGCTATAGGCTATATATCATCACGCTATACCCAATAGGAGCGGATCAGTAATGGCTAATCTCAGGAACTACCGGTCCAAACTGAAAAAATATTTTTGCGTTGGATAGCCTTTTGTTCGTGGAGTGCTATAGGCTATATATCATCACGCTATACCCAATAGGAGCAGAGCAGTAATGGCTCATCTCAGGAACTACCGGTTCGACCTAAAAAAAACATTTTGTATTGGATAGCCCTTTATTCGTGAAGTGCTATAGGCTATATATCATCACGCTATGACCAATAGGAGCAGAGCAGTAATGGCTAATCTCAGAAACTAGGAGTTTGAACTAAATAATTCTTTTTGTGTTAGATAGCCTTTTGTTCCTGGAATGCTAAAGGCTATATATATCATCACGCTATGCCCAATAGGAGCGGAGCAGTAATCGCTAATCTCAGGAACTACCGGTTCGAACAGAAAAAATATTTTTGTGTTGGATAGCCCTTTGTTCCTGGAGTGCTATAGGTTACATATCGTCACGCTATGACTAATAGGAGCGGAGCAGTAATGAAACATGATGCAAAAACGGGGACAATTTATTAGTTTTGAGAGCTTCTGTTGCGCGCGCTGCGTAAACGGTTAAAGTTATGCAACAATAATGTATGACGGGATTGTTCCTCTTAAAAGTTCTACAAAAATATATCATAAAACAAAGTCCCCGCTGCATCGGTCTGCCCGAACGTGTTAAACTCAAAAACTACCCAACGTATTAGGATAAAATTTGGTATGGAGACAGTGAGACCCTGGGAAGAACATAGGCTCCCGGGAAAATATATAGCGTGACTTTTATAACGGAAAACTTTAGCCCGAAAACTTTAAAACGCGGGCGGAGCCGCGGGCAAAAGCTAGTTTTAAAATAAAATTAATTTTGGGAGATGTAGTTAGTAGCTTGAAAAGACAAGTAAAATGGCCGTTTGAAGATAAGCGCCACAGCGGGTAAATCAGAAGCGTAAACAATTAAATATAATAGTATCTACTACTTGATCTATGACTCTAAAAGTCGACCAAGATAGCGCTGCGTTAATGAATAACTTTGATGAAAGCAGTGGCTACTATAAAACATTGTTAATGCATACATAAATAAGTTATAGGTGGAAAGGACAGTTACACACATATACACACGATAGTTAAAAACAAGAAAGCATTTAACAAAGTCAGTCGATCAAACTTTAGGCTAATAGAAACTTACATCAACTCTCTCAGTCAAAACAATCTAGTTACAAACTAAAACCTGCTTTATAGAAACGAAAGAACAGAACACACAATTCAATAACGCAGCCCGAAGCTCTAAAATAAAGTGATTTTATTGAGCCATTTTTCTTATATTTTCGTGCCGTGTAATAAAGTTAATACTGTCGCCGTTGCTTCCTGGAAGCGAGTGTCGTTTATTTTCTCAAGTTTTTACGACGGCAGCTCTAAAGTGTTTAGGCCTTTCAGCGCTGAACTTTTTATGCAGGAAACACGCCTTCAATGGATCCTTAATTTTGAAACGACTTTAGAAAATGCAGCGATAATTTGCGAAAAGCTGACAACGGCGATGAGCTTGAGAATCGAGCTTAGAGCACTCGACACGGACTACATCAAAAACAAAATTGACGCCAAAATCTTATAAATTTTTAACACTTTGATGTCTTAATTGGAGACAAATAGTTGTTTCCTATTATTGTGAATACAAACAGTATCATAATTTCTCTTAAACTTCAAAGTAACATCACATAACCAATCTTACAAAGCACCGCCAATATTTACACTCGTTTCTGTCCTTTAAGAAGTAAACATAATACTCGTATACTGACTTGTCAGCTAGCAGCACCCGTTGCGAGCAGTTGAGCAGCTCAAGCTGCAGCGGCGAGTATGGAGAGTTGGGCGGCGGCGTCGGCACACCGAACGTCGACAGCGACGTCGAGAAGAGGCTCTCGGTCACTGCACACAAACATGTTATTGAGTTTTGTTCTCCTGGTGATCAGCTCTTTTAGGAATAACAATAAAATTTACGTTATTTACGTCGCGTTATACAGGATTAATATACATAGGCAGCTATATCTACTGTTCAGGTCCGATCGACATTACAATTTTCATATAACTTTGAATTGAGTAAATCCAACTTTGTATTTATACGACAATCACAACGATGCGCTCTATATCTGGATTCTAGATTCTTAAACGTGTATTATATGCTCTGATTGGGCCTTTGGAGGGCCTGTGTTACCAAAACAATAGAAATAAAAAACATCTTTTAATATATTTCTCTCTTACTAATAAACTTTTTTAATCACTGATTAATAAAATATTGTTCAGTTGTATGTCTAAAAATTCTTTTACCATCTTAAACATATCCCAAAATTAGAGTTATTTTTCCCTGGGAAAAATATTACGCAGGCGGCATTTACTTCTTACTCTTTCCAATATTGTAACTACGAATGTTAGTGAAAACATAGCAACCGCTGAACGGATATCGATGAATTTTGACACACGAATAGACCATATCTTGAATTAACATACAGGTTTTATGTTGCTTTACTTACTTATCCCGGTAATTTGCTCCCGTAGGAAATATATGAATTTGTCGTATAGGATCACTACAGTGATTAAAGTATTTTTGTCGCAGGAAAGCGTCTTTACACAAGCAAAGCCGCAAGCAACATCTAGTGTCCCAATAATAATAAAATTCCCACAGCCCCGTGTAGTTGACAGTTTGTTCCTAACAATCCCGAAGAGTTTAATTACGGCACGTCACTCGGCAGCGCGGCACACATGCGTCCTGGGAAACGACAAAACGGCCGCCATTAGTTATGACGTCAGCGTGACGTCACGAACTAATGGACCGAAACCGACCCAAACCACTTGTTTCAATTGTACTACGCCAAGGATGATAAAATTACTACAGATCGCCAAACGTTGACAAATATCAGCATTTGATCGTAGAACGGACTTTGAAATTTAAAAATCGAACTCCTCTAAATGCCGTTATTGTTATGGATATTAGGATTCAGTGTAAGATATAAGACCACGCAATCACAGAAGAAGTAGATTAATTTGATTCGATGCAAGTTAATACAAATTCATCGGTCATGCATTTTAATCACGAACTACTGATAAATCTTTAAACGGGAAAACCTAAATACCACTGGCCAGAAATGTTCTTTTAAAAAATATAAAAAGGTTTTAAAATTTTAAGCGTTTTTTAATGTCTTTATACTTTAAATTGTGGGTAAACACGCCACCACTCACTGAGATGTAGTTCATACAATTCCTTCACCTTAATTGTATAATACTGGCAAACTTGGCGTGACATTATTTGATACACTGTATAGTCTGTTTGAAAACAAAAACACGCTACACACCAATTCAGTAATGAGCATCGATATATAATATGTACTACGTGCTAGATTTGGCGTTCCGAACATTCACTGTGTTCAACTGAATTTAACTGTCACCCATTCAAACTGATTCTAGTATGGTATCAATATTGATGCTTGTGGTTGTGTACGGAGTGGCGTTCATAATATAAAAACACGAGTCTAAGTGCAAACATGGATGTGAATAAAAAATATTAGTCAAATAAGTAAAATTATTTTTTGTTCAAGTGAATAAATAAGTTATAATAGTGACGTTTTGGTTGCCATTTCAGTTCAGATGTTTAAGAAATAGTTTATATGGACGTTCGTGTCTATAGAATATACGTCAATGGTAATGAGTGAGATGTCATATACGAGTATCGTAAAATATCTTATCGTGTCTTGCTGCGTAAAAAACCTTTCGCGGAATAAAACTCCAAGGTTGTACTTTTACAGGAAAATCTGTACTAGCTCTTGTTTGCGGCTTCGTCCGCTTGAAAGTTATTCCGAAGTACTACCCAGGATAAAAACTAGCCTATGTCCTTCTCAGGGTTTCATACTGTCTCCACATCAAATTCCATCGAAATCCGTTCGGTAGTTTTGAGTTTATCGCGTTCGTTTAGACAGACAGACGCTGCAGAGGAACTATAATACAGATTTGGGTCAAAATTCGTTTCACTCTGCAGAACAGTTTTTGCGTTTACTTCTAACAAACATTTAAACATGTTTAGGAAATGAGCCAACCCCTATTTTCATACGGCCACAGCAAAGTGACCTTACTGTACTATATGGTAAGCGGAGTGCCGTCCAGATACAATGTCGCCTGAAAAAGATCGTCAGTCGACACATTTATGCCGGCCTATTTGAAGCAGATATATACAGGCTCGTTCCGGCCCGCGACGTACTCATGTGGGTCACCATGGCAGGTTATAACACCTTGTGTACGGTGGTCGCTATCCGGACGGATATAAAATATATCCTATCACCAACACTTTTGTCTAGAAATGGAATACTATAGAAAATGGATAATAATAACCAGAAGCTTGCCGTAATGTCAGTTGCCATAGATTATTTATTAATCACAGAGTTACCAGTTTGCGGAAATAAGTCAACCGCTGTTTCTGGCTCCGTCGTTAATTACTGCAGACAGGCCGTAAGATTTCTAAATTGGCCTTTCGATTGGCTACAATTGGCAAGGACATCTTAGCTGGAGACCGTGGCGACTCCTTACCTGGGTTTTAAAGGCTTGTCAGTCATTCAAGCTAAGAATTCCGGATTGAAGAACATTGTAGACAGTGTAACGATTGGATTTAATAAAACTTAACATCTCATGTCTCACGATGGCGAGCGCAGTGGAATACCAAACAATACTTTTCTCGTCTCGTTATTCAAAGCGATAAAAAAAGAATTTTCTCAACTGGGCTGTTAAGATATTAGATGACTGTTTTTAAGTTATATTTAATCTTTTCGGATTCCCTGAAGATCTCAAACGGCGTTTCCATTGTTTTCAAAGACTAAACGAGAAAAGGCGTAGAGGTCGAGAGGTAATTAACGTCAGACGGACCGCAAAAAGTGTTTAATTATATGGAAACGGCATTCAGACGCGCTTTTTGACGAATAGACGAAGCTGAACTTCTAAGGAAAGTTCAACAATGGCCGCCAATTTGAGGCATTCACAATGTAAGCCAGATTCGCCGCATATCTGCCATGGGAAACTGACGTAAAGGATCCAACTGAGCATCAGTTGCTCAGTTGCACTGGTCTCCAACAGCGATGCGTGAAATCGAATCACCGTGACCAAAGATCGCGAAATATGACAGACGCGTACAAAAAACACATCAGTTTTTACACGAGTAGCGACTGTCCGACGGCATTACACGCTTGCCACTCACGGATGGGTATTAACGTATTAATATCATTTTATATTATAGGGGTTGTACGGCTGCGCTTGAGGATAGAAACACAAGCATGTAATAATAATATCAAAACAAATCATTTATCCCCGAAGTGGTAGAGTTGTTGAGCTACGGAACCTACTTTTCGCCTGTGTGTTTCATCCTGTGATGTAATACGCGGCGAGCCTGTCGCCATATCCAAGCTGATACTTAGTAGAAAAACCCCGTATGGCTTTATTGAACTGGAATTTGAACCCGATACCACAAAGAGATTTCGTATCGCGCACGCAATATAACTACGCCAACGAGACAATCTATAATCATAATATCAACTATGTGATAATGTGTTCTCCCACTGCTGCGCTCCGTCATCCTTTACTACTTTAGACTCACTCGCTACTCTATTACGAGTTATTTTACAATACTCACACAATACTTCTTAATTTTGTCCGACAATATTTTAGAAACTAATTAAACAGATCTATTGAGGAGACTAACAACTCTCTAGTGCATCTGTATTTCACAGATGGTACATTAATTCTTTATGTAACTTAAAATTCTAAAACACTGATTCACTGTCGCATCATTAGTAAGTTTAGCTTCGACGAAAAGCATTAAAGTAAAACAAAATCTAGTCTCAATAGCAGCTCACTTGCAACCGTTGTACCAAAAAGTATTTATTTAAAATACTGGATATTTATTTCCTAAAGTTAAACGGATCAATTATTACCAGAAATTATACGCAATTGTTGACTAAAAAGTTACCTCGTCTGAGCATGCGCAATGGCGTGGCAATTCGCCCGCATCAACATATACAAGTAATTCCGACAGATATTACAAAAGACGATTGTTCATAGGTGCTCTATCTAAAAGAGGCTTAAAACTATTTATCTCATTTCAATTTTAACATTCGATATAATCCATACTCCATCATATCCAATCAGCGGGGGTCTGGTGCGGGGTGCGCGCGGGCTGGCTTGCAGGGTCCGTGGACCCACGTCGTGCCGTCAGCTCGTATCTTCACGGCTGTCGCTCGGGGCGTGTGGGGGCGACCCGGCTGACATCACACTGACGTGTGTGCACGTCATATTCTCGTATATATTTTGTGTATACAGTGGAATTTCAATTTTATTTATATAAATACACGCTCCCTGTTATATTTCTTAGAATGTTTACTAGAGTTTCGCTTAATAAAGAAGTCTGCGTCGAAATCAATCGTTTTTTTTTAAATGATAAATCATAAAACACTACTATTTTAATTGAATTTTACGAAGATCTAATGCATTTGCATTAGAATTAAATTGCAAAGCTAGTTAGCTTTTAACACACTGTACGCAAGCACCTTTAAACGCAAGTTGGTACATTATTTTGAAAATCTTATAATAAATTCTTAGATAACGATGTTTTCTACACTGTTAGTAAAATAATTAGGTAATAGATTAGGCGATCAAACCAACACGGCAATCCGTTTTAACCATATAAACCAAACAAATACCAGAGAGCATAATTACAGAATTAATTAACTAAATCAGATATGAATCCATCCGTTCCTATCACAGTATTGTAGATAACAATTAAATATAACAATAGCTCACCTTTGTGTATGGTCGGCCTGTTGGCGCCCTGCGTGGGAAACAGCGAGTACAGGGGGAATCTGCTTAGACCTGCACAGAACAATGCACTCATGACGTCCTAGTAACTACAGCGTATATCAATTAAAATTTGTTTTATTTATTTACCGTTATACGTATATATTATATAGCTATGAATTGCAACTACTACTCTACTTTCCACTATTGAAATAAAAATAGGTAGTTTTTCCATGGCATGTAGTTATCTTGAAATGAAAATGGTCGAAAAAAACAACAATTTAATGTGATTTATTACGGCACAAAAAAAAGTCAAATAATAATAAAAAAAACCCTCCATGCTTTTTCATAAAAGGCATAAAGACAGAATATACCAGGAACGCATACCTTGCTGGAGGTCAGAGGGCGGGCGGGAGCGGGCGCCCCCCGCCGCCCCGCCCAGCATCGCCTCTCGTGTTGGACCACCTCACCAGCTGTGAACAACACACGCACATTACTAAACAGTACACACATACAAAAGTTGTATGGAATTAATTAAGCCTGTATCCATTAAACGTAGTGATAGCATCGGTCACGCTCGCGCCGTACATTTGCGAATTATGTAAAATGTAAATTGGAATCATTTATTAGTATTTTACAATTGTGCGTTGAGAATGGTGCAATTATTTACATGAGCGTTGCGAGCAGTAATCAGGAGCAATTCCCTCGTTATACAGTTGGTGGCACGCGAGGTTCGAATGGATGCACAGCGGCCACTAGTTTACATTAATCGCCGTGTACGAATGCGAAAGTTAATTCGGTCTAGTGTTTAAATACAACTAAAGAGTCGAGCAATTTGCTCGACTGAGGCTAGTGCGTTAAACAGTAGCACCTACCCAAAACTGCATTATACACGGTTCTGAATAGCGTGATTATATGACGTTTTAAAATGGTTTATTATGGCGGGCCCCAATAAAACTCGTTCTACTTCAGAACAGACAACATACTTGTTCATTATTGCTTGGCGGTTGATAGACAATGTACCACCAGACACTATAGGCTAGTGTGCGAGATATTGCCCGAGCATTAGCCTACCTAGGTTAATAATATAATTTCGCAATAACCAAGAAAAATTCTCTACAACACTTTCGGTAATTCTATTAAGAGTTAACAGCAATGGCGTAAGTGTAACTTAATAGGAACTGAGGGGTGGGATCACAAAATTTCGCCTGTAATTCGATAGTGTTCCTTCGTATTGATTGCCTCTTTGGACTCAGTTAGGTAATTTTGAAATATATTGGGCAACATCTTTGGATTATGGAGATCTCTATAGCGTATTTTTAATTACTAAACTTTTAGCTTCTAGAATATTTGGTCTATGTGCGAGGATTTGGAAATGAATTCAACTTCTTACAGTATATAGTCGTTAGATTCAAAAAAACTTATACAAATAATTACCCGACCTGGATACGGATACCAAAATTGCTGTCCACAAGTTCGTTACTAACAGACCAACATGACGGTCAAAAATGTAAACCCATTTGTAACGTATATAACCAATAACTTTTAAACAACATCCAACGGTTAACTCTATTAACACAAATACAGGTTCAATAAAATGTACAAAAATAAACAATTGCCAACGAACAATAACAACTAGCGATGCCGATGATGAATGACGCAACGAGCAAAAATATAATACTCCATTAATCACACGCTTTCAAACACCACGCAATTAGTTCGCGGAAACTTAGCGTATGAAAATAACACGAGTTTTTATCTTTTTTGTATGAATATATGATTGGCGAAGGCAGACTTCAAACAATATGTTGGTTGCCATCATTTGCATATTTTACTGTGCTTAAATAGTTTGGAATTTGTGCACGATATGGCGATCGTCCCCTATATCATGGGATGCAATACATGGCGAAATATGAGTGAACTGGTTGCACCTCCGTCTGCCCCTTAGGAAATATACGTAGTGTGTTTGATTTTGAATCAATACATTAATTAAGTATTATTCTTTGCAATTCTCTAACCACAGCTGTAGATATATAGCCAGATTAAGGACAAAGTGCAAGAGATGTGAGAGAATTTCAAGTTTTCGAAGCCGACGTTAGATGCATCTTGGAAGACAGTTTTATACTGAAGTAGAAGTTGTAGTTCTTCCGTATCCAAGTTGATCGAAGGACTCGTCACTTGATTGAACAGTGGAACGATACAACTAGGTTTGAAAGCCGAGTGCAGCAAAGATTTCCGCAGAGCAGTGGTTTGCTAAATAAATTTTTGACATCAAAAGAGATCGACCGTCGACCGGTTTGTATATTTCTGCTGCCTCTGCTGTTTAGATATTATATACCTATACCTAAGACATTATAGGCAATTTTAAAGAATGTTTAATATTGTCAAATGTCATGTCCCAATAAAGTATCATCGATTCTAAGACCAGCCCGATTTGTTTTAACGATCGGAAATCGAAATCCATTATACAATTGGAGGCGTGCAACAATCATTTATAGGCACTTTTATACAAATATATTTTACAAAATGGTATTAATATGTTCTGTTTACAACTTGTAGACTACTATACAATAGTATACAATAGTGTATTTCTATTGATAAAATAATGCTTATAATAACATAGTTCAGTATTTCCATGTACCCCCTACAAACAAACTTTAATTCTGTACGATTATATTGTTATAGATTATATTTCGAATTTGATGTTGGATTTCAAATATTTTCATACGTTATGCTAGCTGTCGCGTGAGTAGTGGAGCAGTGTCTTTATAACGAGATATAGGCGATTGGACGCGACCACACCAAGCGTTGTATCACCCTCTTGCCGGTCATGTTACCCTGGTACACGGCAACGTTACTCACTTTCAAATCTATAATACCAACCAAATTAAAAACTTTGTGAGTGAGAGTGCATTTTTTTTATTTTTGTACATATTTTGTGGTAACTTGATACGCTACTATCTTGTTTTGTATTTGTTAAATGAATTCCTATTACAAAAACTAAAAAAAATAATAAAATCACGTTTAAAAAAACTTGTTTACAATTTAACGCAAAAACAACTGTTGTTTCGTCCGAAATATTAAAATTTAGAAATGTTTCAGAGAAATAAATCTTATTTATTATACATATAGAAAAAAATATATTATTATTCTCATAAATGAATACCTATAATAATATCACGTCTTTCTTAAAGTGACGTTTAGAGATTATGATCAATATGATTTTACTGTATCTAATTACTTGCTTATGGAAAACGACATCCTTGATTGAGACACCGTTCCATTATACCTCTGCCAGCTCGTCAACCTTAGACTATATTAAACTAATATGAAATCCAACTAAAAACTCCGTTTGCCTGAGTAATTTTAAAGCACGAAAGATGCCACTTCATGCAGTTCGGAGACAATGGTGCCACCCCAGTCGTTTAGACATGGCTCCACTACTTATTTGTACGTAAAAAACTGATGACGAGGCACTCTGCTCGGTGTCGCGGCGGGCCGTGTTTACTCTACGCATTCCCGGCGTCGTGTTACTTTTCGCACACCGGCGTCCAACACAACACAACTAGTATATATAAGTGAAAAAGATTTTTTAAACAATTGCCAGCGTAATTTCTAGGTATTATGAGACTTAACACCTTATGTCTTCTGAACAGCGCAGTGGATTGCGACGTATTTGTATTCATAGATCTGTATGGTGTTGCTGTTTAGGGACGGTCGTATCGCTTACCATCAGGCGAGTGCCATGCTCATCTCGTCATTAAACTATAATAAAATATAAACCCGAAATAACTCAGCTAGCATATTATAGGTGATGTTTAAAATACCTCTTTCAATGAACAGCAAAGATTAGCAACTTTATTGGGAAACATATACTTCAATAAGCTCCCTTTTTTCCTTTCTTCTGTCATTAAGTCCACGGCGCACTCTCGATTCCTCTAGCACTGTATTTATGTGCAAAGTTGACCTTAATAGCAATTATTGACAGATTTTCGACATTATCGACAAAGGCAAACTGAGTCAAATGCTTCTTTTTGTGTCTGGTTGTATTCCTAGCCACAAAGAGGAATAAGCATAGATTATTAGTACCTGCATATGTGTCTTATTACCCAGGTTCTGAAACCACGAATTCTCCGAAACCGAAGCCGCGGCGAGTCACTAGCGAACCAACACAGTTCATTAACATAAACTCTATTGTTGCGGCCCGTCAAAATAAAAACATCCAAACCGGGTCAAATAAAGCTTTGCACACACTTATCGCCTTGCATTATGTCACTGCTTTTGAGTCGACATTAAGGCCCGTATTTACAAACGTTACTTAGCTACGTCCTGAGCAATGGAATAAGTCTGTTGCTCACTGCTTTTTGAATGACAACTTTTGTAGTGAGTATAGGGCATTGTATAGGGGCAATGTGATTGGCTACTACTGATATACAACTTTACTTGCGTCGGCTATCAGTTAAATACAGCTAAAGCAAAGAACTGTTACATTACCGTCACTATGCGTTCGAGCGCACTGTGAAAGAGAACACATTATTTGTCCCAGCTTATAACATATACGGTGGACACGTCTAATGACATGCATCCTAAGTGTGAATGCGGTAGTTACGTTACTATTACTTAGAATTAAATGAAACACTTAAAAATCTATGAATTTATTAAAAACACCTTACTTACAATAAATGACTTGGTTTTCTACAAAAGATTTTATATACTGTGAATGTGCGGTGTGCGCCAACCTTTACAGTGTAATTACAAAAAGGTAACCGGTGGTCGGCTCACGGACAGACGTGAAAAACTATATTCATATTAAACAGTGATAGTTATAAATTATGCTAAACCGACTCCAAGTTACTTGCGGTGGCTATGCCATTTAAGTTTACTGAAGGACGTTTTTTACTTAAAGCAATAGAAAAAAAATTAAACCGTCGTAAACAACAATAAGAATTTAAAAAATAGTTTAATTTTATTTCTACGAAAATATGTAAGTAGTAGACTAAAATTTTAAGAAATAATTTAACATTATCCATTACTAGTTACCAAAGATGTAGATTCAACCAAACCCAACGCAAAACACAAATGAAAAAGTCACATGGCAACAAAAATCGCAATTTCATTTACTTGGACGATATAGTAATTTTAGTTCAAAAACCAAACTACTGAAACCATTAGAAAATATATTATGGTCACAATCAAAAAGTATATTAATTCAAATAAAAAAAAAACCAAATCGATAAATAACTTACTGAGTTCTGAGATATATATCGTCGAATTGAGAACCTGATTTTTTTTAAGTCGTTTAAAATTTTTCACGATTATTTTTATTTAGTAGGTATAGCAGCACACAAGCTTTATTGTTTAAGAACATTGTAGTTAGTGTGAGCAATGGTGTAAGCACGTTGCTTCTGAATTGCATAATTATTTCTTATGTCGACGCGAATATTTGAAATTGAAATAAAACTGATTGGACTTAAACTTTTCGGACGATCGTCACCCCAGTCCACCCCGTGACCATGAAGGCTGCAAAGTCGAAAGGTCGGGAATAATTAAACAATAAACAGCGAAAAATTATTTAACATGTTTTATTTCGATGATCCTTCTAGATATTTTTGTCTGTTTGAGGGCTGTCATCGTTGTTATCCTCTGATCTGCCATAGTATCCTCGTTCCGCCATTCAGTTAAATTCCACTACTCTGTTAATAATAGAACTGATGTCATCTTATCTTGAGAATTTAGGCTCTAAACTAACCGAAATATAAGGATTTGTAAATACGACGAATCGCTTTCCGATAATGTGGATACAGATACAGACCAAGTCCTAAATGAACATAATATCGACTAAATTTTAACCCTTAAATATGGATAACTGGAATGTTATGGGAGAAAAGCCGTGTGAGCGCATGCGCGACCGTTAATAAATAAAAATACCCACGAAAGATATAAAAAATTCATAGTTTTGCGAAATACCTCCATTATCGATAACATAACTAATATTAAAATGTTAGCGAACATTTCGCTTCAGGGAATGGACATACTGACTATACGTGGTGCATTTAAACCATTCAGCATAGGAAATAATTAGCCAGTCACAAACCTCGCCCGTGAGGAAGCTAGATAAGATCTAAAACACGATAGAAAAACTAACATGCATTTGAAACGAATGAAAATTACGTTGAAATAGAATATGATATGAATTATTCAGTTTCCGTTCATATACTTCTTGTCTATTGAGTGAAAGCAATTTGTTTGATATTCTCCAAGAGCCACCAAATAATGACCTAGAAATACAAGCGGAAACTGTTTCTACAAGGAAGAAAATTCCTTACCAATACATAGTAACATTAAGGTACGACATCCGATCAGAACGAACTTTCGTATCGAAAAATGTAGAAGACATTGACCGGTACTGGCAGGGAGCCGTTCAACTACTTGCCAAGATAATTGATGTCGTTTTCAGAGTTTAATAAACAAAATAAATACATCATGCCAAGAATCTTCGTAACATGTCGTGGGACGTAGAATATTTATCTAATTAACATCTAATCTCGGCTTTCTACCTATACAGTTTAAAACTACCTGCATTTTAGGAGTTGTGTGGTCCCGAAAGTGGTCAAAATGGCGCAGGTAAACCTCACGTCCCGCGAGCTATAAAGACGAGCCTTCCCGGAATCCCGGCGGTCAATCTCGGAGCCATTCCCGGGTTTACGTTGCGTTTTACTGTCGTGTGTCGTTTTCATTTTTATTTTAATTAAAATTTTTTGTTGTAAAATTTGGGATGGGTCACAGTTTTATTAGACACTATGTCCATGTTAGTGTATATTGTGATTTGATTTTCTACGTGCAATGCCTTGCTCTTCTATTTTGTAGATGGAGGCAAATTTTTTAAAGATATAGTTATTGCATTAACTATTAATTCGTAGTAATTTATACGTACATTTTGACAAGTTTGCGAGAGAAAGCGAATAGAAATTGTATTTTTTTAAACCTTCGCAGCTGGACTAGCTCCTTATTAATTATATACCTAGTGATTATTTTATTTGTCACACATTTTTCAAATGTAATACTCTCCTATTCTTAATAGTAATAAGACCGTTAACTCGCCAGTAATAAGAATTTTAAAATCCAAGAAAATTTAACACATTTCACAGGAATTTAATAAGAAAATACTTCTTTCAATCACATCACGCATCCTCAGTCAATTTTACTCCACAATAAACTGTTGACTTTCTTACCCGAAGTGGAAATACCTCTACAGGCAATAAGGTGCGAAAGAATAGGTCGTGTATTTTACGAGGGCCCCAATGGACCTCTGTGCTCCCGCGCACTCCCTTCCGATTGTCATTCTGCAGACGCTAGACCACACAAATCTACTACGTGATTTGACTTCAAATATAACTTCATTTGTAACATATAAAATAATTTCGCAGGAAGAATTTATCGCTAGTAATTATATATTTTGCATCTTCGACAAATCGTACAGTTGAGATCATGCGCAGAAATCAATTTATCGGCAAATTTCTCACTCCCGATTTAATATATTTTACCAGAATAACTCGAATTTCCCAGAAAATGCTAAACAAATGTCAGCAAGTTAGTTTGCTGCAAAATTCTATCGAAACTAATTCAGCGGTTTGTGCGTGATGTCCCTAGCTCCACATACATTTTTATGTGTATTGATTTTTAAGGCATTTTGTTAGTTAACTTAAGCATTTTTCTTAAATTTAATAAGCAGTTTCCATAATGTAGAATGTAAGTAGTTGTTTTTTTGATATTCTTCATTGTTTCGTTTTGTTTTTTTTTTCACTCAAGCGTCTTGGTGCATTTCCACTATAAGCTTTTGTGATACTTAATTGATAAATAAATAAATAAACATTCACACATTTTTACAAACCATTACATTTATACTTGATTGCAACATTTCTCATTGTTTCTCCGCTCCTATTGGTCATAACGTGATGTTATAGCCGTCCTCGATAAATGGCCTATTAAACATTAAAAAAAATTTCAATTCGAACCAGCAATTCTTCAAATTAGTGCTTTCAAACAAACAAATTCTCCAACTTTATATAATAATATAGATTTACATCAGTAGGTCGGAATTAACTGTAAACCAAGTTCCATATATCTTAAATAAGGCTACCTAATCTAATCGTTATCACATAGTGCAAGTATTACGGTTTTCCCAATTGAACATGATTATAGTACTCAATACCCATTATAGTTGATAACAATACTCAAAAGAACGCGGGTAACAGGCGCCAGGTATTAAGTAATTTATCAATTTCAAAACAAGAGTCTACCGCTGAAAGTAGAAGTGACTACCGATGAGTTACTTATAAAAAGAGAGGTTCTGGATTCGGGCCCCGGTACAGAACCCTATTACTTCTCCCGCCGGCCTGGGTAAACACTTTTTACCTTGCAAGAATAATTTGGCTTACTTTTTACGATCGTATGCAATACAGCGTCAAACGCCTCAGTGGGATTAAGGAATACGGAATTGTTCATCACAATATGTTTATTTGTATATTTAGTAATAGCAGAGCTGGTATTTTATGTGTATACCAGTGGTGAAGGGTACATATAACTTGATTCCTGCCGGCTTCCCTTACATTATTTATGTGAAATCTAATTACCATTAGAACGATTTGCAGACTGTATTTATGCATATTAGTACCTATATTATGTTGCACATCCCTAGGTAGCATGGTGCAAGCACTCTTTCAGTTTGAAGAAAAAATTGGACATGACTATTGCTGGCCTAATATCTAATGTTTGGAGCATTGTAGCCAATTAATTACTGAGCATTAGGATACTTAACATCTTCACTCATGATGGCGAGCGTAGTGGGGTGGCACGTAGTACTTTGTAATTTAAACTTCTGTATTGTGTTGTTACTGTTTTTGAGCGATCGCGTCGTTTACCGTCAGGGGAAAGGCATGCTCGTCTCGTCTTTTAATTGTAAAAAAAAAAACTACTCTGAAATATATTATGGCTATTGTTGTATTGCCTTTTGTTTATGTTTTTTATCTATCATACAGTTATCAAGCATTCCACCGTAATCAATTTTATAATTTCTTTATATTTTTAACATATAAATATTTATGAGTTTATATATGTACAAATATCAATTGATATGGAACAAATGATGTCAACTCTATTTCTGGGTCAAGTTACAGTGCCTTATGATTCATTTAGGTATCTTAGTAACACGTGGCATCGTCGTTTTCCCGTTTAGTTAAGATATATGTATAATGGTAAAAATTATACCAACCTTATGTTTTAAAAAAATAGTATTCATAATTGTATCTCTATCATGTGGATGTAAATTTTGTTATGGGTCCTTTGTTAGCTGAATTAAATAAACAAAATTAAAAATATACTGTCCCAATGCTGGGCACGGGTCACCTATAGGTACTACTAAGATGGTTTAGGCCCTTATGTCAAAATTCTATTATAGAAATCTTGGTAGGTATGTAGACTTCATGATGTTTTCCTTCACCATTAAGTAAATAAATAACTTCCTAAATCTGTCACCGGAATGTTCTCGAACCAATATTCGTTAGCTCTTTCGTCTTTATACCTAGTCTTGCCATAAATATTGTAATAAAGAAAAAAGAAAATTGTTAACTGCAAATAACATTTATTACTTTTACAGTGTGTCAGTTTAATACATAAATATAAAACAATTAAAAATATAAAAAGCTTATTCGAAGTGGTCTCCATTGGCTGCAATACAGTCCTTTAAACGATGAGGCCAGTTATCAATAGAAGCACGCACTCTTTCCATGGGAAAATTCTTCACTGCCAATCGTATAGATTGTTTTAGGGACTCAAATTATCATGGCGTTTAGAGCAAGCTGTACTCTCTAAAACTGACCACAAATCATAATCCAGCGGATTAAGATCGGGACTAGACGACGGCCAGTCTTCAGCTCTGATGAAGTCCGAAACGTTCGATTCCAACCAAGACTGCGTGGACCGAGCTTTATGACCCGGCGCCGAGTCTTGCTGGAAGGACCATACTTGGTTATTGAACATGGTGATGTTAAGGGGCTTAACTACCTTCTCAAGAATGGTATCTTGATACACTTGTGCCGATGTTTTGATACCTTTTTCACAAAAATATGGCTCAGTCACTCCTTCATAGCTAACACCCCACCAAACCATCACTGAAGTCGGATAATGTCCACGTTGCACTCTGTCGACTAATTGGGAAGCTTCCTTAGAGCTTTGAGCATAAATACGGTCATTTTGTTTGTTAAAATGTTGCTCAATTGTAAAAATTTTCTCATCCGTAAACAAAATTTTTCTGTGACCTCCCTTTGCGTACCGCTTCAGTAGTTGTTTCGATTTTACCACCCTATTCTTCTTTAAATTATCAGTTAAGAAATGGCCAGTGCGTCTCTTATAGGCTGCAAGTCCTAAGTCATCTTTTAAAATACGCGACATGGTTCTAGGTGCTATCTTCATTTCCCGAGATAAAATCTTTTGCTTTCGGACAGGATTTCTTCGAATTCTTTCCCTTACTGCTTTGACCACCTTTTTCGTACGAACACTACGTGGACGGCCAGATCTTTTTCTGTCACAAACAGAGGAGGTCTCATTGTACCTATTAATAGCCCGGTACACAAACATTTTACTAATACCAAGTGTATGGAGAGTTTTAAAAATTGCATTTGGCTCCATACCTACTTTGTGTAATGCTATCACAGCGATTCGGTTCTCTTTATCACCCCACACCATTTTAATATCGCAAAATATTTTACAATGTATTGGCGCCAAAATGAGAAAACACAATGAACAATCGTATAAAAATGACAGATTCGAAATTCAAATGTAATATTTTTTTATAATTAAGTGTAACAGTATTTATGGCCAGACTAAGTATAGTTATAAACGGTAAGCGATTACCATTTCCGCGCCCGTTTCCTCTATACCTCACTCGGATACGTGCCATAATATACATAATTATACATTCCTTTAGTAGTCAGACAATTTATCTTATAGCGACGTATAAAAACTGAAGACATTATTTGTTTGAATGGTATAATCTCTGAGATTACTGGCCGGTTTTAAAATTTTACTAATAGATCTATCTATTAGGTTAATTTTTATCTAGAGAGGAGATATGCAGGCGAAGCTGAGAGCAATAGTTCCTCATATTATAATTTTTTATTATTTTTAAAACATCTGCGTATGTGTATTTAGATATTTCATGATGTAATAATATGAAACGAGTTTATAGCTACATCATCAGTTTATCGAATGCAAATTCAAATCTCTGGCATTTATCTTTTAATTTAGTACGTGCACTATAGCCTAGTTGGGAATGGAACGGACTGGAAACGAATGTCCACAGGTTCAAGACCCAACCCACCTCTGACTTTTCGAAGTTACTTGGGTATTATTTATCAATTATAGCTCGCTTTAGCGGTGAAGGAAAATGACGTGAGGACCTACGCACCTAAGAATACTCAAAAAAGAAACTAGATGATGTGAAATCGGCCAAACCGTACTAAGCCAGCGTGATAGACTAAGACCTAAACCCTCTCAGCAGTAAAGGCCCGTGCCGTGCAGTGGGACAGTATATAATACAGGGCTGATATTATAATTATATTGTAATCTAAAGATTATTTTTTATACTTACAAGCTTCGGAATTCGTCAATAACCTCTACACCCGGCCACTCAATCAAAACCAAATACAAGACAAATAGACATCAAAGGAACAAACACTCCACGATCTCCCAAGATTAATACCAAATACGGAATTAGTGCAATAATACTGTCTCCCGCCGTTGCCAGGCAGCGCCCTAGCTCGCGACCCCAACCTGTCATAAGTTATGGTTAAAGCCTTTCGCATACTATGCAACTTGAAAAGAAAACAGAGTAGTAATATATTTTGGAATAAAATATATATAGGGTCATTTTGACATTGCTTTACTGAATGAAACCACATACTCGTCTTCACCTTTTCTGACATTATGCCAAAAAATCATCCAGTAATAACTAATATTTTCACCAAAAATCTTGTTTTTTTTTTTGTGATTTTTTTATCTTTTTGTAGTTAATTGCGATTATGGCGTGTGAGTGAGTGTATTTCTGATTGAAAGTATGAAGATGCCACAGTAACGAATTCTCTTAAAGTAATAGTAGTGGTATAGAGCGCGTAAAATTAAAATTACTTTATATTAATATTAATTTTATTCGAAACTTACACTTTTTTATGTTACATCTACGGCTCAAGTACCTAACTTATTTTAAACAGTAATTTCGAAGTAGATAGGTATGTGGTTTCATTTAGTAACGCGATGTCAAAATGACCCTGTATATGACATTATTATTAGATCGGTCTGGAAATCTTTGTTATTCAGTATTAGACATAATCAACCTTACTTATAAACTTGTTTTAGCGTTAAGAGGTGATTAAGAATTGCTTAAATAGCTGTCAAAACATCACCGGTTTCCTAGTTTAAACCTTATTACGAGGCAAGATGGTGGGTTTTGACTTACAGCTGATAGAGTAAATTTGTGTTTTTTAACTAAGCGTAACTTTACGAAATTTTTAAAAATAAGACTGCTTGTGGCTAATCAATCATACTTCATTTCTATGTTAAGAATGCGTATGTGTGCGCACGGAAGATTTTGGTCATTTGATTTATATAATATGGCATGTCTGTACTATTTTATTAATCTTTGTAGAATGCCAATTATATTAATAAAGTATTATTAAACTGTCATGTTGCTCTACCAACCGTAATTTAGCTTTAAGAAGGTTCAGACTTAGCTGAAATATCGAGGTGATTGGTAACGAACGGTACAATTAAAGTGTGTAGCTAATTCGACAAACATAATATGCAAATTAGGTAATTTATTTCACACCTTGTTTCAACGTAACCGAATGACACAACGATTTGTTGCAATTTGAACTGCATTGAACAACGCAAATCAGCAATTTTTCACAAGTTTGGCAATCTAGTAATTTGACCAAGTCTAAATTACGATGTAATTGTAGTTAACTGATATTTTGATCTTTACACCTATACAATTTTTTTTTATTGTTATATTATTTTCCAATAAAATGTCGACTGATAAGAAATGATTACTTCTTGACAGTCGACGCAATTATGCCGGCCTGTTGAAACCGGATGTACACAGACTGATTCCGGAATGCGCAACACTTACGTGAGCTACTATGGCGTGTTTTAACACCTTGTGTACGGTGATCGCTCTCCGGGCGGATATAAAATATATCCTACCACCAGCAAAACTCATGCGCAATTCCCACAACAGAATAATAAATAAAACAAGAGAACTATGTAACTCGTACTTATAGATTACGAAGGAAAAATACGCAACAGGAAAATGACAAATACCAACAAGCGTGGATAAAAATAACATCATTATTTATAGCAGAAGGCCATATGTGAGTTATTCGCATAAGGGAAGGAAACGTTTGTAAGGGAGTTTAGTCAACATAGCTTACACTAATCACTAAACACTAGTGTAAAAATAAAAAATAAATTATCGAAATTGGTTCACCAATCAAGAGATCTGAGGTAACAAACAAACATACAGTCAAATTGAGAACCTGCTCCTTTTTTGAAGTCGGTTAAAATACACATACAAATGTAAATGATAGTTTAGATTCACTAATTGCCTTCGTTAAGCTCTTCCATATAACAATGTCCAAATTAAACCTATTATTAACTCAAAATCTACTTAAACATCCAATATTCGGCAATGGATAGGCCGTTCCCGAATCAAGCCATACGTTTATGCTTGTATTGTGTTGTCAAAAATCGATAAGCACGCATGTGAGAGCATTGATACGAATATCAGACAACGATAAATGAACATTTTACTCCATATTTTCATATTTACACAGCTTTTATTATATGTGATATATAATTTATTACCTATTTAATTTTTTGTACCTCTACTACTGCACAATCGTCTTAAAAATTAATCAGTTTAGCAGTGGTGAAGAGTAATATTTTCCGAAAGAGAACCCGACACGACGTATAGGTACTACTAATATGTTTACTGCCATTTTAAGCGCAAAAGCGGTATGTCAGGGAAACCTTATATCGAGATAATAGAAGTTTTGTAAATATAGTTTTGTATGTAAAATTGAGATAGAGGAACTTTTTTATGGATTTTTTTAGCAAGTTCTAAAGAAGATACCGTTATTTAGAGAAGTTCGTTGAATGAGTATTTGTTTAAGCTGTCTGACGACATAAAAATCAAGATTTTGTTTTTTTTTACCGCTTTTGAGCTTAGCACGGCAGTATAAATGCGGTTTACAAATCGTTTAAAAATAATTATATTTTATACGAAAGGTAAGCCAACAAAAATCTGGTTATATAGACACTTAGTCACTGGAATTTCGCTAATATTGCAATTGTTATGTGGATCATACTTATTACTTACTATCCACATACAACTCCTCGAGCGAGACACACGCCAAAACAAGGTAATTCTATAGATAAAAATCGATCGCGATTTTATTGTGTTGAAAACTTAAATAATATAAAAGTTTATGTATACCTATCAGTGTATCAAGCTCCTTACATTTTATAAAACGAAGTCCCCCGCGTCTGTCTGTATACGATAAACTCAAAACTACCGAACGGATTTCGGTATGAAAGTAGTTTGAGTCAAACTAGGACATAGGATAATTTTGTCCCGGGAACAACGGTTTTACCCGTAAGTGGTTTTTCTGGTGGTAGGTCTCATATGCGAGTGTCCGCCCGGGTAGGTACCACCGCAATGTCTATTTCTGCCGCCAAGCAGCAATGTGTAGTCACTGTTGTGTTCCGGATTGAAGGACATTGTAGCCAGTGTAACTACTGGACATAATGAGACTTAACATCTCATGTCTCAGGATGGCGAGCGCAGTGGAATACTAAACAATACTTTGTAATTGAAGGTGTTGGATGATGTTTATACTGTTTATGGATCGTATCGCTTACCATCAGGGAAATGGAAAGCTCGTCTCGTCATTCAAAGCAATAAAAAAAACGAAACCGCAAGCAAAAGCTGATAAATATATAAACAACTTCACTAATTACGGTAAATGAAAAACGATTATTTATAACAGGATTCTAAAAAAAATCGCTTAGCAACATTTTTTACTTTCGAGCTAGTGGTTGTTTCGCGTGTGACCAGCCTAAAACGTTCCCCTACGAACTATCCGCGTTGATATTAGAACAATAATCTGTTGACGGATCCTCTTTGACGACTGCTCGTTAGAGCAAATTCGGTTCGTATCGCTGGTGATTGTTATTGCTTTGATTGTGTTGTTCTTATGCCGTAGTTAGTTATCTTTCCTTGTAACAATTGTATGTAATATTGTTAATTTTGCTAGCAATCCCTAATGAATAAAATAAAAGTAGTGTTTTGAAATATCGCTATTGGTCGAACTTTACTTAATTATGTTTAAATTCTAAAGTTCAATATATTCAGTTGTTTCTTTTTAAAGTAATTGGAATACAAGCATCATACAGCCATGAACGTGGCCAAAATGCGTAATTTTTAAGACTATCCTGCGCTAGCATTTTAATTTAAAAAAACAATAGAATATGGAGTTCTTGTCTTGTATGGAAGAACCACCATGCCATTCATGTAGACCTAGTACTATTCTGACTATAACTGCCTACATCGTATGAGGAAGGAAAACATTATACAGTAAATATTATAGTTATTTATTTATATATTATACCTACCATTTCCATACTTCACGCATACATATTTATGGACCAACTGTTTTATATGTGGAATCTGGATTGATTGATAGTGTATAGCTTCGTTAAGTTCAACTTCACATTTTGATACTTTACAAATAAAACGAAAGTAAATAAATATTAAGAACATATCTTCCCAATTTAAATTATTTATTGTATTCAAGATAATCGATAGATCCGAATGGAAATGAAACTAACTACTATGTATTTACGTACCTATTTCGCCTGAATATGGTAGAGAACCATATTATAGTTTTTAATTATCTGCAAGCTTGCGCAATTCATTGATGCTTCCCGTCTTTGAGTCTTCCCCTTCGAAGGCAAATAAAGGCCAAACATTTGGACAGCGTTCAATATCGCGACGAAATCCCCGAATATTGGAATTTGGGTATTCTGGGCTTGATAGCGCGGAAGATTGTGTTTGGAGATCGATATAGAATTAGATAGGTTTTGGAATAGGTATTAGAAAGAAAAACAGTTTTATTTCTTTCAGAATTAAGCACTGGACCTTAATAATAACATTAAAGCAAATATGTCAATATCTTTTTCCACTCTACAGCGATCGACGGAATTATGTCGGCCTATTTTATTGGAAGGACATTTAATACCAAAACGTAAAACTAAAATACTGCAACAACTATCTCTTTATTAACCACAAAAATCTTATGATCGTAAAAAATACGAGTATATTAGAAACTTAAATCGCACACACCTACTTTCACATACAATAGAATCCAATTAGATTATTTTTCAGTTTCAATGACAAATTTAAAACTCACTTACTTATTATAAGAAAATTGAATAAAAAATTTGAATAATTTTAGTTGTAATATATTTAAAGTAATAACCGCATGTCCGATGCCATTTAACGTACTCAAATTGTGAAAAGAGAGTGAGCACCCGTAAAACGTACGGAGCGACATCATCGTGAAATTACGACAAAGCTTCTTAAATAAAGATTACAAAAAAGTATTCCAAACGTTAACTGGAGTAACTTGCCATCGGTTCACTTAGCTATCTTGGGGCCTTATTCTAAGACAGTGTTAACTCGTAAAGCCGTGTCAAGTTTCGTGAAATTAGTTTGAAATGATATTCTGTATATCAATTTCTATTGTCTTAAACGCGACGCAATGCGTTACGTACTTGTTACTATCAAAATAACAGACATAGAGAATAAGACTCCTGGTCATAAAGCATCATATACTTAGAGTATAAAACAGTAACGTATGGAGTCGGTAATTATAATTCCGCCTTTCTCGGAAGCCGATACCGCTTATCACCGGGTTCCCACGCATCACGCGCGAACACGCTGCGTATCACTCTTCGCTGCGATATTGCCGCGTTGCTTTTACAGTTGTACTTCGACACAAAATTAAAAATTACTTTACATTAAACGTTATGTAAAGGATATTCTTCACCACTGCTACATATTTCACTATCGGATGGTATCATTTAAAAATGATGTAGTTCCGCAAACATGACTTCTTTCGAGATTTCCAAAGACCTAAATATTCGAAACGTTTCCCGAATCTCAATTCCTTTTCTTTAAAAGCCGACATTACAGCCATTGCTCTTCTCATATTGTTTATAAACTGTACTTACAAGTTTTCCTATTTATGGAATATTGTACTATTTAATATTCTTCTGAAACAATCTTCAATACACCGACCAACCCTATCAGGTTTAGGTTCATAGAAATAGCTTACAAGCGACCAAGCTATAACCGTTAAATAACTAAGTGCTATGTACGCGCATAGAATCGTTCCGCGAAAGAGACCTCAAGCGAAAGTCCTCGCTAACGCTAACGCAACGTTATAATTTCACTGTCTACCCACTTTACTACTCGCGTACTGACTGCAAAAAAAAAGTATTATTATTTTTCATTAAAAATGATAGGCCAAGACCAATTTAAACTTGCAAATAGAGTCTTGTTTTTGTCGTGGTTAATTCTGGTTTGGTTCGGATTAACCGGTAATCGAATTTTGGACGGCTCGGACATAGGTATAAGCTGTTGCTAGTATATTAGTGTACCGTAAGCTGGATTCTAGATGCGAAATCGAGTTTACGGATTAGTCAGCGAGTTATCGGACGAATCAAACAATAGTAGATTTAAGGTCTGTTTAGGTTTAACAGGTTTTTGTCGCCACGTTGACGAGCAAAACATTAAATGCTAAATAAATTAACATATACGACCGATTAAAAATATCTGACTCAGAAAAATACTGTTTTGCTACGCAAAGGCATTGAGAACAAGGACTGTAATAAAAAATATCTTATCTTTAATACATGTTTGTATGATGATGGAAGGAAACAGCCAATCAAATACACTTCAAATATAACCTTATATTTTAACACAAAAAGTTTATAAATCAACGCCGAAACGAGTCCAAAGGAAGTGTCAATTATCATTACAAACGACTAACTGTTGCGCTCGGGCCTCGATATTAAAGCTGTCTGTGTAATTAATTGTCAATCTTTATTTAGAACGAGCTATGAAATTAAAACTCGTCCCTTAGCTATCGCTGTGGACATTGCATCAGTTAATTTAGTTAATTGAAGAGTTGTAACAGATGCTTTGTTATACACTTGACTTTATAGTACCGGATAGTTACATGTAGTACAAATTTAAGGTCTTATAAATTATTATATTTGCAATAGTAAAATATTTTTTTTTTTGCGTACGGTACCACGTCTCAGCTTAGTTTTTCAGCGCGGCGCAGCGAGAGTGGAGTGGGATTATACATAATTGTGTGTTTATTTAGGGTTTCCTGGCAGACGGCGCGCGCCTCCTGCGCGCCCTGCCGCCTTGGTACGTGCCGCGTAATTATATCTGATGGGGGACACGCGGGGGCCGCGGGGGACGCGGGCGTCGAGGGCCGCTGTCCCCGCACCACCTGACAAGTTTCGAGTACATCGGCAGCTTTCAACTATTTATTATTTAATGAGGGACGGCGAGGTTTAGGTACTTTTTTAAAAGTTATTGCGCTAAATTGTACCTTATGTGACGTTAAAACTGAAGCGTTTCGATGAATAATTTATTATTATGATATTGGTACGCATTCTTAGGGAATTTTGCAAACGAAACCTACCACCCAGGAACGTAGCTTGGCTATAAAATATATTAAATATTATCAAAGTACGTGCGTACTTTATATTTAAGAATGCTTTCATTTGCTAATGCGATGCGTCTACTTTACTTTATAACTTCTTGAAAACATTACGCTTCGTGATAAAACACCGAGCGTCTGCTCGTATATTTCATTTGATGAAAACTGAGTACATATTATTTATTTCCTTTTTACATTTATAAAAAAAATATGAGACGATATGTTAGTAACATATTATGCGATTTGTCAGTGTTGAAAACATTAGGAGACAAGTATTGCAAAGGTTTTTATTGAACACACGCACACATACACTGACATTCACTCCTTTAATCCCTGAAAAGGGTAGGCAGAGGCGCAATAATATATAAATATTGTTACTGGCTGTCCTATAATAAAACAATGAAAGTGAAAATGTACTTATTTCGAAATACCAAATTTACAGTAACCTATAGTCTTCACATTAGGCAAACTTCGTATAATAAATGAATAAGTAGTAATACAAACTTTCGCCATACTCAGATGGCATATAGATGGTAAATATCATTCAACATACTACATAGCAAGACAAATTCAGTCTTACTTATAAAAAACTAGCGACCCGCCCCGACTTCGCACGGGTGCAATGCTGACTATTTAATGGATGTTATTATACATATAAACCTTCCTCTTGAATCACTCTATCTATTAAAGAAAATCGCATCAAAATCCGTTGCGTAGTTTTAAAGATTTAAGCACACATAGGGACAGAGAAAGCGACTTTGTTTTATACTATGTAGTGATTCGCAAAACCATGCTTAGTTGAAAACAAATTTACTCGATCAGCTGTGAGTAAAACCCGCCATCTTGCCTATTAATAAGGTTTAAACTAGGAACCCGTGATGTTTTGACACCTATTTAAGCAATTCTTAACCACCTCTTAACGCTAAAACAAGTTTATAAGACTGTAAATCACTATTTCAATATGAACAACTAACGTTTATTAGTGGCTGGTGGATAAACGAGTGACTTATGTCAGAGGCCGCCATATCTATCCTAACAATAAGTCTGTCTCTAGGATATGTCATTCCCATACATAACGTTCTAAGGATTATAGAAATGCTTATTGGCTAGCGGCTACGGCTATAGTCTAGATATTGTAGTACTAAAAGTCAATCATAATTAAAACCTATGACACAATCGAACCTAAAGTCTGGACTCTTTTCCAAATAAAGGGCGGCAATTTGGAGGGAACGTTGGGTTCATGTAAACTGTTACGTTGCGTTACAGGAGCGGGAGGGGGAGTTCGAACAACGCGTGATGTATTATTGCATTTTTTTTATTTTAAAACAATAACAAAGGTATTATAGCGATTTTCCGGTACTTACGAAAAAAAAATTTTAGAGTTACATAACTTTTTGAGTGGGACGCGGGCGTACAGGAAAACGTTACGGCTTTACACGGGGGGGGAGGGGGACTCAAAAATCTTCAAAAATTGCGTTACGTAATACTTGAACCATCCCTAAGAACAGTTTGTTACATTTTACACTATTCTTTAAATTACTAGTTGTTTTTATTTATACCTATCTTGCTATCTGGCATAAAAACTAAGCTAATACAGGGCTGTTACTAGTTGTATTTATTTATATGTTGTTATCTGGCTGCTAATACAGGGTTGGTTACCCGTCGCGTCGGGCGCGAGATTGCCCGCGCCTAATGAAGCGATCTGCCTACCCGGTGCCCGCGTCATTACTCATTAAGCCGTGAGCGTTGCTGCTGGACACTCGCGTACAAAATACTTGTAAAATGCTGTTTCGTTTGGTTCGGTGCTAGAAATTAAAAATGGTTTTAAAAAATAATAGCATTAGGGGAAAAAATCGTCAGCTTAAATATATTTGTCTATTTGCACCAACTTATAAAGATTAGTTAGAAAAACCAAAAAAATACTCAATTATTCATTGTTGTGATGCACGATTGTAAGAAACGAATCGTTTCCCTTTAATATGTAAAAACAAATTCAGAACGATTTATCATGATAACACAACAAAATATAGAAAATGTTGTTTATCTAATGATAATCTAACACTAAACAGTAACCGTACCCTATTTTGTTTACCATATAACAATCACTATAAGCACTACGCTGCGCTCAACACAAAATTCCTAAAAATAGAGCCACGTAAGGCCTAATTTAAGTCACTGTTTTATTTAATTTATGAGCTTACTAGGTACAAACTTGTAGATATCAGTCACTATATTGTGCAAATCCTATTATAATAATAAGACCTATTAATATGGTGTTAACGATAGTGCAATACCGCGTAAGTCACAAAAATCATTATCAATCCCAAATTTAGTATCGTATCAATCTCAATTTAGCAAATTCCGTCACTACCCACTACGATAGGTATAAATAGTGGTAATATATTAACACTTGTGTCGCAGTCTGTACGTCAGTAACGAACTTAATCATCTTCCTACTGCGTTTTACACGACGAGGAATTAAAAGGAATTTAGATAATACATGTGCTGGGAACGAATTGACATTTGACATGGCGATGGGCACCGCCGATAACCCAGTGGAGCAGCTCGCAGACAGTACTGTAAGTAGAGCTACTGTCAGTGCGTAACCGGATAAATTACTTATTAGTGTTGAGTGTTAACCGCACAAGGTTTTGTTACTGTCTTCGCTTCTTCGTTTTTGTATTAAATGGTGTTTAGTGCTGAATTGATTAAAAATATTAATTGGCAAACTTTAAAAGTTTGACAAATCCTATTATATTTCAACAACGATCCCAATCGCTTTTTTCGATCTATCTCAAAAATGGACCAATCCGAACAAAGTGTTTTTGACATGCTTACAAATGAGTTATTTTGATTGGTTCATTCTGTGAATCGGATTGAAGATTGAGATAGGGATCGTGTATTGAAAACGGCTGTCCGTGTTCGATATGTATATTTTCTATACCTTACATTACTAAAAGTGAAAGAGCATAACAAATATCTAGCTTTTGGCGGTGCATATTACCTTCAGATCTTACAAATTGTTTTGACGTATCATAAGTGCAACTTTGTTCGCCTACGTGATAAATAACGTATTTTTTTTTTAGTTCAGGTTCGGTTCCGTGCCATCTTAGAACAACATACCCCGGGGCCATATGCGTTGAAGAAGGCCACCGCGGGTTTTGGTTGGTATGCCGGTGTAGGGTATACAGGGGTTAGGGACTCGGACCATTACTTGCTCGGATGATGCTATACTCCCGAGTGTTGACATTGGACCGTAAGACTGGTGAAACCATCATAACCTTTCTACTCACCCTCCAAGTGACGGTAGCAATAACGCCCGCGAAAAAAAAATTAAAAAAAGATTTTGCCCGCGAAAAAAAAAAAATATTCCAACTTATGCACTATAATAAAATAACGTATTGACGTTATTTTATTATATTGCATTTTTATCGAATAATCATATCTCTTTCGTTGGTTTTCGGCATCCGACATGAGATTGACCACCGTACACAAGTACAACACATTCGGACAACACATCGCGTTCCGAAATCAGTTTTGGTTGGATTTGGTTCATTAACAGATTATAATCTTTCATCAATCGAGCTTTATGTGGACGTCACTGCACTTGCCATTGGTTGTAGTGGCATCCTATACCCGTATAAATATAGTCAATTAACCATGTCAAATTGCTTTATTGCAACTTAATATATTTATTTCCAGCCGAGAATCAAACCCACAGCCCACAAACCCTAACAGCGTGTTGTAAGGACGGCCCTACGATAACACGACCTTCGGCTGCTGCTAAAAACACAATGCCATTATACGTGGGCTGCGAGAAAAAACTTATCAGCGCAGCGGGAAGTGTCGATAGGGATGGGGGACTGTCGATGAACTTGAGTATAAACTTATATCGATAATAATAAGAATTTTATTTTACTACTTATGAAATTTTTAAATATTTTCTAGCAATATATTAGCCAAAGTTAGATGCAATTAATTATTAGTTTAAATACAATAAATTACCTATCTAAATATAAAATTTTAATAAATAAAGACGCCTTATATCTTTTTCTTAAAGATTAAAGAACATTAAACAATAAATAAATAAAAAAGGAAATAACAATAAATTATGTTAATTACATTTTATTTTTATTAAAACATATTAGAAAAAATGTGAAGGCGATTTTCTTCGCATAATAACCATTAATCAGATAACACATATTAAATGTACAATTTCGTATATTTCCCTTGATCCACAAATTTATTAACGTTTCGAGTAAATCATTAAAACGTGAGAATAAGAAAATAATAAAAAATCCCAGCGCTAAGATGATGTAACGCCTGTGGAACCAGTTCCGTTTCGAGTCCAGTTTCGCTCGTGTTAGAAAAAATAATGAATGGTCGAGTATCGGATTACGAGTCGCTTTGAATTCTAGTAAAACAATCTGTCAATTTAATTAATGTTATTTAATAACAAGAATCTAGCGGTTATAGTGAAACATAGAGATTCGACCTTTGTTAAATTGTAGATAATTTCTCATAGCATAGACACCTCAGGACGAACACAATGGCAGGATGTCCACTGCTCAACACTCAGGGTAAATTTACTAAATAGGCAAATATATTCCTTTTCTTCTCGTCTTATTCGCTGCAGTAGAATTACGTAACTATTGCAACTTTAAAGTGCTTTTGCAATAGCAACATCACATTCTTCAAACAGGCAAATTTATTCGCCTGGCGAGGGTCCATCATCTCTCGTCAGTCGACACTCTATCTTAACTCTACTCCACCTACCATCAGGTGTAGAGGGTATACTTTGCCAACCACATAAAAATCATAAAAGAATGAACAGACAAGCAGCGATATAAGCACTGACCATTATAGCCCGTATCAATAAGGTATTATAAGATCCGATATCCAATGACTTAAAATGATACCGTGCTTGCATTAAATTATTTCGCGATTCAAACATAGCGGAACAAGACGACTTGCTGTATCGTTTTTGTTTTTTTGAAAATTATGGAACCAACTCAACTCAACAATAATTCCAAACCCGATAAACCCATTATCGATAACGCCCCGTCCCTATTTTTTTTGTGTCGCAGGGCGCTACCTGGCCGGCGAGCGGTGCGCGTAGGTAACCGATTCTGAGAAACGCGATAATGCCCCGAGAGCGTCTCCATCCGATCCTACTGCTGTAACTTGCATTAGGATTGTATTTAGGAAACATCGGACTAGTCACAATTGGACTGAGTAGCGTGATGTTCTGCGATCTTTTTTGAAGACAGTCTAAAGGCGGTTGTAATATTGTCTAAGGAATCAAACTGTAAGTCCAATGCTGTATCTATAATTTCATTTTTTGAAATGCCTAATGGCTACCCCTGTCAAGTGTCAACCATTGATAATGGTGGTTATTAAATAGCCGATCTAGGTACTAGGTTTACTCTTCGCTTTAAAAATATTAAGTACACTCATTTCATCATTTTCAAAATACCCTTAGTTTTCTTATGTTTATGCGAATGTTAGATATTGAAATAAAACTATTTAGCGGATTAAATCGCGGTTTCGCCTTCGCGCTCAGACCACGAAGGCTGCCTTCGAAACGTCGGAAGAAAATTATAATATAAAAGCCGCGATAATATCCGCAAAATATTTCAATACCCTCAGTTATGAAGAATACATTTCACAAAAGCAATACCAAGCTAATCGAATTACGTTTAAAATCCATACCGAGAAACCTTTTAACTCTAACGAACTGTCTAATAAATCCATTTCACAATTAATCTTCGGCCGAGTTAGGTCATTGTTACCTAAGCACTAGACCCGAAGGTTGCTGTAAACTAGTGCATTTAAATCGTGAGCGAAGGCTGATTGCATAATAATTCAATAGTACATTTAGTTAATGATTCAGGGTCGGCCTGTAGGCTGAGTTGATGGACGCCAAGTCGTGAATGTCAGTTGAGAACGTTAGAGTTCTTGTAATGAGAAGTGTTGAGATGTGGGCTTTAAATACTATACGGGGTCATTTTACACTATCATACAGAATAAGGGCCCAGAAAGTAAAACTGGAGTTTTTGACAAAAGTATTCGTTATTTGAGGACGATTTTTGACACAATGTTAGTAGAGATTGACGATTAACGCATGTCGAAATGACCTGGTAATTGTATTATTATCTTGATTATATAATATTTAAATAAACAAAGCTGTACTCTCGCAAAGTCCACATTTGATGTGAGACGCATACTACGAATTAAAACTTAAGAGGAGTATAACCACTATCATAATAACAGTTTCAGTGAAGTAATAATTCTGTTAACCTTCTGAAGCTTGCGATATGGCCAGAATAATACCATCAATATATTCTACAGCTTCCTTTGAGCTATTGAAATAAGCAGGTAAATAATTTTCATAGTGCTAATATAAAGTTAGCAAGAAATGAATCTCTTTTAATTTATATGACCCTAGTCTTTGTGTGGTATAATATATTTATGAATAACACTAACCTTAAATCATAATATTCTTAAAGCTAAATGCCTCGTTCTATCCCTGCCTTCAAAGAGAGCGCTCACTTCAAAACTCAAATTCCCTACATCGCCTACTTACCATAATGTTAAGACTTAAAAACAAATGCCCGAAATACTTTAACCCTTAATTTGGCAAAGTATAAAATACTATAAAACCTGAATTTTGTCATCAGAAATGTTATTTATACACATAAAACGACTATAGAAAAATTTGAAAAAAAATCTGAAAAGCTTGGTTTTCCTGAAAACTCATGTATGCCACAACATACACCGCCAACTACTCAAGAATATAAACCGTAAATGTGTTGTATGCAGGGGCATACATTGCCAATTACTGTAGGTACTGACTACGTATGTAAAAAAAAAACAACTATTATATTTATTATTTATTTTTATAAAAAAATACATAGAAATTACGTAGGCACATGGTAATCTAGTTGACAATTACGGGAATTTTTGCCAGTTACGAAACTTGCTTTTGTCCCTTTGTATGGGATCATCATCTCATCGATGCTGAATCTCTTTTCATTTTCTTGAGCTAAACAATTGTCTCTTATTTTTTGCGCTAACGGTCTAACTTTATAGTATCTATCAGAATCTTGTACATTGTTGTCAACAAAATGTAAAAAACGACGTATTTGTTGATAACGTTTTAGTGGCATCAAATCAGCCACAAGTTTGTATCTATATCGCAAACTCTAATAATCAGTATAAGACGGCATGCTTACAACACCCATAATGATATGAATCGCTAAAAAATCCTGTAATTCGTCTTCAGTCAAACCCAGAGTAGGTCCAGTTTGAGATATTGCATACGTATTTGTTTGTTCGACAATATCTGTCAAAATGTCTGGGGAAAAAAACTTGTAGAAATACTCCAGGGGAGTTAGGACTGTGACGCTCCCGATAGGTTCCGATTCCTCTTCTATAGAAGCCACGTGTCGAAACACAGCTTTTTTCCAATTATAACTAAGAGTAAACTTTTGCATTCGTCTAGGCCGTTTAGCAACATGAACAGTGGGACGTTGTGATCTTGTTTTTCTGGAAATATGTGATGTGGAGGAGGCATTCGTCGACATGCTAGGTGTTACCAAACCAGGGGGTGCATTAGGTGCAATTAGTGTAGCAGTTGCAGGAGTAGCAGGGGTTGCAGGCGTTGCGGGAAATGAGGGAATATCACTCAGTACTGGTACTTGACTAAAATTCGGTTCTAGAGATGGGCTTGAATAAACATTTTGGAAAATTTGGTGTAAGGCGAACATTTTCGCTGGTGGGGTCTTCATCATCTAGAAGATTAAGTCTTTCTAAAGAGCTATCAATTGAGGGTGCAGAGGAGCTGGACATGAAAAGCGGTGTGTGCACACGTATTTCGTCTTCAATATCAGAATGTTCACTATCATCAGAGGGTGCATTTTGAGCAGGGACAAGCGCTAAAATTCTACCACCACGAGTTTCAAGCTTTTGCTGCAGACAAAGAAAAAAATGCTAATATACAAACTAAGCAAAGCAAAACCCTAAAATTGGCAATGTATGCCCTGACATACAAATTAAATAGGGGTATTTTTTTACAAACTTGGCAATGTATGTCACAGCATACATCATGTTAATATCCAAAATAACACCAATGTAAGAAGTTAGAACTGCAAACTTATTAGACAAATTATATAATCATGATATCAAGCATAGGATTCAGTCGTGAAACTTTTCCCAAACTGGGTAATAATCAATAAAATTATATAAATAACTTGGAGAGAACAGCTGACGGCCGCCGGTACGCCATTTTCGTCAACTAATGTCAAAACTAGTGATACCAGATACCTGTTTTATATTTTCTACTAAAAGTTGTTTAGGTTGCAAGGTGATAAAAATATAATTTTACGTTATTTATGTATTTTCTAATACAAAATATTTTTTTAAAGTTGATGTATGTTGGGGCATACATTATCAAATTAAGGGTTAAACTTTTCACATTAGATATTTATCAAGCTTTCGAGGCCGCGTACGGTTTTTTTCCCTCCCACGGATGTAAACACGGTATATGTATTTAAATATAATCGCTACGAAATTAATTAGTTTTGATTAAACTTGTTCACAAATAACTGCATACTAACAACGATAATAAATAAACACAACCTGCATCTAAATCAATTCAATTAATTCATGTATTTTACAATTCGAATTCTATTAAATTTACAATTGAAAATGAATTTAATTGAATGCGGGTGAAAAATAGCGGTAATTAAATTTAATGCATCAATTTACAATTACTAAATACAGTTTTTAATTGGGTACTTATTGTGTTGTGTAGATAAGCCTGCGTGGCGGGAGGCCGGGAGTGCGCGAGTGTCACCTCACGGCCAGCCTCTCACTCGCGAAGGTTACAGAACAGCAGGAGACTACAGTAACGCGACCACCACAAAAAATATATCAATAAATTATTTGGTTAGGTTATTGTGGTTTGACATTTTTTCATTTCATAGGAAATCTAAACGTTTTTGTGCATAGACAATTTGTGAATCTGATTAGGTTTTGTTGGGCTCGCTCTCGTTGATTTGAGCTCATTTAAGCCATAAAGTGTTCGCAGTTTGGTTCCCAGGTGAGCAGCCTAGCATTTTTATACGTCATAAACTGCATAATAATTATTAATTAATGACAATATATAGTCAGTACTAATCTACGACACACACATAGCATATCAAAAATTCCAGAAATAAGCTTATTCAAACTAGCACAGCAATCAAAAATCAATCTCTATACCTTTATAACACAGTACAGATTAGTCTACAAAGATTCTGAATCAAAAAAATAGAATTAAAATACATATGAACTTAATGCTGTATTCACCGCCTATTGAGCTAATAAGACGAGATGCCTCCGCAACCTACATGTAGGCGAGTCGGCCGTTGAATACGTTATGCGGGGAACATCGTCAGTCGCCAGTCGCCACAATTACCGAAGCAACAACTAAGTGATATTACAGTATCGGAGAACACCTGGTACCGAGAACTGTATACTTATGATATCTGAAAGTCCAAAACAGGTGGTTTGTTGTAAAAATTTTGGGGCAAAATTTTCCGAAACCAGTACACTTGTGATAACTCCAGAATAAATGTTTTTTGTAGGTACTTTGTGTACATACATTGTTATTATTATAACGATTGATCTGTAAAAACTGTATCATAATATTGATTGTACTTTATTTAAATTATTTAAAAATGCCACGCTGGCGTAGTTGTATTGTTATGCGACTGCAGTGTTGAAGTCTCGGGTTCGATCCCCGGGTCAGGAAAAGTGATATTGGCTACTACAACAGCTCGGACTCAGGAATACACACGAAGAAAAATGGGCGGATAGGGATAAAAGGCGTGATTGTCTGTATGTTGGAATTTGTAATGTAAAAACCTTTGATAGTTGAATGATGAAGAATATTTTGCTTACCAATGTTTTATAGGTTCTCGGCGTAGTGACTCCACTACACCTGAAGGTAAGAAGTTAGGTCCAATGGAAAGTCGACTGGCGAGAGATGATTACCCCTCGAGAGTCGACACAATTATGCCGCCCTGTAAAAACCATATACAGAGGCTGATCCCGGAACGCGACACACATTACAAATTGTCTATTATCCATTTTTCGATAAATCTAAGTCATCAATAAAACTAATTCTTCATACCTAAGCATGTATCACAACAGTTGCTCGACACACTACCCACAAGCTGTGCAGGTGGTTAATTTATAGAGTTATGCCCCGCGGCGTACAATGTGCATCGTTTGTATGCGCCTATGAATAGTTGTATATACCTTGTACTAGATTATTCAGATTGGCTTCTGTATACAAGCTCACGCGTTTGCGCTCGAAGGGTTAGGCAGAAACGAAACTAGTATATACATATTTATGCAGATAAATGATTGCGGCAAACGCCATATCGGCAAATCTATAACAAAATATGTTAAGAGGAGATAATTCTGAGTTTGTTTGCAGGTTCGTAGAGTATAATATCTGGAACTACTGAACCTATTTTCAAAATTAATTCACTAGTAAGAAGATACATTACTCCTAAATACAAGACGCTATTTTTGACCCCAACAAAATATTTATCCACGGGAAACCTTTATCATGCGGGCGGAGTCTGTAAAACCTATTATAAATAATTTTTGGTTAATTTAAAGGTATAAAAAAGTGCCTATTTCTACCAAGCAGTGTATATACATCATTACTTTCCGATTTAAAGAATAGTAAAGACTGTATTATAAGACGTACGCGATGATCATTCGTAATTTTGTCATTCATAGCTCTGTTTGGTAGATATTGTTACAGCACTCTGCAGCTTGTGTCGTAATCTACATGCTTGTCATCTAGTTCTAAAAGTATTTAATCTGTAACCCGCCTTGGTAGGTACTACCGTAATGTCTATTTCTGTCGCCGAGCAGCAGTGTGTAGTCACTGTTGTGTATCGGTTTGAAGGACATTGTAGCCAGTGTAACTACTGGACATAATGAGACTTAACATCTCATGTCTCAGGATGGCGAGCGCAATAGTTACCAAACAATACTTTGTAATTCAAGGTGCTGGGTGGTGTTTCTATTGTTTATGGCCGTTCTATCGCTTACCATCAGTCTAACGGCAAGCTTGTCTCATCATTAAAAGCAGTAACAAAAAAATTAGAGCATATTTTTTCATATATTTATGGACTGAATCCGCAATATCATTTTTCAACGTACAAATGTATTTGTCATAGCGATGAGTAACAGGAAGAATAATACAATTTAATGAACAGTAGAATAAGAACAAGCCGGGCTTCTGCACTGAGTACCTACAGACATCCTACAGATAGGTTCCGGATGCCTTTGTACTTGATTGGTATTCTAATGCCATACCTAAGCCCGAGTACGTTAGCCGCCTGCCAATTTCGCATGCTCCAAAGAATATATAAACATTTCGTCTTCTGCTATGGTTAAGTTAGATAAAGAAATAAAATTGTATTTTTGTAAGATAATTCGAATTCACGTTTTATTGATAAATAATCACTGCACCAACATGCCGGCTCATCTACCCAATAAATCTGTGCATTTTTTTTTTAATTGCGTACCAATGGAATCAAAATTAAAATTACGTTCGTTACACTGTACCCTATATAACCCGACTAGCGACCCGCCCGCGCGAAAAAGTTTTTCGGGATGAAAGGCCCGCTTTTTATTTCCAAGGAATAAAAAGTAGCTCAATACCATTCAGGAGTAATATCGCTTACTATTAGTGAAAGAATTATCAAAATCGATTGAGTAGTCGCAAAGATTAGCTCCTGCAAACAAACAAACTCGCAAATTTTTTCTTGTTAAACTGATTTTTTACGTTTAAGCGAATGTTAGAATTGATTTCCTTACAATATTATCTATACTAAAATATATATCTGAAGGTATCAGACAAATTAAATCTACGAAACCAATACATTTTAAAAAAAGAAGATATCATTGTCATTTAAGATATCAATTAATATTTAAAGTCGTCGCCACCCTGTATTTCTCGATTTTTCGTGCCAACCCTAACTCTCACTGACATTTCCCGTCGAAGCGGAACAAAATTCACTCCAAGTTCCGAGGAAACTTCCACTGTTACATGAAAACTTGGAACTGCGACGTCATTTTTTCGCTCGCTGGAGAATAACCTGCCATTTTCCTTGTGTACCTACTTTAGTGATGGAACAAGGAAAGCTAGGGTTACCCAAATTAAATTTGGCTCTTAGTCATAACATGAATATAAACAATATATTTCTCAACCCTTTGACACATGTAGTTTCACTTATATAACACCTTCTTTTCTAGAAATATAATCATTTAGAGTGGCAATGATTAAATTTCCTATATTTAATTCTAAAACTAGCTACAATTTGTCACAAAGTTTTTCACAAGACATAAACTTTAAACCCATAATAAAGACAACTGATTCCGACATCGCCGATAGCTCGTTCACTTACGAATACTTTAACCCCGAAATATTTCATTTCCCATGGGGTTTTAACAAGCGGTCGCATATGAATGACTAATGAACGGCGTGCAAACTAAACCTACCTTACTCAAACGACTTATGGTTTAAAACCCAATGAAGAGAAGAAAATAAAAATTCACATACAAAGACAAGACAAATGTGATAGTGTGAGTTGTGAATGGAAAAGGCATGTTTTCCACACTCTGCATGCACTGGAATATTTTACAAGCATTTTAATGACGTTAGACAAGGATGGCGAGATGCGCCACGTGTATGACGGAAAGAGAGAGCAGTATGGAATGAAACGCATCCTGCGACCTTTCCTCGATGACGTATTGTTTTAAAGATGATTTACGCTCGTGTTGTTTCCAATGGTGTAGGTATAAACTAGATACGTAGTATACTCAGAGTCCGTTATTTTTTTGATCCGAAAAAATATTTTTAGGTACTGAATTGTGTGCAGACTGACTTAAAGTTAAATTGTATCCCTATTTGCAAATTAATTAAAAGTGCATAATATTAATATTGAAACTTTAAATAGAACTTCGTGACACCAACTCACCTTCAAGCTTAACAAAACTTTTTTTTTATTATTAATATAATATATATAAAACTTACATATAATAAACACAATGCGTAGTTGTACCTGAAAATAAACAAAAACATTGTGTTAATATCACGAAATGAACCAAAGAATGCATACAATTAGACCTAATACGATCGTCCAGATTATTAAACTTAGAAATTACAATTCCTGACAATAATTCGATTAATATGTAATTTAGACTTCATTACTTATTGTTTAAAGAGATTATATTATAATAAATAGGTATTTTATTAGAAAGCGCTGTCTGATAACTCAAAATTATCCTAATTGTGACGATTATATATTCTGTGCGTAAATGACAAATACTAGCTAATTTTTGTTCGTATTGGTTTTAACTCAGAGGTTATAATACTTTTAGATCATACGTCAATATAAAAAAATGTGTGCGCACGAAATGCTTTTCGATTTGAGTTATTAGGATATGGTACATCCTTTTTTTTATCAATCATTAGATTTAATATATTAATATTTATACATATAGGATAATTAATTGAACCATCTATTCGTCTTTACCTCTGTTAACATTGTGCCAAAATTCATCCATGAATAACGAACATTTTCACCAAAAAATATCAGTTTTTCTAAATATTTGATCATTTTATAATATCCTACGAATATGACGTGTTCGTGAGTTTATTTCTCACTAAAAGTGTAATGTTGCCGCTGTAACGAATTCTCTTAGAACAGTAGGTATTAGCAGCATAGAATATGTTAAATTAAAATTACTTTTTATTCATATTTCTTTTATTCGAAACTTACTCTTTTTACGTCTACGGCTCGAGTAACTGATTGTAAAGTGTTATTTTCAGAGTTAAGTATGTGGTTTCATTTAGTAACGCTATACCAAAATGACCCTGTATATTATTTTGCGTACGTTTTTGCATTGCAACTCTGTGCAGAACCTATAGAGGTACAGTTATACCCGATTAGACAAAGACTAATACTCATTCGCGCCCGTTTGATCTGTTTGTTTATGATCAGGGACGCGGAACATCTGCTCCCAATACCATTATGAAAGTGTTGAAGATGGTTTTCGGTAAGCTATCACCGGACACTGACTCGTAATGTGGTGGGTTTGGTCTAAAAGACAAACTTTGTATTAATTAAAGATCTTTATACAGTCAGATCTTTATAAGTATCGATAGCCTAGTTGGTTGTGGACGGACTGCCGAGACGAATGTCCGCAGGTTCAAATTCCAAGGGCACACACCTGAATTTTCTAAAATTATGTGTGTTTTCTTTGTGAATTATCGCTTGCTTTAACGGTAAAGGAAAACATTGTGAGGAAACCTGCATGCCTGAGGAGTTCTCTATAGGAATTTCGAGGGTGTGTGAAGTCTACCAATCCGCACTAGGCCAGCGTGGTGGACTAAGGCCTGATCCCTCTCAGTAGTAGAGGAGGCCCGTGCCCAGTGGGACAGTATTATAATACAGGGCTGATATTATATTTATTATTATATACCTATAGTCAGCCACAACATTATATAAGTAATGTATTCTACATTCAATATTTTAAATCGCCTTAAAACGTCATCGTATATAAAAACGTTTTTCTTCACTAAAATAAACTTCAGGGGGTATACTTTATTTTATATAAAGAATAAAATAATATTTCGATTAAAGTTCATTTGTGTGTGTAAAGATTTTGTAATTTTGAATTTGTGCAGTTACTTTTGTGACTAATCATACTTTAATCACAGGCTCAGTGCTAGATCAGTTTTTAATGACCTTTTTTCTTTACCAATGCTGCTCTTCATCTAGGTTTGTATAAAATTCGGCATTTTCCTTAATATCATAGTCGGATATACACAGATTTGATTAATTATTGAGTAAATATTGTTAATTGTCAACACTTTAAATGTTACTTTCGCCTATCTGTTATATATAGTAGTTCGCATGACCAAATATAATACGCCATTAACCAAAACGATAGTCCTGTAAGGGTCAGTGTAGATCAGGCGGCGATGCGCGTAAATACTCGCGCACTATCAAATTAAAATCAATGTTATGCAATTAACATAAGGTCGAAAATAGCTTTAAAGCGTAACAAGTTTCAGTGTGTGAGCGTAATAAGTGTTTTGTCTGTAAATAAAATTTATTAAAAGGGAAAAGTGTTAAAAAGTTTTTTAGACCGGTATATATGGGTACGCGAAAAACAGCTTAAAAACAACATGCTATAATTCGAAATTTTAATACCAGTAGAAAAAAATGCGAATGTACGCGTAATTTGTTCTAACTACGCTAGTCTAAGTGATAGGTATTTATTGGATACTGCGCGGCGCCAACCAACCCGTCTCTACATTGTATAACCGTTTATGACTGACTGACTAATCAGTTATGACTCGACACTACTGACGCCAGCTGTTATTCATTGTTACAAGTATATTCAAGTGTTTAGTAGCCGCGATATTCTAATGTTGTGTATGTGTTTATCTGCCTTTTATATCAGAACTAATAGGTCTCTATGCAAGAGTCTGTCTAGGGAGGTTCTTCCTTAATATCTATTTCTATCGTTAAGCAATAGTGTGCAATGTCATGTAAGCGTTTGAAAGCCAATGCAACATGTGGCAACATAATATAGGTACTAATAGGTATGCATAATTCGGTCTGCAAATCGTTCTAATGATAATAAGATGTTACATAAAATACGACAGGGAAGGTAGGGATCGAGTTAGATGTACCCTTCCAATGCAATTGCTTGATATTGAGGCTTATCTTGTGTCGTGAGATGCTCGGGGAACAACGAGCTTCATACGAGCTGTACTCCGCCGAGTGCCCATTCAATCATCTTTAGTTTTTTCGTCTATTTCAAAACGATGACAATATAAATGTGTGGTAAGGATTGCGAAAAAGAAATTCTGAGTTAAAACATTCACGTTTCAACGCTCTTCTTCATGGGGAACAAGAGAAAAACTCTGAGCGATTTTTTGTCTATGCTCCCAGACCATATACCGTTGGTTCTGAATCCTAAAAAAAGTATTAAGGAATTAATTTATACCTTATAAATGGCCACTGAATATCACATATAGATATAAATATACAAAAGTAATGATAAAAATGTAAACTGACGCGGAATTGATAGAACAAGCACGCTGCCCGCGCCGCCAGAGAGGACGAGCGGGACATGTGCGGGGCCGCGGGGTGGGGAAGAGTGTGCTTGTAGCTGTCGGCTGTAGTAGTAGGTATCAGGGAGCGACCGACATGCGCCGAATTTTTATTAATACAAAAGCTTGATGAAATTTAAATGTTTTTGGAATAAAATATAACACATATGTTAAAAATTAGTGCGATGGATTGTGCTACTGATTCTCGACAAACTAATTTCGGGTTAGTAATATACTGATATAATGTTTTGTATATGTTGGACACAGTTGCTTGGAACTGCTGACCTTAGCTGATGAAAGATCCAGTGTACATAATTTAAGCAATTTAAACTTTTTAATAATTTTAATATTATCATTTTTTGCTGCAGTGTTTATAACTTATCTTATAGAGTACTTCGGCCAATTATAGCTACTTATCAAGCAACAAGGTGGAATTAAATACAATAATTAATCTAACCTATTAATGTCCTTATCAATAACAGAAGTAGGTGTTAACTTTGTACCTATTGAATGGTTATTTATTATATTTTCCGTTTTAATTAAACATTTATCAACAATGTAACGGAAAAAAGGTGGTCAATTAAAAATATTATTTGCGACTTAATAAAATAAGACTATTCCGTAACTATGTCAATTTTCACATTTTTAGCAAACAAATGTTTTGGAGATATTTAACTTAAAAGTTAAAAGCTAGAATGCCCGTGAAGCAAAACTACGAAATAAATTACAAAGCACTGGGCATCCATCCTAAATTAAAACGAATCTCATAATGCCCTGGTACATTTTAAAATATACTTTCTTACATACATAGTAGTGTTATAATTCGCCTAACACCCATAACTTGTACCTCACATATTCCCTATATTCCCTAGGCGGTGGGTACCGTGACATTACTCATTGGTCAAGTGCGCGCTCCGGGAGCCGTCGGGAGCCCCTGCCCCACGCCCTCCCCCTCTGCATCCAACGTTCCAAATATGATACGCACCGATGGCTCGTATTAGCCGATGGCTTTGCGTTTCGTTTGCAACAGTGCCCGCCGTAATTTGAAGAGGTTAGTAGTGACAAGGTTTAACACACTAACGATGATATTCAAATTATAGATATTCCATTAATATTTACGAAGACTCGAAATTGTCGCAATTGGACGTTTGCGTTTACTACAAGTGAATGACAAATATAAGGTGGCTATTCATACTGATTTGGATACGCGATTTCTTTCACATGACACGTCAAAATGTGTATATATGTACGGAACATTTTACACGTTTCATTTCATAGGGTATGGCTATATATCTATATATATAAAAATGAATCCCTATTTCCCTTGGTCACGCCATCACGCGTGAAGGGCTGGACCGATTTCACTATTTTTTTTTGTTGTGTTTATTATGGTCAGGAGAAGATTCTTATGAAAGAAAAAAATCAAAAAATTGCGCGGAAAATTAGAAAACTTAACGAAAATATAAATTTTATATAACTGTCAATTGTTTTAAATAACTGTCAGCGATTGACAGAATGCGCGCTGCAAATTCATAAATAAGACGGGATAACGTCTGTCGGGTCAGCTAGTATTTTTAATATAATTGTTGTATACTGTTTTTAAATTATAATGTTTTTAATTTTGAATTATTTCGCTCTAATTAGTCGCACTTTATTGAAATATACGCTTTATTGCTTACCTATTTTTATATTCGTGGAGCCGCAACAGAGAGTCTACAGTTTATACATCTACCAAAGGATATTTTAATAAAATACTCGGCTTACGGCGCATTATCGCACACACAAACAACTTATTATCCATAACAAACTAGCTACAATGTGACGGCAAAGATTATATCATAATTCGCTTTATAATCATCCTAGCTTTTGCTCGCGGTTTCCCCCGTGTGAATGTATTTTCCGGGGTAAAAGTCCAGCTATATTTTTCCCGAGATAGTAGCCTAGAACCTTCCCAGGGTCTTAAACTATCTCCATACCAAATTTCGTTTTGTTATACCACATTGTATGTCACGTCCCATTCCCGTGGGAACAGGATAAAAAGTCCTATCCTATGTCCGTCTCCTAGTTCTAAGCTACCTCCCTACCAATTTTCGGCCAAATCGGTTCAGTCGTTCTTGAGTTATAAATAGTGTAACTAACACCACTTTCTTTTATATTTTATATAGATATAGATAAGGCATTTTATCGAACATTCTTAGACAACAAACTTCAGCAAATGATGTGTTTAATAGCTCATAACAGCAGTAGAAGAGAGTTTATAACGCACCTACACCTTTTTATTTTAAAACAGCATTGCATCCTAAACAAATCTTTACACTGGAGGAGCTACGAATTAGTCATAAAACAAGTAATTTGTAATTGTGTGTGTAAAGTTACGATGTACGATCACGCTAATGTTTACAAGTATTTTTTACTGCGCTTTACATTTGCATATAGCCTCGCGCTTTTGATACCTTATTTTTTTTAGAATTAGAATGAACGGGATTTTAATTATGAATGCTATATACCATATCTTATCAATAAAATCAAGACAGAAACTGCAATCAACAAAATTACTTACAATACCTCGGTATACAGTACTCGAGACCAATGTTGCAATTTCAAAAGGCTTTAAAGAAACCTAGGTCAATGGTGAGTGTTAAGGATTCGAGGGCAATGTAGTCAGTGTGTAGTGGCCGACAAATAACTTGAGCAGACAACCGCGTGGTAAGCTTCCCGAGGCAATTGCAATGAGGAATGCACGCCCATGGAGGACATTTGTCGCGGTCCTAGACACACAGTTAAGTATGTATACGTCATGGTTGCCAATTCACATTGAGACCTGTCACGGCTCTTGAACATTTCTTGGCCTTGGGGTCTACTTCGAAAAACGAAATCCGTAGTTTCGGATCGCACGTTGTTACTACGAAGTGTTACGGATCCGATGACGGATTCAACGACGGATCCGATCGGTTCATCGCAATATTTCAGACACGGAATTTGTAAGGACTTATACCATCCCCCATTTGCGAGGATAAAGTTCTAGTGGTTTCTCCATAAAAAAATACACGGGAAATTGAACCTACCATGAAGGTAAGCTACAAAACGGTGACGGATCCGAAGTAATTTGGTAGTAAAGTTTTATCTGAAGTTCGTCGTTTCTTCGTTTCGGACCGACGTTCCGACGTTCGTTTTTAAGTAGACCCTCTTCTACCTTCGTTCCATCCTCACATCGTGTTATATATGTGACTGGCAGGTTCAGACCTGTCACAATAAAGCCTTACCTTACATCTATAAGTATTTGATATAGAAATAAAATTAAAACACAGTAAAATATTTACTGCTATGACATTATTATCGAATTGTGACAACGATATCCGGATCAATAAATAATTTTAATGTATTTGGGAACAGTTTATTGAGCTAATAAAAATTATCATTGAAACGATACAAAACTTATAATGGTATCAAAATGGTAACTTCTAATAGTTCTTGATCCATGATGGGTATTAGAATTTTGTTAAGAAGCTAAAATATTGTAAAAAATTTAAACTTGGATATAGATATGTATTAATTAGTGATGTACTTAAAATTGAATTTTATTTTTACCTTAAGCCAATGCTATAAATATACTTATTATCATCTTTACGATGTAGTATTATGCGAATCAACTAGACAAAACACTACGCGAATCATTGATATAACTGTATCTGCGAGGCCCTTAAATGCTTGCACAGCTTATAAATAGTTTTTTTAATGAGTCATATCGTCTAGTGACGTACTCACCGCCCACTCCGAACTGTCGCTACGCAGTGCCGGCCTTACCGCAAACTCTGGTGCATTGTTTAGTTTTTGTACATTTCTTAGTACGCTTGTAAACCGAGCGCCATTGTTTGTTTCGTGAATCATCAATAAGGTTGTGACAGTTCGTTGTTGATAGGCAGTGATAACATTTATATTTTTTTTCCTTTTACAGTTCTTTGTTATTTTTACATTACATTAAACTAGCAACATATTTTAATGAACTAATAACTAAATGTTATTAAATGGACAGTTTTTAAATGTCTATACTCAATTACATAGCAAATTATAGTAATATTATGGTTCACAACAATTTATTATTTATTTATAAGTTTCATTCATTACACTCATCATTTTGATCCGACATCACTATATCCATGCATTTCATATATTCACAGCTAATTTTACCGCAATCTTGATTGACATAAACACGTTAACGTTATCGAATATTTTAACTGATCACTAGATGGCTGTTATTGGCTAATGTAACAAATACATTATCGCAATAGGGAACCGGCCTATGTTGGATTTTGTTCATTATTCTATATGTAATGGTTAATAATACGAAAAATGTGCACTCCTGCGAAAACTGCATAAAAATGTATTACAAAATGGGCTAGTAATTCATGTTTCAAATATTGTAACGTGCAGAAGTGGGCGCGTTATGGGGACATCGCTTCATCTCTTTCTTTCGCACGCATCGTAATTCCCGATGACGTCAAATGTGGGTATTTCGACTCTTTTCTGTTTCTTGTTAATTCCCGTTCCACCGACATTCAAAGACTTATATATTGTTGATTTTTTACCGGATTTTAATAATTCCTTTTGTGTTATCTATACTATTATATAAAGCTGAAGAGTTTGTTTGTTTGTTTGTTTGTTTGAACGCGCTAATCTTAGGAACTACCGGTCCAAACTGAAAAATTCTTTTTGCGTTGGATAGCCCTTTGTTCGTGGAGTGCTATAGGCTATATATCATCACGCTATGACCAATAGGAGCGGAGCAGTAATGACTAATCTCAGGAACTACTGGTTCGAACTGAAAAAATCTTTTTGTGTTGGATAGCTCTTTATTCGTGTAGTGCCATAGGCTATATATCATCACGCTATGACCAACGGGAGCGGAGCAGTAATGGCTAATCTCAGGAACTACCGGTTCAAACTGAAAAAATATTTTTGTGTTGGATAGTTCTTTGTTCGTGGAGTACTATGGGCTATATATCATCACGCTATGACCAATAGGAGGGGAGCAGTAATGGCTAATCTCAGGAACTATCAGATCGAACTGAAAAAAATATTTTTGTGTTGGATAGCACTTTGTTTTTGAAATGCTATAGGGTATATATCATCAAGCTATGACCAATAGGAGTGAAGCAGTAATGAAACATGTTGCAAAAACAGGGAAAATTTATTAGTTTTGATAGCTTCCGTTGCGTGCGCTGCGTAAACAGTTAAAGTTATGCAACAATGATGTATGACGGGATTGTTCCTTTTAAAAAGTTCTACAAAAATATATTATAAAACAAAGTCCCCCGCTGCATCCGACTGCCAGAACGTGTTAAACTCAAAAACTACCCAACATATTAAGATGAAATTTGTTATGGAGACAGTTTGAGACCCTGGGAAGAACATAGGCTCCCGGGAAAATATATAGCGTGACTTTTATAACGGAACACTTTAGCCGGAAAAACTTTGTAACGCGGGCGGAGCCGCGGGCAAAAGCTAGTAATTTATATAATGTAAATATTTGATAAAAGTAAAGAACAAAAATTAGTCCGGCACCCTATTGGTGGAAAAACACAAGATGATTCCTGATTACTCAATAGATAGGTGATGTCAAGCATTCCAGTGATTTAGCCCACGCTGGTGACATTTAGATACAATCACATCTGATATATGACACCCGTCATTTTTAATTGACTCGCTACTAGGGTTACAATTATGCGGAATAGCCGGCACCGGATCGACCGGTATTGTGGCCCTCGATGAGATTTACTGGCCGGCAACAATTTTAATGTTACGTTAGTTTTATTAGTAATATGACCTCTGATCCAATGGATATACAGTTTATGTAATAAATTACGAATTAATTAATAAAGCTGATGAAATGCATTCTTTCGATCTTGGAAGTTTTAAAAAGGTCGGTCCGCAGGCCTATTTACAGCGAACATCCCGTGGCTTATGATTTTGATTTTCTCGATATTGCGGACGTGAATAACTTAGAGCTTTAGACAAGATGTGCCTATGCAATCATTAACGCAAATGGAAAGCGAAAATAATTACGGCAATAATATATCCTAGCGACAAGTCACGTGGCCAAAGCGAACGAATATACAGGGTCGGTCTGATATTGCGTTAATAAATGAAACCACATATTCGTCTTTACCTCTGCTAACAATGTGCCAAAAATCATCCATCAATAACAAAATATTTTCACTAAGAATTCCAGTTTTAATTTTCTGATTTTTAATGATTTGTAGTTTGGTGTGAATATAGCGTGTGCATATATTTCTGATCCGATAGTATGTTGTTGCCGTTGCGTCGAATTCTTTTAGAGTATTAGTATTAGGGTGTGTAAAATTAAAATTATTTTATTAGAAACAAACTCTTTTATATCTACGGAGAGAGTAATTAATTGTAGTGTTATTTCGAGAAGACAATGATATGGTTTCAATCTGTAACGCGACGTCAATACAATTTATCCATCCATCATACTGTAGAAATAGAATACAACCGTTTGCGATCTGTCCAGTCCTCCGGTCTACAAAAACTCCACAGCATTTTCCTGTGTGGTGTATTTAAAAGTTATACTCGCCTGCGAATTGTGAAAAAGTTCGACACGACCGCGATACATCTATAAACCGATGCCGCACTAAATTGCTTTTTGAGGTCTGCTTCCGCGGCAGCACGTTTCAGTTATACCCTCTGAAAACTATATTTACTATTGGTTTACGTGTCTGAAAAACAGTAGTCTGATGACTAAAACTAATGAAACAACGTTTCATCTCAATTATTGGTCACGTTGATCTTTGGAACTATTGCCTTGATAGTTTTCCCACCCTCACACTCACTGCAACTGTTGTACGCCAACATCGGGAGTGGCACCCATTTTACAACACCAAGCGAAAGCTCAGAGTCCCTAGGAACACGTATCTCTTTATACCCTAACAATCAAATACAATGATTGGAGTATGAATTATATTGCTTCGATACTGAAAATCTTACAAACCTAGCTACATCAACTTTGTTTTTTTCTGAGAATGAATTTAAACCATACGAAGTCGCAGGCCAAGGTTGTTCAATATAAAACAGCATCGTGTGCGTCCAAACGCACTTATTCCCACAATAAAAACCACCGTGAAGATAAACTACGGAATGAGTCAGGCGGTTGCTTAGTTCAATTATCGTACGACACAGGCGCATGCGATGTTTACACGATACGATGTTGCACGATTTATCGTTGTACGATTATCGTCCGCGTAAATATGACCGCTTTGGAAGATTTAAATTCGATTGATTACAGCCAGCCGCTATACATGATATTTTTAAGTTTACGCTTCGTTTTCTTATAAAAAATTGAGTGAGTAATCACAACAGTCTATAGACGAATCAAGATATTTTTTGTCCTTCGAAAATGCTGTCATTAGAAGTATTCTTTCGTAGAAGTGATGTATGGTCATATATAAGATCAATAAATACCTCCTTCTTCGGTAATTAGATTTCATTACCATCTTTCGTAGTTCTACCACAAATAAATTCTGAATTTATATGAATGATGGTGATAAATAGAATCATATCTTTAATTGAACGACATATCGTACGACGAATCGTATCATGTAAACGCCATCGCCGTCTGACTCAGCCCGATCGCAATGAAAATAGTCATTTACAGTAACAACTATATAAACGAATATATTGAACACATTGCGAGTCGAGACACGAAACTCGTCAAATTACAATAAAACATGCATTTATCGCGTGTATTTTGCATTTTATTTATTTTAATCCGTCGATTATCGATTCATTTGCGACTTCACGGTCGTTGAAAAGGATTAGAAAGGTCGATATTGATATTCACGCGATAAAATGTGACATATTTAATGAATTTATTTAATTTAATGCAGCTTTAAATAAACGTTTACGTTATTTATTTTATGCATTAAGTTTTATTAAATTATTTAATTAAGTGTCTCGTTGGCAGTGTATTTAAGACGTAGGACGTGCAGTGAAATTGAAATTGTACTTATACACTATTTCTTCATAGATATTTCTCTTCAGTCTTTGGAAGTCCACTGCTGAACATAGGCCTCTAAAGATTTCCAGACCAAACTGTTAGAAGCGGCCTGCGTCCAGCGGGTTCCTGCGACCATGCATACAGTGGCGAGACATCCATACAGCCCGATTCCTACCGACTTCCCTTTTAGATTTATTTACGTTTGTCTTAGTTTTTGTTTTCTATTGAATTGGCCACGACATGTTAATTACGGCAACATTTATTGCCTCGGGTTACTTTTTTGAAAAATTTCAACCTTCGCCACTGATGCATAGATATTCTTTTTAGATAAATATAAAACTGAAGATATTTTTTTATCTCGGGACCTACTTAATTGATTCTGAAAATTCTTTCACTAGTAATAATAAAAATACTACTACTAAAAATAATTATCTCTGAATGCTACAGGCTACTTTTTCCCAAGAACGATCTTTTGTGCGAACATGTTTAGAGAAATGAGCAACTAATTTAACGATACGAGTAAATTTAATTAACTGAAAATTATCCGAACAAATCTGATATTCATATTACAACGATTACTTACAAGTGTGTAATTAAATTATGCCAAGAGAATAACAATTTATAATATCGCTATAATTTCGGGTTGACGGACAGAAATAATAAAGTTATCCCGCAAACTATTTTATAGAGATAAAAAGTTTATTTCCATAGGTATATACACAAATTCTGAAAATGTCAGTATTCTTCGTCGAACAATGCCAAAAGCTGTATAGATACTTACTATGTATTGCTTTTTTTGTGCTACTGAATGCAGAATGACAAGACGAGCAGGCTACTCGTCTGTTGATTAGCACCACCATATACTTATTTACCATCAGGGGAATACTGGTGGTAGCTCTTATGTGTGAGAGTCCGTCTGGGTAGGTACCACCGCAATGTCTAATTTTGCCGCCAAGTAGCAGTGTGTGGTCACTGTTGTGTTTTGCCGGTTTGAAGGACAGTGTAGCCAGTGTACATAATAAAACTTAACATCTCATGTCTCAGGATGGCGAGCGCAGTGGAATACCAAACGATACTTTGTAATTCTAGGTGTATCTACTGTTTATGGGCGGTCGTATCGCTTACCATCAGGCGAACGGCAAGCTCGTCTCGTCATTCAAGGCAATGAAAAATAATAAAAACGTGAATAAGTTGTTAACCCATTATTTATTTTCGCAGAACAAGCCTCTCCGAGTGACGTAACGTATCCTGTCTGAGCTCTTTAGACAATCTATTTTGAGTCAAGGCTTAAGAGGTTTAGCCCTGTAAGTTGAGGCGTTAAGTCTGGGGTGGGTGTTGTACTGTTACCATTCTGTTTATTTTTCCGTCATTTATTGAATATAACTATAATTTTAATGTTTCTTAGGTACTTTATGTAAAATGTTTTATATTAATACCTTTGTATTGTTCGCGACATTAACTCAATTTGGACTACTTCGGGATAAAAGTCACGGGATAAAGTAGCCTATGTATTTAAGTCTACTCAGTGTCTCAAACTATCTCTATACCAAACTTCATCGAAATCCGTTGGTTAGTTGAGTTTATCGTGTTCAGACAGGCAAACATGCGGCGGGGGATATTGTTTTATAATATATACTTATATATTTAATTCTTTTTTAAAGGAACAATTCCGCCATACATAATTGTTGCGTGAATTTAACTGTTTACGCAGTGCACGCAACGGAATAAATGATTATTACATTTAGAGTGACAGATTCTTTGTCTTTTCTAGACCGTCTAAGGATCCCCAGGAGTCCACAGGAGACTTGACAGTAGTCTACATTGGCGTGACCAAAAAAATGTGGATCCACAATTTGTAAGCGGGACTTCACGAAAATTCATCTGATTTGATAGTAAAGTACTTACTAAAATGTTGGATTGACTTCACCTACCAATGTAGGCAGATATTACATAACTGTCCAGGCGACAGTGGTAATGGACTTTCTTTACGAAACCGAAAAAAAAGATTCACCCGAACTAGCAAAATTATGAAAAGGGTCTATGAGAAAAAACAGTTTCAGAGCCTCTGGTTTAGATGACAACCCTATCTATCACTTTCGTAATGACAATAAAACGCATTGATAACGCAGTAGAGCAGTTCACGAATGACGTATATATGTTTACTTGCCCTGTATTAGCGACATGTGGGGAAACATTTACGTCAGCTTTATCGGTTTCCGTAACTCATTCACCCTGTAAACCAGATATAATGGGAGCAAACAACCACTACTTGATTAATAAACCGATAAATAACATGACCTAATAACAGGCATGTTCATAGCGACTGGAACACAAGTGTCTCCTCTCTATCGGTCGTAAACATACGACAAGGATGTACTGCCGTCCTTAAAGTGTCGAAGGATGTTGGATGTCCTGCAGTACTGCTGGCTTTAGTATCAGTGTTGGATATTCTGCACATTTCATCCAAAAGAGCGATGTTTCTTACATAAGTCCAATTCAGGGTAACGCGGCCAGCTCATATTGTAAAAAAATGTTCATATTATAAGATTAGAATATCGGAGACCCAAATCTCTTCCATGGAGATGGTTTTTGTTATTCTTAATTCATCGATAAGAAAAACATTCCACATTCCTTTTTAATTGATAACGCACCCACCATAGCATAATACCGTGCATGGTAATCTATTCACCACGAACGACCAGCACGTTCATAACGCTTTGAATAAAAAACATTTCGATGAGTCAACACCACTCCGTAGTAGGTATAATGTATAATATTATACTAAAGGTCACGGCCTAAAAGGAAATAGAAAAAAATATACCGCAAAACTCGTAAATTGCGAGTAACGATAAACTTAGAATATCAGGTTTATACAAGTCATTTGAACCTTCATTTCTGCCGCAATAAAAACCCCTAAGAAATAAAATCCTTAACTTTTTCCAATACGACCCTATCGTGTTACGCAGCTTCGGCAACCTACTTTCCGATGGGTGAACAAGAAAAAGAGACGTGCATCCTCCCCCGCAGCTTAGCGTCTACTGAACCGGTCCGGCGACTGGCGAGGTGCTTCTGGGTTCATAACGCATGCGCGGTAGACTCCAGGTCCGCTATAATACATTTGCAGCTAGATGGAAACGTGTTGTTCGATTTTCAAACTTATTCCAGTACGTTTAGAAGCAGGGTGGGTTTCGGCATGTTTTAGTAATATTGTTGAATTTTACAACCCTTTGTGGATGTTATGCAAAACAGGGTGGGTGTGATGAGATAGGAACGGGGTGATAAGCGCCGTGCAGATGTGCGAGCTGATCTGACGACTTGTACAACTGCAATCCTACTGAATTATCAATATAGCTTCACGCGGCAACTCGTAAGAATAGGCGACTATAAGGCGCTGATACTCGTCAAATATACGACCAAATACAAAAGGCACTGTCTACCACACCTACATATATGATAAATTAGTGCTACCTAAATGAGCTATCATGCGATAGCTGGTGGTACAACGATTTGAACATTGTGACGCAGGGTCTAAGAATTGTCAAAAACAATAGACTAAAGAGTAAAGTTTTCAACGCAGTTGCCCCTAACATGAGTAACACCACGAAGAACTTCATAGCCATGCCTCGTCACACGACAATTAAATGCAAAATATCAAGCCCAGTAATACCTATGTCAAATTAGAACACAACAGCTTGCATATACCATATCAGTAAATGCAGACAAATTATTTACATTTACGCAAAAGTTAGAAATTAAAATAAGACTATTCTTCGAATTTTATCGCCATTTTTATATTATACATAACTAGCTGTCCCCGCTGACTTTGCCCGCGTGGAAATCAGTCACATACGTTTTTCTCACGTAAATCTCGACCCACTAAATTTTTTACAACCCCACAATCTCTTCAACAGTAATCGTTATATTTCAGTCAATTACTTAAAACCGTAATGTATTATTAACCTAAACCTTCTTCAAAAATAGCATTATTTTTTAATAAAAACCGCACAAAAGTCCATTCAGTAAATTTTAAGAAAATCGATCGCATACAGACCGACAGTTTTTAGGAACTTTCTTTTATAATATGTATAGATAAATAGATTTCGTCCCGACATTTCGAAGAACAGACAAAGCAGAAATACCAATATCACTTGCATAACCAGATTTTTACCGCACCTAGTAACTGCCGTATCAGTTCATTAAAAATGCGAACGCGACGGCCAAGGTAATACGGGGCACAGCGGGAGTTTAAACCTTAAATATCAGGGTTTATGGCTTGGACACACGATTCACTTTGTACCCACTACCCAAGCGTATAGTCAAATATAAGCCATAGTGAGTGAGGTCAAGTCTCGACAAATATACATCAAATAACGCGAAATGAAATTTCATTAATATTACCATATACTTTATGCTCTATTTGTACAAGTACAAGTATCTATGCAGGAGTATAGTTTTCACATGATTCAGACACATGATGTTCCATATATTAGAAGACGAGTTTATTGTTATTTATCGATCACAATTGCAGACTCCAGTTCATATGGAACAGAAAACCAAAACAGAAACTGAACAGAAAGTTATGTAACTTTACGCAATTCAAGGATCAAATCCGGGACCTTAGTATTGTAGTCGTACGTACGAAATATTACGCCACGAGGTAGGTAACAACGACTCAGCACAATTCTAAGGGACATTGAGGGACGCATTATCTCCCGCTGGTCATTATATTTGGACTACACTGTTGTTTTTATAACATACTACTGCAAACAAGCAAGTATGGCTTGACCAGGGAAATAAAACACCTTGCTACGTTGTGGTAAAATATGAATCTAATTTCTTCTGATTATGTTAACTTTAAAATTAAAAAACAAAGTACCCTAAATGTTCAGATACCTTCATCTTAAACTAATAATTCACAGAATCATAGATGCACAGCCTTAAAGTAAAAGTATATGAATAAGGAAGGAAACCACAATCTCTTGTCATTAAACATAGTGTGAACTTAGCAAGTCATATAGTTACCTGTACAATTAAATGTAAAAACCCAGCTGCAGTCTCGGCCCAGTGCTCAAACCTACAGTTTATAAGCTAATGCAATGTACGATGCAACTTTGTAACACTCACCTATGAATTAGAAAAAGCTAGGTAATTAGAAAATGCTTAATGTACGTAGGGCTTATTGCATAATGTCCAAGTAAATGTCATTCTAGGGGCTTTATTCTGTATGACCCTGTAAACACGTAACGCGTCGTATCATTGTTATCTTAGTGAAATGTGCGTGGAATGGTATTCTGTGTCCCAATTTCTATGGTCTTAAACGTGTTCCCTTTACTGAGCTCGTGTAAAAAAAGTTTTAAGTCATAAAGTAATGTTTTACTATTATCAAATGAGTGGTTGTGGCACCCCAGCCCTTAACGAGCGAATGTCAACTGTTTGTCATAATAACCGTCCATTCGCGAGCAAATAACTATTTTGAACGGAAAAATGCGTGCGCCAGGCAAACTTCCTGTCCGCCTCCCCTGGTGGCAAATATTGGGTAAATCTGGACCCGTGTTCCGACAATTTAGATTCCACGCGGAACAGCACGCACAAACAAAACGCCTTTTATCTATACCTACGTAATAAAACAGTAGTCTGTATTTAAATTAAACTAGTTTACGAATTTTATCGCGTTTTTAATATTTTACTTTTCTCCCGACGTTTCGAAGACTTTGCAGCCTTCATGGTCACGGGGGGGACTGAGGTGTTGTTCATCCGCAAAGTCAAAGTTACAATATCTACCTACATTTTATAAATATATATCTATTTAAATTTTTTTAGCTGTTGGTGGTCCGATCTACGCAGAATGAGCTCACAGTGTCTTGAAGTCTGGCAGCCGGTTTTTTGGGTTCCGATTTAGTTAAGTAGAACTGGGTCGCAGGCTTATGCAAGCTTCCAACCATCTTCCCTATTGAAATTAGGATGTTTTTTAATTTCAATAGCCTCGCGGATCATCCTAGGCAAGAATCGGTGTTATTTGGCAAGGATTTGTGGCTTGTCTAGTGGCAGATAATAGTATAAGTAGTCTGTATTTTTGTTTGCGCATCACGTAAAAATGAGTGAATTTTTTTGACATTAGGTTTCCTATGAAGCGAAACTTTTTTACATGGGTCCGTTAAAGTGACCCCATCGTACCTGATGGTAAGTGGAGTGGGCTCCAATAGAATGTCGACTGAATAGAGATGAATACCCCTCGGCAGTCGACACAATTATGCCGGCCTGTTGGAACTGGATATACACAGGTTGATCCCGTAACGCGACACAGTTACGTGGGCCACTATGGCAGGTGGTCGCTAACCGAACGGATATAAAATATATCACAAGCAAAAACTACAAACTACAGTGAACAAACCTATAACTTTTAACAATTTCAAATAAATGACAGATAGGAGATTAGTAATGCAAATAAGGTTCCACACGAAATCGTTGACACAAGGAGTTTGTCGTAAATTATGAAAAACATAAGTAACTTTGACATCTAGAAGCATATTTTTTCTTACTTATTTATAGGTACCTACAATAGCCTATTGCATTGCCAGTATACTGTATGTCTAGAATGTATAATATACGTTTTATTAGTATTTCCTTGTTTCAAAACCTCAAGAAAACCCCAGTCGGTCATCAAGAATTTACCACCGTGTTATGCAATGTCTTACTGTTCACTATTGATTTACTTTCTTGGCATACTATTAGGTTTCCTAGTACACACTTCGAACGCTTACTAGCTACCTACTAGTTGCGGCTTTAACCGCGAAAAAACGTTACCGAAATTAAAAGATTATAGACTAATTTAAGTATAACGTAATGTTCTAAATTAAAGAATTATAAATATTATGAAAATAAAATAGTATAATATTTCTTATATTTTCGCGAATGCTACATATTGAAATAAAACAATTCTACTAGATTTCTTCGCGTTTTTTGTTTATTTAATAAAAAAGTATACCTACATCCACCAATACTGAAGTCGTGACGACGTAAAAACTTGTATAGCACATTCGGAAAACAATTTGATTTAATCTTACGAACGGTCTCAAAAAAAACCTGTTTCGGGCGAAAGTCAAGTGTTGTCCAAACTGGGAATAGAAACCAATACCTCCCGATCCACAGCCCATACACTTAACCGAGGTGATACATATTATCACATATTACTTAAACAAATTATAGCTGCCAAAAGCATCAGCTTCACACCTCGGTCACGGAGCAATTCATCAGAGTGCAGCTGTTAATTCGACTCGACAAACAGGAAGGCCGACCTTGACTAGTGGACGGCTGTGACTTCACTTCCCGGTTAGCGGTTCCGAGTTTACTAATCTCTGATCATTTAGGTATTACGACAATCTATTGAAATGTCCATCCCAGATTTCGAATTAATGTTTTGCATTGTTTATGTCTTTGTTTATCTGTCCTAATTGTGGACAAGTTCATCATTATCATCATCATCAGCCACAGGATGTCCACTGCTGAATATGGGCTTCTCCGAAAGATTTTCAGGTCGACCTATTGGAAGCGGCCCGTATCCAGCGACCTCCTGCGACTTTTATGAGGTCATCTGCCATATGTAATATCATATGCCGGAAATTAAGAACTTCCAATTACAATTAGCATGTCGGCGTTTACTGCTGAACATAGGCCTCCCCAAGAGAGCCAACCATCACTGTCTGGAGAAGTCCGCATCCATCTGCTACCCGCCACTTTTTTCAACTTAGAACTTTAATGAAGCGTCATTGTTTTGAGTTGAGTGACTTTTTAGGATTTACCTAATTTATGAGGTGAATTGTAATCTAGAGATTCTCGGATAAGTATGAAATTTCAGAAAAAGGCTACTAATCGAAAACAGATATAGAAGGCCGAAAATTCTATAAACAAACTAAACGTGACCATCTGTATGTGGTAATGTTTACCTACAAGCTGTGACATGAATGGAGTAACTTTCACCGTCGCTGTTTAGACCATTTCTACGGAAATATGGTAATGCGAGCCGTGAATGGGCGCGGTGACTCTAAACATCTTGCTAACAAAAACATTCTTTGTATTGTTATAGAATTTTGAGTATAGATACACAAAATGTAATGTTTAGAAATATTACTATAGGTTTGAAGTGCTTTATGTAATGTAAGGTGCAATCGCAACTAAATGATTAATCGGGATTGGCTTATAAGCCTTTGTCTTTGATAATGTAAGTTCGTAAAACAGCCGTGTGATCTTCATGCAATGGTATTCTATAACCAATATCAATTTTCATAAACGCGATGAGACGCGTTACGTTCTTGTTATAAACGGACAAAATAATATGAGGTATTAAGATCGAATGAGGGCCCTGGCGGTAAGCCCCATGCGGGCACCCCGCTTATGAACAGCAGACACCACCCTGGACATGAATTGCATTGTGTATGGTATTCGTCACTAAGGTAGTTGTTTTAGTATATCCAGGAACAAATGATTTATTATGTTTACCCGAATTTTACATCGAAATTTAACTATGTTTTGGATTTTATCGCAGTTTTCTTATAATATGTTTTTCTCCCGACGTATAGAAGACTTTGCAGCCTTCATGGTCACGGGGCGGACTAGGGTGTTGGTCGTCCGAATACTCAAAAGTTACAATATCTTCCTACATTTTACAATGATACAAAATTTCTAATTATTTTAGCTATTGACGGTCCGATCTACACAGAATAAGCTTAGTGTCTTGAAGTCAAGCAGATTTGGATATTCAATAACAAACATAAGAAGTCGACATTACTTGCACAATGCTGCTTAAGAAGGGCTGTCAGATATATATGAGAAACTTAAACGAGATTATAATCTTGTTTAGTAGTATCCTAGTTCTTACAAACGGGTAGAGTAATTCAAATTCTCGCGTAGCCTTTTTGTTACCACTATGCTCTTCTTTTTAGCAACATTCCTACTTTAGTGCAGAATTGGCACAACAAAAATTACAACTATACAATTTGTTGTACTACATTGAAAGAAATAAATCCGTTGATATTTTTGTGTTATTCCTCCAGCCAACTTCCCGAATCAATAGACATAGCGTGTTAACAGAATGATGGCTAAGCTACAAATCTTGTGTGACGTCACCGGGGCGGAGGCGGGGGCGGGCGCGGCGGGGCGTTGGCGCGAAACATTTGTGACCTCACCGCTATCGCCGGCGCATATCTAGTAGACATGCATCAGCGCATAGACTAGAGTGGGTAGAGGGGACAGGATTTGTGCCTAAATAGATGTTTTATTTTATTTATTGCACTGCATATACAAATGTAAGTTTAATGTACAGTCAACCTTCGGGTGCTGCAGGGATAAATACGGTAGGTGCTTTATGGTAACATGAAAATTTAAAAAAGAAAAAAAATAACCTATATTAATTGAAATATACGATGAATACCTACATAGCAAAAAGTATAAAATAACCTATATTAAATATGTAGATCAAACCGCTGTATAACCGCCATACCGAGGTACAACTGCAAGCAGTTTGCAATTTTGTAAAGAGATTTACAATAAGGTATTTAACCCCTTTTTGTTCATTACTTTTGCAAATGTTTACGCCATATTAATTCTAACACAGAGAGAATAATTAAATTTGGTTAAATATTAACAAGTACAAAATCTTTGAATTTCGACAGAAGGGTATTAGAGTCAAGAAACATGAAACGAGACGCAATACGCGCACGTGACGTCTACGGGAATAACAGTACGTACGATAAAAAGAAATGAAACGACATTTCTACTACACGCCCACTGCCGCACATTGCAATATTTGATATATAAATTACTGCCTCTTTTCTACACAAATCTTCGTGAAGTTGTCACAGAAGGGCTTCTTTTACGTAGTATTTGTTGTTACATATAAAATAATATACAAAATCAAACATAGTACAATACTCTATTAATGTACTTTAGCTATAACCGGGACTACTGCTTACCTATCATACGGATATCCCAAAAATATACGTCCAATCCAATGTAGAGTCGTAAAACCCGAGCAAAAATAGTCAGCATGCCTCAGGGACAGTGAGTGACTTCTTAATACCAACTGCTACCAGATTGCCGGATCCAACGCAATTCATGTGCATTACCGGGTTTAACTGGTTACTTACACTAACTATTAACAGTTTTCCATATGGCACTACATACGAATTCAAGTCGACTGTCCTATCCGTTGAAACTAATCTATGATGGTCCGATCTCCATACAATGGGTCTGTCGCGGCAGCATCGCGCATTTGTGGCCGTGCACGATGGAACCACCGGTAGCTTGGTTACGCAATACCCTGGAGGAACTGGGATGCCTTACTTCGTACTACAAAGCCTAAGCAAGAATTAGAAGTAACAATAAACATTACTAATCTAGTAACTAAAAGAGTTTCTGACATTCGCCTAATATTAATGTATGGAAATTATTTAAAAAAATAGTGATTAATTAATTTCAGAGATAAGGAAGACGATAATTTAACATGTGTCTTTTTTAAACTATATTTTAAGAGACTTGAAACAGTTGCGCAAGACATTAGTTAACGCTATAAAAAATACGTTGAAATATAAGCATACTTAATGTTATCCTGCTTCCGACAAATTTACGCACTAATCTAGCAACTAGTCCAGTGCCAAATGCATTCGCGAAATACTACCGCAACTGTGCAGGAGCCAAATTTATTTCGAAACTTCCTTAATTATTTAAATACAAGGAAACTTCGGGCAAATTCGCAAATTCAATTAATTAGTTCTTCTAAGAATTGAATGTTAGGTTTCACCGTTTGGTTAGGTATTACCAAGCAGAGGTTTGCAAACATTGTTGGTTTTCGATTTTAGGTTTCACTTGGTAATTATCGCAAGCTGTGATGAATTGTTTTAGCAGTATATCTATGTAAACTAGATGAGCAAATCACACGCATCATGGTAAGCGACATTATCTTTGAACAAAAGCATTACATTTTTTTTTTGTTATAAGTCCATTAACTCGTTCCTGCCAACCCAAGCTAGCTTCTTTGTTTACTTTATAGTCTTTCATTTATTCGACGTCCAATATAACATGTCTTTAGTTATACAAGCGACTTTATTTAAGTAATAATTAAGTATTCTCTTGTACCGTGACGTATCATAGGCGCAACTATGTTTGCTTACGTGATGAATAAAGGATTTTATTGTATTTTGAAACTGGGCTAGATGATTAATCTAATAATACCTAATATTTTTTTGAATCTCTGTCGATTGGTATTGGTTTATTAATTACGGGCAGTAACTTAAATACTAGTTCGTGTGCGTGGGGAAACCACTCATTAATGCTAAAACACGCGAAATCATTCAAGTTAAATATAACACGATCTTCAAACACTGAAAAACAAAATTATCCATCAAAATCATAAGTTTAACCTTCATGTTTGTAACAGCACGAATTAACCACACACAAAACGAGTTTCGAGCCCGGTTAAGATTTCTGTGCTACATACATTGATCTTATCTTACTTCCTATTAATAAAGATGCAAGTGTTTAAAGTTTGGTTGTTTGTTAGAAGTAAACGAAGGAACTGGTAAACCGATTTTGAAGACATTTGGCACACAGAGAGCATGGTCTAGATCATTGATGGCCAAAGTGGTCCAGATGGACCCCCAGGGGGGATTCTATAGGGATCTACGTTGGCGTGACAAAAATATGAAGATCCAGGAAAATTTACCCGGTGTGATATAAAGTACTAAGTAAAAAAAGGTCTACCGGAACCAGCAAAATTTTTAAAGTGGTCTATGAGAAAAAAAAGTGGTAACATCTGGTCTAAATTAACGCACACTTACGTAAGCGGAGTCGCGAGCAAATCCTAGTTTAAATCTGGTTCCTAGCAAATCAGTCATAACATAAAAAGCGAGCTAGTGTGGTAAAAGCATTGATAGCATGTGGTGTGAGCGTGGTTTATGTGCGTCCGAACCGAACGCAGCGCGGTCTCACCATCCCACTGCGGATATGGAACTCGCGGGCCCGATGGACGTAATGTGCAGTTTATTGATTCGAACTGGCTGTATACATAGACTATACTGTATCTATACTGTACTGGTAACACTGTTGATATATATTAAACCGTTTAAGATTACAGATAGGAAGGTATTACACCTGGTTATACTTGTACATATTATAGAAAGCGTAAGGCGTGTTCTAATTCTAAGGTTTGACAAATCTATCTGGATGTCTTAGGGTGGCGTTAAACATTTACCATCAGGGGTTATCTATGTTATCTGCAAAGAAAAAGTCTTAATCTCATGTAAAGGATATTATAAAATTTGTTCTATAACAGGGAGGTATTCTAATTATCGGGGTGATGAGCCATAAAATAAGGTGAATTAAAAGGGGTTGACGGAATCAAAGCTTTTATTATATTGATTGAACTTATCGCTATCTCATGTTTCTTTCATATTGGAATACACCACAATTTAAATAGTTCAGTCGCTTTATGTATGTCACAATATTTTTAAATTTTTGCACTCCTTATTCATCACTTTTTCTGTTAATATTTGCAGTTCACAATTTGCTCGTATCTCTTTAGTTTCTCAACCAGGTGAGTATCGGTCTAGGACATACCTGGCCATAACATGTCTAGGCTACCGCCTTTTACAACAAACGTTTATGCTGTTTACGGTGCGTTCACACGATCGCAGTATTGTGCATCTTATGGGTTCCTAGTAGTGACGAAGTGAAACATGTGAAATTGATAGTGGGTTTCATTCCTGTGCTAAGGATATTCATAGATGGTAGTTGATATGAAATGCATTGCAAATTCAACCGTATTGACAAAAAAACAAAGTAACCATTAATTGGAATAATAATGTGTCTTAAGTCTGTCTCTCAAGATACCAATCTAGTATAGGATACCTTATGTATAGTTGCGCATTTGGAATTTTCAAAGCTATGATATAACGCCAATTACTAGCAACAATCAGATCTCTATGTAGAAACAATCGCTGTGTTTACAGCCCGCGAGAGGTCTCTTACATCACACGTTACACCACGCAGTGCAATTCTAATTCTCTTGGGTCTTGCTTAAGTACACATTTGTTTTTATTTTATTTTTTGTGCGAGTAGCTACTTATGCAGTTATGTTATGATTCGCATGCACGCCTAATTTTGAGTAAGTGTTTTTAATTTCAATTTCTTTTTGTAGCCACACTAACTTCTTGGTGGACTTTTTTATTAGAGATTTTTACCATCTTCATATTAATAATAATAATAATAAATCAGTTTATTGTCTTATTACACAAGTGATAACATACATATTCTTACACTTATACTATAATAAAGACAAAAGGATGCGGCTCAGCTTGTGCTGACCGGGACAGTAGTTCCGAGCAGCGCTGGTTTTCAGCTCGTTTTTATGAATATGAATAGTTTTCATATTCCTACTATGGAGCTAATACTGTACGTTATATCCCTGTGGTACAGTAACGATTATTTATTTATTTGGACAGCCAACAAAACATACACCTTACATAGTTATTTGTTACATTTCAGTAAGTAATTGCTGCAGTGCTGTTTTAATTACAGGCTGTCACAGCATGTAATTAAAACAGCATTTTTAGATTAGGCTAAAGAACGCGAACTCTTGTAGCACTATTTAAGTAAACCATACATTGCAAAATCATACTGAATATACTAATGAACTCCGATTTTACCAGTTTTTATGGTTGGCAATTCCAAAACATTATATCAAATATTTACCAAAAATACGCTTATTCCGTGTCCTACATAACTGTTGTTACATATTCATGTTGTAGTGTTGAAGCAATATTTTCAGCTAAGTGGTGACTGGAGTAAGTTTGGCGCGAACCCAACTTAACCGCCTCCGAAATTACTACTATGCAGTCGCGCCTTGTATGCTCTGTAGTAATTTTAGTAATAATTAAGATAATTTAAGTATTGCCTGTTTATTTTCATTATTGTAGCTATTTATGCAAAAAACAATTTTTGATTACCTACCTTAGGCTCTCAAGATACAGCCCCCCAAGTTTGTGAGGATCGCTTGTGCGACTGAGCCATTTCACAAAGAAAAGAAAAAAGTTTGACAGTGAGCGACTATATACAAAAAGTGTACCATGTTTTTGCTTATTGTAACCGGTTTCTACTATGCAAAAGCTTTGTAAAATTATTGGATGGTGTTGCAACTATCTATTATTAAGATCAGGCGACCGTCTCGCTACCATCAGTAAGTTGTTATAAACATTTCCACGTCCCTACTTTGTTTAAATAATAAAATTTTGTACATTAATACTTTTCAAATATGACATCTAAAACACAATTAAATCTTAGAATTCGTATACTACACATAAAGCCCTACTCCCGACAGTCTAAGCACTTTAATCTCACTTCCCCATCCAATTCATTGAAGAAACGTGTCTGATACACAAGTGACAAACGCTTGCAATATACGATATAATTCAGGGGGAGACGCTTGGGGTTGCCATGGTTAATGCTTTTATTTCCGGGAGTTTTAGAATGTGTATTTAATATTAACAAACTTGCCTTTTAGTATTCTGACAACGATTTTGACTAATAAGTGTTGTATAATGGTTTGTTATTGTTACACGAATGTTAGATTTTAAAATAAAACTATACGTATAAGCAGCCACGGGGTGAACATGGAGGCTGCAACGTCTTCGAAACGTCGGGAGAAAATAATAATATAAATAATCGCAATAAAATCCGTAAAATATTTTGATTTCAGTATAATAAGTATTGTGTTAGTATTGTCCTTATGAACATTAACCTTCAGTTATCTTTTTATATAATTCATAATTGAACATCTAACGGCTTAGAGATATCCTGGCGTAATGAACAGTGGCCACATTTGTCAAAATGTTTTAAAAAGTACTTATGAGTACTCAGATTTACTTTACTTTTATAGGTTGTTTTCCGTCGTTCAATAAGGCGGGCGATAATTAACAAGAATGTACATGCAATTTTAAAAAGCTAAAGGTCTTTGAGGCGAGATTGATTCCAAAAACAACAGTCATCCAGTTAATGTAATTCATCATCTTGAATTCACAATATCGTTGATTTGTATTCACAATTTGTTTTCGCATATCTCGACTTTTCCTTTTATATTTAACTTTGATTTAATATATTATTTTATTTTTATCCAGTTCTCTTAACGTATTTAATGGTTGAATACCACTGTGAAGCATGTTTTTTTTTTATCTTATAATTACAACCCACTAATATTACGATTTTGCGGAATTGTGCGTAGGATAGCAACACCACCGTAACATAACGAGCGAGCCAGATGTGTGTGCGAGGGCGCTGGGAACACATGATGCTCCTTACAGAATAACGTTTAAACAACAGCAATACTAAACTCAGACTTAAGTTGATGTCTTACGGCTACTACAATAATTAAGGCGTAAAAATACGTAAAATGAGTTATGCTAAAATTCCGTTGTAATTATTGCAATAAGTCGTAGCTTTGTAATGAAATGAAATTATTTATTTGAATCTGTTAAATGTTATACATTATTTAGATTACGTTAATATTAACTCTACCACCAGTTCGGAAAGCAGTTCTCACCAGAAAAGAACGGGCATGAAACTCTGGCGTGGCTCTTTTCAATCAGTGTAGGGTAAAGACTACAATACATGATCAATAGAGAAGAAAAAAAAAATACAATTGGTTTTTTATTGTTGTTTAAAGCAGTTCATTTATAGGCACGTAAAATAAGGAATTGTACTTGATCATTGTGGAACAAACGTCTAGTTGCGTGGATCTTTTCCATTTGATTAAACGGTCTACTTTTGATTATATCTGGTTGCAAACAGGCCGGAATGATTGTCAATTCCAAGGAAAATCACCTCTCGTTTGTCGATACTGTCTGAACCCTGCTCCACTTATCATCAGGTGCAGTGGGGCGACTTAGCCATGCCCATACAAATAACATACATACATACGTACTTCGCGTTCTGTCAATTTATGCGTGACTTTATAAAACCTGATACTTGTATTAAAAGGTATGTGAGTTTGCGACTAGGAAATAATCTCCGAGTAACTGATCCTATTAATTTCCTTTCGCTAATTAGACGCCAAATTGTCCCTAAATGCTATCGACATAACAACCCCGAGGACGACCTAACGTGGGCGAGACCACGGGCAAAACCTACTCTTGAATATACAAATATGTCTAAAATATCGCGCGAAAATGTCAGTAGCCCAAGGCACACGTCGGAAGTCGAGGCAGTGTCGCGGCACAGGCGCTCGAGCGGCAAATATCTGTCAATTTCTCAAATAAAACGTTACTGCGATGACAGAGTCGAGGTGGCAACGCGGGGGCGAATGATAAACGAGGCTCTTATTCCCGTGAGTTAAGTCTTATTTTTGTGTGTCACGTGACGGCTTTTATAAGCGACTTGTCTTAAGCCGTCGACTAGTGTAAGGCAGTTTGAACCGCCGCGTGGTGAATTATCCACATTTCGGAGTACTGAGGGGTCTGGGATTTGTTATTTGGTATTGGATCGCTATTCATCCCTATACAAAAGGTACAAAATATTCTTTTTCTATTAAGCTTGTCTTTGTAGAATTTAATGCGTTTATATCTTTCAATGTTGGTTATTTTAGAATTTAATATTTAATGTTTTGAAAATACCTTTAAAATAAAATTACCCAGTACCGAGTAATGTCTCATTTGCCAGCCTCTGTACTGAAAAGTATCTTGATCTCAGATTGATAAAAGGCTTGATTGATAAAAGGCTCATACAGGGGTCTCCGAAATCCTTGGTAAATTTCCAAACACTAGTCTTTACAATGCGTTATCTAAAGTAGACAAGAAGAGTTAGGGGAGAACTTAGAAACCAATTTAATAAGTAATATACACAAAATCTATAGAAGTTCGGTACCATGACCTAACGTAGCCATTGAGTAACGTTGTAAATTACTTGTCGACTGCCACATAGGTTTATTCATGATATTCGGTATTCTACTACATTAACCAGCTGAGTGCAAGCGTAAAGATGATATTAACCTCTGTAAATATACAAGACAATGACTGCCTCGATGGCGTAGTTGTATTGCACGTCCGGTACAATAGCGCTCTGAGGTCCTGGGTTCGAATCCCGGGTCGGGCAAAGTGATATTTGGGTTTTTCTGCTCAGTATCAACCCGGAGTCTGGAATTTGTGCCCGATATGGCGATAGGCTCGCCCCCTATCACATCATGGGACGGAACATACTTGGCGAAAAGTAGGTGCCCTAGTTGCGCCTCTGCATACCCCTTCGGGGAATAAAATGCGTGATGTTATGTAAATATACAAGAAATGAGACTCCAAACTCTCATCTCTACACAAACACCTACAAACTGCTAATTTTATTCCAGAAATCCCACAGAAACACCTACATAGTCCTCGTTAATTATGCAAGTAAGTTTGATCGGCACTCCGAGTACGGTTAGCGACGGTCGCAGGATGCGCTAATTGGCACTTCAGATAACAAGACAACGCGGGCCGTGACTGATTTTGTTTTACCCTTTTGTTAAGTGAAACAACTATGGAAGGGATCGAATGTTTGGAAGATTCTTGAACTAAAACGTTCTGAAATTTGGAATACCTATTCAGTACTCAGCAGTAAGTATAATAGATGGAGCTTTAGAAAAAAAGACAAGTCAACATCAAAACATTACATGAGTCAGAATTTCCTTAGCTTAGTAGAATATATTGTTACTTGATTGATACAAACAAAAATAAATTCTAATCAGTGTTTTCAGATCGGTATTTAAAGGTAAATTATAACTAGACTCTTTAGTTAATGTCCTTAGTCTTCGATGCGGAATAATGGAACAAAAAGTTCATAGTGTTACGATTGTTTATGCGCTGAAGTGACTTATAATGTCTAAAAATTCTACTTTTTATATATAACGGGGTAATAAAAAAGCGCGTGTTGTGGTAGTTATTGATCACCGCTGTTCCCAATTTGCTGTCATTGGCATTGTCATCAAGCCACACGAAGTCCACTGCTGAATATAGGCCTCCTCTAAAGATTTCATGTCAGAGGCGGTCTGCATCCATCGTGTTCCTATGTTTCAAGTTTGCTATTAACTTATAAGCCGCAATGCTGCTGAGGTATGTGTGGAGCTAGTCAGCGGCGAGCCTGGGCGTTTTACAGCAGCTTTTACTACGCTTTGGATATATTTAGTATAGGATGCGTCAAACGGTGAGTGGCAGCAGCATGGCGGCATTACCGGGTCAAAACCGTAAGTAACGATATACTTATTATTAATAATAATTTCGATATGCATAAATGCGGCGGACATAACTACGCACCGACAAAAAGGTTTCCGTTACAATTTTGATAGATGGAATAACTTTTTTATATTTCAAAATGTTCAAAAAGCACGAAATTTCTTTGATAGAAACTACGTAACAGTGTACACAGACGTGACAAACGAATACGGGAATAAAAATGGGAGCTAAATAAAACTACTGCTCACACTGTGCCTCCGAAAGTAAAAAATATTTTCAATTTCCCCCGCATCCTGGCCGCATGGAGCCAACCCGTATCCAAACCGTTACTAGACCGGGCAGGGCACGGGAACGACTCCACAAATTACAAAATAGAAATATATTTTTTAAACTGTTTATTGTACATCAAGTTTTATAAAAAGTATATACTTATATAGCAGTGGCCAAGGGTCTTCATAACCCGATACCTACTGGCTTCCCTTTCGTAATAAATGTAAAATCTAATTATCATATAATTAGTATCTATAAGTAGTGTCGGGTTCCGTTTCCGAAAATTGTATCCTTCGCCACTTAGAATGGTAGAACACAAATGATGAAAGGTAAGGTACGGTTGTTCGTTGTGACCAAGCACGGTTCGCGATCTGCCCGAATATTTTGAGCTATAGAACAACTACGTTAAATATTACTTTATATAGAAAATTTGAAATCGAACGTTGTCTGCTTAAATTTTGTACGGAAGTTTACGTTTACTAACATTAGCGTAAAATTTTCGTGTTGGAGGCAGTACGGTTAACTGGTATGCAAAAATTAGTACTAATTCCGCCGAGATCACATAGTATAATGTGATAGCAGATAGGGAGCAACATATCACCGAATAGAAATTAGGCCACAACTAGCGTGTTCCACTTACCACGAAGCGAAAACCCAATGGGATTTTAAAAATAATTTAATTGACACTTGTTCCATCAAAACTGTATCTTAGAACATACTTGAAATCAGTTGCAGACGAGCCACTTTCCCATGCCCGTCTAACAAAAAACATCAAACCCGTCACAACACGTAATTCCCCAAACATCTGCATTATTACGCAACAAGATGGACATATCGTGTTTTGATTTATTACAATAAGAACGCGCAAAACATCTGCCTATCTGAGTTTGCTGTTTACCTGTTAAACATACTCAGAATACCTAACACCATGATTTATAGTTCTAGTTTCGTTATCTACTGGCATGCCAGTTACTACAAAGCATATTATGGTAAGTTAAAGGAAAAAAATTGAGCCAAACCACGCAGTCATAGAGACAATTTTATATGAATAGTCAAGAATAAGAAAATTATTTGTACACAATGAATAGAATTTTTTTCCTTTGATTTTAAGATACATTGAGGCGTCAGTGTCGTTAAAAGTGTTACATACATTGCGTTTTATGCGAATTACTGTTTAATAAGCACGTCTCGATAGCCTAGTTGGGTGTGGAACAGACTGCAAAGACGAATGTCCGCAGGTTCAAATCCCAAGGGCACACACCTCTGACTTTTCTAAAATCATGTGTGGATTCTTTGTGAATGTATCGTTCGCTTTAACGGTGAAGGAAAACATCGTCAGGAAACCTGCACATCTGAGAAGTTCTCTATAGGAATTTCGAAGGTGTGTGAAGTCTACCAATCCGCACTAGGCCAGCGTGGTGGACTACGGCCTAATTCCTCTCAGTAGTAGAGGAGGCCCGTGCTCAGTAGTGGGCAAGTATTTAATACAGGGCTGATATTTTTATTATTATATAAGCACGTCTCTTGTAGGCATGCAGTTGGTACTTATTTCTGCGAGCGATGTAAATACTATATTTCTGGTAATATCCTAACCTATCAGAATTTCAGAAGAATTATAATAAAAAAGCACATACAAACCAATAGATCACAGATAGTCAACATACCAAAAAAAGCTAAAATAGATACAATAAAATAGAAACCCCCAAAATTAGTGATGTGGTAGTTTAATAAAAAACATTGTGGACACGGCGTGCGTTTCCTGCGCGATAACCCTGATGGATGACTTCCCATGGATTAGTGAGTCAGCCCTACAGCGCGCGTCGATATGGCTACACTTATTTTGATGGGATTTTCATACCCCAAATTATAATCAAACATTTAAATATTATTTTATTTATGAAGTTACAAAAAATGTTGACGAATTCACTCTATATTTAACATGGTTTTAATCCTTTTTTGGTTCAAAAAACAAATAAAAAACCATGGAATGTGAGTGTAGTAGTTATGCCGGGTTAGTAATTTAAAGACCTAAGTACCTATTGAGATTATATTTACGACCTGTACCGCTTTACCGAGAGAGACGTCGCTTTCTAGTTCAGATGACAAAAAATCTTAAGAAAAACGCACATTTTACTACAATATTTTGAAAACAGTACAAACTAAGTTTAATAAAATAATCGACGGTGGACAAAGGATTTTCAACCTAGTATACTTGATGTAAATATGCAAAGGGAACCACGAATCAACACAGACCATGTCTGATTTAACGCCTATTTCACTGATTAATCGCCGAATATAACATAAGACGATCAAATACTAAAATCAAGCTCCCAAATAAATATCAAAAAAGTGCACTTAGCAAAAACTGTCTATACGTTATCTTTACAACCATTTACTTAAACCGTCTACAAATAGGCTTTTGAAGTAAAAAAATATTTAATATCATACGCTAGTGCTTTAAACTACCTCGTGACCCGACTTCATAACTTTGCAAGTCCGATGGTAATAAAATTATAACAACACGTGAAACATGCCTACTTCATTACGCGTTAAATATTACCACGGAACCCTGCTAATTCGTGTTGGACACGCTCTTTACTAATATTTTGTAGTTAAGTTAGGAGCAGACAACGATATTAGCTATATACGTGTCCAAAATGTTCAGAAACATCTAAGGGCTTTTTTTGTTTGATCATATAGTTGATGGCCTGACGAGGACCGGCTTATTCAACTGTGCCGGTCTTTCGGGTAAACGCTTTAGGCGCTCCAATCATTACTTCAGCCAGCACACTGTAGTCACCCCCTAGTATAACTCTAACGTTGGCTCAGGTCACTCGCTGAGAAAGGACAGAGACATCATCGATTAAGGGCTTTAAAGAAAGAATTTTATTTGTACTTTAACGCTAGGCAACGCTTCGATAATTCCTCTAGTTTTACGGATGTTCATGGACTGTAGTGTCTGATCATTACTTTACTTGTATTGTATGTTACGGATAAGCATTTGTTACAAAAATCAGCAGATTTATCAGTAATAATAATATGTAGACATCGAGATGGTTTAAAACCGATTTCTAGACTTCCCCGACCATGACAAAAAAGGTTAAAGGAAGAGCATAAATCATAATCCCCGTTACAGGCAGCTGTCATCAACCAACAAAGGTCAGTCAAGAGTATACTTCTAGCCTTATAGGACAGACTAGGTTTTTTTAATTTTATCCTGTCTATCAAATGACAAGGATGGTGATGATATTAATAAACAATTAATTCATTATATTATCGTTGCAGTGAGCTAGTATTAAGATACTTGAGGTCCTAGGTTCGCATTTTAGGATAGTGAGGTAAGCTTTTCGGTTTGAGAAACAGGTTACTTGGTATCAAAAATGCACGAATTGAAATAATAGTTTTATACATTTTTTTTCTCGCGGCTCCCTTTTCGTAAAAGGCCTTTCCCTAAATAAACATGAACGCTAGATTGATATGAAGACCACATATGGATAATATAGAACTGGATCTATCCGTTTTCCAATTGTCATCGAAATCCATTAAGCAATTACTTTGTTTATTTCTAAAATGTTGCCATTCGCACGTATCATATTATTATTAGGGTTAAACTTTACAAGAGTTGGAAGTAGCGACTCGTCGGAATCCGCTAAGTAATCCATTATTTATGATGACCGTCGCGGGTCGCTATCGGAACGCCGCATCGTCGCGCGACCGTTTTTATCGTCATTCCCCACAATTTTATGTCTAACTAGATGTGAGAGCGGATTTGTCCGTTAGCAAACATATTTTGAATTAACTTAGAGCACGTAGAGTAAGTAATGTAGAGTTTTCACGCTTGGAAAACTATGCAAGGAACTTTGAACTCAAAATTGTGTTGAACAAATAGAAACTCGCTTCACATTGTTGTGTATTGAGTCATTATTGACAGAAGAAGAATTAATGATCGTAAACATACGTCGTGAAAGCATCCTTGAAATGAATTGTACTTCACCAGCCCGTAGTCTGGTATACGTGCCCGATATGACTACAGACACCCACTAACACACATGGCAATAAGAAATATCCTGGTTACGTCTCTGCCTATCCCTTCGAGGTTACATGCGTGATGTGTGTTTGATTTTTAATTGAATTTCTTTGTATTACATCGCAGAAATTTCATCATACCACTAAAGGATAGTAAACATGGGACATCACTTGCAGTGTTCAAAAATTTAAACATTACCTCCGTATACCTACCTGCTCTTACCCCGCATCTATATGAAATCCGCGTAAAAATACAAATTTCTTACAAGTTGCGGTAACGTTTTGGCCTAGTATTTATGATCGTTTGCCTAACAATATAAATCTAGTTTATTTTATACTGATTATTAAATTACATCCTTGTTTAAATATTGTACCATATAAACATTGAAATAAAGTATCAAAGTAATGCAAAGTAATGGCACTTATCTTTTTATGGAGATATAGATATTAAAGATCAAAAAGAATATTAGACATCTTTAATTGGTACATGTATTTGTTATTAAGCCTGTGCAAAGCACTTATATAGCCTATTATAGTAAATAAATAAATTAATACTCATACGCATAGATATTAAAATAATCGCTTTGAGTTTGTTTTATTAAAAGTTCCCTGTGGGTCATGCCGTTTGGTTACAATAGAATCCCTAGGAGAATTATAATTATAGTATACCTAGGTTATACAGATTTTAGGACAATTTTATATGGGAATTTCAATAGTGCATTGGATGAGAATATAGAATTAAAATACCTCACTGTGAATATATCCTGCGTGTAAACTCCAAATACTGAATCGTTTAGATATAGATGTGAAAATGTATGGGAACCGACACGAATCTTTTTTGACGCATAATTTTGTCTAGTCTCTCTAGAAAAATATTTAAACGTTAACTTACTTAATACGAATACTTGGCGGAATTAATTATTCCTGTTGAACTGTATACGCTTTAAATCGACTTCCCGATTCTGGTTTAGAATCCCCTATTACGTGACCACGTAGTGCGTATACAGTTTATCTACGAAATACATAAACCTCAAAATATTAGTTTTTGTTTTTATGCTATACTTTATTCTGAGCAAGCAAAGTATCAAGTTGCATTGACGTCAAACTTTAGAGGCGTGAAGCAATTGTAATTAAATATGCTTATTGTAAATCAGTTTGAACATTAATTATTCCATAGGCACAAAAACATTATTGAAATATTAGAACAGGTTGGGCTACTTCTGTGACCGTCGTAATTAAAAAAACTTGACAAGTTGCGAGGCGGCATTGCGCTCCGACGGTTCCGTACAAACTTATAGATAAGATATCTCAGTAAATACTAAATACATATAAGTTCAAACTCGACAAACTTAAATTTGTCGCCCGATCTCAGGACACGGTTATGCACCAAATGCAAATAATAAAGGACAATGCCCAAAACCAGGCTATCTTTGCGTCAGTCATGCGTCTTAACCAAATATCCAGAGAAAATCATCATTTTAATTATTACTTCATTTGTATTTATTTCAGTCGTAAGCGAATGGGGGTTTAAAAGATATGAAAAAAAAGTTGTTTAATTGTTGCAAATGAAACACCGGATAATTTACTGCCAATATGGCGAAATGATACCAATTTATAACAAATTCCCATTTTAAATGGAATAAAAAAGTAAATATGTACAAAAAATGTGCTTGTACTTGAATCTATAATATATATGTATATTATTCTGTAACAATTTATTTATTCATCTCAAATATATTGTTATAAAATAACAATACATTTTACTTAATAATTATGACCAAACTCCAAATAGCTGGTAAAAAAGAGAAAATATTAATTGTTCCAAAAACAAACAAATGGCGACTTGTACTTGTATTGACAGAAATACTAAAGTCAGCTAAAACATGTCTGGACTTTATTTTTTAATTATAAAAATATGGGTACAGATTATAATTACACTGGCAACTGAAATTAGTGACATTTTGACACTTCAGATTTGTTTGAATGTTAAATCATTATATTATATTTTAATATTTTATCTTACTCAAGATCGGAGTGTTTTTTTTATGTATATTAATGTTTAGTCGAGAAATCGTCTGTTAAAAAACAACGTATATAGTGTGTGTTTCGAACTTTGAGACGGAAGGCTTTTAGTGAGCAACACAATGTCGTCCAGAGCCTAGACCCAGGACAGTTAATCGAGACGGCTTATCCTGGCGGTGTATTAACTGCACCTTTGCGGTGCCACAGCAACAAGTATATTTCTTGGACGAGCTGTCCAGTTTGTAAGTTATGTAGATTATTATTAACATACCCACAATGTGGGAAAAATCTTGCCAAAGTTAAAGAAAACAGTTTAACAATAATAATAATGGAAACATGTTTACTCAACTTCTACATTATATTTTAGGTTTCAATGTTGGAATGAGTTTGTGCTGCCTACTGGAGATCAGCTAATAGAGAGGTTCACAGACAATATGACATGACCCAACCAGCGCTGCAAGAAGTGATTCACTCAGTTCAAGAGTATATATAAACCTGCTGCAGCTATATCAAATTCTTGTTTTCATATTGGGATGCCAAGAATATATACCTCTATTAAAAATATACATCTATATAAAAATATACATAGGATTTCATATTTCTCGTTTTATTTTTCTTTCCCTATGATAATTAACTATTAGCCTAATCAGGCTGTGAAGTGAGTTGCCTGGGATCAGAATCCTCCAAAGACGGTTGGCGTCAGGCATACGGCCGGTCATAAAAGCTAAGCTGAATCTATTCTACAATATGTATTGACGCCATATTGGAGTGAGATAATGGTAGGTGGCAAAAAAGATAAGGTAATCCATGTAATAGAATAAGTCGTAATTCAGAAAAATATATACACAAAAGGTCCGGTAACATATCCTCCGTGGAAAAACTAATATTCCGTCATTCTATCTTAGAAGTTTTATTGAAGTTTCGTTTTATCAGATATGTTACTACCTATCAGTTTCTTTTGAGGGCAATTAAAGCTAGGTGAAAAGAACGTCCAATAATTGTTTATTGCAATAACAATTAGGTACTGCAATATTGAACTTACTTAGGCACGTAACTACTTTCTACCGTACATTATTGCAATCCATACTTAACCTCAAAATAACCGCGTTATAAAAATTCTGATTACTCCGAACTCCCATCGAATATCCAATTTACATTTTTATAAAAACTAGAATATGTTCCCTATAGTTTAGTGAAGGTTTTGTACAGACGCAAGCGTAGCCCAACTTTCATACAAAAATGGGCATTCTCCTTTGTAATAGTAAATTCCTTTTTTTGTTATAAAGTACATATGAACGATTTCTGATTTTTTCTTCATATATCATGAATCTACGTCAACGGAAAGCACCCTATAGGTTTTGATTCTCTAGTGAAATTAATTATAAGAACCAGAAAAGACCATATTCATTACGTGATTGAAGTACTCCAATTTTGGCCCCAGTAGTTACTAGACTGTTCTGTTCTTACTTCCAGCCACTGACAGCAGACAGAATGCATCACATCCGAACCCAAGATAAAGCGGTGCACAAACATGACGATAATAAAAACGCGGCTCGACAAACAAGCGGTTTTCCTCCAGTCCTTCCGAGAAATGAGAGATAAAGCGATCGACTATTACTGTTTGTACGTCACTGTTTTTATTATGTACATGCGATACGAAAATGTAAGCGTTTACAAATAAGAGACAAGACGAGTGAATTTCTCGCCTGGTAAGCGCCACGACCATCCAATAACAACAACACCATATTACCAGCCAAACTGAACCACAGCACGAGGAACATTATGTCGCGGCCCTAGGCACGTAGTGAAATGTGTATAGCTCATGGTTGCCCAATTTACATTAAGGTCTATAAGGGCTCGAGAACATTCCCTAACCTTCTCCCCTCCGCCCATCCTAAGATGGTCCCTGCTCCTTCCCAACATTTCCTTCCCAACTATCCTCTTCCAACTTGTCTCCAGGGCCCTGCAGCCGCTAAGCCCGGGGAAACGAGTATACCGTTCGCAGGATTCCCTCGGTGTACACTGCGAGGTCTGATGTTAAAAAAAAAAACTGAACCATAAAGCACTACGTTGCACTGAGCTAGTTAATCATTTGGACTAATTAAGTCTCATATCTGCTTCGGTGGCGTAGTTTTACTGCATGCGCGGTACGACAACGCTCTGAGGTCCTGGATTCGGATCCCGGGTCGGGCAAAGTTATATTTGGGTTTTTCTGCTCAGTATCAGCCCGGAGTCTGGAATTTGTCTCATATTGATAATTTCATACGACTTTAATGCAAAACATATCTGAGTAACACAAGATTACAATATCCAATTTTGGAATCAGCTCAAAGCTTACTACATAAACAAAAGGTCAGCAAAACGCAAATACATTAGTCCCTTACCTCTAGCCCTTTGAGAATAGCATTAAAAACCCTCCGATTCCACATTTTCCAAATTTGAATATCTACTCTTACTCGAGTCTCTTAAGTCCCGTTGCCTCATTCAAACGTCCACATTTGAAACTGAGGCTTATCGGAGAATCACAACTCACTGTTAGCATAAACTACAAATTTAAATAATTAAGCGTTCATTAAACATTCTCAAGCTTCAATTCAGTGTCGATTCAGATACCACGCGTAAACCTTAAGTACAAACAGTATAATTACTTCTCACGCACTTTTTTATCGGAGGGAGAAAACATTTAAATTTGATAGGTTACCTGATTATACGTGACGTCCTAAAACATTCGAAATACCAGAACAATCGTCCTACATTACTTTGAGATAGCTAGCTATTAGATTTATAGAATTAAGTTAATGTTTACGGCCATAGGTTCGATTTCAGCTTGGGCAACACTTAAGTATTTCTAACCCTCAATAGATGGCTTGCATCTAGCAACCTCAGAAACTTTAAATACTACATTTAGCAGATAGGCTTCTCTTGTATACTTTCATCTTTAACCTTCAAATATAAGAACTGTAATCCATAGCTAATTACCAGTTATCACTGTTTCCTTCAAAACCTTATAAAACCACAATTTTATTTACATCTCACCTAAGTATTACCTCAGAATACATAATATTAATATTATAAATTAGCGGCTACGAAACCACGCGGAATCAGCATAAGTAGCAGCAACACGGAGTACGTTCTCATTGAAAGGCATCGGAAACGAGCCGCGGTCCGTTGTTATGTTAATGTATACGTATAATTGCAGTGTGTACGTACATACGAGTTTTATCAAAAGAGTAATTGCTTGATAAATGTATCCTATAGAAAGCAAAACGCGGTTTACGGTGTATTTTAGTCTACTGCATAAAGGTGTGTTTTTGATTATTTAACATTCTTAAGAGGAGAACACGGCTCAGCAAACGTAGTGTAGGACGTCCTCCAGGTAGGTGGTGTGATGAACTGCGAAAGGTAGCTGGTAAGAACTGGATGCGACAGGTCGAAGACAGGGTAAAATGGCGCATATTGAATGCCTATGTCCAGCAGTGGACAAAGATATAGGATGATGATGAAATATTGTTAGCAAAAAATATTAATTTTATGTTACATGACTTTAGTATGTAGGCGTTGAATTATGAATTGTTTTACTCATGGTTTAGAAGCGACAACGGTTACTAGTTGTGAAGTCTTCACATGTTAAGAAAACTTTTGAAGTTATCCCTCACACTTTGCCAAACTGATTAATGTTCCTACCATATTCTACAGAATTCGCTCAGTACTCGCAAACACTATACAGTGATACTTTCTATTTCTGGTCAGCCCTTCGAGATTCATGATTAGCTTGAGTTCATAAATGTTTACCTAAATATGTTACAAAGCACAGTCGTTACCGGTGTAACAAAGTCAATAAAAACTTCTTAATATCAAAGGTAAATGCTATAAGTACTCGCGATTACGCAGTAGGCAGAGAGGTGAAAAGCTATGTGCCAAAATCGGACGAAGTAGCAATCCTTAGTTTCTGTCTTCCCCCAATGGGATAGAGGATAGAGGTGGGATAGAGGTATGTATGTATGATATTAAAATGCAGGGGACTAAGACTATAAAGACCGTGTACATGGGAAAAACCGCCAGAATTCATCGTATCGCCGTGTGGCGTTTCGGGGTTTCAGTACAGATCGACAGGGCGGACCAACATAGTTCTAGCAATAGTTGAAGTCGTTTTCTTGTTGGTATAATTCGAATAGATTATTATCAATTCTCATAGGTATATTATGATAGCCATATTCGGATTATTTTGTAATAATTGTAAGCAAACATCGCCCTTAATTTAAATGATACTATTGTAGTCGTTAATTCTGTGAAATGTATAGATCTAAACAAGGTGTTATGACATAAAAAGATAAGTTGAAAACATATTCCTGGTTTATTTCTATGTTCTTTCTGTGTGATTTGTATCGCTAGTTTGTAAAAATTCCTTTGGCTTCCATCTTTCCGCCTATCACGTTTTATATGGAACACACTACTTCACATTTTATATTCAAAATTAACGCGAATTGTTTTTCTTTTTCTATAGCCGTATTTGGAAAAAATATGTTAAGAAGCCATTAGTATTTCGCGTTGCCCACACTACTTGTAGACGCCACGCCGACATTCGGTTATGAGAATTCAATCGGCTATTGTTCGCAAATCGAGTTATAAATATAACCACACAACTTTGATGTCACCGTCATAATATAAATTTATTGTTTCAAAGTTTAAAACATCAATTAACTTATAAAAGTCATGATAAATTAACTTTAAAAACATTTACCCTAAAATGCGCTCACATATTCGAGTAAATGAAATTTTGTTTGCAATTTTACAAAAATTTAATAGAAGCTCGCATGCGACCCGGCCGGGCTGACATCATCCGCTCCTAGGGGGCCGAGCGCGTGCCCAAACAGCTGATTGCCGGCAGACCACCATAAAAAATCTTATAAAATACCCTCTAAACTAAAATAGACCTTAAAACTAAAACTTTAAGCTCCCAATCGCACTCAGCCACCACCCCGACCCTTGATAAAAGTGGCGGCAAACGACACTCGACTCTAAAACATGAGTATTACCACCGAAAACCTCTTGCGCGCCCGTTTCCCTGTACACGTCATCTACAGAGGAAAGTGTGCAAGTTCGGCCATTTTCAACTGTAATGCGAAGAGTTAAGGATGGAGTTTGCGTGTAAGTGTATATTTAACGAGATAAAACCGAATGGATTTTGTGCATTTCACTCGGTCGGAGGCCGGTGCGTGCTCGGCGCTCGCGGCCGACTCGCTGCGTTCACTCGCCAGTTATACACAACTAGTTTATAGCCAGCGGCAATGCCCGCGTTAAAATACAATACTTTTGACACAACTAAACGCTATTTTTGGATGAAATATATTCAAAGGCTTAAGCTTGAAACTCCAACACGAAACGGCAAGTTTTAATGCAAAATACCGAGAATTATTTGAAAACTTTTTCTCGTGTCAAAAGGCTGTAAAAGACGTTCTATTTTACTCTAAATCTTACGTAACTCACGAATGTATTAGTGCACGTCGAAAGTGCATGTTGCAACCGTTGCATTATCATTCACCAATCTTTACAACTAACTTTATAGAAAACAAGCCTTCCATGTACAAATTTCGATACCAGATATCAAAAGTTTATCTAAAAACTTACCCAAAAACCTATAATAAGAACTTAGTATCGATTTAACAACTAAGCGAAAACTTTACCAAATATATTCACAAAAAAGGAAGACCGCCTCAAAGCGCATTGCGTTAAGAACAGCACAGTAATGTATGTACCAAAAGTCTATCACATTTAATTGTTAGCGAGCCGAACAGGAAATCATAATGGATTTACGATCCATAACTTTATAACATATTTGACGTTTCACACACTGCGTCATTGTGGGATAAATAAGTTTGTTTTTTAACTATTAGTATACCGCTATCCTAGTTGGGAATGGAACGGACTGCCGAGATGGAGGTCCGATGTTCAAAACCCAAAGCATTTACACCTTTGACTTTTCGAAGATAAGTTTAGTATTTATCAATTACCGTTCGATGTAATAGTGTAGAAAAACATTGTGATGAAAACTACTTACCTGAGAAAACTCCCCAAGAATTTCGAAAGTATATGAATTCTACCACTAAAGCTTAAAGCCAAAACCTTGTTATTCGTAGAGGAGGCCAGTACTCAGCAGTGGGCAGTATATAATACAGGGCTGATATTATTATAAAATCGTTTGTTTGGTTTAATTCCATAATGGACTGTGGTGTGAAAAGTCCTGCATTCAATTCCAGATCAAGAATTTATTATGTTTTTTTTATTTGACCAGGATAGGATCCAAATATGTGGGAAAACATAAACCACAATAAAAGGCCGGCTTGTACACTTGATTGAAAGAAATGAAACCATGAAAAATCTTTCTTAAAACACACTATCATATTTTTGATATGTTTGGTTATTGACCCTAAAATCTCTCGCCTTTCCTTTCCATAAAGGTCGACAACGCGTCCACGATTCTCAGTAAGTGTCCTTTAGGAGTAATTACTTACTAATTGACCCAGTTACGACGCTGTTTACCTACTGCTTAAGTTTTATACAATTATATAGTTCTTAGTATAGCTAAATATTAAAAAATACAAAGTATTTATAGTTATAATAAAAGTGCTGTTTATCTGAATTCTGTAAAAACTCCGCTAAAGCGCTAAGGTAAAAAACGTTTCTTAGAACACCCAATACAAAGCAAAATAAAGTTGACTTTTCGCTGTAACTGTCTATTTCCATTCTACCTAGCGATTTCTACTTTAAGAATTAATAAATTCACGTTTATTTCATGATATAAAGAAAGTTTAATAATGTTACATAAATTAGTTATTACGTTTTTAAAATTATTTATGATTCGGTCTATACATGTTCCTTTTATACAAATGTATTGAATGGTTTCTGCTTTTTGTCAGGAATAGTGTTATACCGCGTAAGTGACGAAAAAAGGTAAGCCGAAATATTGATCCTTACCAATCTAAACTTAAGAGCATTCAATAACATCTTTTCTGGACTACTGGATCGTCAATAAGGCCGAGAGGATAATGGGTACGGGCATTTACGCTATCTAAATCATATCACAAGGCGTCAGAGCACAGTTTCCTTCATATCGTTAATTCAATCCAATTTAAGTAACATTTTTATAGAAACAAATTATAGACATTTTTCTACAGCGTGCACGGGCTGGCGTGACCTGGACTTCTACGCCACCAGAAGAATGTAATTCAAAGAGATATCTTGCTGCGTTTCATATATTGAGTGACTTCCAGAGGCTCAACTATCTTCTGCCTAGTCCCTATTACCCTTTCCATTAATAAGGCTAACTCATCTGCGGTTCTTCTAATACTGTGGGTGTTATGAGCGAAAGAGACGATATAACTCCAGGAACTCAGGTAACTACACGCACCACGCCTTTATCCAAAAGGGATAGGCAGCGGTGCAAACTACGCGTTAAATTTTAGCCAAGTGTATTCCGTCCAATAACATGATAGGGGGCGAGCTTAACGCCATATAGGGCACGGATTCCAGACTCCGGACTGATACTTTCTCATCATAAGGTAAGTCACTTGCTAATTTGCAAAAAACTAAGTAATTTCAAACACATCTCAAAGGAAATAGAATCCAGTTACGAGAATGTTCCGTGAGAATGTCCCCAGCGGTACAGGATGTGACGTCACCCAACACTTGTCCGAGGTTTGTATTGCTCGCCGGCAGAATTGTAATGAACGATGTATTAAATTAATGTGTAAAATGTGCCATAATAATAAATCATTGATCAATTCGTGAGGCGTTGAGCATAGCAAGCACTTTCTTTAATAATGGTTTCATGGTTTATAAAAATTTCGATGGATTGGCAAAGGTCAAAATAGGAAGAAATGCACTTATATTTCTAGCATTAATAACCAGTCTTGTAACTAAAGAATTTCTGTAACTAACATTATCATTACGAAGGGCTGCATGTATTGATCGAAGAATCATCAAAGTAATATGACGCAGATTTGTGAATGAATGGCGATCTCTCACAAAGCCTACATATCTATAATTCTTTACAATTAAGAGGACCAATCAAAGGGCCAAAGGAGGGAGTCACGTATAAACTTTGAAGAAATTCTCTACGTTAAAGTACTATTATATACTCTTATACTCATAGCTTCGTTTACGTGCGTGGTTTCACAAAAAGAATATGATTATTACTTTGAATGACGAGACGAGCTGGTCATTTGCTTGATGGTAAGCGATACGACCGCCCATAAACAGCAGAAACACCATCCAACACTTTGAAATACAAAGTATTGTTTAGTATTCCAATGCGCTCGCCATCCAAAGACATGAGATGTTAAGTCTTATTATGTTCAGTAGTTACACTGACTACAATGTCATTTAAACCGGAACACAACTGTGACTACACTACTGCTTGGCGGCTGAAATAGACATTGCGGTGGTACCCAGGCGGACTCTCACATATAAGAGGCCTACCATCAGCAATGTGATCGAATCAAGTAGTAGTAGATTACAGTTCGTTGCGTTGCATAAATTAGATAAATGTATCCGATGCTTATGCATTTAGAGCAACGTTACTTGGTCTGTTAATTGTTTAACCCACTTTGTATGGCGAGGACTCACCAGTCGTGATGTTTGACATGTTCCAGTAACATAGCTGCAGAATCTAAACATAAGACCAACTATTCTATTAATGTTTCTACAGAATAGTAGGTACGTAGGGAACTACAAACTATTCTGGCATTTGAGGCTATACTAGTTTATACCAATAACAAAATTTATATGTTTCGCAAATGCACTGCGAAGACGATTTATTCATTCCTTGGAAAGACTACCCTCATACTAAGCTCATTACTGGCATATGTCTCTCGGCTATACGTGCAATAGCTATTATCGTAGTGTTATAATAATATTTGTATAGAAGTTTTTGAGCACGACTATGATTATAAAAATACTCATTTTCGGAATAAGAAGGACTGAAGAGTAATGTCGCTTTCCATTGGTGAAAGAATTGTCAACTATACTTTAATGTTTTATATACAGTCTATTTGAGTACTAAGGCTATTCTACAATATTGCTATATGTATATATAGAAAACGATTAAAATATCGATAGAAAACCTGCTAAGTGCATACATACCCAAGAATTCTGCAGAGGAATTTAATGTCTACAAACATTAAGCCGAGTAGATTTAGAAGTTTTTAATTGTGAAATAAGCTCGGACTAATCAGTAAGAGGATTTAATATTGGACTGTAATTGTTAGAAGCCGTAAGAACTGACTGAAGGTCAACTAGTTCCGAGAAAAACCCTACACGAAGGCAGCTAGGTACCTACACAAAGAGAAGTTAAACAATGAATCGCATCGCAAAACTAAGGGTAACATCAATCGATATTTTTTTTTCAACATGTAGGTAGGTCTAAAACTGATTGCACATCAAGAACTAAGGTAGTTGGACTTAACTCGCATAGCTGAGATATTTTTCATACTTGTGTCCTGACTTTACAGTATACAAACGGAGCTATGTGCTATGTTCTTAGCTCAAAGAGCTAGACTAACTTCACGTAGTTCTTGGTCTTGAGTCTGCTTTAAACTAGTAAGTTTCGGTTTAATCCTGAAAAACTGTGTATTTTATCACTGATATCAACCAGGAGTCTGGGATTGACTAAAAATGGCTGGATACTCATTCTCATGAGGCTTATAATGGCTGGAAAGTGTAAGTACGTTAAATTTCTACCCAATCCTAGAGGGAAAAATACGAGATACTACTTATACTAGCAGAGTTTAGAATAGCAAGAAACTTCTAGAAGCTGTCATCTACAAATTATTTCGCCGTATTGCGGCAAGTTAACTTCTACAAATTTTGATGCTTGACTTGCAGCAATAAATATTGCCGCTGTAAACATTTGAAAGTTCTTTGTGAGCAACTGCTTGTCTAAAGTTAGCTTAACACGTCACACATTTAAAGCATTTCACAAATAACTTTCACACAATGTTAAAACAAACTAAAAGTTTAACAGACGACAGCGGAGTTAACCGCATCGGCTCGAATTAACGGTAGACAGTTAATGCGTTTTTTGCGAATAGTTAAACGTAAACAGATCGATTAACCGACCTCGGTGCCGCGTGGCTCGTCGACCGTGACTCCCGGGTTCTATTCCGTTTTTGTCTTTGTATGGAAGGTTATGGAAGTTACTGTTGTAGGATTCTTTTTGCAGACTAGTTTAGTTTTAAAAATACCAGCTCTGCCGTGGCGAAGGGTGAAATTTTCCGAAAAGGAACCCGACACAACACAGTTAATATTCATAAATGCCGTCTGCAAATAATTTTAATTTAACGAATTAGATTTTACATTAATTATGAAAGGGAAACCGGCAGGAGTCGAATTATGGACCCTTCTCCACTGCAGCTCTGTATTATATACTGTTCTACTGTGAGCGCGGGCCTCTACTAAGAGTTTAGGCCTTGGTCCACCACGCTGACTTAATGAGCGTTGGCAGACTTTACATACCTTCGAAATTCTTAGGTATGTAAGTTTCCTCACAGTATTTTCCTTCACTGTTTAAACGAATGATAATTCATAAACAATACACATCGTCAGAGGTATGGTAGTTTTAAATTAATGGTCAGGAAAAACAATCAAATTTTGAGGATTTCCGTGTTGAATGATATTGGTGCACCGTGCAACACATATCTCTTGCTATACAGCATCGTAGTGTTGCCAGTTTTATGGGCACCTTTGCGCAAGATATGGTCCGGGTGGCCTCTATAATAGGGTACCGGACTCATTTTTGTTCTTTACTATTATCAAATATTTACATAATATAAATTATAACACAGAAGGAATTATTAAAATCCGGTAAAAAATCAACAAGTTATAAGTCTTTGAATTTCGGTGGAAGGGGTAATTAACAAGAAACAGAAAAGAGACGAAATATCCACATGTGACGTCATCGGGAATTACGACGCGTGCGAAAAAAAGAGATGAAGCGATATCCCCACATCGCGCCCACTTCTGCACGTTACAATATTTTAAATATGAATTACTCGCTCATTTTTTTAACCAATTATTATGCAGTTTTCGCAGGAGTGCTTCTTTTTCGTATTATTAACCATTACATATAGAATAATGTACAAAATCAAGCATAGGCCGGTCCCCTATTAGTTTAAAAGGAAACTTTTACTCAAAATTATATTAAAATCTTTAAAAAAAATATTTAATTTTTATATTTTTGTGATATGCCTTATTATTCTCGTAGGTCGCGGAATGTTTTATGCGAGTTTTTTAGATATGATCACGCGTCAATGTTCCCGGATAGGAAATGACGAGCGATATGAACTTGGCGATAAGAATGTACGCAATTCTGCCCTTATTACTGTTCACTATTTAATCGGGTTCAATGGAGGTATTGTTAACTTTATTTCTGCACATAACCTCATGTTGATCATAGCTGTGGCCTTTTGCAGCCATTAATATTATTATAGTATCATATCGCTAAGCACAAATTAAAAAGTACTTAATTTGTTGAACTACACTTTATTAGGTGCATTAACATGTCTACCTTCCAAGACCTAACCTTGAAGGTGTGCGTCCACGCTATTCCGACATTATAGTTGCTGTACATGGGCAAAGTAACTTTAAATTATAAAATACTTATGTAGTATTACGTAATTATCATAACCTTTGCGTTAATTTTTGACAGCACGTAATGTTACGTGTGTACGTGGCTTATAGACAAAGAAATCATTTACAGACCTAGTAGAATACAGTATAACTAAGAGCGTATTGAGCGGGACATAGTTAATTGCTTGGTTTTGATTTAAATTCTCAGACCAGCAGAACACTCGCGCCTTTTATTCCTAAAGGAGTAGAATAAGGCGCAACTAACGCATCCATTATTCAAGTACAAATTACAAACTCCGAACTGATACTTACCTAACCCGGGAATCGAAATAATAAAGTAATTAAAGAGAAATTTCGCTTATTTAATTACAACAACGGCGCAACACAATTTACTCTATGTTAATTGTCGTGTTTTGAGGAAAGACTGCTCAGTGCAGAGGCTTGAGTGAGTATTTCTTATCATTGTAAACTGTTAATAACTGTCCTTTCAAACAATACTTTACAAGAATTCGTGATTCTGAGGCTGGTACCAAATTTGTGTCTGACTTCGTAGCAATTGTTGAGTAAAACCTATAGTATATATATATATATATATATCTATACTATAGAACATAACATTTGATCCATAATAAAGAATGCAGAGAAAATATATTCAAGTTTAAAGGACAATTTACTTCCTCAATTAAGGAAAAATGATTCCTAAACTATTGAACATAACATGTGATTTATAATAAAGAATGTAGAGAATGTGGTGAAGTTTGAAGGACAAATAGCCAGTATAATTACTAGGCATTGTAAGGCACATTTAATATAAAGAAGGAAGAGTACAATGCATTGCCACGCAACACTTTGAAATCAGAAGTTCGGGTGGTCGAGACATATAAAATCAAGCGCGGTTTACTCTCGTCTTGAATTAAAAAGAAAAAACTGGTCGATAAACTTAGCCTCTAACACCTGAACTCCAAAAAAATCGAACCCAATACCGCATATTTATACCACACTATAAAGAATCTATGCATTAATAAGTACGCGAAACATCCTGAGGCATTGAATCAACTTGAATTAAAACCTGTCGAACTGGTTGTCGCTGCTTTCTTTATCGCTTGTAAAGCCGGGTTGTGGGCAATTTCGGTCTACAGGGTGTGGTATACTGTGGAGTAAATATTGTATTTATTTTCAATATACTGAGAGTGCTTAAATATTTAACACAGATTAGCATTCAGGGATTGGCCGAGCTTTCTTCGGTGTCAAAATACGAATTGCATGGTCGACCATATCTTAATGAAATGAAATAATTTATTTGAACCTATAAATGTTATCCATTATCTAGATTTCGTCAATATTAACTCAACCACCGGTTCCGAAAGCAGTTCTCACCAGAGACGAACGGGCAAGAAACTCTAGTGTTGCTCTTTTCAAAATCAGTTTAAGGTATAAACTACAGTACATGATACAGAAAAAGAAATAAGAAATACAATTGTTTTGTTATTATTGTTGGAGCAGTTCCTTTTATTTACAGGAGTTACAGGGACAGTATTTGACAGAGAGCCTTATAAATATAACTAGTGAAAGAAACATTCGCTCGGTATCCGTAAGATGTCAAGTACTCTAAGTATAAGTTATTGTACAGCTGTGATAAAGAATACAGGGTGTCCGCAAAACGTACTTCACGGACACTGGACTTCACAGAGAGTATACTGTATTATACGAGCAGAGAAAAGTGACGGGCTCTAAGTAGTGTGGTCCAGAGAAAGTTGCGGTTGACAAGAGATAATTATTCGTAGCCATTCGAAACAATAACTGTAATAATCAAGAAAGCCAATTAGAAACTAGATATATACAGGCCGATCCCAAAACGCGCTATGTTTACTCTGTGTAGGCAAGGGCATGACCAGTGGTACGGACAACAGAAGATTTTTTTTTAACCTGTCTTATGTTTGCTAGCCAGACAAGGGTCGGCTTATAGGAACACACCGTACTTTTGGGTGAGTGCTTTAGGCGCTCGCAACTCATGAAACTTAGGCGATCAAGCTGAGGGCAAGCCAGTAACAGGTTACGAGCTCAACTCAGGACGGTCACGATTAGGTAAACAAAGATAATCTTATGATAGTCGTCATACCATTAATGATACACGCGTTTGCGTTGTTCTTCTAACAACGTTAGTTAAGATTCAAAAGGAACGCGTATAGGTTCACTTTTTGTCCGTCCGTCAAGGTCTTTTTCCTCAGAAACGCGTAGAGCTATTAAGTTAAAATTTATATTACATACACGGGATTCCAGTTTCTTTTAGCTGTGAAAAAATCAGACTTTTAGGTCGACGTGATCAAAAGATATGACGAAGGAATCAAAACTTATCGGGTACTTACTTGGTTTCTTTTTTACCTTAGTTATAACAACACAATTAAGTTTTGTTTTTATAGAGGCCTGGCAAATGAATCGCATTGCACCTGATGGTAAATGGAGTAGGGTCCAGATAGACTGACGAGATATGTTTATCCCAGTTACGCCGGGTTGTTTGAAACCGGATATCTACAGGCTGATCCCGAAACGCGACACATTTACATGGCCCTATGCTATACATACTGGGTTTTATATCTTGTGTACTATGCGGGCGGATATAACTATCCCGTCACCAATCACTTAAAGTTCTAAGTGTCGTTATTTTTACGTATTGAATATAATAATATACCCTCGTCACAATCGCTTCTTGCAGTGCATACTGTATTATATTTCATGGAATTTGACTCGATGAACTTTTAGCGTACCAAATATAAATATAATAATTTGCAAAGTTTACTTCATTATGAAAATATTACTACATTAATAAATCTAGAAAACTAGATAAAACTTCGTTTATTGCAAGACTATTATTTTTTTACCAATACAATATTTAAATGCAATCAACGACAAAAACCGATTCGCTTCAAAGAATAAGCCTTTCAAACTCAGACAAGAAATCTAAGCGTTGTCTAATTTGCAATACAAACAGAGCGTCCATTAGGATGCATGCGATCACATAATGTGAATAATATATTAGAAGCAGTGGTGCCACAGCCTAGGCCAAAAGCTGGTTATAGCTGCAGTTTACTGCAGTGTAGCTTGATTGGCTACAAACATTCCGCCACTTATCGCCTCAACGCCAGATTATAGTACCAACATACCAACTCAGCAAACAGTACATTTTCTGCATGGGTTTAAAATGAATCAGCATGTTAATTCCAAATTCAAATCTCGAAACAATGAACAATGTGTCGAATGTACTGCATGTCATGGAATTGGAATCAGTTTTTTAAATTTATTTTGAGGCGTGTCGATGACCTTTTTTCATGAACGTTAACTTACACTTAGAAAATGAGCAAATTATGGGTCTTAACTTTAGTATAATATGACATCTAGTTAGAAAATACAGTGTTCCAAAAAGTGTCATAGTCGATGTCAATACCCATTGAATTTGCAGAGGACACATAAATTAATGGAAAAGTTAGCTAGGTTCCGGCAGCAGCAAACCCAAACCGTATCATCGATACTATATCATCGCTATCGAGATATGGATAGCGATGATATCCTGAACAAATAAGTAATCAGAAGTATAATGGACACTGAGACTGAGTACATCTTTGTTTTTATGGGAAATAATTATAACATGTAAAGCACATAGTAAAAAAAGTTTTTTAATATACACGCTCAACTCGCTTCAACGTACATACATTTTATTTGTTATAATAAAATTTACCCATTTTACAACTGCATTAGATTTGGTGCGCCTTGCGTTAAAATGTCAGCTCAAACTCAAAGTTTAACGGCAACTAAGTGATTAATAAAATGCGACATTAACAAAGCGGTATCCAAACAAAGGAATAATAGAAACCTAATCAGTAACAGTATACCCCAATTGATAGTGAATATCTTAAGCATTGATAGCTGTGAGTCAGTGATAACGAACGAAAGGGAATGTAGCTTCATCGACGGTCCGTAGTTCGAACCGGTTCCTAGAACTAACGTCAAATGCTAAAGGTCAGTTGTTCCGGAAAATAGGTTTTTAGTAACTTCGTAGAATGTGTTTATTGTCCACGGAGTTCATAACTAGGCAGCCTACTAAATTTGCTGGTGGTAGGGTATATTTTATATCCGCCCGGATAGCGACCACTGTATAAATGGTATTTAAACTTATACTGGCGTTCAATCATCCCTCGTCAATCAATATTCTGTCTTAATATACTATTTCGCTTACCATCGAGTGCAAATAGCTAGCTCACTTTGTTATATTTGTATAACAAAGTGAGCTAGTATGTACGCATATACGTAATAGTAATTATGAATGGTTGTTCAAATAAAATGTCATTTGAAATCGGTACAAATATTATAAAGAAGTTTGTTTGTAAGGCCTAATCTCCCTAACTACTGAACGTATTTTGAAAATTTTTTCACTATTAGGAAGCTAAATTACTCCTGTTTACTATACGCTCCTTTTGTATCCTTCAAAAATATAAAGCGGGAGTTTTATCCCGCAGAACTTACCACGCGGGCGGAGCCGCGGGGAAAAACTAGTAACATACATTGTTTCTAACAATCGGTTATTTCACATTATACAAGAAACTACCCTGTGTATTTGTAGTTTATGATTTATATCGGCTGCAAATCGAAATCTAGGCTAAGTTAGTTTACCTTAGCTCCTACACTGAGTATTTTTTTTTACTTGTGTTCAGACCACAAAATCTTTTAAACTAAGCTTTGTTCTAATAATTTTCTCAAGTATGCGAGATAACCTAACGTATCTTGGATCTAAGTCCGCAACCCGAGCCCACAGTATTTTAAAATTTCAAGAAAACAGTGGAAACTTAATATTTTACACAACACGTAGAAACTTCTTCAAACCCGTCTGAGGCACGCGAGGTATTTATATTTTCAACTACGTTACTACCCTGACTTTGTGCGGACAATGACTTTCTTACAACTTTAGAAAACTACACGTTAGTAAGTAATACATGATTGTTATTTCTAGTATTTTACGACTAGTCAAGTCATTTGTTTGCTGGTAAGCCATAGTCACACCACCTCAAATACTATATTGTAGTCTTCTTATGCTCGCGTCTTTTACCGCATCAAATTTCGTTCGGGAGTAGTCAAAGCAAGGCTGTTGGTGAAATAATTTTCAGAATCGGACGAACGATTTTAGAGATATCGCGTTAAAAACAACTTACAAAGAACTTAATTTATTATGTTAGATATTGATTATAACTAGCATTTACTCGCGGCTTCACCCGTGTGAAAGAGTTTCTCGGGATGGAAAGTAGCCTGTAACCTTCCTTAGGTCTTAAATTATCTCTATACCAAATTTCATAAAAATCCGTTTAGTAGATTTTGAGAAAATCGATAACATAGACAGACAGAAAAGGTGATAATATGTATACATATAGGTATCATTACAACCACGACATCAATATTCTAACATTGGCATTATTGGCGTTAGTAGGATGCTTATCAAGAATGCGTAGTCAGTGTTACGTATGTATAAATCGTAATTTATACGTACTTAGGGTTAGCGCAGATCTCTCTTCAGTCGTGAAATATAATATCTTTTATACTATGTTTGACACAATCAGGAATTATTTTTTGTGATACGCAAAAGATTCCGACGCTATCCCAAAATTATAACGCACATTTAGAACTAAAGTGAGCTATCTAAAAATGATATACCTTTTGGTTGTTTTTATAATTGAATTTATGACTCAGTAAACCTATTGAAATAAAACTATTTTGCGGATGATTTGAAACCGGAAGAAAATCATCCAATGAAAACCGCGATAAAATTCGTAAAATAGTTTCAATGTCTAACATTCGCGTAAACATAAGAAATTATAATCAAAAACTATTTAAAAGAATTGTAGGCAAAATATTGCGCTTTTGGAATTTAAAGCTTTCGCATTAGGCTGTTTGTTGTGTGTCAATGTTATAGAATTTATGCAGAAGATACACATTGAAGCCAAAATGGCGTGCTTTATTACACTATAACCATTCATTTACTATAGTTTAAAGACATTAAGTCCAAGCACCAATGTATAACGAATAATAGGTATTAGCACTTTCAATTTAATCGACTAATTTCCTTTGAGATCTGGCCTGTTACTTGCCAAACGTATCATTAAGTGTTTAGTATAACTGTAAAATAATGTAAATGCGATTAAGAAAATTTTGCAATTAATTCACTGCTAGGAGGTCTCTCATATTATATGAGAATCCACCTGGGTAGGTACCACCCCAATGTCTATTTCTGCCGCCAAGCAGCAGTGTGCAATTTTGTGTTTTATTGTGCTCCGGTTTGAAGGACATTGCAACCAATGTATCTACTGGACATAATAAGACTTAACATCTCATGTCTCAGGATGGCGAGCGCAGTGGAATACAAAATAATACTTTGTTATTCAAGGTGTTGGATGGTGTTTCTACTGTTTAGACGCCGTCGTATCGTTATCATCAGGCGGACGGCAAGCTCGTCTAGTCATTGAAAGCAATCAAAAAATATATCTTAAGACATATAGACACTGGAATTATTATTTGAAACGGTCAGAGACGCGAGCAAAAACACGTATAGACTCTAAAAATTATCTCCGACCAACAATTATAGGGGCAGTAGAATCCATTAGAGAATTGGGGACCGGACGAAAGCAGAGGACTAAAGCGAAGGGGAAGAGGGTAAAGAGGAAATAGGGGACGCCCGTACGTGGAAAATAGTACCTCTATAATATTAGATTCTACACGAAATACTCTATCGATATATGTACTTAATAAGGTACCTATCGTACTTTACTTCAAATATATACGTAATTAATTATAATTGCTGTCTTTATCAATTCACTTAACTATAGCGAACGAAAAAACAAAAAGTAAACTACCTACTTTTCAATTATATTACATTCTGTAGAAATGACAGATATGGACTGTCACCTGATTTATTTGAAAAGAATGTAGTAATTATTTTTATAACTTGAATATCTACGCAGCAAAGATCGCAATTTTTCGACGCAATTAGTTGTTTACATTTAAAAAACCGGTTACGGTGCGTTCTACTAGTACTCACCCCATATTATTTTGTAGCGAATTTACGCAGTGACGCAGTGTGGCTTTGGGCTTGATACGCAAATCAGATAATTTTGTACGTTATTAAAAAAATATGATTTGGGTTTAGAACTATGCACTTTTGCAACCTCTCCGTGATATGCTTCAGTAAAGAGAAGGAAGGCTTAGTTGTAGTAGTAGTTAAGTCAGCATCATACCTTTTCCCCTTCTCAGAGGTAAGTAGAGGTGTAACATCATAACGCGATAGATGTACCGCGTGAGCAACACAAATACGCCATCGAAGCTAAGTAATCAATTTCTTTCAAACACAAATTAGGCATCGACTCCACAATTGGTAAACAATATAATATGGGTAGATAAACATTTTTTTGTGTTTTAGTTGTTTTTGAAAGCGGTTATCTTTTGTAATTACCGATTAAAAACACACGACTGCACTAGAGCCCGTAGCCAAGGCTCGTTTATAAAATCATTAACGTAAAGTATAACAGAAGGGGTCAAGTCAAAAAGCTAAATCCAGCGCTAGTATGTCATCCTTATACATAACATTAGCGTTAACGATCGTAGAAAAAAAAATTGTTGAAAGCGCAGTGGCGAAGGGTGATATTTCTCGAAAGGGAACTCGACGCGACATGTAGGTACGACTCTGCCGTGCTAAGCTCAAAAGCGATATCTCAAAAAAAAAACAAAATCTTGATTTTCACGTTGTCAGATAGTTTAAAGAAATATCCATCCAATGAACTTACCCAAGTAACGGTATCTTGTTTAGAACTTAAAAAAATCCTTAAAAGAGTTTCTATCGCAGTTTGTTTATGTGGTTTGAAAATCTTTCCAATGATAATGAAATTTTACATAGGTTTCAAAGGGAAGCCGGCAGGAATCGGTTTATAAGGACTTTTCGCCACTGTTAAGGCGCCAGACGAGCTTCGCCGCTTGGTGTTGTGAAATGCAAAACACTGGCATACAGGAATCACAATACTTATAATAGTGTCACTCTTTGAACATTTGCTTATCAGAGTTGTTTTTTGAGGTTTGGATTAGCAAGAAAACTTGCAGGTCACTTTTAGCCGATTTTTACAGCGTAAACAATTACGGCGTGTTATCTTCTGCAAGTTTTGACGGTTGCAGGACTTGATGCGAGTTGCATGTGTATAGGAATTATTAAAATATTGCGACTAGCGTACGCATCTAGATGTTCTTGCGCAAAACATTGCAAGAACTTGCTAGTCTAAACTAAGTATTAGATGGAAAACGTTTGTTGAACGTTAATAACTACCTCTGCCCACCACTTTGGCGATACAAGCGTGAGCTTTAAGTCATGAGGTAACAATAAGTTACATAAACACGGAAACACTGCTTTGACTTTGTTGAAACACTAATCAAGATATTTTTTACGTAATACAGCAAAATTAACGATTTGATGTAATCATTTGGTTTATAGCAAATAAAAGATCTGTCTGTACGCCCGTCTTGTTTACCAATGAACATTATAGAGAGGTGGTTAACGTTCCGTTTTTTTCGTAATTAGACTAACTATTGGGAATGTTAAAAACATGATTATTATTATCAGTCTTATAAACTTGTTTTAGCGTTAAGAGGTGGTTAAGAATTGCTTAAATAGCTGTCAAAAACATCACGGGTTCCTAGTTTAAACCGTATTAAGAAGCAAGATGGCGGGTTTTGACTTACAGCTGATCGAGTAAATTTGTATTTTAATTTTTTTTTGTTGCTGTGAATGACGAGACGAGCTTGCCGTTCATCTGATGGTAAGCGACACGATCGCCCATAAACAGTAGAAACACCATCCAACACATTGAAATACAAAATATTGTTTGGTATTCCACTGCGCTCGCCATCCTGAGACGTGAAATGTTAAGTCTCATTAAGTCCAGTAGTTACACTGGCTACAATGTCCTTCAAACCGGACAAACTAAGCATAGCTTTGCAATTTTTTTATAAGTAAGACTGTATTAGCTAAAGCACTAGTATGTTTTATGTGTTGACATAAAAGCTACATCTATATGTCTGCGATCAGTTGTTAATAAAGTTACTGAAGCAATTTACACATTTCACTATAAGTACATATAGTGCTTTTTGTACAATGTTACATTAAATTTGGTATTGCGGTAATTTCTAGAAAATCTTACTTCATTTTACATAATAATTTATTAATTAATTGTTTGCCTCGTTTAGCTTGGAAAGTGTGCGTGCACAAATTAAACTTACTCTTCATATAGATTTGGCTTCGGAATTTTATTGTACTTTTCAGAAATATAAATTTGGCTTTGGCTATGTACGTGTCTTTAGCGAGACAATTTGTAGAAGTCGACTTCCGCCAATATATTTGCCAAATAAAAAATAACAAGCCGACTTTTGCAATTTTTTAAGCTTGCAAGAAATGTGGCAAGTCGCTTGTGTATATGAGTATTGAAATAGGAACTGCCGCTAGTGTAAACGCGTCTGAAAGTTCTTGCGAAATACTTTGCTGCAATAAATTGCAAGTCTTAACTCATTATATTGGAACCGAGCTACTTTCTCTTAACGCAGCTTTTGAATTTTTAGATTTTTTTTTAATTACCTTTATTCATTATTCCTAATTATACAAAATAAATTAGGAAAAGGATAAATTAAATATAAATTAATATTAATTAATTTTCAAAATAAAAGCTTGACGTTTTTTTTTTAATTACACCAAATGCTGTAAATTATTGAATATTCCTCACTTATTTGTTTACATATTCGTAAATATTAGAGTATAAATTAACCTATAATCCTTTCAAAAGTACATTTAACTCTTTCTATCCTAACAGACTACAGATAAGGAATATAATTTCCAGTGTATAATTAAGTTAATAAGTCTCTAATAAGCAACCCCATAATTATTTCTTAAAGATATCATCACTTTTTATAGTTGTGTTTCTTTTATAATCTTGCACTTCAAAAAAGTTTTTTATTTTTTCAAATTAAATTATAGGTGTTTTAATATTACTATGTAATAGGAAAAACCTTTTTTAATCTCATTTGTCCCTTCCTATGTTCTAAATTTGTATTAACGGAGTATAGGGATTCATAAGTAATAACATTTAAAATATGTAGGTATTCAAAATGTATACCTATTATTATTGTTAATTTTTCTATATAACAATAATAATGATATTTCATATTTTATGTTATAAGTACATTATTATTTTTTAAATACCTGCGATGATGAGAGAATAACTGATGTGGTTGATTTTTTTTAAGTTGGAATTTTTATTATACCTTTAAATCAACTTTCCTAGGCCACCAATCCTTTTACTAATCATAGTTTAATTTTAATTTATGCTAAGTGGATAATTTTATAATTTAGCCAGAATGTATTTTTATTGTGTTCCATATTTAAAATCGACACAAGATACTGGCATGACATCACAAAAATAAAGTAACTTAAATAGGTATCAGACCAACATAAAGAAATATTTAAAACGTAAAGGTAAATATATTTTATATTAATTATACTTAGGTATACAAGAATACAATTCTTCCATATTTAAAAAAAATATCTTGCTGTTACATAGTTTACGTTTCGATCTACCGACACAAGTGAATTGAAAGTTCGCATTTGAGGTCCAAAAAGTTTTTGAAAGAAAATACATCTACCTATATAACATTATCTAAATTAGGGTTCTGTTATCAATGCGTAGGTACGCATTGTGTTTAATGCACAATTCACAAGAAGACGTTTGGATATAATAATTAGCACACCGTAATTTTTCAATGAAATTTGTCGGAATTTGTTCACACAAAAACTAAAGTTTGCGCAATATTGTTTTTGGAATTGTATTTAAAAGCAGTAGTAGGAAATATTTTGGTTAGAATTAAAAGTATCGCATAGTGTCAGCGGTCGTATACCGATTAGGCCTACGCCACAAGCCGGCAACTATGCGCACCGGCGAATGCAAGTTGTGACGTGTTTTAACGCACTAAACTTCACTATATTGAATGAAAATATATTCATACCTTAGTTTCAGGGTGTAATCCAAATATCCGATAAAAATCCAAATCCAAAAACACAAAACTGATACACTATTTTCAACCAACAAACTTACACTTGGTGTGTACACCGTTGCAATCCAAATGTTTTTAAATAACTTCTTAAATATTTTACCACACACTAGTCAACACTGCTTGCAGCCATATCATTTAAAATCACTATTTTTATAATTTCCACACTACCTAATAGAAAATGGTTTATATTTTTTTTTTGTTTTATTTGAATTAGTGTATTTTGAGGTTTATAACTGGTGAATATAGAATTTTTGAATTGTTTACGATTTTGTTAAACCGAAACAGTGAAACAACGGTCGAGTGCGTTCCGCTTCCGCATCCCCAAAACAGCTGTTTGGAAGTAGTGACGTCAAAAAATCGATAACAGCCGGGACTGGACAACCATAAATTGCACACCACACTTTTCACAACACAGATTAGATACCGGTTTCACAATTCAATGCATCTCATGAGTGATGTTCGATAATGCAAAAACAAAATATTATGATATTGTAGTTTAATGAAAATGAAAGTGGTAGTTTGAGATTTACATATTAGTGTTGTAATTGGTTGTTGAACGATCACTGTGATTGTTTTGTTTATCGTGTAATAAGTTTGGTAAGCACATTGTACTATAATGCAGTCGCACGCGGTCGCGCTCGCTCGCGGACTGGCGGCGGCGGAGGCGCGGCGCGCGGGGCCGGCGCGGGGCGGGGGCGCGCGGGACGGCGGCGGGGGGCGGGTCGCGGGCGGTCCCGCCGTGCGGAATGCTATTGTAGGCGAACTTGCCCGCCACTTTTTTTCTCGATTCTGGTCAAACAAGTTTCGTATACAACCTGCATTGTAAGGATTCCGCCATTCTCGAACAAGTCAACGGTCTTTCTAACTTTGTGAAGTGTAAGGTTTCGCTGAAATTTGAAAACCTAGGGGAAAACGTGAACAAATTTACCTAAATAAGTTCATAATGACGAAAATGCTAAACTATGCGATGTTACCCATAATCGCCAAAAAATGAATAATAATTCAAAAGTTAAAATCAATTAAAAAGAAACCCGCCTGCGTAAATGAATATCTTAGTTAGTAAATGTGATATAGAAAAACCTTAAGTTTTTGTGATATATTGCTCTGCTTGGAATACACTTCGAAGAAGTTGTTTGTATATTTTTCATGCAGTCATTGTACTTATATAGGTAACGCCTTCAATATTTTTGTTACTTATAACAACAGACCAAATGACAGCTCTAGGACCTCTACTGTCTACCACTCACCATCACCATCGTAATCTACGACAGCTCACCTTTTATAAAAACTTTACCTATAATATGGAATATCAGCTGTGTAGACAATATCAATGGAATAGACTAATTTAGTTAAGCACTTGTTTATTATATCACCGGGTACAAACTTTAAGTCCATATCCATCAATCCTTAGTTCTTACTCTTTTTCCCAACCTCCATTCTCCATCGTTACTTAAAGTAAGAAATATAAATTTTGTGGTAAGACATAAAGTTATCAATAAACTCCAATTTGCCTTTGAAATGCGAAAATTTTTAATATGGTGCCATAATTAGGTATAATAAATTCATAATTGAAGCTATGTCTGATTCTAAAACAGTTGAAATGTAAACACGAGTCAGTAAATCTTTCAAAACTAAATAAAATATCATTAGAATCCAATGTCACGACAAACTTATTGGAATCCTATACCTCGAAACATTAAACATAAATAAACTTCGTGGAATCGTAATATTGTTAAGTCATAATATAGAATGTACGTTACGACATGCCAATGTTTACAAAATAACAACACTATTACAAAAACCACGGTTGTTATCGATATTGGCAAATGCAACAACACTAAAAAAAACAAGTTCGAAATTCAAATTGACGTAGGTCAATTGGGACAATCGTAGGAATTATACAATAAATCTACTTATTTTTTATCTACGTTCTTATTTAAATTTAAAATTCTGAAAGCAGGTAGGCACTCCTCAACACGACCTGAGTAGAATTCCAACATTCAAGGTTAGAAGGGAACTTCTGAACTAAGTATTTGAAGAGCGATAAACGAACTTCCAAGAGGTCGGATAGACTCGGCGCCGCATGGGACGGAGATATGACGCGTCCCACGGGAGGGAGCGGGAAGGCGACATATATTTTATTTATTGCCATATCAAGTTTCGTCGCGGGTTGTGTATCACGTATGTGCGAGAGAGATAAATATACTTTGTTCCCCTTGACCTCGGCGGGAAATGTTGATCTGCTTTTTTTTGGAAATTGAACTTTTTTAATTAGTTAACAAACTGGTTTTACCAAAGGATATTCATTAGTAAAAGGAGTTAGACGCTGGATGTGTCCGTCGTTAATAAAAATGTGTGGGAGTAAAATAAGATACGTATATGGGAAATTGTTTTGTCAGGTGCAATAGATTCAATGTTAACATGTAAATTAATGTAAACAAGTTATAAATTACTGTTGGGTTTCGTAGAGAGTGAGATTTTCAGGGTGTCCAAAGATCTTCTTCTAATTTATATTTCTTTCTACTAAAGTCGGCAGCGCCACCATGCTTCCTTCATACATGAGAGGCCCCGGTTGCCCGTTTTCAAGAAGTATGTGCAGTATGTGCATCTGCAATCTCGTAACACATAACAAGGCTTTTGCATTTTTTTCTTATGATACTAAATGTTAAAAATGTTTGTTTTCAATTAGATTAGTCCGAGTTAAGAAAGCAATGTATAATAAAATCCATCTAACGTTAAAGATAACTCACACAAATTTTGTGAGGCCATCTGAGAAATCAATGGTGACTCCACGCTGCCACCAATGAACTATCTTTTTGAAACCAAAATGAACTTCTAAGGAATTCCTCAAGCCGCATTATTTACCTCCGAAAATTGAAATTATACTTAAAAATCATTGCCGAAATTTGGCAATTGCAGGCGAGTATTGAAACATTCTCTCATTTCATTAGGTATTTTAGCGTGTTGGTGGTAGGATATAAGTAGATATTCTACATCCGCCCGGATAGCGACCACCGTACACAAGCTGTTAAAACCCGCCATAGTGGCGCACCTAAATGTGTCGCGTTTCGGAATCAGCCTGTGTCTATCCGGTTCCAACAGGCCGACATAATTGTGTCGACTGCCGTGGGGTAATCATCTCTCGTCAGTCGACATTCTATTGGACCCACTCCACTTACCATCAGATGCTGTGGGGTCACTTTTCCGTGCCCCTATAAAAAGACCGAATTACCTTGATTTGCAGCTTACAGGAGCGATGGAGTTCTGCAGTATCATGCAAAACATATAGGCCGTATATTTGTCTATTTATTTATATAGAGAAGCAAATTTTCTGAGAGGGTTGTTGCTTCTCTATATTTATGGAATCAGGAAAGTGTATATATGTATATTAATACGAGAAGATAAAACTTTGTAAATCTATGAAAATTGTGCACGCGGCGGAGTGTGAGATTTGGCATACCTAATTAAAATTCACATAGAGGAGTGGAGTAACACAAAATGTATGTATACTTATACACATATATTTATATTAATATATTATTTACTACCACTGGACGACCTCTAGTTATAAATAAATTTAAAGACATGACTTTAAATGCCACAGAATACAAAATAGTAGTAGTACGTATTAATAACCGCCTTGCATCAAATAAACAATCTGACAAAATCTCTTTGATGAAAGAATACAAAAACATAAAGGAATTATCAAAACCCTACCAGGATAACATGAAAGCGGAGGAGGGCCGAACAAAGCCCAGTCCATTCTGATATGGATTGAGAGACAATGAACTCAACTCCGGATATTAGTTTTCCCTGAATCGGACAAGGAAATAGATATTTCTTTGGAAACCATTGTGCTATAGATAATTAGATATATAGTATGTTAGTGTTAGGTTTGTTTTTAGAATAGAATGTTCTTAACTACATAATAGATCTACTTATATTTATTAAGAATGTAACTACATACATATTGTACTTGATGGTTAGTGCATGCAACAATACAGTTCCAATTTGATTAAAAATATGACGTTGTCGCTCGACAGTCCTCAAAGTTATGCCATTTATCAGAAGTCTTTTTATCCCGAGCATTTGCTCCCGTGGGGAATAATGATTAACTAGATAGCGCTGTCGTCGTAGTGGTATCGTAGCATAATACTATGACGGCATGGTATGTAGGGAGCAGAGTCCTGAAAAACATCTAAGAATTAGAATAAATCATTTAGGAAAAATAAAGATACCTACGTATATTCCTAAATTCTGACCATCAAAGAAATTGCAGACTGTCGTTATTGGTTTGAGTTAAAATTTAATATAACAAGGGTGATATAGTGTACAACACACATTGTCATTTTTTTATCACTGCCTAGTGTTCCCACCTCACCTGATGGTAGGAAGAGTGGGTTTCTATAGAATGTCGACTGACAAAAGATCAATCAATGCTATCCAGATCTCAAAGTTTGATACTTAAAAGTCAAGGTGGTGTTACTACTGTCCATTAGAAACCATGTCATTTGGTATCAAAGCGGCTTACTTTCCAGCATTTCCAATCAATGTTAAATTACATTTATATGGCTATTATTTTTACCAATTGTGTATCTAAAAAGGCTATCCATAATATTCTACATTCAACTCACCAAACTCCACCGCCAATGTTTGCGTGATTAGCCAACATTTGTTCCACGAGTTGTGTGACGGATATCACCGACCAAATAATACACTGAAGTTAATAGTTTTGGAAAAACATAACACATGAAATTTATTTGTAACTATAAAATTGAATCCTTCCTAGCCATCGATATATACATATAATATGTACTAATACTACTAGATTTGGCGTTCCGAACATTTACTGTGTGCAACTGAATTAAACAGCAATCCATTCAAACTGACTTTAGTATGGTGTCAATATTGACAGCTTGTGGTTGTGTACGGAGTGGCGCTCATGATATAAACTTAGATTTGAATAAAAAATATTATTGAAATAAGTAAAATTATTTGTTTTTCAAGTGAATAATTCATATTATAACAATGACGTTTCGGTTGCCATTTTAGTTCAGACTTTGTACAAATAGTTTATAGGGACGTACGTGTCTATAGAATATACGTCAATGTTCCTAGCCGAATTTCCGCCACGGCAGCCATGTTTTATCGCGTCCTATAGTTGAAATGATGTGTGCTTCTACCTTTATTCTTAGTCGTATAAACGCACAAATTAAGATCAATGGTTTATAATAAAAATACACAATATAATTTCAAAACGAATACCAACTGATTACGTATTCAGTTAGTTGTAGAATGTATATTGTAAAGTTTTCAGTGGTGTATCTGATTACAGCACGTACTTGTACCGCGTACTTATTACAGTACGTAAGTATGAGTACGTATGGTATGAATACGACTGCCGCGCCGTACCATGGTCCTGGGTTCGAATCCAAAGTCGGACCATAAATAATAGTGACTGGGTTTTGACTTCTTAAAAATTACTCAGTTCTAGCTCGGAGTCAGGAAGTTGGCGGTGTGATACCCCCGTACCTCGAAAAGCACGTTAAGCCGTTGGTCCTACGCCCGATCTCTCTCCGGTCATGTCGGTTTGCCGTATCATCACCGGATTATGAAAATGAAGGAAAAGAGATTGCACCTGTGTATTGCGCACACACTTGGACACTATAATATTTCATAAGTACTTGGCTGACCTCCGTTGAGATTGGCCGCCGTGGCCGAAAATCGGTTAGGAAGAATCATCATAATGGACAGTGGTAAATACTTAGATATCATCAGGTAACCCACCGATAGCCTAGTTGAGAATGGAACGGAGTCTCGATAGGATGTCCGCATTTTCGAAGAATAGAATTTGCCTGGCCTTAGTCCACCAATTATTGATTAACAATGCACATTATTGACTTAGACCTAAAGCCACAGTAGTAGAGGAGGCCCTGGATAAGCAGTGGGACTATATATAATACCGGGCTGATATGATGTAATTATACTAGGTACTGCTCACGGATTCACTGAAAAGGCTTTCGTGCTACAAGTCCCGAAAACAATGTAGAGATTCATAGCGACATCCCGACATGAACGCCATCTTTAAAAAAAACAGATAAAAGGTAATAGGTAAGATAAAAGGTAGGCTATGTGTTAATGCAAAACATAGTGCCATGTGCCATATTTCATCCAAATCCGTATAGCTGTTTTTGAGTTTACTTCTCACAAATATGGAAACAATTTTACAAAGTCGCATTTATAAGATTACTAAGAGCTTAACTGAGATAAGAAGTAAAATTATTATATTATAGGTGACCCAGTAGCTCGTTCCTTCCAACTTTAAGAAACGCACACCTACTTATGAAACAGTCTCATCGTTCAAGATGCCAATAAACAGCATCACGTCCTAACTAGTTATTACGAACAGTTCCTCAACAGGTCGCAGGTTCTACCGGCTCGCTTCCATTGTCATTTTTATTTATTTCACTGCCGGTCACGTACTCCCATTATCCTGCAAGGTACGACTGCGTTCGGGTTTGATTCTGAAACGAGCAATCTTACTTGAACTTAAAGTGGACACGTGTCGATACAATGTGCTGTTCATTTGTCTGTCTAAAATGTGTCAGAGTACTGAAGTTAGGTCAGTTCCAGTGAATCTGTTATTTTTGTACCTTAGATTTATGAATTAGAATGGCAAATGGTCTCTATTAGATAGGACCTAAGTTCTAACGTAGCTTGCGAAATGATACAGCCTTGCCTATCGCTGAAAAGTAAATACGGTGTGATGTTATTTATTTATTTATTTATTTATTTATTTATTTATCAATTAAGTATCACAAAAGCTTACAGTGGAAATACACCAAGACGCTTGAGTGAAAAAAAACAAAAAGAAAAAACAACAAATAGACAAAATAAAACAAAACGAAACAATAAAAATTATCAGGAAAATACAACTACTTACATTCTACATTATGGGAACACCTTATTAAATTTAAGTAAGATGCTTAAATTAAGTAACAAAATGACTTAAAAATAAATACACATTTTTATAAATGGTGTGACTATTATCGACAAATATGTCGGCATCCGGCCTACTCTCAAGATACGCATTTAATAAAGCTATAGCCTTGGCGGTGGGAGTATTGCTTGTTTGCGTAAGATGCCAAACAGCTGGACCAGTGAGGAGAGGGTGTCTTCTCCGCCCAACGACCCGAATGTACTGGTTTGGAACGTATAGGTGAATATTTTCACGTACCGATGGATTGTCAATTTTATTTATTTATTTATTTATTTATTTATTTATCAATTAATGTAAGTAGATAATTGTCTGTTCATGTTATGAAATTATTTTTAAGACGACTTGACTTATTTAATCGTGGACATAAAACATTTTTTCGGATTTTATCGCAATTTTTATATTATAATTTTCTCCTAACTTTTCGAAGACTTTGCAACCTTCGTGGTCACGGAGCGGACTCGAAGACGGACTCAAATGTTATTATTTCAATGTCTAACATTCGCGTGAACAAGAGAAATCATTTGTTAAATCGTCTTGCCGCAGTGCATGTTTTACATACAATTTCATTAATAACTCCGAAACTCAACCATACAACATGTTCATATTTATACGAGTCCCTATAGTAGGACGGAGACAATGTTCAAAACTTTTCTCATACTGAGAGCTAGACCTACGAAATGATTAACAAAATAAACTCCAATTACGTTTTTACGGTCCCCATATGTTTCTGTGTAAATGTCAGGCTTTCCTTTGGGTCGAGCCAATATTCTACCCCGTTGGCTCACTATGGGTCGATGGAGAGACTAAATACAACATATTTTACTAAATAGCTTTACCTATTGTCCAACTAGAAAATCTTCGGACAATACCAAATATGATATTAGTCACCATTCCCCATCCGTTTTAATCCTCTATCTCACCATGGGAAGGAACACATGTGGCCAAAACTGGTTACCATGGTTACCCTCTGCTTGTCCCTGGAGATAAAGGCGTGATGTGATTGTTTTAATCTAGGACCCGAAGAATTTTGGGACACTAGACATAAGTTTTAATATTAAAGGCGCCTGTCTTTCCAAATCTTTTCTTGACTGCCTTCATTCACGTTCAATACGTCATAAAAATGAATTCTCAAAGTAAAAGACGATAACAATTCACTGATTCATTTCCTGGCTCTTTTGTATCAACAATTTAGTTATAAAACATAAGCTATTTCCTAACCAGAACAACTGCCAAATGAATATGGCGAGCGAAATCTTAATCAACATTATCTCCATACGTGACGGACGAAACACAATTAACCGATGTATTTTTGAGCTAATTAGTTATTTAACAGATGCCGATGGAGAATAACCTTTTTGTGTACTACGAAGTGGCTGTAGTTTTTGGAATAAAGTTTAATTTCGCATATCGTTTTTAATTATGTTATAAATAAAATATCCATAACTCCTGCATATATAATAGATCTACACTATGTTTAGATAAGAAATAATTCAATAAAACCAAAATTAAATAGGTATCAAATTTTAGGTCCTCTCCAAGAGATAACATTTTAAATATGATGTATTTGATGAAACTTATTATACCGAAATATATTATTTATAACGAAATATATTAGGAGTACTCTGAACTGTTTATTTAAATCGCGTGTCACCGAGGAGTTGGCTATTTTTATTTATACAAGTTCAAGCTATGCATTTTTTTTTATCTTCTAAAGCAAAGTAATTAGTAAGGTATTCCCTCGGGTTCTGCGTAAACTGGTACATGCATTTTAATCCGTTGTTTTGCATTTTACGCCATGAATTTAAAACTTTTTCATCGTGGTGTGAAGTTTGAATATTACTATACCAAAGGTTGTTTATGTTGTAATAAGCTTTAGAAAAGATACCAGTTAGTCATTTCTACTTTCTTACTAAAAATCATCAGATCGATCTAGCGAATGGCATATTCCTATTCGCTTGACTGACTTGACCATTTGCGAAGGTTCCATATAACCCGATTTCTGCCGGCCTCCCTTTCGTAATTTATGTAAAATCTAATTATCATAGACCGATTTACAAACCGTATTATGCATATTAATAATACCTATATATGGGATCCGTTTACCTTTAGGAAAATGTCGTCCTTCGCCACAAAGGTCTTCCATGACCTATACGTAGCGCCATTAACCAGCAAAAATGGAGAAGCAGTAGCAGAACTGTAAACATCATCGAAAAGACTGACGAATTTGACAAAATCAACATCGCGAATACCTCTGTCAAGTGTTCCCAATTGATTAGAAGGATTACACATTACATCCACTACAGTATACGGCTGACATCATTCTGGACCATCGCGAAAAGTGACGACTGTTGATGCTTTTGATAATTCCAATTAAATTACATCTAGTTTACCGTGGCAGAAAAAAGTCTATATAAATACATATAATCATTCAATTTCATTAAGGAAATCCGCTAACAAAAAACTAGCGCAAGGTATGGAATCTCGAGTGGCAAGTTGCAACTAAGGGATGCTCCCCTGGTAGTAGGAGAGACCCTCGCACGCGCCAGATAATTTAATTAACTGCGCTGTTCGGATTCTTTCTTTTTCATAACGTATTTTTTCATATTATGGAAGATACAAGAGATGAAATATCTGCTGTAATTTTATTGCGAGTATAATAAATTGAAATATGTATTTAGTTTTCACTATGATTCTAATGAAAATTTAGAATATCACAGCCTAGTAAATTGCATGTAGGCTCATATCTGGGAGATTTTGGGTTCGATTGTTATGAATAAACATAGATTTTTTTACACGTTTCCTTATTTATTTATTTTAGTTTTTACTTAGGGTAGTATCTGCCTTAAGGGGCTGAAGTTGGTCTATCGACCGGTCGCTAAACTAAGCCAAAATCTCTCTGCAATCTGTTTAAAAATATTGCATGCCCGCATTGGATTAGGACAATTGCAGGATTATAGAAGATAGGATAAGTCCTATCTTATTTCTGAGGTTATTGCATGCAATAAGGATAGAATTTAAGACTGCCGCCCGCACACCCGCCATTTTAACTCGTGTAAGCCAGCGAGGACAGTTGCACGAATTTTATGACACCTAGCGGTGAAGCCACAAATCGCTCAGTACTTACTGCTCGTGGTAGGATATATTTTATATCCGCCCGGATAGGTACCACCGTACACAAGGCGTTAAAACCCGCCATAGTGGTCCACGTAAGTGATTTGCGTTCCGGAATCAACCTGTGTATGGTTCGAACAGGCCGGCATAATTGTGTCGACTGGCGAGGGGTCTCTATTCAGTCGACATTCTCTTAGACCCCACGCCATTTACCATCAGGTGCAGCGGGGTCACTTTCCCATGCAAGTTTTAAAAAAAATACTGCCTCTTTAACAATGCAGTACATACTTTGTTATTTAACCGGTGGTAGATCTCTCGTATGCCAGGGTCTGGAGAGGAACCACAATGTATATCAGCCGCCAAACAGTAGTGAACATCTGTTGTATTATGGTTTGACAGCATTAGCCAGAATTATGAGGCTTGTTATGTCTCAGAGAGATAGCGCAGTGGTACCAATCCGTATGTTGTAATTGATAACTTTGTATGGTGTTGCTATTTTCTATTGGCGATCGTATCTCTTACCATCGAATGGCATGCTCAATAGGAATAAAAAAAAACAATTTTAAATGTAGCTGTTAATCCAAAGCTTAACAATTACCACCAACCGAGCGACCTGCCTACCCCCTCCGTAAAATAAAGCGTTCTGATAAAAGGTTACGTAATTACTAATATCCATTTCTCCTCGTTATATTTACAGTTAAAATTGTCGGTTATAATAACAGGCCGAGTCGTCGACCGGAAAAGAACATAATTGGTGGTGATTAAATTATATATCAAAAGATACTTACTTAATTAAAGGTTATTAATGTACTTACGGTTATCTTCGAGTCCGTGATGCTAGGCGCTGATCCAGAGCGTGAGGAAGACTTAAATATTCAGAGTGTATCCCGACCAGGAAAATAAAAAACCTAACTTTTTTTCATTTATTTGTCAATCATATACATTTATTTTACATTTATAAGTTACTTACAAAAATATAAATGCAATGTTTTTTTTTTTATTTGAATGACTAACAATTAAGGTTAATTATATCTATTCACATAATTATAACTTATGGTATACTTAGTTGTATTTCTCAAAGGTTTAGAGGGCGGGAGGCGGCGAAGTTCCACCATTCGATATTTAATTCGTCCCCCAAACTAATGATACTGACATCCAATAAAGAAAATAATTTAATGTTAATTACAATAGTTTAGGTCTCCATAATCACCATAAATGTTGTAAAATATGGGTCTAATTCTTGTGCTGGCAACGTTACTTTAAAACGAAACAGCAAACAGCCGCTCCCAATGAAGGATATTATCCAGGTCAGACTATACTTAGAAATAGGTAAATTTTTTTAAATTATTCCAATTCAGCACGTTTTTCTATGTTTTTAAACTAGTTAAAATATTTCTTTAAAAGATGTCGCTTATGTGAATTATCCTTTCAACCGTCGATTTTAAATCAATCAATATAACTTACCTAAATGGAGACCAATCTCGAACATAAGAGACGTATCAGGCTATATCATCATTTATATAAAGGTGAAGAGTTTGCTTGTTTGTTTGAACACGCTAATCACAGGAACTACTAAACCGCTTTTGATTGTTTTTGTCTAATAGAAAGCTACGTTACTCCTATAAGCTACGTTTTATTCGGGGAAAATAATTATCCCGGAACAACTATTTCACGCGGGCAGAGCTGCAAGCCAAACCTAGTTTATGATAAAGTATTAGCAGAGTCGGCTTTAGCTATCCTGGTGCCCCGAGCGAAAAAATTTGTTTTCGCTCCTTTTTTCGGTGTAGTACCCCTATGGCGCCCTTCCTAGAAACAGGCATCCGGGCCGGCTACCAGGCACATCCTATAGATGTGTCAACTCGAGTTACTAACTCGAGTCAACTCGAGTTTAAATACTTACTTTATTTATGTTATGAAGATTTAATCTTAAATACATGATGAATAAATAAATTTCTTTTTTATTGTTGTGTCATTACAGTTTCATTTTACCCAGTTAACTCGAGTTGAACTCGAGTTACGTGAATTTCAACTCGAGTTAGCTCGAGTTGTGTTTATCCCAAGTTGGCACATCACTAGCACGTCCCACCCTAAATCCGCCACTGAGTCCTAGTATATCTTGTTCGTTTGGTACTCTTCTTCTTTTATATTATGGCTGCCACCGTTAGTTTGGTACTCCACAAAACTAATCACTTAGTAGAAGAACTCACCACATAGGTAATCCAAATCACACCCGAGAAGAATTCCAATACACAGAATAGAAACCAATTAAAACCAAACACGACCCTGTACTGTTACCGCTCGACACAAAGGGCTACACGTTCAGAAATACAATTAGATGTATGAGGGACATTTTAAATAAGCTATTTCAACTATTTCCGGTGTCCTTTAATACCGTTTAATGTTTATTGTTTCTAAACAAAGGTGTGTGCATGATTATTACTACACTTTATGATTTTTTTAGTATTTGGAGTTTTATAGATCATTGTTTTGACATCCCCGCTACAATTGAGAGTTAATAACAACAATATAGATTAATCACTAGTCAGCCGGTTAATGGTATGTAAGTACAAATTTATTTAAGTTTTTTTCAGGTTGGCAAAGTACAGTTATAGAAGTGCGATATAATAAAGAAAAAACGATGTTATATTTGGTTTTGGAAATTTGTATTCAGTAGTAAAACAAAAAAAAAAAATTTTTCCTAACTACTTTCGCTTGCTGCTTGAACAAAAACTATATTTCATATAAAGTTAGCGAAAAACCGTTTTATTTTGCAATCGACTAAAAACATTTTGCGTGTCCGTGAATTTTCTATAATAGCCACGAAACTTATAACGTTTTTTGCGTTATTATTAAAAAGGAAGACTTATGTAAATGTGTTTGGTCCAGAGGAGCTTCTTATTTCTCTTTTTGTAGCTTCTCCAACTAATTAATATTACAAGGATAGGAAGTACTTTACCAATTCACAGATTATTCAAGGATTAAAAGCTTTACTGTCTCTAAATAACGTCAACTAAGTATTTTTTTATTACTTTATTCCGAGGGTGGATGGAGCGATGATCAAAAACCTAAAATATTGAGCTATAACATACGAAAATATATTATAGAGTTATAAGAAAAATTGTGATTTTACAATCTGGAACATAATTTACAATGAAGTTTGAAACTTCGCAAACAACTTATAGAAAGTATTTGTACCATAAAGCCGTACCAGGTAAACGCGAAGTTGTTAACTAATCGTTCGACATTTGAAATATCGACCCGTATTTTTTTTTCTTAACCAACATTCGGGTTAACGTGAGAAACATTCCGGACGCGCCATCCCGATTGATGGGATCGGAAAAAATGCGATTACCGATAAACCTCTTAATATTTTTTTATACGGTTTAATTTAATTGGAACTTGAAATACTGGTATATTCAAAATTTTACATGTACCCATATTTTGCTTTGAGATTGTTTAGGAATATAAATAACCTGTAGTAATTATATATTGAAAAGTTAACTCTAATCACGATGGTCATAAAAATCAAGGAATGAATTAAAGAAAATTAGCTTGGTTTAGTCGTGGTAGTGCATTTTATTATAGAGACATTTCGATACAAGATTTGATTTACAAGTTTTAAAAAGATATCCTAATTTCCTAACTATATTACAGAAATACAGTTTAAAATGATAATATGTTTTTTTTGGAATCAAAAGATAATTGTCACGCCTTTTACTAAATATCACGATAGGTAAAACTAAGATATAACACTTCAAAATCGATATTAGTCATTTCTAAAATTAGTTTTCCAATTACTCAGAAAACAAAAAAAAACCGGTAATGGATGGTAATTGACGTCGGCTCGTCACTATTTCGAGAGACGTCGCTTCTGCAACCATAAATCAAACTTCCTTTATCAACGAGGTAATATTGTAATCCTGCTTTCTATCGATCAACAAAATTATACATACTTTTTACCTCTGAATTAGACAAACGTTGTTTACTTGATACTTGTGTAGTTGATACCTGATAGTAAGCGTCAAATGCTCATATTTAATTTTATAGTGCCTAGAACTTAGTCTGCAATTTGGGCCCGATTTGGCGGTAGGCTCCGCCTATCATGTTATGGGACGGAACACATGGCGAAAAGTGGGTGACCTGGTTGCGCCTCTGCATACTTCTTTGAGGATAAATGCGTGATGTGTTTGTTGTTGTTGTTGTACCTAGAACTCCGAAGTACAATAAATAGATAAATTAGGTAATATAATTTGCTCGTCACTCCAAGGCATCCGAAGATTTCGATGGTTGAATAGCAAGCAGAAATATGCCATATAGGTTTTAGTATCTACGTAGATTGTAATACACAACAAAAGAGACATGTATACGTGTTTCTTTTATTGTGGCCTGTTAAGTTCAAGATTTTGGATTCAATATCTACAGCGAAAATGTGAGATTTTTTATAATAGATATTGTTTTGGCGCTGGTCTTTGTAGAATTAACAACCATACTCACTTTTGGACTGTATTCTCTATAACTTAAATTCCACGCTGTTTTTGTTGCTGAAATAAAAAATCCTATCGTGTGTTACAGCGAAAATATACTGACGAATAAAAATCCTACCGTTAGCGAATATTAAGTATTTGTCGTTCGGAAATCTCCACGTAGTCATAGAAATATCTTTGGTAGTCTAGCGACATCCTATCGATACTTTGTTGTTTAATCTTTATGTTGCGTGCTTGGTCATGCCGTTACATAAATGATTCACATTCTTACCTCATGCCTCGGTGCAAGCTTGTAAGGTGTGTTTTTATTGGCCGCTGGTCTGTTGGTAATTGACGCACGGAGCGTAGCGCGGCGCTTAGTCCCGGCGCCTGTTCCGGTGCTTTGGATACACGCCCTTATAATACCACAGTTAGATGTACTGTAATATTTATGTCTGTTGCATTCGTTTTTGGCTTTATAAGATAAATTTGTGTTAACGGTTAGGTAAGTATATCATTTAGGGTAATTTTTACATTGTGTTACTAAATGAAACATACACGTCTTTACTTCTGTAATAGTAGTGCCAAAAATCATCCAAGAATAGCGAATATTGTCATCAAAATCCTGATTTTACTTTTCTAATTTTTTGATCATTTAGTGCGAATATTTGTAGTTTAGTGCGAATATGGACTGTGTGAGTGTATTTCTGTCTAAGAGTATGATGTTACTGCTGCGACTAGGTCTCTTACAGTAATATTAGTGACATTAGAGGGTTTAAATTTAAAATGACTTTTTATTGATATTTTTTTTCCTAACTTACATTTTTCTTTTTAATTCTACGATTCGAGTAGTTTATTGTAAAGTGTTATTTTCAACAAGATATTATATGAGTTATTTATTTAGTAACACTATGTCAAAATGACCCTGTACGATTTAGGATTTAGTTTTTTTTTAATCCTACTATAAAGACATACTATAAGTCTTACCTAGAAGACCTCCAGGCTGGTACTTACTTAAAGAATGGATTTGTAAGACGATCACAATTGAACGTAAAAAAATATTAAATATTACTTACTTACTAATAATATTAATAATTATTTTATTTTATTTTTATTTATTTAGCATAGCAACATCGTAATTACATAATTTAAAATCCTATAATGACATTACAATGTAAACAAACAGATCATAGACGCGCATGACACTTAATAAATAGAATATTATTATAATTAAATGCTACATTATAGCGGCACCGGTATATAGTATTATTAAATGTGTATGTATAGGTACATATGTAACTACTTAGTTATTATTCATTTAGTTAAGAAAAAGTATCTTCCCGGCCATTGCTTCATTCTATAACTTGTCGACGTAAAGCTACTTTTAATTTCGTACAACATTAAACATTATCCGCCTCTAGTTACGGTTATTATACACAAAATCGGTAATTCGTGGTTAGTAATTAGGGTTTCATCTCGTTATTATGGAAAGCCGTCGGGTGTCGCGTTTATGGTACAACTCGCTGCAATTTAAATAAGTACGTTATTATACAGATAATATAGCATATTGGATCTAGCACGTAAACATAATTCGCTCTTTTGATAAGACAATGACCTATTCCAAAATTGATAATTTGTGGGAATCGTCCAAAAACATTTCTTTCTGTGACCATATTTTTTTAAGTTGCTATAAAATTGAAATTGTTAAACATAAGTAAAAAATAAAAGCTATAGCATGAAAAAAATAAATATAAAAAAGATCGCAAACGGAAAAGAGTTTTTGGACGACTCCCACAAATTAACAATTTTGGAATACTTAGGTTGTTATTTTATTAAAAGAGCGATATAACCTGTCACTATAAAATATGTACTTAAACATTTTAACAGCAAATATTAATAATATAATATCTACACGATGTAGGTTGACTTACAATAAACAGTTCATAAAATTTTATTAATATATTGTATTATATATCTGTGGTTATTTAAAAAACCTATAATATCCGGCAATTAAGTTACAGCCTCATTGTTATTCCGACAATTTTAGAGTGCCGGCGTTTGTGTTCACAATTTTCTATAAGTACATATACGTTCTATTATTACAAATCTATTGTTTATGGTAAATACAGAAAAACAGCCATGATTATACTATATTCCGACATTTGCAAGATTCCGCCCGATTATCGAGAAATTCAGCTAAGTTTATGCATAAGTATATTATAATAAGTTTATATATTAAATTATATCTGAGATGTTGATCATCTCTATTTACGGTTTGTTCATAAAAAAATCGGTAATATAGTGTAATTAAGTCGGGCCCGTCACTACGAGAGCCGTCGGTGTCGCGGCGGGAGTCAATCGATTGTGGCCGTGCGACGTTGCCGCTCCGCACCGTGTTTTGTTTGGGTTGTGCTGTGCGGCAACGTCGCGCGGCCCGCGCATTCTAGCCCGCAAACTTCGGCTTTTAGGAACTTTACTTGTATTTTTTTTAGTTTTAATAGTTTCTGGGCAGAGATAATCTAATATTATGCTGTTATTGAACAGACATTAGACGGCAGAAAGTTATGAAATTATTGGTATTTTAATTAACTACGAGTTAAATTAAGAGCTTTTCGTCAGATTAAAAATATTATGATGTGTTTACCTTAGTAAAGGATTCATATTAATTTGTCTGCGTAAGCATTACTGGGTAAATATTTTAAAATATCACAAGGTGTACTTAAAGTATTTTTTTTATTAAGTAAATAAAAGGCATAAAGTTTAAATACCTAAGTATCTATATTTTTTTACATTTTGAGATATTTGAGTAAATAATCGTTATATAACAGTAAAGTTTAACTCATTTGGTATTTTTATTTTGTAGTTTTTATCACCAACTTGTTGCCGAAACACTACACTAAATTACAGAAAGGTATTAAAATAACTCTTAGTATCTGTTACGTCTTATTTATCGGCAAGAAGTAAACGTCTATGCGGGACCTTATTTGTACCTATAATATTTAACTTTAACAATGTTATGGCAACATTTTTTACACCACATATTGTATTTTTCTGTGGACTCACTATTCCGTACCTGAGTATAAAAATATCTAGTAAGTAGGTATCAAACAGCGTAATTGATAAAATTCTTTACATCAAATGACGGGCACCGCATTTAGTAGATTTGGAACTTTCAGATAATTACGTAACGTGGGTGATGAAGGGTGCTTTTAAATTCATTCCCTAAAGATTATTGAAATGGGTTTAAATTCCTTTGGGCAACCGCAATAATATCGGCACAATGACCTTTATGAACGAATTTCTTCTAGCCAAATTTCGGCCACGGCGGCCAATAAAGGAGATCAGCCACACAGGAGATATTATAGTGCACAAGTGTGTGCGCAATACACAGGAGCACTCTCTATTCCTTCACTCTTATAGTCCGGTAAGACGGCAATAAGACATGACCGGAGAGAGATCAGGCGCAGGACCAACGGCTTTACGTGCTTTCCGAGGCACGGGGGTATCACACCGCCCACTTCCTGACTTCGAGCTGCGGCTGAGTCATTTTTAAGGTGGAAAAACCCAGTCTTAATTATTTTTGGCTCGACCCGGTATTCGAACCCAGGACCTCAGCGCCGTAGTTGTACTGCGTATTAAACCTACGCCATCGAAGCAGTCAAATAATCTTTATAAGGCTGACGAACGGCATTTATAGTCTACTTTGACTAATAAAATCATCTGTCAACAGTAAAAAAACATAAATAATTGTTCTCACGGTGCTTTATTATAAAACATTATTTTTTTTCACAAAGAATCGCTTGGAACAGTTTTTTATAGATGTGAATAAAAAACAACTTATTAAATCTGTACAAAATACATTTACATTATATTAGTAACTTTAATATTTATTAAAATTAATAGGTTATTTAACAGATTACTTTTTAAATAACGTGAGTATATTAGAGTACTTATTATATATTACAAAAGATATGATTGATTTTGGTGTGATACGCTAAAGACCATTTGAGCAAAAAACAAGATCAAAAATTGTCGTTTACGTTCTGTTCTTATTTTTCGCGTCTTACACTTTTTTAAAAATATAGGTCTTATTATATGTACTTATATATTTTACAAAGCAAATATTTCTACTTCAGTAACGATAGCCAAGTAGGAGATCAGACTTTCGACATTAAAGTTCGGTTTCGAAACCAACTTTCTAAAACATAAAATAAAAAAAACTTCATTACGTTTGTATCCATTGTTAACTACTTACCACCTTAACAGAGAAATATTACATTTTCAGAGAATAAAACCCGAATTCACTTATAGGATTTGAAGGCATGCGAAATCTGCTAGCTCGCTAATACCAACGAAAGGTCTTCACAAAAAGAAACCCATTTACTCAACAGTGTTAATGAGTGATATTAAAACTATTATGATCGTTATAAAAGATATTTTAAACAATTTTTCAGTTAGAAGTGTAACTAATGCAAGTGCATTATCATACATCAATTCAATGCAAGTCGGCTGCACGGTGCGGTCGTGGCGCGCGGCCGTTTCCTTGGAATAAAAAACGAATAGAAAAGGTTAAAAAGGGCATTCGTAGTGTTGTAACAAATCGAGGTTGCTTCGAATTAAATGTCAAATCAATCAGTTGGATTTTGAATTTAATGGCAGTTGGTGTCAGGCGAGCGGCTTGCTCGTCTTATGTATATATAAAAGTGACTATAAATACTAAACCACATGTATAGATCTTTAAAAGTAAGATTTGTATATTGGTTTTAGTCAGTTTAGTCGCTGATTTGGATAATAAAGCCAGAGCCTTATAAGATGTATGCCGCGGCTTGAAATTCGGGAATTGCGGACCTAAAATGGCCACAAAGTCTAATTTAGTCTAAAAATACATTCCTAACAATCCTATCTGCAGGAAAGAAGAGATCTCAACTCACCACCTCTTAGTAAGTATTTTATAATCAGTGATATACATACTGTTTAGTACTTTACTTGGAAAGCAAAGTATGGAAATTAAATAGGTGCGGGAAATCAATAGAAAAACACGTAACCTAAGTATTAGAGTACCCCAAAGGCAAACGATCCTCTGATGAAATTTTTGCTTCGTATAACATCACGGGGCGGATAACGGAAAAATCTCAGCAAAACTTGGGGTGTAGGGACTAATTGCTTCCCTGCCTACGCCATCGGGTATAAGACGAGGAACTCACCCTACTAATATTAATCCGAAAAGTGTGAAGATATATTTAGGTATGCTTTTGGCAGAACTTAAAAGTTGGCGCATTAAATGGATTTGGATGGGATTTTGATGATAAAGACCAAGTCTGGTATAAACTTTGACATATAGGCTAATTTTTTTCGGTAAACAGAAAAACGTGAGACGATGGTTTCGAAAGCGCGGGCGATGTCACAAGCTTAATTTTATTTTATTCTTAAAACAGTGTCACGTCGAAACACGAATAGTATAATCCATTGATTCCCACAGTAGTCCAGAGGAGACTTGATGGGGGTCTGAGGTGGCGTGACCCAAAAATTGAGTCCATAATTCGTAAGCGAGGGTCTACGAAAATTTATCTGGTTTGATAGTAAATAAAAAATAAAATGTTGGTTTGACTTCACCTTTCAATGAAGGCAGATTCTATGAGAAAATTGAGAACCTCTTCTATAATCCATCACCAAAATCTTCATTCCCGATATCTAAACTTCTTAGTTCCTTTATACTAAATAATGAAGCTTTATTTATTATCGCCACATCACTATCGCGAGGATGGATGTGGGTCGAAATTTGAGGAAGGTCAGTTATGCGTAACAAACAACCTCAGGTAGAATACGTAGTAGATTATCTATTTGTGTGCTTAAACTACTGGGGTTTAATGCCGTAACTTGGCTATGGAATAAGTACATTTTTTTATAATAGCAGACGAGCAAGTGGTTCGTCTGATGGGGATCATCGCCCATGAACATACATAACATCAATGGAATCATTGAATTGCGTTTTAAGTAGACATAGCTTGTTTTAAAGGTCTCTCTCTCTATATTGTATCGGTCTGGGTATGCAACGAATGAAAATTTGTTTAATTTGTGGTGTTTGTAGGTATGGTTTGAAAGTCGGCTGCCATTTTACAACAGGTTTATTTCTACTGCGTTTGCGTCTATAATCGTCGGAAACAAAATTATCATACACTCGCTAAACTGACTTGCAATTTGAAACTAGGCTTGCGTGGCCAACTGAATTGCAACTAGAAATGTGATCACAATATTAATTACGTTTGTTGTGTCCGTCAAAAACATCATAAGTTATAAGGGCCCTTCACACTGAGTTTTCAAGGGAACTCATTACGCGCGTTTTTTAAAAGCGTAATACGTAAACGGTTGCCACTATCCGGGCCGATAAAAAATGTATCTTACCACCAGCAGATTTCGCATTGCTTTATAAAAATAATTATAATAATAATATCAGCCCTGTATTATATACTTGCCCACGGCTGAGCACGGGCTTCCTCTACTACTGAGAGGGATTAGATTAAAAATAATTATTTAGCTATAAAAAACGATCAAAAATAATTTGAGGCCCGATGTTGAGCAATAGCTGATGATACAGTACTTACCTGTAGTTTCAATTCGATCAGTAAGCCAGGATAAATAAAACTAAAAATCACAAAGCACTGTCTGGCTTCACTCACATTAGCTTAAAACGTCACGATATCGTAGTTATAAATACAAACTTATAACATACAATCAAGTAACCTAATCATATTGCGGACCCGTGCCCGACTTCTGCGCACATATTTCGTTGAACAGCATATCTTGCATCTTGCTTCTTATAACCAATTTCCTCATAGGGTCTAACTGCTTGAAGTACGGCGTCAAAGACTGTAGGAATAGCACGTCAAATTCTTCTTCCCTTGGCTTCGTGTCCGCTGGGATAGAGTTTTCCGACCACTGTAACGTCGGCTCGTATTTTATAACCGGTACATCACTAGTTACGTTTGTCTCTTCTGTCTCCTTTTCTGAAGGTTCATCACTATCGTTCTCCGATTCGTACGGGGGCTTGAAAACGAGGAATTTGAGAGGTTTGAAGAACCGCCACATGCCGGTGTAGGTGCCAGGGTTCTTGTTCAGCTCCTTCTTGTAAGTGTCTCGGAGGCATTTCCATTTTATTCGCAGGAACATTACTGTGGAAAATATGGTTTTGTAGGGTTTTATGGTTGCAAATTCATTGATTTAATTATAGACTTTATTTGTGTCTAGCATAGAAACTAAAATTATCTACAGCTGCGGTGACGCAGGCTTTTTGCAATTATTATTGTTTAATAGGACCTAAGTCCAAAAACTGGCAGCGTACTGGTATGCGTATAATGTTATGCCCAATATTAGCCCGGAGTCGGCAATTATTCTCGGTAAATGACAATAGGCTCGGCTCCCACTACATGGATTTAACATACCTTGCCAACAAAATACAGTATAAATAAATGGCACACCCATACCTACCCCTACAACGGAGTGATACGATATAATATAGATGCGTACAATTGAAATTGGGATAACTATATTATTGGCGGCGATTTAATGCCACCATAAGAACATATCTTGATGTACCGAGATGTACTTATAGCTGCAGTACTCAAATAAATCAATTATCAGTCCATCACGATATCCTATTTTCTATCATTACGTAATTGAATTATATTTTATTCTCTATACTGCGGCACTAAGTTTATATTTCAAGTTAATACAATAAGTAAAAAAATTACAAATAGTACCAACTAGCGCCATCTATGCTACAACGATAAATCTAAAAAGTAATGAAATGGTTCGCAACGCGCGCACCGAGCGGTGCAGCGCTGGCGAGCCAACAAAGACCAATAATGACTTACCTGGCAAATTATCCATAACACGTGATATGTCAGCCCAGGCTTTAGCTACGGGGTATCTTCTACCGTACTGTTCGTCATATGGATTCCATAAGCACGGCCGTTGATGAACTTCTTTTATCAATTGGAGTGTTTGGTCTTTGGTCAATGTTATTTTTTTCGACATGGCTATAAGATTTCGTACGAACGAACCTACAGCGTGTACGCGCGGCGGCGGGCGACTGGCGAAGCGGCAACGCGCGGGAGGCGCCGAGCGCGCGTCGACGCGGCAGGGAGCGGCACGGTGTTAGTGACGGGATACGTCACACGATAATAATACTCAACTTATACTGTATCGATAAATGTTTCAATTATTTTTGTAAACTAATTAAGCCCTTAATCTATGCTGTATGCGCAGCGTCTAAGGGCTCTTTTACAGTTATTTACATAATTAACTAAGAAGAGCATCTACCGGTACTTTACAAATGCCTGCTAAAAGTTAGATAATATTCAAATCTTTAATATATATTGCTTCTGTACAGTATGCTAAACAAAATGAAGATGTGACATTTAGGAGTAATTGGCCATAGCCCATAAGTTCTAACTATGGAGGACATTTTAACGATAGCTATTGAAATTGAATAAACAAGTGATATTGATAGATGTTTTATCATCCTTTGTTATACTTTATAATATCGAATAAATGTACCAATTGCATTATTGAAAATTAATGACTCGACAATTATTTGCGAGTAGCGGACCGCGTCTCTAGGTGCTGATAGTGTGACGCGCGCGGCGCGGCGTTGCCGCTTGGACGGCGCCGCGCCAGTTGTACTTCGATGCTCTGCGGCTTGCGGCATCCAGTGTTACATTTTACGTCACGAAGAGCAATCACGTCCACAAGCTTCTTTTTTCGAACTCACTAGAAATTTACTTAAGTAATTGTTTTATAGCTTAAGTAGGTGAATTAATCGGTAGGTGGTAACTTCGTTGTGCCCTGTCAGCATGGAATACTTGATGTCTTTGGGTGATGGCGACTGCAGTGTTTGTATCTATTTAAGAAACGATACATCGTCTCACGTACGCCAATAGAGGGGGTAGTTGTCAATCGAGAACGTCGGTTGGTCGTGAGACGGGCGCCTGCGTTTGGAACTGGGTGTACCTGGTAATGTCCCAGTGAATTATAGTTTTTAGTGCTTTTTGTTGTGAACACATTCAAAAGAATAAGCGGACATTACAGTGACCACTTTACATCAGGGGGCCAACGCCATCATTTCGTCTACCTTCACAGATAAACGAAATGAACAAACTATACAAAAAATAAGTCTATGGTGGGCGGGGGGGCCATCATTTCATCTACCGTCGCCAGTAGATGAACTGACCAACAGATACAAAAAAAAAACTATGATAAGCTAGAGTCATTCAAATCTAGTCTAAACCCGAGACTCGTTACGCCATTGGTCGCGGGTTCGATACGGGCGTTTCGGGTACCTAATTTATGCGAGTTTCACTCATGCGAATCTTATTATCAATATTTTTCTCTGACTTCTCGACGGTATTGGTGTAAACTCCTCTAGTAGCAATTATATGTGATAATTAAGAATACGAAAAATTTGGTACCTACCTCTGAGTTGTCATATAAGTATATTTCAATTTACGTTAGGCAAAACTAGGACGTATAAACAGTTCAGGCAAATAATTATACAATAAGTCATTTATTTATTGTTCACAATGCACTTTAAAATTAAATAAGTTATCAACGAAGGCCAGCGTCGACTGGACGGACTACTACTAACTACGTGCGCTTATTGTTACAGAAATTTCGACCGTATACGATTGCAATGGAGTTGAAAATGGATTATTGGACGATTATACGTCTGAGTTTCCAGAAATGCTTGTATTTTCTACGTTATTACAATTTCATAAGATCGAAATTTAATTAGTTAGCTATCAGAAGGTGTGCTTCAGAATTACACACGAGTAGTTCTTCGCTTAGTCTAAGCTGACCCTTAGTTTTTAACTCAATTTATATATGAATATTATAACGAGATAAATAATATACCTATGTAATCAATAATATAGGTATTATGTGTTCCGCCAGACGTCCGAAGTCCATTATGAGAGTACATCGTCCTTTTACCGTTCATTTGCGCTAGATGTCGCTAGTTTCCGCCTCTGTAATGTTACTTTTACGCCCTCTAGCTTAAAAACGTGAACTAAAAATTTCTTACCTCTTTTAGCCGCCGTCATGTTTAATCATTGTTGCGTCGTTTTTCGAGCTGTTCACATCGTCGCTAGATAAGCAGTTTTGTTTTAAATTTACATTTAAAATAAAATATATAAAATTTTCGAGATTTGAAGTAGAAAATTTATTAAACTAAATAAGTGTAAGTTTCCGTCTCGCGAAGTGTAAAAAACTATGGAAAAATCGCCGAGAAAAAGGTCGCGCTCTAAGTCGCTTTCATCGGATACAAGTGAAAAGAGTTGCAATGGCGATGACTCATCATCAGAGTCACCCTCGCCAGCACCAACACAGGGCAAGCGGCGCCGCGTGGCTTTGCGGGAAGCTGATTTAGAACGAAGGTTTGATTTCTTATCCCAGCAATTGGTAAGTCAATTGAATAACATTTTATACACAACCTGTTCGTCCACCGCCGCGGCGCAGACGAGGTGTAACGTGGTCGATAATGCCATGCAATCAACCTCTGATGTGCCTGTTTCGTCTTATATTCCTACATCTGCAAGGCTAGATGAAAATTTTTTGCGACCACCGGCAAGTAAAATTAATACAATTGCCGATCTTAGTGTTTCTATTAAGGAACCGACCGTAATCAAGGCTAATCCCGATCGGGTTAAAAAAATTAATAATATGCAAAGATTCGATTCAGTCGACTGGAAGGCCGTCCGTTACGTAGACATACAAAAGAAGATTCGAGGACTCCTTTTCTCCTATAAAATGGCCTCAAATGGAACGTAGTTTCGCTGCTCTGTCCAACGCTCTTTTAGCACAAAATGAAATCGTTAATTCAGCTTTACAAGGTCTTATTGACTGGTCCGCGAACGCTGAAGTTAGTTTAAATCCTAACTGTCTATATGATAAATTGTGCGAGTTATTTGGTAAAGAGTCTAACTATAAGACAATTTCATATGATATTTCGCAAATAATTTGCGGTAAACGCGCTGAAGTTATGGAGTTACGCCGCCGAACGATCTTAAAATCATTGAAAGATAAATATGTTCGTGAAGACATAGAGAAGATACCCCCATCTTCGGAATATTTATTTAATCCACAGGATTTAGAGGCATATTTACAAAAGATTGGGGGATTAGAAAATTTACAGAGAAATAAGAACCCTCGTCCGACGCGTCCTACGTCTCCACAGCCTTCGACCTGCTTTCAAGATAGATCATTTTCCGCTCCCTCATCTAAACCGTCGCGGATCGATAGATCGTATGGTACTGGGAGCCGAAAGAAACACGATAATTCCGCCGACAAAAAGAGAGGGGGGCGAAACATCAAAGGGACCCGTAAATCGGCCAAAAAGAATAAATGACATAGTGAGTTTTTCAGGTGGGTGTCTAAAGCATTTCCAGGAAATTTGGGCGCGTTACAGTCCACCCAGGGCTGTCTTCAAAATGATAACTGGCGCTCGAATTCCATTCAACCAGACACCACCTTTAATCTTACCAACACAAGACGCGATGTTTCGATTTCAAACGCCTGTTACTCCAGAAATGTCATTAGAAGTCCAAAGAATGATGCAGGCTCACGTTTTAGAGCCTGCCCCTAACACCCTCATTTATATGCCCTTTATTTTTGATTGTGAAAAGCAATGGAAAGAATCGGGTAATATTCAATTTAAAAGCTTTGAATCAGTACATGGACCCACAGAAATTCAGTCTGTTTCATCATTATCGCGTACCGAATTTTCTGCAGCCAGGCGATTGGATGGTCAAATTAGATATCAGTCAAGCATATTATCATATACCAATAAAACGTCAGCACCGCCGTTTCTTGCGTATCAGTTACAACGGCCGTCTTCTCCAAATGACTTGCCTGCCATTCGGTTTAGCTGCAGCACCAAGGATGTTCGCAACCATTACAAATTGGACAGCCGAAGTGTTGCGGTCCAAGGGAATGAGGCTGGTAGTTTACTTGGACGATTACCTAATCTGTCATCAAAACCAGAATTTGCTTCAGGTACAAACAAAGACTGCTATAAGCTTTTTATCCAGCCTGGGCTGGACCGTAAATTTAGAGAAGTCGATCGTATCACCAACAAGGTCACTAGATTACCTGGGCATCAGCTGGGATACACAGCACAATACAAAATCCCTGCCCCAGGAAAAGATCGACAAAATATATCGCTGCCTGACAACTCGTCTCGCTGCTGGCAATTGGACCCTCAAGCAGGCGCAACGCCTCTTAGGGTGCCTCAATTTTGCGACCTTCGTCACCCCACGGGGAAGGTTGCATTGCCGTTCTATGCAGCGCCAGAGCAATTTGCTTCGGAATACACCTCACAAGCAATCCAATGGTGGCTAGAAAATGTGGCTCAAAAAAGCCCGATACATCAAGAGTGCCGTCCATCGAACTACATAATAACCGATGCTTCAGATGTGAAATGGGGGGCTATAGTAAACGACAAAAAATTACAAGGGAGGTGGAACAGTCGTCAACGATATTGGCACTGCAATCAGAAAGAAATTTATGCTGTAATTGCCGCTATATCCGAAGAAGCGGTAACTCTCGCGAACTCCACAGTGATTTTACAATGCGACAACAGGACGGTAGTATCGTATATCAGGAACGAGGGAGGAACAAAGTCACATCAGCTACAAGTTCTGACCAAAGACTTATTGTCTCTAGTAGACAAACTAAATATTGTACTCATCCCTCATCACATTCCGGGAGTTTACAATACCGAGGCCGATCATCTGTCGCGCAATCGGAGCAACTCCGAGTGGCACCTTCTAGACGGGGCTACGTCAAAGATTTTCAAACGCTGGGGAACACCAAGCATCGACCTATTTGCTTCAGAAATGGCACACGTCGTATCAAATTACGTTACACTCGACTTATTAGACTCAAACGCCTACTATCACAACGCTTTCAGCAGATGCTGGAACTACGACCTCGCCTGGGTATTTCCTCCACCGGGACTAATACCGCGAGTATTGCAACACCTCAACACCGCTATGGGTCACTTCATACTGATAACCCCCAAGTGGAAGAGACCATTTTGGCGAACCGACGTCAAGCGTCGCGCTTTGACACGACCAATCAAGATTCGGGATCTCCAAACAAGTCTGATAGACACTGCAACAGGCCGATCCCCGACTCACATCAACAATCTACGGTTGGAAGCCTGGTACATTTTGGGTGGGATGCATTAACAACGACATGGTCACCCGATGAAAAGAAGCTACTAGTATCATGCTGGAGACCATCGACTCTAAAAACATATGTCCCTATTTGGACAAGATGGTCAACCTGGTGTAATAATAATAGCGTAACGTCCCATCGGCCAGATCCTTCTCAAGTAGCCAGATACTTAGCTTATTTATTTTTAACTAATAATTTAGCGTACCGTACAATTCTCGTTCATAAATCTACAATAGCTTCAATTTGTGAAACTATTTCGGATGTAAAAATTTCAAGTTCTCATATTGTGAAACATATTTTAAAAGCGATTTCGCTAGCTAAACCAGTACCTCCAAAAGTACCGATATGGGATGTGAGATTAGTTATTAGGCATTTAAAAATACTCGGCCAAAACGTTCTTTATATGATATTTCTAGACGTACTGCTATAATTTTGTTATTGTCATCAGGGCGCAGGGTACATGATTTGTCGCTTTTGCGATGTGACCCGGATCATTTTATAGATAACAATAATACTATAATTTTACGTCCAAATTTTGGTTCAAAGACAGATTCGTCTACATACCAACAATCTAATTGGACTTTCTTAGCGTCACCTGACGAAAACACTAATCCAATTTTTTGGCTTAGAGCCTTGATGGAAGTTACTAAGGATATACGAGGTTCTATTACGAATTTATTTATCACTACTAAGAATCCCTATCGACCAGCTACGCCAACAATTATTGGGGGTTGGGTTAAGAGATTATTAATGGATGCGGGAATACATGCATCTCCTGGTAGTTGCCGGTCAGCAGTTTCATCCCTGAATTGGGTAGAAAACTACCCAGTTAACGAAATTCTTGCGAAAGCCAATTGGAGGCATGAGTCTACTTTTAGAAGATTTTATCAGAAAGAGATTCGAATTACAGATACCGACATTACCGAAAAATCTTTATCACAATATTTTTCTGTGAGTAAATAGTCAATTACTTGATTAATTTATGCATTCATATACTATTGTTGCATTAATACACCATTATGGTTCCCATATCACATTGTTGCATTATTTTTAATTTCTTATAAGCCGCCAGGAGATAACAAACAGATCTCTCATAATGGACTTCGGACGTCTGGCGGAACACATAATATAAAAATTTTACCTTCCAATAAAATTTGTATTATGTTTCCTCAGACGTCCGAAGTCCAGGTAAGTCCTTCCTGGGCTACCTATATTGATATTATGAGCCGAACAATGATTAAACATGACGGCGGCTAAAAGAGGTAAGAAATTTTTAGTTCACGTTTTAAGCGAGAGGGCGTAAAAGTAACATTACAGAGGCGGAAACTAGCGACATCTAGCGCAAATGAACGGTAAAAGGACGATGTACTCTCATAATGGACTTCGGACGTCTGAGGAAACATAATACAAATTTTATTGGAAGGTAAAATTTTTATATTTTTTAATGAATACCCAGCGTCGACTAGCTTCGCTTCGTTAAATAAAACTTCGTTTAATTAATTCTCCTGCCGTATACCTACTATGAAACTGACGCAGCAAACCGAATTACCGCGCGTGCTAAATAAATGCGTTGATTCCGCGCGCTACGTTTATCTTATTTTATTTTTATTTAGCAAACAACAGTATAAATAACATTAATATTCTTTTACAACATGGTTTAAAAGGTACTATGTAATCATAAAAATCAAAGTCATGCATGACACTTATAAGCAATATTATTGCAATATAATTGTTACATTTATCCGAGAGTCGGATACAGCATAAAAAAAATATAATCAACGCAGCGCCTTATAGGCACAATATCTCAACACAGCCAATTAGATTATTATAACTTTAAATATAATAGAGTAACATATTAATAACAACTTTATGTTTCCCAATGCTGGGCTTCAACTATTGCTTAAGAGTAGTTTAAACTTTAGTTCACCACGCAAAACTACTGCGTGTTAACAGAATTAACATAGTTTTAAATTTCTTATGGAATAGTGTTAGGTATTTAAGTCTTCTAGCATTTTTTTTCTTCACCAATTCACGAGCTATTGTATTTGATATTCAATACACATAAGTTCAAAAGTCAGAGGTGAGTTGCGTGTGCCTTGAGTTTAGAATCTGCGGACCGACGTCTCAGGCTCTACAACTCTTGGCAAACCGTTTCATTCCAAGCTAGGCTTTCGCGTATTTTTTTCGTAGAGAATTTACAAGCACATAAAAAATATATTTTGAAAAAATGCGAACAGTACAAAATGTTAAATACTCAAGCAACTTAGCCGCGTTCGTGGGTTGCGTCATCCTTATTTAATCAGTGCCATCGATACATGTTTAGCATGTTTTTTTTGTCTAGATTAAAAACTTCGTCCTAAATTCTCAGTGTTTGTCTCAAACAAGAGTCTAACTAGCATTCTATAACTTAAGCGTAAGCTTATAACTTAATTGGAACTACATTTAAATTAAAATTACAACGCGGCATTAACTGTTGGAATTGCGTCGACCCGCGTTCTGCGCCGCTAGCTCGTTGAGCAACATGTCTTGCATCTTACTCCGCACCACGAGTCGCCTCATGGGCCCCAGCTCCCTCAGGTACGGCGTCAGCGACTTCAGGAACATCACGTCGAAGTCGTCCTCTTCTTGTTTGATTCTTTTGTCGGGAATGGGATCTTCTTCGCCCCAATATATCTCGCTTTGTCCCAAATGTTCGAGTTTTACTTCACACTCCTGTTGGTTTTCTATGTCCTCGTCCGACTTCTGTGTCGCTTCGTTCTCTGTATTCTTAAACGTTACGAAGCTGAGCTTGTCGAAGTACTGCCACTTGCTTGTGTACTCGCTGTCGTTTTTTTTTAGTTTTTTTCTGTAAGCGTCCCGCAGGGTCTTCCATTTGGTCTTCAGGTCCAGTTCTGTGGGAGAAACATTATTTATTATATCTGTTAATACCTATAATAAAATGTTTTGAATCTACCATTGGCCGTTCTGGGGTTTCGCTGTGTTTGATCTGTTGGTTTGTGGAAACCCTGAGTGGATTACGCTAGTGTTGTACTTTAGACATGTGGGTTTAATAGTTTTTATATTGTTCTTTTGCTACTGAAGACAAAGACGCAGAGAAAGATTTAGATGTACTGGGGTCTCCGTTGTACGATTGTAGGTAATATATTTTTTAATACGAAGAATAAGGAGGAAGTAGGTCATGCGCCAGATGGTAAATGCCAGATCTGCTCATAATTACTACAATGCCATAGTGATCTTTGAGTTTTAATATTAGTACCTACTGCATGGCACTTTATTGCGCTAGTCAGGTGTTAATAATATTACCTAACGTTATAGTGTTTCGAAGTTTAAACCGGAACAAATCTGTGCTTGACCACTGCTGTCTGACGACAGAAATAGACAAAATGGATTTATAACATAGTTTTATTCAGGTTTCAGTTGTAATAACTTCCAGTTAGAGTTGCATGATTTGAAATTCGTCTATCAGGGAGAGTAATTAAACACTCTTGTCTTGTTAAATTTTTTTTTTTTAATAATTTACCGTTGATGACATATTAATTGTAACCGACAGGATAGCGACCACCGTAAACAATATTAATACAAAGTATAAAATCTGCCATTGTAGTCCACGCCATAGTTGTCTACATATTCATCCGGCTTCAAAAACTCCGGCACAATTGTGTCGAATACAATTTTTGATAACTGTGGAATTCTCCAAAGTCTTACATCAATACTCGACTCGTTATAACTAGCAATAACAATAATATTATGTCTAAGGTATTATTCGCCATAGTAAGCAAATTCGAAAGCCACATATTGCAGAAACAAACAACCATAGATTACGTGTTTAATTTTTGTAACGTAAACTTTTTGAGAATGCGTTGTGCAACGTCGAAAACGTCAAAATCTGTCACGAAAATGCGTCATTCCCCACTGACCTTCCGTCATCTGGGGCGCACGACGGAACTAGTGATATCGGCAACTCGTACAACGTAAATTCAATTCCATATAAAATTCTGGCACGCGGAGTATCGGCCGACCCGTTGTCGAATCGCTCGTGACTTGTATCGAGTTGTCGCTTCGCGCACGAGGCACCGAGTTTCCGTCAGCGGAAGATCGGCAACGTCGCATTCTACCAACGCATTCGGCCGATAGTTCGCATAACGTGCGCGCGTGTTATTTAGCAAAATGTTCGACACACAAAGGTTTATTTTCGAAGTCCAAAGCAGACCTTGTATATGGGATTCTAAACAAAAGTTTTTCGGCAATAGGGTGGTGAAGAAACGGGCTTGGGAGGAAATAGCGAAAACATTTGATCCTAGTTGGGACGAGGAGACGACAGAGAGACAACAAGAGTTCGGTGAGTGCGACCTACATACGTATAATAAGGTTATTGTTTAAGTTAAATGACCATGACAGACGAACGGCTAACACTGAATGATGATTCACAGCCATAACTCACTAGTTATGTCACGTTTGTCTCTGAATATTAAACGCATAATCACATTACTTGAGTGGGTGCTATGGCGAGGAAGCTCGCTAGTAGCTCGGGGGAGTCATTTTGCCAAACGCCTTGGTCGCACACGTATGCACGCGATTTGTTTAACAATATATTTGCATATACAAGTTACAATGGATATAAAATAACGTTTGCGGAAAAATATTCATTTACCGTCGTCAGGTATTTGTTATTGTAATGTAGTTACTTACAACTTTTTTGTTGTCTGTGGCCTCTATACCGTGGTACTGAAATGGACAGCCACGGGTTCGAAACCCGCGACAATAGTTTGGTTTTTACTTTCGACTTTAGGTGTTGAGACCGAAAGTCTAATTTATAGTGTAAAAATTTAATTTATCAGTATAAGGTGTCTAATGTTACTGAGCGCTGACTAAGCTGTCACTTTATAGGGCTAGATAATGGTATCAATCACATCACGGTGTCGTGCTTCTACCCAACTCTAAAAATAAACTTGATTTATTTTACAGTTGAAGAATTACAAAAAAAATGGAAGCACATAAGAGATTATTACGTCAGACTAAAGAAAGGGAAGGGAAGAGCTGTCCCTGCGAAACGTACCAACAATTCATACATAGAGTTCCTCAGATTTTTAGATGTAAAAAAAGAACCAGGGATTTCGGGGAACACGACTTCCCAGGAGGACCTTCCTGTGGAATTTTCGGCTGAAGACGATGATGACCCACTACACAGTCCCTCGGAGGACGACCCAGGACCCTCTACGAACGAGTCCAACATGATACACTTTGAAGAGGAATTGATAGCAGCACGAAATTCAGAAGAACAGGAGGATGCGGACACGAAGTTTTTACTGTCATTACTTCCACAAGTGAGGAGTTTGAACGAACGGCAAAATTGTGAGTTCAAAATGGAAGTGATGAATCTGTTGTACAAAATTAAATATCGCAGTCCCTATACGTACCACAGAAGCGGGAATATATTAAAGAAAAGGAAAAGGTTACTTAATAATTAAACGCGCTTCAAACAACTAAGTATGTATTAAGTATTTTTATTGTGATACATCTTATAATACAAGTTAAGCACCGAAACCTCTTCACAGTCCGTCTGAACTCATCTGTTTAGTCTTTACTGATGGTGCTGACTTTAAAAAAATAAAACAAGCAAGCAATAAATTCTTCTGTTTTTTTTTTAAAATTGCGAATGTTTCTTACTTATTTGTTAAATTGCCTGCCTCTGTGGCGTATTTGTACTGCGTGCGCGGTACGATATAGCTCCGAAGTCACGGGTAACGAGTTCGAATCCGGATCGGGCAAAATATTGTTGCATTTTACTGCTCACTATCAACCCGGAGTGTGGAATTTGTGTCCGACATGGGTATAGCCTCCGTATTGTCCAATAGATAAAAAAATGCAGATATGTTTACTAAACTATTACTGATAAATCAATTTGAATTACATTTTAAAGAAAACAATTGGGGAAACATTTGTCTTCGTATACTTTTATAAGGAATAATTAACATTGTATGCAACTACAATATAAACATGAGAAAATAAATAATAGTCATAGCATTAAAAATAAATGTATTTACTTAGTATTAACAATAATTATAATAAAGACAACTAGTGCTATTCTAACATAAAATAATATTAAAAACATTTCCAGTTCACGAATTAAGGTAATTTGAATTGAAAATGTATAATAGGTAATTTTCATACATTTGTTTAACTAAACAGTATTGGCAAGTGAAATTTCAATTCACGTCTAGTTAGTGATTAGTTCTCGCAGTTGAAGAAAAATGTAAAAATAATTAATAATCATGGATATTTCTGCCTTTAAAATTTCGTCATATTAAATTTTAAAGGCCGAAATATCCATGATTATTAATTATTTTTACGTTTTTCTTCAACTGCGAGAACTAATCACTAACTAGACGTGAATTTAAATTCTTTACTTGCCAATACTTGTTTAGTTACCCAGATTAAAGCCGAAACAAAATGTATGAAAATGGACCTTGAGCTACCACCTTAAGGGAGTCGATATAGACTAAAAGAAAATCACTAGTAGTCGCAACAATTCAAATCACTATGGACGCCAACATGGCGGCACCGAAACCTATAAAAAAATATTTTGTTTAATAACGTAAAAATAAGTAAATAGTAAAACTAGTCTAAGTATAAGCTAAATTAAAGTCTCGTGTGAATTAACTGGATCACTGCAAGTTAAACCACAATAGAATCTTCAACAATTTCTCTTTTTAAGTCGAGATTTGTCGACATTGAGTGGGTAGTTTGTAATTGAGAGGACACCCCAACCAGTGGATTAGAGTGTGTGACCAATGGATCGGTATAGGAATTCGGGTCAATAACAAATAAATTCGAAGGAAATGAATCTGTTTTTTTCTTGTCAGACTGTAACGGCATAAGCTCTAGTTGAGATCGTTCTAGCTCATCCTCTAGTTCCGCTTCCATAATAATCTGTGCAATTTTCATTTTTGTTAAAATTTTACGTCGTTCTGTTAACCCATCGAGGATCTTCGCGTACCCGAGCATGACATGTTCTGTGGCCGACATTTTGTTCATTCTTGAATCCAAATACGCTGTTGTTGCTGTTTTTTTTACAAGTTTGTTGTCTGTAAGTCGTTTTAATGGTGTATATGTTCGTTTTCGTACATTATTGGTAGGTGTATTGTCACCTTCAGTTATACTCGAATCTGGTACGGCGACTTCTAAAATATCTTTCATAAATTCCATAGATGAAGCCCAGTGCCATCTACTATAACGCTTGTTGCTTAGAGAGACGGGCAGTGCCTTCTTACTTTTTAAATATCTACTGTACGTGTCTCGTAAGTTTTTCCATTTGCATTTTAAACGCTCGCCTGAAAAAATAAGTTTATTATTAATGAAAATAATTTTGAGGTTGACTATCAAAAGCGATTAAACGGTAAACAATCTAATGATTTTGATTGGCGTGCTAAAATGTTTCGACACAAAAATATCGGTAAAAGCATTTATTTCCAAAATTTTATGGCCCTTCCGTTTTCACTAAAGCGCAATCATAAACACTGCTCTAGGATTCACAGCCATTTGAGTTATTATAAGAACCTAAACAATTTGAAACGTAAAAAATATATATTACGTGTTAACCTATTCATTAAATTACACCGGGACAATAACAAAATGTAACAATAACTTATATAGAACAAATTATCCATGAAAATTAACGTACAATTTAAAAGTTTTCATTCATCCTATGTGTTGTATTTCGCATGTAATTAATTAATACAGCTATTTTATGTAGCACGGTTTTATTTTATATTTTTATTGATAGACGTCTAAGAAAATATCTAAAATTTACCATAGAGTTCTAAGGCATAAAGTTCTAATGTAATATATAACACTATGTTACCTTACCTGTAAATAGATAAGGTACATTCGGCTAAGTTCAGGTAAGGGGTAACATCGTATAAAAGAAAAATACCGCGAAACAATTATTTTTTTAATTTAAGTCACATTAACCATTTAATTTTGCCCCACCCTATATCGTCGCATCTGATGCTACGACCAAGAACATGTGTGCTTTGTACAGTGAAAAAAAGAAATGCAAACTTCGCCTTTTTTGTGGACCTTATTAAACGAGCTTTAGAAGCGTTATTAGAACGTAGTCGAAACTTATACTGCAAACATCCGATCCTTTATAAGGGTTATATTTTTTTACAAAGATATCACTTATTTCTAAGCGTACACAAGAATTGAAAGATGATAACATAATTACAAAAAATTGTTTTGATAATTTAAAGTAAAATGCCGGTATTGCTTAAATATTTTATTAATAATTAAATTGCAATAACTTACCACGCATGTTAAATGTTTGTCCTACTTCCTCCCATATAGTCTTCTTTAAGAATACGTTTTTAAAGTCTGAATGCGACGGGTCGTACAGCACTGGGTATATCTTCACCATCTCAATGAGTTTATCATTAAATTTGGACATGATCGATAAGAGGAACGTCAATAAAACATAGATTAAGTCACAATTTTAAATATAACGTGAAATATATCCATCAATGTTGCCATCCTAGAAGTACACTTGGAAACTATCGAATTCCTTAATTTACCCAACAGACATTGTGTACAACTCCACATAAAATGGAGTAGCTAGCGGTCGTACTGCTTTATCGACAATTATGAATCCGCTACCTAGTTACACTGTATGTACCTGGAACTCAGAAGTCGTGCGACTAGTTTCGCAAAATAGGCGAAATATATCGCTCAGGCACGCGGTATGGCGTTGTATTATATTTGTAGATACAAAAGTTAATACAAATGTAACCGAGTATCGTTAAACAATTTTCGTTGTTTACAGTGATAGGTTATATTGCCTAAAATCATAAGATTACCAAGGCTTTCAGTTTAAAATTATGCAAAAAAACACACTTAAATTCACTATAATTTAAAAGAATTGCAGTTCTTTTTGAGTCTTGTTGAAAATGTAATATTTCCAGAGAGCAATCTTAGTCGGAACGTTAGATAAGAAATGAACACGAGTATAATATTGTAGCGCCTGCTAACGCCATCTACACAACAGGCGTCGAACCATTCACTCTGACGCAACGCCGCGCCGCCGCCGCCGTGAGGCAACGCGTGACCGATTACAATGACATCTTTACCTGACATGTCCATAGCAGTCGCTATCTCTTCCCAGGCTGTAGCCAAGCTATATTTCTCGTTGTAGTCTTCATGTTCTGTATTCCATATGCAAGGTCGGCTCTTGATTTCCTCTATCAGCTGAAGAGTTTTCTTCTCACACCACAATCGTTTCAGTGGTATCGCCATGTGTAGTGCGAATGGGCGCCCCGCGGTTACTGGCTGGCCGGCGCGGCGGCGCGGCGAGAGCGCAGCGCGGCGCGATGCGAAGCGGCAACGCCGCGCGCGAAACCGGCATCCGCTGCGCGCCGTTTGTATTGTATGCTGTACTTTTAAAATGTGTGGTAAGAAAGACCATGTTCAATATTTTTACCATACAATAGCGATTAGTGAATTGATTTGAATGGTAAAGATGAAATTATATTATCAACTACCTATCTACGTAGGAAATACGTAGGTAGGCATAAAATAAAGGTTAAATGTTTACCGCGTAAGTATAAACTTACATGGTGTAGAAAGTATAAGTGAGTAGTCATTACTTTACTCACACAGCATGCTTTTCCCAATAAAATGTTTTAATGCATCCCCCCACAGCTAAATGTTTTCTTCTAATTTACTTCCAGTGAAATGAAATCGTATTCATGCGAGATCTTAAAGTATAGCGGTCCTAAGCGCGTAGCGGCGCGGCACGCTGTTGCCGCTTTACTCTTCCGAATCCCATCCGACAATTATGCGATTTAGCGTAATGTGTGTATACGGTCTATTACTTATCTCCTACTGCAGAAGAGAACTTAGAACTATAGACATATGGTCTGTGGTATAAAATAAACGAGAAACCATCAAATAACTTTTTATGTGATTTTGCGCAGCGTTTCTGTTTATTTCACTTTTAGTATACATAAGCAAGTGCTTCACAGTTTTGTTTCTGCAGTCAAAAATTAGGTCTAGTCTTTTTATTTTCCTGGTAAAATATTTTTATAGTCATCCCTACTTATATAGTTAAGATATACTGTCGCAAATAGACTAAGGTCTCGTGTATACGGCACTGCCGCAGCGCAGACACCGCTTTGCGTAAGTATGGAATAACAAAAAGTTTTTAATAAGCAATTAGCGGTGTGGTCGCGGGCTGCCAATGTTGTGTATACAAGTCATATAGAGACGACAATTGCGCGGCAACGGCATCGTCGCCCTGAGCCCTAAGTATGTAAAAAACGAAAATACATCTTTATCTTCATTGGGTCATAGAGCCATCTATTGGATATTATGAAAAACTTTTACCGCAGTTGTGGTCATCCATGAAGTCAAATATAATATAAACTGCCGTTTACACTTAGTACTGACTAGTGTGTATAGATGGCATCAGTGGAAAAAATTGAGACTTGTACAAAACAAAAAACTTTAAGAATTACTTATATCACCGGGGAAAAATATTAAGCTCTTAGGTGTTACATTATTATAAGTCTATGATCTGAGTGTTCCTATTCAGGAACAAAACTGTCGTTTTTCAGCAATAGTGGCGTTAAAGGGGCGGTAGAGAGGGTGGGAGCGGACTGCCTTCATGCGGCAACTTAACCGAGGATATTTCCCCAGAAATTCTTTTAATAATCAACAAAGGATTATCTCATTGTTTTCAATCGGGGTCTCGCGCTAGCTAGCGCAGCAAATAATTTTAGTTTATTGTTTATTAAGTATTTTATGCTAGAGATTCCGACCGCGTAAAATTATTTTTTCTTTATAGTAGGTACTTACTTACAAAGTGACGAAAAAGTTTTGCTAAACGTTTGCGAAATGAAATGAATTCTATTCGTTTTAAATTATACATTACACAGTAACATTTAATATAAGTGTCGAGTCAGTCGAGAGTCCTTTGGAATCCATTCCACTTACCATGATGTGCAGAGGGGTCATTTTACTGTGCCCGCATAAAAAAAACTCGTATACTTACACTTAAAGCATGTCAATGTTTGCCGGCAAACATGACAGCTACATGACATTACGCGTGTCACGGAAAAATAACCTTATTATGTAGTATATAAGGTTATATTCCCGTGACACACGTAAATGTCAATGTAGCTGTCATGTTTGCCGGCAAACATTGAGATGCTTCACGGGTTCAAATAACTTGACAACATATAACATTTCCTGCATAACCTATATTTTGCTTTATACACTACTAGTTAGTGTGAGTTATTTCCACAAGTAAGTAAGCTATTTTTACGGTGCTAACAAACAGAATATTTACCTGTTATTCGCCGTTCCATGGAAGATTCGGACTAACCCCGTCCAAGAATTTGCCTAATTGTAATTTTAATCGTAGTGTTAAGCCTGCTGGAAAACTTAGTAAATAAAAAAAAAAAAATTAATTGAGTATTTACTGTTTTCAATTAGTGAACTAAAAAAAACCTTGTTGAAGTTTGTCGAAACACGACTATACGCTGAGATTTGATCATTAGGTACGCATAGAATTATTTGTCATTATAGAACGGATTAAAATCATTTGATCTTGCACTTGTAAAATACTGCAAGTGTTTGTAATTATACACGTCGATTATGCACAAATACTTGTCAACTCAGTAATACAATTTTGGCTCAGGTGAATAACTGATTTTGTTGATCGGTTAGTTATTTACTAATTCTTTAAATATTTTTAAAATTATCTACCGTGTCACTCGTAAGGAGTAATATCGGATGTCAAGACCCATTTAAGGTTATAGCTTAAGGTCCATTTTCATACATTTTGTTTCACCTTTAATCTGGGTAACTAAACAAGTATTGACAAGTAAAGAATTTAAATTCACGTCTAAAAATGGACCTTAAGCTATAACCTTAAGAAACAAATTAAGCTTCCAAAATTGACAGAAAAATAAAAGTTTTTTTTCGACTTAGTACTAGGTAAGATCGGAATATGCTCCTTCCATGCATATGTAGAAACCCTTTAATATAGCCGGTTTTACAGAATAGTCCGAACTATACGTTTGGAGTTCCCATCTTTCTCACATATATCTCTTTTTAAAAGTATGATATCCTTTCAAAGCCTAAAACATTAACTGTTAATTTAAGGAATTAAAAAAATATTCACTATTTAGTACATTTAATAAAATATAGCAAGTATACGTAAATGATTTATTATTACAACTTCTGTAGAATTCTTGTAAAAAATAATTCAGACACTGTTTAACACGCTGAAAAAGCGTCCCATTTTACCCCAACACACCTTAGGTATATACTTAGTTGCAGCAGCCGTTCATTGAAATAAAACAATATATCTCGTTCACATTTTATTTAGAGACATCGGTATAAAATATATGAGATATAAAACAGCACAGTCGTAATTAAAAATTAAAATATATCAATATACGAATATAAAACGTCAATATTATAAAATTAACATATCGAACTGTCAGAACATTGTCTCCCGAGCGCGGCTCCGGTGAACTTAAACATCTAAAAAATAAAACATTCCTTACTAATTGAGTAGGAGCCGACCTCGGAACACTTCAAATTAAAAAACACATGCTACAGTCAGAGTACGCACGGCCATTTTGTGATTTGAAATTGTTCGAAATTCAAATTGTATTGATAATTTTGCTTTTAAATTCATAATCATAGTTTGTTTACGGTTTATTTTTTGTTTACAATAGCCGTTACTCTGACCATAGTATTTCAAAACATGTCGAAACGGTATATTGGGTTAAAAGGTAATAGAGTTAGATACAAATTTATTCACTGTGATATCTCTTCTACTCATTCCACAAGCTGTTTAACATCAAACAAAATCTTTACCAGACAAATCATGTGCAGAAACTCATGCAAACATTTTGTTTTAATTTTCGACCATATATATTATTTTTAATCTTACAATTATTTTTATCACAGTGAATAGAGCTTAGGTATGGGATTAGGGGTTGGGGGATTCGGGAATAAGTCCCAGGAGAACGGGAATCACTCCCGAATGAGATGAATTACCATAGGTAGTGACTGATATGGTTCCAACATCGATTACATGATAGTGATTACATATACTAACACTAACTATTTAATGAATTTCACATATTACGTACATATTAGCAAATGATTATCTGGTGTAACGGCTGGTCCAGGGTTCGAATTACGGATACTTACATATTGGAAAATCATCGCCAATCATTTTGTATTTAAGTTTAGTCGCTATGATGATTTCTGGAGTGTATTTTACCAGTTTGAAACACTTTTTATATCTCTCGATGTTTTAGACATCACTCATGTGTCGCCACCCTGGAGGAGCCGTTACTCTGGCGTCATTGTACACATACAATCACGGCAGCGAAACTCCAAATATACAAAGCTTTACGGAATGTTTGACTTTACGTTGTCAAAGGAAAACAATATACACATTAGGTGGCTCGCAATACGTCATGAACAACTGAGCATTACATTATTCATCAATATTACTATAAAATATAAACAAAATAACAAAACTCTCTTGTGTTTTGAGAAGACTTGCGGTCGTGGTCACACCACGTTCTTTGGCACGGAAATTCATAGAAAAAGCTATAAATTTTGCTATAATAATAATAATTCGGCTTTATATTAATGCAATGCTCCCTGATTATGTTTGGCTGGTTGTACGGGAGCGGTCAAAGCGCAAAATTCGAATCGCGAATCAATTCTTACATCAAATACTGCACAGAAAGATAATATAAAGTAATCTTTGGCAACGTTCTCAAGCAGTTGGACTTAAGCTTAAAATTACGAAAGTTAGAAACAATATCTAACATTTACCAGATAATATTAATAATTACTAATGAGCTTATGCTATACATCGAAGAACATAACATGGAATACTTAACCAAACATTGACACCAGCACAACATACAATGTCTTCATTACCTTATAAATAAACGTACGAATTTATTTTGAAATTATTTTCGATGTTATTTGCTGGGTTAGTTACATTTGAATGGTTCTGATTGTCGAGTATACAAGGTAATAACTGGTTTGACCAGCAATTGTGAGTAGTTTCGTGAAAGTATTAATTTGATTACATTTTATTATCCTAATACGTGTGATTATAAATGTCAAATAAGGAGTAAATTATCTTAAAGTTACTTACACATAGAATTCTAAAGTTTTCCCATAACTGCATAGTAAATTAAATGAACAATTCTCAACATTGGTTTGCGCAAATGATACACTGGACCAAACATTGGACCCGAAATATTTTAGGTGTCAACATCAATCCATACTCATAAATAAGAAGAATGAAAAAAGTTTACATTAAATAAACAAAACAGTGACGTGTTGACGTAAACAAAACATTCTGAAATTATTTCGCCAAAATTTTAGAACACTCTTTTTCAGTCTCATAGGATGAAAAATTCCAATGTTTCAATTATATACACATTTTCTAATGTGAAAAATCAAACAATTCCTGTGGTTTTCTTAATATTTGTTACATTAACCGGTCTTGCCGCTGACAAAAGAACTTTCGATGAGAATTGTAGTATATCTAATATTAATTTTCGACAAAAATGCTAGCAATATTCGTACGTAAACGTTACTCTTGGTCTATATAATAAGTACGTTATAAATATGATAAAACACCGAATTACAACATCAAATATACATTTTTATAGCTATTGTTAATGATATTTTTCCTATATTATATTTTATATCTATAAAGTGTACGAAAGTAAAGGAAAGTAAAAAATAATTTTAAAGTTAGGTATTTTAATTTAAGTTAGGTTCATTAAAGAGGTAAAATAGGGTCTTAATAAGTTTAATTAAGATAATTAGGGACTTGATTCCATGATATTTGCGAAGTGCGAACTGAAATGTGATATTTTGTTACAAAGGTTCAAATAATATTAGGAAATTTAAAATTATTGAATACATTTCTGTGACATACGTTATTCCAGTAAATAGATTTTAATAATTTCCTGACTGTATGCTAACACGCTACCCAGTATTTGACCATGATTTTTCACAGCACATGGTCAATGGTTCTACTGTTTGAGGCGGTAGCCTAAATGCCTTTCTACAATCGTTAACGCTAATACAAAATGGATAAATGTACGGGAATAACATATCGTTTGTTGCTAGCATATGACATTCTCATACATAAAGTTAGCGTTTGCGATTGTCACAGTGGTTTTGTCTACGGCCCCTTTTTATTTAACGTTGTCCTGCTTCATAAATTTAAAATGTCCTAAGTGTATATAGTACAATTATTATATGATCTGGGTAGGTTATTCATAACATTTGCAAGTTAGTTTGCTGACACCATTTATTCTACCTGTAAGTGAAGGTTTTTCGGATCGTCTAAAAGAAGTTACATTTTAAACGTCTATTGTAGATATAAATTTATAATTTTCAAGTGTTTAAATTAATATTTATGATTTGGTATTTAACAACGCTTTTGTATATTGGTTTCTTTTAAATACCTACATTATTTATAAAGTTAAAATACATATCTTCGTAAATAAATTGTGGTTAAGTTAAGAAATATTTAAAACCATAAGTTTAAAATGCTATATAAATAAAACAGTAAATTATCTCTGATACAAAAAAAATCAATTTGATCTCGTCGGACGGTAAGAGAAAATAATTATAATATTTAATATTTTTTTAATCTGTCAATTGTTTATGGACATTTTAAAATCGGCAATTTATGAAAAAAATACTTTACGGGTAGCTAATTGTAAATTTTTCGAAAATATTTAAAACTATAATCTAATACAGACTTAATGTTTCAAAATGATTTTTTAGAATTGATGGAGTTTACGAAAAATGATATGTGCGTAGTGTGGTGTAAAAATATAGATTTACGATATTATAATACGGAATAAAATAGAAAATAATCTGAGTATGAAGGAGTATTATTAAAATAAAAAGGTACGGAGTCCCCTAAAATACACATTAATAATAATTTTTAAATACGTTCCTTTTTCAAACACTCACACAAAATGGCGGCTGATCTAACCGTTTTTGTCATTTATATTAAAGGCGTTGTTTACAGGAAATATACTTAGTCTTGCTATCATCAGATGAACTACAATGTTTTGTAGAATGCCGAACACTATTTATTTACCTTTGTTAAGCCCAGTAGGTACTTTTCAATAAACGTCAAGAAATGACCTACCTAGTCTGATATTGTAGCTGTTTGATTTTTTTAAAACTCATATTTTTTAGCTGACCTTGTTATAAAAATAGATTTGAGCAACCTGTAAAAACTATTTTCTTTTTAATTACTCTCAAAGAACGTTCTTAGCTCTTTATCTAAAAGAATTTTCGTTTAAAATAATAATCTGCGTTTTATTGTTGCATATGCACCACAGATTAAAAATAATGTCTTTAAACATTTTATTCGGGTCTTTATATAGCCGTAATAAAATGTGAAGGAAGTTATTCAACCGCTTTTATGCATGAGTTGGAATATTAAAATATAGTTTACGTAACAATGACGTCCGTTGCACATCTCTAAACTTCCTTATCAAACATAAAATTGTTTTTGTTTTTAAATTGTGCAAACGATTTAATTTGAATCATAATGCCGCACATGCTACGTGGAGATGTAAAGTGCTACTATAACAACTGTGTGCAAGGAGTTTACACAATTTCATTTGCGTTTTAACGAAATATTAACAGTTTTTATGTTGTTTTTAACATTAAAGTCTTTGTGATCTTTTACATTCCCATTAGAATAAAGAATCATCGCCGTACCTGAGAAACGGGAATAACAATTCTTTGATAAAAGTCTACCCGGAAGAACAATTATCCGTCATACGATCAGCCGCCGAACCAACAAAAGTGAAGGTACAAGACTAATGCTACTGGTCAGTATGAATCTAAGTATCGCTCGCGGCGGACTGTTGCTTCATCAGATCAACGTCGCGTCCCACGCTCGACTGCGATTTCAATTTCGGATTCTGATCCGATTTCTCATGGTTCTTGTCGTGCTTCTCGGGCTTGTCATGGCCGGCTTTGTCGTGCCCGGCTTTGTCATGCCCGGCTTTGTCATGCCCAGCTTTATCATGCCCGGTTTTATCATGCCCAGCTTTATCATGCCCAGTTTTATCATGCCCAGCCTTATCATGCCCAGTTTTATCGTGGCCAGCTTTATCATGCTTGTCATGTTTGTCATGTCCGTGACCACTTTCGACAACGCTCACTCCGTTCTTGTGAGTAGAGGGTTCTTGCTCCTCATTGTCTCCTTGGCGGAATTTCCTGTTGTACCAGTGTAGGCAAATGCATCTGGAATGAAAGTTTGAATATTATTATTTTTAATAACAATCATTTAGATTATAAATAGAGTCTTAATACGATTATTATGAGACAAGCAAGTTGCTGGCATTGCCTATAAAGAACAGTAACATTTAAAAATTAAATGGAGCAATACTTTATGGTATACTATACTAAGCATCAGCCTCATAAAAAAATTCTAATCGCCTATACACGTTAATTTTAATTGATATTTTTTCTTTTGTGTTAAGTCAAGTCAATGTCTTTTATTTTTGTGAAGGAAAAACAAATATTGCTAAGAACAGAAAAGTGTATACATAATTTGAAGTATCGAATTTGTACAGGCATTTATGTGACTGACTACATTAGACACATTGGTTGTGATGTCCAACGCTTGTCGCAAATACATTAACGTGTACAAATGGTTAGAAATAATCACGTCTGAAACGTGTCAAACGAACAATTTAGAACGTAGTTTTGTACTTGGCTTATTCATTTTGTATTAACAAAGTTGTTTCATTATACTGATGTTTGAATTTACTGGTGGTAGGTCTCTCATATGTGAGAGTCCGCCTGGGTAGGTAGCACCGAAATGTCTATTTCTGCCGCATTATAGCCGGTGTAACTGCTGGACATAATAAGGCTTAACATCTCATGTCTCAGGATGACAAGCGCAGTGGAATACCAAATTATACTTTGTAATTCAAGGTGTTGAATGGTGTTTCTACTGTTTATGGGTGGTCGTATCGCTTACTATCGGACGAACGGCAAGCTCGTCTTGGCATTCGAAGCAATAAAAATATATATATATTTGTGAACTAGCTTCCGCCCGCAGCTTCGCCCGCGTGTATTTCGGACTTCAAAAATGGAGGAGGTGCTCAATTTGTCGGGGTGTTTTTTTAATGTATGGTGGTATGCAGGTAGTCCGATTGACCGGTCAGGGTCTGATGATGGGATCCTGGTGAAATCGAAGGAAGCATATAGCATGATTCAGTATTCACGCGTGATGGCTTATTATTAGCGTATTTCATGTATAACTTTGGTGTTTCTATACCAATTTCTATGATTCTTTTTTATGGAATATTTAATAATGTTAACTTTTTAATTAGGGATGACTGAGAGTGTTATAAACGTAAGAGTAGACAAATATAATGAGAAAGCTTCGAACTGCTAAGCTATCGGGAGTTACACGTGTTATTGTGAGTCAACCATAAAAGATAGACATATGCTGTTGTGGGATATTTTTACATAATTTTAAGGAGAACATTTCCGTCATACATGATTTCTGTGTAGCTTTAACCATTAAGGTTGCACACGCGACGGAAGCTTAAAAATGGAGTAACTTCTCCCGTTTTCCCAACATTTCCCTTCACTGCTCTGCTCCTATTAATTGTAGCGTGATGAAAAGTATACTATAACCAGCACAGGAGTATGACAAATAATTGTACCAAGTTTCGTTAAAATCCGTCGAGTAGTTTTTGTTTCTATAACGGTTATACAGACAGACAGACAGACAGACAAAAAATTTACAAATTGCATTTTTGGCATCAGTATCGATCCCTAATCACCCCCTAATAGTTATTTTGGAAATATTTTTCATATACAGAATTCACCTCTCTACAGATTTATTATAAGTATAGATTATTTAGTAGTAACGTGGTGGCGTAGTTGTATTGCGTATTGCTAGGAGGTCCAATGTATATATCCGAAGTAATGAATAGGCACCTAACTTCACACCATTATTAAAATTTTCCAGAAAAGATTTAACTTTGAATACAGGAAACGACAGTAGGTGAAAATGATTCATTTTAAAAAGTAATCCTTGATATAATAGAGGAGTTAACCGGCAAGCCTTTGAATTCGTGTTTAAAAAAGGTTGAATAGAAAAAGTCGATAGTCAAAGGGAATTATCGATTCAGACGGCAAGGCGGGCTTGAATGAACGTTCGTGACATGGTTTATTGATATAATTTACTGTATGTTTTCTGTTATTACAAAGATGTGTGTCCTATACGTCATGGCGACAGACTTAACTACTGTTCCTATATGGTTCGACTCTCGTATACTACAGCTGGTTATAGTCATGTATATTTTTGTTTGTGTTTTGATCATGCTTAATTTACAAGTGCTGTTTGTTTGTTGAAGATCATTGTATCTTTAAGGACTTTTTTGGGAGAAGTCTATGTTTAGCAGTGAGCACTCTGTGGCTAACGACGATGGGAATCTTTTTCCCTCTAAAATAAAACGCGTTAGTACCTTAGTACAGCGCCGAGAACTCCTGCCCCGACGAGCGCGGCGCCGGCGCCCATCAGGTAGTATCGATGCTGAGCGGCTTCAGCTCCTGGGGACAGCTGCACCAGCCCCACTACCAATACCACGATGCCCAGTAGCAGAGAGCCTACCACTGCGTGGAGCGCGGCCACCTGTAAACGAGGAGTGGTGGGATATTCTGATGAAGTGAATCTTCTGGAATTGATGGAATGTTTTTTTGTTTGTAGTTAATTCGATATTATACGCTGTTTTAGTCACTAATACTTATACCAAAGGTTTCAGAGGTACATTTCTGTGGTAAGCTTTAAAATGGTGACTTAATATTTTGACCAAAACACGAGAACTAATGAAGATCCAGCTATCTGCAATCATATAAGCTGGAAAACGGACGCTGACACTAGGCATACACAAATTAGCTTAATATACGGAGCTGTCAACATTGCGTTTTCAATGAAAAAAGTGCATGTCAATGATTAAAAAATCTTAACAGTATGAGCTAAACGAAAAAAATATATTAACAATTCATTTTAAAATCTACTTTTTTAAAGTCCATTCTACACGGCTAGAGTGCAAGGCATAGTAGTACAAAGTAGTACGAAAACTGGTAGAGTCAGTGCTCTGCTAGTTGATTGTACTGTTTACTCCACCCATGACCTCTGGGTTTAAAAGCTAAAGTCTACTTTACAGTCAATGATAATGTATAAGACTCTGGACAACCTATCTAAATGAAATTAACTAACTGATTAATAATTAACTAGATGATTCATTTGTATCCACCGTAGCTGAATTATAATGCTCACTGAACTGCTAGAATACTTTCTTTTTACGATTCATTGGCGAATAATAGTCTTTACCACTATTCCAGATACACTGCAGCCTTGAAAGAAACGGCAGTGATCCTACCTTGCCGCAGACATATAGCTCATTGCGGAGCCGATGGTGCACAGGCGAGGGCGTGGGATCTGCGTCAGGGGCCCGGCCCAGCTGCAGGGGCAGCTGCGATGGCCGCCGGCCCACTGCGCCGCCGCCGCGCTTCTCATTGCGCCGCCGCTCGTGCCGAACCGCAACTGCTGGCATTGCGCCGATCATCTTCGCTATAGGGATTACTTGCTATTAGTTCTCTCTGCTTATGCTAGCCTAGTACCTAGACATTTAAAGCCCGATTGTAATTTTGGTAATTTTTGTGGCATCTATCTGTCTGTCTTTCTACACGTTGCTTAGTGAGATTTTTATTTATTTGAGATCATAAACTGCCTAGTTTATGGGAGAACATTATTAAATAAAGTTGAATGTTCCAAAGTTAAATTCTGACTTCAAAATAGCAAAGAATAGAATAGAGAACATTTTCAGTAAATTGGGGACAAAGCGCATTCCCTTCCAATCGTTTCTTCACGATAAAGTATCATTTGATTTGAACTTTCTCGAAAAACATCTTCTAAAATCTTCTGGACAAGGGATGTCGTTAAAATGCCTACAGAGAACTATCAGCAAGATTTATTGAAGGGACTCGCTTGGAATTTGCTCTTACCACTATTTTTAGATTTGGTTTTTGCTTTACACAAATACGGTTGTGTATTAGATAAAATAAGAAAGAAATGGGACAGGGGACGAGGCCTCTTGAACCCTACACAAATTATGTATTGTAACTATATTTGACGTATAAAGTAAAGAATAATATATCAACGGTCCTTCAATAGCTAAATATCCACAGTTGTATTTTGAATATTGCAGTATGTTTTAATGAGTGATACTTTTGCAAATAATATAAGCGTGTTGATAAAATAAAGCATGTGATTCTGTGGGTATAATTTAATAGTAAACTTTCTAATGGTTTTAGTATCTCTAAACAAAAAACTCACTATTGGTTAGTAACTACTTTTTTTCTATTATAGGGGATTAACACATCAAATCTAATGAAATATATCCGTTATATATTATTTTTTATTTTGTAGTAATTTTTAATTATTTTTTATAATAATGAAGGGACCTTTAAAAGGATATTAAGTTGGGGTAATGCAAGGTAGAAAGAAAGAAAGACGCTATTTTACCATAAAGTACAAAATATTCCAAATTATGTGGCCACATTGCATAATTTTGCTATACTAGGCTTACATATTGCTGTTAACAAAAGCAGTTGTATACCATCAGCAAGAACGTTCGAAGTAATAGCAGTAATCCTATAGCAATTAAAAGCATAAATATAAATGTTTAAATGCTTAGTTCAAATGCGCGTATTTTTGGATCGCATCACCGAAGTAGCTAAAGTCCAGGTTTCAGTTGGATATCGAATGTTCCTTCTAAAAGGTGAAATAATGAAACTTCTAGAGAGTTTCTATTAGTCAAATATTCCTCTGTTGCTTGGCGTTAGCTACGACGTTGATACGTTCAGAAATAGGCAATGGATGCCTAAATCATTTTAGTCTCTGTACACCTATGGCTCCAGCAAAATTGCATTGACTTGTGCTTGAATACCAAATGCTATTTTTTTTAGCCTGGTAAGCTTGCAGCAAATGCTAGCGAATTATCGACATCGAACTTTTTTTATGTTAAAAAAATGTGTACTTAAGTTGGCAGAGTTCCGGAACATTGTTGTTAAACGCTTGAATTTCGAAATTCGATTTTCAATTTTGACAAAATACATAATGAAGTATTGTCTGTGTTGCAAATTCTGCCAACTGCCAACGTACGTGAGATGTCGCTTATGTAATAATCGTCAAACCGTTGACATCTTGTTTGCAAGCTGGCAAATATTGTGTGGCCTGTCAAGCATTTGAGTAAGCGCTTTGTGACGCGTTTGCCAAGCGTGTAGAGAGAGCTTTATGTTCGCACACATCGTATTTTGGCGCAAATTGTTCGTAAAGCATCTAAACATTTAAATCTATGTTAATAACAATAGAAATAAAAATTAATACATACGTAAATATATTATGTTTATGACACCCTCACATGAATAGCAGTATATAATTATTATTGCCAAACTAGGGTTCCTTAGAGATAGCAGTGCCGTCATAATAATAGCGATTGTAACAAGATCGAAATTAATATATTTTTAAGAAAACTTTCACGCGTTGTTAATAATATTTCGAAGTTGGAAACCCAAGTTCTTGTTGATCACGCGAAAGTGTTAAGCATTGCAAATGAAATTCAGATATATATCGTATTCAAGTTGTAAAATGTGGAGCAACTTACATCTCTGATTTTCTCTTGGTTGAAGCAACGACTGGAGCATATCTGTAACAAAAGCATCAAATGCTTGATTTTTTTTCTCCTAGCAAAATTCGTTCCATCAATATGTCTACGGAACGGTAAACTATATCATAAAATATAAGAGTTACCTAAAATTCTTTACAGGGAATGATCAGAATAATAACCTCATCCCGAAAAGGCTTATAACAGCGATATTTAATATAGCATTACATTAAATAAAAAGGGGACATTATTACCTTCACTCCATATCCACTGGTTCATTTTCAGTAATTCTACTGATACATTCTTAACACGTTTGGCCCAGCGCCTTTCTAGACAGATACTCACAATATTTCCTCATACAAATTTAATGTAAATACAGTAAAAAATCGTTCTACTTCGTTGTAGCTCTAAGCATACACTTTTACGTGACGTGGTACAAGGAATTTATCTTTTCTTTGTATTATAAAACGTAGTGTGAGTGAGTACAATAAACGTGATTAGACGTTGTGTTGATTTTATTGGAAAGAATTACGTTATTGAACGTTGTTGCGTCGAACCTGTTGATTGATCACATATGTCCTGTAAAGCCAACGCGTTAATTGATCGAATATGTCCTGTATCGCCTTATGAGGTCTTGTTACTTTAACCAGCGACTTTTAGAAGGCATATGTGTCGTGAGTTTTCTGGTGCTGGGCTCCTTCATAAATTAAGATTTTCTTGTTTGTTACTATTTTACCTTTGGATTTTATCTTTCTTTGTAGTGAATTTTCAGTCGAGAGTAAACTGTATCAGACGAATGTGTTTTTTAAGCGGATGTGACAAAGTGATGGTAAGCGAAATGGGATCATAGTATCGACTGACGACAGATGATTACCTCATTACTAGTCGACATAATTATGACAGCCTGTTTGAACTGAACACAGCTTAATACTGGGACGCGAAACACTTACGTGGGCTGCTATGACGGGTATTAAGTCTTGTGTACGGTGGTCGCTATGCGGAATACAAATATGTTACCATCAGATTTTACTAAAAGATAATTTCGTACTACAAACTATATTATGGTATTACGACCTGCACGAAACACATGTCAAAGCTTTATATTCTTTAATAATACAGCAAGCATTATACGGTTTTTGCAAACAGTTCTCTCCAGGGACGTAGGGTGCGTCAGATTCCCGAGAAATGTCTTTCTTGAGGGAATTTTATAGTAGATTCCTGCGAAAGCGGTGATATACCTTTTGAACAGTTTCAGAGGAAGTGAGTACTTAAGACCTCTCTTTGTTTTCTGATCTTTGAATTGTGAATATTTGCCTATAAATGTAATATAACGATTTTTTAAATGTTGAATGTAATTTGAATGTATGTTTGTTAATCTCTTGACGTCGAGTCTTTTTATGTATTCCAAAGTATCTTTGCATAAATCTGTTTATGTAGACGAAAAAAGTAGCCATAGCCTAGTTTGGAGAGAACTGCCGAAACGAAGTTTAACAGGTCTAAAACCAAAGGGCACGCACTTCTGACTTTTCTTTTAAAAGTTATGTTTGTGTATTCTTTGTAAATTATCGCTTGCTTTAACGGTGAAAGCAAACAACGTGACGAAGCCTCCATACCTGGGAAGTTCTCCGTAAGAAATTTCTGATGCGTGTGAAGCCTGCTAACACGCGCTAGTCCAGCGTAGTCGACTAAGGCCTAGACCCCCTCAGTATTAGAGGACTCCCGAGCTAAGGAATGCGTAGTATATCAAACAAGGCTGATATTATTTATAAATCTGTTCCGATCGAGGGTAAGTAAAACTATAAGTGTAAAAGGCAAAAATTTATTTATTACTTTATTATTATTAAGTGTGTTATAAATTGAGTGAAATAAAATATTTATCTAACGTGGTATTTTTTGTGATTTGAGACAAAAAATAGGCGCCCTGCGAGAACAAATAGCTAAGTCAAAAATTTCAAAAAAATTTGGCCACTGTTTATTTTTTTCACTTTTTGACATCGTATAGTGAGTAAAATTCAACGTTGAAAATTTATATAAAAATTAAACATTCAAGAAAAAAGGTTTCATCTCAGATTGTTTTTAAAATGTTTTGTTAGTAATTTGTTTTCGCAAGTAAAGCCCTTTAAATAGCCAAGATATTACAAAAAATCTTTTTTTAATTAGTGAATAATCAGACGAAAAGGGCGATTGTGAGTTTTGTTGTTAATTATAATGTTTTTCTCTAAATTGACTCTGGATAATTTTATTACATTTGAACTAGCGTTAGCTATAACCTGTATGTGAACTCTACCAATGATTCACAACAAATATTTAAAACTTTGTCCTCGCTCTGAAATTGCTTGCTTTTCAGTTGATTATGAAGAAAATGGACTTGGTCCCAAACAATTACCACACAAAGGATATTTTTTATTTTAAACAGATCATTAATTATACTTTTATTTTATAATGTAACTAAATAAACGAAGTATAAGTCTAGTAACAAAGATTTCTACAAAATTATTACGATAAATTAGGACGTAATTAAATATTTATGTATTTTACAATTAGTTTCATTAAAGTAATTTTATAATGTATTAAATAAGAAATTTGCAATGTTATTAGTTAGAACGACATTTAAATGATTCCTGAATTACTTCCAATAATGTTAATTGTTGCAATTAGAATAACTTTCTCCGCTCACAATCGCTCTGTTTATCTGTTTGTATTTGCTTACTATATATTAATATTTTACATGTATGACTATATAGAAATTTATTTTTAATATTGTAAAACGGAAGGTCATGAGATGGCTAGTTTGTTATCAGTGGCTCCGTACAGTGAAAATCTCTTAGGTTTATCAGAAGGGAAATAATGCATTTTAATTAATTATACAAAATTATACTGAAATTACCTAAAATTTAAGCCTATGTTAATTTGATTAAACTTACTAGTAAAGGTAAAGAAATTAAGATTTTTAATTTGTGAAAATTCTCTGACCCTGCATAGAATGTTCATCAACGGTAGTTGGTGTTTGTAACATTTTAGGACTAAGACTTACAAACATATTTTCAAAGACCGTTATTCGGAAATTTTGTAGTTTTTTGTTTCTGTTTTTATCCAATTGGTAAGTTAAAACATGCTTTTCTGAAACACCCCGTACAAGTAAAGTTTGAAAAGTTGTAACATAATTATACTAAATAATAACATTTTATAAACACTTAAGATGCAATTCTTATTTTCCTAAAAAAATATTTAAAAACCAACGAGATACCACTGTACGGACACCGTTCAAGGAATAGTTAGTTATCCTATTGTATCTATGAGAAAATGAAATATGGATGGATTACAATCAATTCCACCCGTATTCACCTATTGACTATAACAAGAATAATTTCGAAGTTTCATCCGATCTTAGAACCAAATCTTCAAGATCGGCAAACATTAAAATCATTAGTGCGGGTAAAATTATCTCAGTAAAATTACATTAATTCATACAGTTATGACTGTTTTCATCCTTTGTTTGACTTACGACGTTTCCTGTTTAACATAAAAGACAAAATCGAGCATTCTTGCGTTACATCACTTTGTAAAGACGCTAGATTTTGTCAAGGATATATTCAAGAAACTGATATTAATGTAACTGTATTTGTTGTAAAACGTAAATAAATATACAACAGAGTTATCTAAACAACTATCAAAATATTTAGAATATTTTCCATGTGTATAGCCACTTGTGCGAGCGGTCTCGCGGGTGTTGTGGCACCGTAATCATTACGTAAAATATTATAATATATTTCATTATAACCAGGTTGTAGGCTGTATATTTAGATATAACATAAATTATACTTAAACAAGTAAATGAGAAATTGAAAAAATTACGAATATATGTCTTAATATCGAATTACCTTTGCTATATTCAATTATTTAATTAAAAATTACTTGTGGTCGACTTCCAAAACATTACTATTGTGTCACATCTGAACTCATTGATTATTTCAACCAAAATTCTAAAATGCAGCCAACAACCATGTTACAAATACAATAAAGTGCATTACAAGTGTATAGATAATTTAAAAAATGCGCAAAAGCGTTCATAAAAATGTACACGACACCGAAACAGCGTGGGACAAGTCGAGCTCGGCACATCAAACAACAAATCAACAGCTACAAATCATAACACAGACACAATGACGTTTAAATTCACTCCAACCCACGTATCTACCATGCAACAATGCTCTCGTCTCGGCATTTGAAGTGCAGCAGATTTTCATGTGGAACACTTTCCTTATAAAAAAATATATTTCACATCTAAGTTTTAAAAAACACAATGAAAGTAACTTTTCTGCATTAAATCATACGTGTGCTATAAATAAATCGACTGAGACAATGGCTGTATTGAATTAGGATCCAGGATTCTCGTCGAATTATATAGTTCAATATTTTAACACCTAAAAAGTCTACGTCATTACTCTTAGAGTTTCTGATAGCCTAGTAGTTTCATTCTCTGATCGGTCATCACAATACTTATTAACGGGCCACGAAACTAATTGGTTTTTAAAACAATGGTATACATGAGTGAATTTTAGACAACCTCACACTCATTCGTTGGTCAATCATTAATCACACGTCAAATGTCGGCTGCAAATGTTGCCAAACATTGAGCGTCATGTTGCATAGTGAATACATGGGATTATTTACAACCAGGATTGCATAACTGTCATTTAGTGTTCATTATTTTACATGGCACAGTGGCGCCATCTGGTTCATTGCAGTCCAAAATGTATTTGTTGTCAGACTTAAAACGGCTAAACCTGAGCTTTGACACTTCAGGGGCCTTATTCTCTATCCCGCACGTTATTTTGACAGTGTGTAACAAGCACGTAACACAACGCATCATGTTTAGGACTATAGAAATTTGGCTTACAGAATACCATTTCACGCGCATTTCTCGAAGATAACATGACACGGCCGCGTTACGCGTTTACACTATCATACAGAATAACGGCCCAGCCATAGTTTAAATTATTAGATGACATTTCTATCATATAAATTGTTTCCAAGACACCACACTTAAATTAAAAATAGATGCCAATTATATAAATAATATCATATCGACTGTGGAGACGCTAATTGACTTAACCGACATTTTTTGCGACACTAACTTTCATACATATTTAAAATCAGCTCTTTTTTCTATCTTTTTTTAACCTAGTTAAAATTAAAAAAAAAAATATGTCGCTTAAGTCAATTAGCTTTTCAACCGTCGATGTATTTTCAGATGCCACATTCATGTTATAAGACTTTCTTAAACGACAGTTATCCAACTCTGTCAGCTTGCAGCGATATGCGCACAGCTGCGACGCGAACAGTAAAGCAGGTCAGTGGGAATCAGATCTAGTTTAATATCTAGCCCAGTTCGGGTGCTGCGATTGACGTTTTAGAACTGGATGAAGATGCTATCTATGAAGATAGTCCAAACTTTGGAAGACAAGCGCTGGTAGAAACTTACGTGCCGTAAATGGGGTGAAAATGGCGGAATTCAGTTCGGTTTTATTCGGAATATTTTGCATTGAAGAAAAGGAATGTACGGAGACAGTTGTGTTGTGAGTGTTGGAGTATACTATTATGTTCTTTCGTAATATTTCTATTTTTGCTTTTACAATAAGTAATTGATCAGTAACGATACCATCTATAAGGAAACTATCTATAAGTACAATTATCAACGTAATTTTACTTAAATTTTATTATTTTCTGCGGTAAATGACTGCAAGCCTTTAATTATAAATCTGATAGCATGTTTCGGGTAATAACATTATCGAGCATATAAATTTTTGGTAGAATTATTTCCAGGTAAAATTTAAATTGGTCTCTAATCTCCAAACTACAAAACTGCTTTTCCATTAAACTCGACAGAATTATAATTTCTAAGAATTTTGAAGTTATTACTAGATGCGATATCCACTGACCCGCCCTACTTTACCTTAATAAAATGCTATAAGAAACCTGATAATATAGAAAATGTTACATCCGAACAGACGGACCGAATGAATATGTACATATGACGCGATTATTATCCTAGATTAAAAAATATCTAAATATAAAAGTTATAGGCACGAGAAACTTCATAATTATGTGCATCGGCTAAACACGGAGAAATAATTCTGTTTATAATATCAAAGCTTCATCTCACTAATGAAGATAACCCGATTCCTGCCGGCTTCCCTTCCATAATTTATATAAAATCTAACCCCTTTATTCATAGACGTTATTTATCTAAGGACGGAGCATTGCTGTGATAACAAATCTGTTTCTCAGCTTTGTTTATCTGACAGCCAACTAGATTAAAGTCGTATCTTAATGTTAGTCAATCACAACGGTCCTATGTCTACGCACTGCGAAGGCTGCCATGCCGTGAGCACTGCGAAACAGACTTGTTATCACAACAATGCTCCGTCATTAGATAAATAACGTCTATGAATATGGGGGTAATCACGAATAACATATAAGTATTAATATGCAATATCGGGTTTCCTTTCTGAATATTCACCAATCGCTACTGCTTTATCATTAGCCTGTTGCAGGCCAGTTTCGAGGCTTAGCTTATGCAAATTGCATTTACGCTATAGATCGCAGCTTCATTGTATTAGCTGTTGGGGTCAATTATATCTGAGCAGAAGATGCTCAGTTTCAAAAGTGAATAAAAACATAGTTGATGTTTAATATCTAAAATTAGGGATTTTCTTAAATTAAAATATTCTGGTTATAGGAATCATAAAGGGATAAATTTAGCTGCTTTTTCTAGAACAACTGATCATATTATTTCGCTTAGAGAAAGTTTAGTCTTTTCCTGTGAAACGGGTTATAATTTACTTTGATTTGGTGTTATTTTATTCAAAGAAAAATTCTTTCAGGCAAAATTCGTCCAAATGATTATAAATATACAGAATTATTTCGTCCGCCCTTTATTCCTAAGTATATTGTGCATATAATGTTTACGAGAAATAAGGAATATATTGTACTTTACCTAATACTTTTAATTTTAGTCGGATACATAACATTGTGCTTAAAGAAATTTAATATACAGTTTTGTACAATCGCTACCATAAATATGTTCTCGGTATTTCGTGTATATTTTCATCCGATTTAGATTTAAATTCATTATATTTTTTGTTCGATTTTATTTTAAATTTAGAATTCATATGAAAATTCGATTTTTTTATCATTGATTCGAATTTGTTTTTTAATTCAAAATATATTTTCAATCGTTTTATTCCTTTACATAAAGTTCATAATTGTATACACATGTAATCGAGAACATATTTGTGACGTTGAACCTACCATCACAGAGACAGTATTGCCAGATATCCGTAATTACATGTAAAGTCCTTGAATATCACTTATACGATACACAAGCTAGCATGTTCTAGACATTCAGGCGATAGAGTAGATACTACATTATGTTAGGAAAATATTTCAACGTCTTTTAATTTTTATACATGTTTATACTGTATCACCGATAAAAGTCTTTATTATTAAAGTAAAATATTAAAAAGTAATTTTTACGGAAAATTTTACTAAATTAAAAATAAATTCGTTTTAGAGGTCAGTTTGCAGAATCTTACGATGATGTATTTTTATTATATGAAAATAGCATACTATACAAATGTTGATTGTACAAATGATATAGCAAACGTCACTGCTACAACTTAACTGTGGAAGTTTTGCCGAACTTAAGGGAACGTAAACCAAATTTCTTTGAAATGCAAATGCGAAGACGTTTGCTTTTCAATCCCACGCCAGGCTTTCCTGAATTATCGTATTTTACATAAAAATAGTTAGTAAATGTCATTCCAAAATAGACTGTATTACATAATATTTATGTCGTTTTTTTACAATAATATTTTACGGAAATCGACTTCATAAACGCTCTTAATGCGTCTCATACAAAGTTCACACATTGAAATATTTTCCTATAACATCTTATAATAGAAAAAAATGTGCTATATTACATTTATATTGTGAAATGTTATTTTAATAAGGCAATATTTTATAAACAGCACTTACGATAGACAGAAATGGAACTGAACCTGAGACCTTACCCGTGGGCTTCTTCCTGGAGTTTGGATTACAATCTAGATTTTAAGGGCAAATGATTTCAGGTTCGATGCCTATAAAAGATATAAAGAAAATTCATCTCATGATATACTTTGCAGTTCGAGTTTCTTGAAGAAATTAATATTATGGTAGGTTTTTTAATATAGTACGTAATAGACTATGGAATATATTTATTACATCTTTTAGTATTTGAACAATGTAAAAATAACGCGTTAAATTCCTCTAACGCTTTTGATGTGGGAGTTTTCAAACAATTTTATCTTCACCAACATAGAAAACAGCAAAATTGATTTTTATATATGCGCATAGACTAAAAATTTGTCTCAACTATGAGATTAACTAGTCAAAAATAACTCAAAGTCTTTTAAGCAGACCGGAAAAATAAAAAGAAAAAAGAAGTTCCTCTAAAGTTGTCAAATGTATTTAATAGAAGTAGCACAGTAATTATACGTAAGATTTTTGTGAAGTAATTTTGGCCTTAATATTGGGGCTTGAGTCATTTTTCTATTAGATCCAACGCAAACTACAAAGTATACCATTATAACATAGGACAGATACAATACTAGGAAATCAGAAGTGGATAGATGTAAAAAACTAATTAATAAAATTTGAGCATTGTGAAGCTAAGCTCATGTGTAAGCTTACATTAATATCATTAGTATACAAATAATTTGACTCGTCGGCCGGAGTCTGGTACAGAGTACGTTTCGATTTAAGACTCCGACTGTACCACAGGAATTTCACAGCCTCAAAATAAACCTAAGGAAAGGTACGGTGGGATACACAGTGTTTAAAAAAATATTATCAATATTTAAGAAACAGTCTGTATGCATAAATCGGTAAACTGGATTGTTCAAATTGGAAAATAGTCGCCAAAATAGCTTGAGAGCTCTGAGGGAAGTGCACCATCGTATTTTTGTATTGCTACTAAATGTTTATAAGTCCATACAGTTGTTTCTTAAATACCGTATTACAAAAGTTATGTAAAAAACAATCCGCCAATTTCAATTTGGCACAACTCTTAGAAAAACAAACTGAACAGCTTTTTCAAAAGCCTTATACAGCGGAATGAGATCATTGAACAGGTGGAATAAACATTAAATATCATATAAAATCGTATGTAAGGACAGTATATCACAATCAGTCTCAAGCCAATACGCTGTAGGACCGACGATTGTGTCTGAAATATTAGATAAATCGGTTGTCATTAGTATTAAACGATTAGCAGAAAAAAATACAATTACTATTCAGTAACAATATGATGTATTCAACAAATCGATTAGCCATCGCATCGTTAGAGTTATCATTAGACTATACCGGGACTTATCAGACACAATCGATTTCCATTCGATTAATTAAATATAAAACCATCAACCCTTTTATAACTGCAGCGGAACTGATCGCACGCAACTGCGAACTGTCACGCGACTCCGTCGGTTTACGAGCGCAGTTATAAACCGGGCCGACTGTTACAGCTTACGGTTACACTATAAACAGTTGGTCCGTGGTCAAATAGAAAATAGTTAAGCATTAACGCAAAGTCACTAGTTGGCGAAGCTTCGAAGCCCATTCACAGATAAATGAAAAGCGAAAATGTCGCGCGACGCGGAACGCCCGCGCGTTCGACGGCAGCACGTAACACTTTAATCACAAGATACTGTCCGACCCACTCTGGCGGCTTGACGCCCGCCTCGTAACTTGAGCGGCCAATCTTTGCCAATTTCCTGATTCCGAACTACGCTTTAAGGTTAAATTGCTTTGCGGGGCGACGTCACAGGATGCTAGATGCTATAGAAGTTCCTGCGACCTAAGTTACGAAGAAGTGACAAGTGTTCGGAATTAGGGTCTGAGTCATTCAGTTTACATGCGGGACATAATCATGTAGCGTCCGTCGGCGAGCAGCTCCCGCGTATCAGAGGGCGAGCCCGGGCTCAGGCTGGCGGCCACCGAAGGTGTCGAGTACGTATCCTTGTTGAATCTGCCCAGCCTCCGGTCTGTCTCCGACGTTACGGAGATTTCTTCTTCTACGATCTGCTCGAGCGGCGATTCCCTCATAGCATCTCCATTCAGAGCGAGAGCGTTGACAAACCCGTGCGCCCTGTCGGGCGAGGGTTGCGTGTACGTCTCCGTGACGGTTTCGGGCAGCACCTCCGTGGCCCTCGCTCGTCGCGCGTTCTTGGTGTGCATGCCGCCGGTCTCCGCGTCTCTTTCCAGCCTGTGTCCGGAGCGCGACCGCGTCAGCTGCCTTTGAACGTAGTCTTCTAATGCTTCTTCCTCACTCTTGGTCAGATACTTGTGTAGCGCAATAAGAAAAATGCCAATTGCGAGTGCAAACAGTCCCGAGCAAACCAGCTCATTGAACCAACTGACGGAGCCGATGCTGCTCCAAGACGTCACATCGTCGGGCAGCCAACCGCTCGCGATTAAAAACACACCAAGCACTAGGAAAACAACTCCGAGGTGGAGCATGCCGACTGAGGAGACGACTTCATTCTCGGCGGTTCTGTTTTTGCGGTAGCGTCGCCTTTCCAAGCTGCCGGTGGAGCAGTGCGGGGAGGTGACTCCCGACTCAGAGGACTGCAGGGAGTAGCGGCGCTCGCGGGCGCGCTGCTGCTCGGCGCGGCGCTTGCGCTCGCGGCGGATGGCGAGCGCGGAGTGCAGCCCCACCGCGTGCATCCTGCAAGCACGGGCACGGGTGAGTGGCGTGAGGACGCGGAGCGCGGTCCGGCCGCAGGCGCGGGCGCCGCCACACGCCTACCCGTGCCCGTGCCGTGCCGCGGTTACACATCATTACCCAGGAACAGACTTCACATTTACTTTACGACAAAATCGAAGTCCGTTCCTTATACAATTAAACAATTTACATCATATTTTTTTATCAACCATAAACAATAACTCTACCTTTTATCTAAATTATAATAAAGGAATGACGAAGGTGTCGCTTTGTTAATTAGACAATTATGAGTGAAAATGAAGCATTAGGTGTGTACTCGAAAATCTCATTTAATATTCGAGGCAGTCGCGTCCCGAAATGATGTTGTCATAAATTATGCAAGAACAGTGTTCAGTTTCCGCGCGGCGAGTGAAGGGACCCGTGTAATAGGGGTTAATGTAAATACTGCGCGGTAGACAGGCAAGATAAAACGTAACGTGGAAACATTTCTATATATAACAAAACAAACTACCGAAAATACGTCCACGTTTTGTGGTCAAGAGTTGTTTACGTTGTGATTCATCTGATACTGATACTTGAAGCGGACTGTACGTACGTAAAAAATAAAAGCTGCTGGTTTTCTACATTGCCCTTTGTTTAAAAATACGCGTTGCCATGAAAAATGTTGGTGCAAATGTATAAACTAATACAATAGATGTTTTTTTTGTCGCAATGTACGACGTTAAATAATAGTGCTACAGAGCAGGCGAAATGCGGCACAATTTTAACTTTGAATAAAAACATGGAAATCTTGTTACAGTGCAACGCTGAAGTGTTGAAGGGCGTAGCTTCTATAAAGAAGATACAATAGTATTTCAGTTGGACGTAAAATTTTTGTTTTGAGATATACCTAGTAAAGTTTTAATATAAATAACTAAATCAGTTTATGCTGCGAATATAATCAACTATCCTTGGAAACTTTGATAATAATTTTTGTCTTTCGACAGAGTACGTATTTTCCTTATGTACCGTAAAATCCCCTGAATCACAGGATACTCATTTACGTAAGTGTTTTTCATCGTCTGTTTGCTGTTACGCACTTTGATATAATTTCCCTAGCTTCTGAAACCCAAACTTAAGTCAACAGAAGAATGTTTTCATTATAGTAAACAAAATTCGAAGTAATTTCCGAACCAATCCGTTTAATTTCAACGCTAGGTACCAAGGCAACATAAATTACCTAAAGGTCACGTCAATTTCACGGCGATCCTTCGAAGTTTGTAAATCAAACCGGCGTTATCTAATATCTACAGAGGGGACGGAGTGCCAATTTGAAGTTAAGTGGAGGCTTCTGATGATACTCATTAGCTGATGGTACTTAATTTCGTCACCACTCTTTTCACAATTTATAAACTTCAGATCATAAACTGTATCGGATGGTAAACCTGTTGATTTTCATGATGACCTGGTATCGCGTTTCATGTTAAGTGGATGTTATGGTTATTGAGCATCGATTGCTATCCACGAAATAAAGGATTATATGAAAAATGTTAATATATATTATGTAGGTTGATAACAAAGCTATTATTTTATGGGCAGTTGAACAACATGTTGTTAAACCTACACTATAATTTACTACGTAATATTTCTTCTCCCTCAGTAGAAAAGTATAGCTTATTACCAAGACACTGGAGCCTTTTTGTTTTTAGGTCAGCAAACAAAAGATACCAAACAAAAGCGCATGTGAACGAGGTGTCGTACACCAGGTGATCGACAAGTCTGCGATATTGGACAGAGTTGGCGCGCCGCCAGATTTGCCTCACTGCCGCTGCCAGGGCTGGCACGCATCAATTCAACTTTTATTACATCTTTATTTCTTTTGAGATGTTAGAGTTAAAACCTGTTTATTGTCAATAAAGGGCATTTACAAAATGTTATAAAAATACTTTTTTTTGCTTTATGTCGTACTGTAGAATAAAAAAGTCTTTACGACTACAAATTCTAGACAGTTTTTGTAAAACATTTAAATCTTAGCATATTTTAAAAAATATCAGGTATTACGAGTATTTCAGTAATAATAAAAAAAATCTTCGCGAAGCTATTTAATCGCTTTCTATATTATTAAGTCAACTCTTTGTTTTATGACCTAAATGGAATATTAGTATGGTCAGAGTTGATACATCGATTAGGCTTAGAATTTATGTTTTTTTTGGTACAAGCGAATTTGAAAGTTTATTTAATAAATCTTACCTATGTAATTTCGGTTACCAGACTATCTATGCAATACGATCTGTAATTTCTACTTATCACAGTACAGAAACATTGCTTTGGATCCATCTTGCCAAATAAATAAATAAATCCACAAATATTATCTTCTAAAATGATATTGACAACCCTATCGGCAGGTCAATAATCAAAATGACTCATACATATGTCGGGGTATACATCAGGCACGTCGATGGATACGCGCAGTTCTGTTTGTTTATACGTATCAAAAGTGGGATAATAGCCGCTAATATACCCACCTCCGCACCTCACCGCGCCGCCTCTACCCCACTTATGGACTCCTAGTATTATTTTCCTGCATGCGCTAAAAGTTCAGTCATACGCATTTTCCTAAATTAAGTTCATTCGCATGAGGAATTCATTGGTGTAGATACAAAGTGCTGCTTTGTCTATTTCTGCCGACAAGCTATGCATTTAAAGCTGTAAGGCTGTAAGCATTATAAGACATCTGATTTTTCAGGGTATAACAATGAACAAATTTTAGAAAAACAAATGGAATTCTCATATTCCAGACGTTCTAAAATCTATATTATATTTGGTACATTGTTAGCTATTACGATGAGATGTTTGGTGCATGACACATTGGTGTATCGATTCGATTGTGTAAATTATTTCTGAACGCATGCCAAAACATCCACTCGATTTATTACTAATATATTATTTACATAAACATATTCAGTATATTTATTTGATTAGATAATGTATTACTTTCCTATAATATTCAAAGGATACAAGATTGGTATATAAACATATAAATAGCAACATAACAGTAGCATGTTCGATAAAGTTTATTGCGGATTCCATATTGTATTGAGGTAGTTGAAGAAAATGACAAATATGATGAATTATGATATTTAAAGACCAAAAATAGTTCTATAGTGAAGTGGTTTTGTATGAAAGAAAAAACATTTAACACTGGCTGTCAATACAAAGTTTAAACGGATACAAAAAAATAATTACTTGAACTTACAACGTTGATAATTATTAAAGGTAATTAGAAATAAACCTTCGTAAGGGTTGATGTCTTTAGCTAGTAAATATAAATTAAAAATATTCTATTCTAGGAACGCTAATACGGTTAGTAATGCCATAAATAGTACTAGAACTTATGCTAATAAATCCCTTATAAACGCAATAAACATTTTCGCCTATCCAGGCCAGATGTTGAAGGAATGGGATCGGAATATTCCGTGTTCCCGGATGTCGGGGAACTATCATGGCTCCGGACTGCTTTGTTTATGTTAATTGGAGTTGTATTCGAAGTGTACTCGATGTTTGCTTTTGTGTGGAAATGCGATAAATCCGGGAAATAGGCGAAATGGTTGCAACAATTTCGAATGTTATTATGTTTAAATGAATTTGTATGTTGGTCTTAAGGTATAATAAACACATGACTTACAAAGCTAAACAAAAATACATCTTGTTTCTTGAGAATAAGATGCTTTTTTTGATTTTACGATCACGATCAATTTTACGGCTGTATGTATTAAAATTCTTTTGCCTTCTTTGCACGAGAAAATAATTTATTGAATTTCGAACACAGGCTAATTATTCTGAAATTAATAAAAATACAAAATATAAACAAAGATTTAAATTTGTCAATTTCCCCGCACAAGAAAGGTAATTGAAAAGTACACAAATTATATACTTTCTCGTTTCCCGATTAAGGTACATATAGTATAAAATATATGAATGTTGCATAAGCACTCATCCCACACATTAATATTATATTTCTTCTTCAAACGTTCTGGTGAGTTGTTTACGTCTATCAAATGTATTACGAAAAATGAGTAAAAATACACTCCATTCAAGTTTGTATAATCAGAATGTCTTTAATCAGAGGAAACTCGGTCCCTCAAGGAAACAAGATGTCATCCACTGACCTATATTTATTATGGAAGCAAAATGCGCCAAATGTAGTAATTGGAACGAGGGAAACTTCAAAGTTCAAATGAATGTATTTTGGTTTTTCCTTTAACAGTGTGATTTTGTTACTTTATTTGACTTTTTTGCTGAAGACGACCTGAGTATTAGATGATGGGTCTTTAAGTAAGAGTTTGATAGCTGGGTAGCTACCACCGCTGTATTTTTTGTTGCTTTGAAGTGTTGTAATGCAAAAATGCTCAGAATTAAGAAACATTGTATTTATTGTAATTCCTCTGCATGATGGTCCTCGTACGTGTGTCGCGTCACGAGTTCAGTTGGTGTATATTAAGTTTCAGAGGTGGGCATAATTGTAGCGACTGCCGAAGGATAAATATCTTTCGTCAGTCAACATTCTATCTGGACTACCACACTTATCATTAGGTGTACTGGGCAATGGAATCACTTTGTCCTATAACTGCAAAAAACCTATTGGATATTATGAGACTCAACTTCTACGTTAACAAAAAAAATCGGACAGTGTTTCTATTGTCAGTTAGGTACTGTTCGGCGATCAGTCTACAGTTGTTTTCAATTATCGATTCCAAACATAATTTTCAATCCGATCCTGAGAGTAAATCAATAGATAAGTCAATTGTATGTAAATCAAAAAAACTTAATTCTCATTGGTCCATTCTAGTTATAATTCGCAAAATATCAAGTGTGTCACAGTTCGGGATCAGCTTGTGTACATGCAGTATTAACAGGTCGGCATAATTATGTCGACTGTCAAGGGGTAATCATTTCTCGTCCACATTCTATTGGACCCCACTCCATTTACTATCAGGCGCAGTCAGGTAACTACGACCGTATAAAAAAAAAACATTTCGGATTCTTTATTTTAATGGGTGTTTTATCGTCTCGTCATTTAGTTATACATAAAATGAGTTCAGTTTAAATTTATTTAAACTATTTTTCACCTCGCCGTCAGTAACACATGAGTCGATAGCAGCGATAACTACAGAGCTGTCATTCTTCGACATAGTTAAACTGTCAGTTTGAATTGTCAAGCCACTTTGAGATCGTTGATGGAAATACGTTGTGTATGTCTCGGATAATATGTGCAAAGAAATATTGTCTATGCTTTCTATATTACTATCCTCCATGGTATACTAATGGTAAATTTCACATATCTTCAAAATATGAAACTCTCAGATATGCAAGCTTCCTCACACGGGTTTTTGACAACGAAATAACTAACTCAAAATTTCTAATTCTAATAGCATTTTTTGCATTCTAACCAATCCGATTTGAATTAAGAATGTAATCAGTCACAACATATATTGTATTATTTTTTATTTGGCCATTGTAAAGTATCTTCACTTATAATGATATCATTATCTTCTTTATTTCTTCTATCTCATCTTTCGAAATGAAATGAAATAATTTATTTGAGCTCGTAATTTAGATTTCGTCAATATTAACTCTACCACTAGTTCGGAAAGCAGTTCTCACCAGAGAAGAACCGAAAATGGCCGTCACTATCACTCCTATTACCAGCTTAATTTTTTCACACAATATTCTCAAATGTTACCTAGTTAGCACAAGAGACATACATAAAACATGGCGGCACAAAAAGCACATATTTGAATTATAAAGTGTATCTGCATATGCATGATGCAGAGCTTATCGCTAATGGCTGTGGAAACAAGCACCCCTGTTCCCCCACTCTCGCCCACTGCGCTCAAGTTGCAAATCCTTTGTTATCCACCATCTAAGTTTATCTTTCGATCTTACTAAGTCCTGTTTTCGCTTCACTTTGAATATGAGTTGTCAGAATTTTTGATTAAAGTATCGTATGTATATTGATTATTTTGCGTTTGTTTCACGGGGTTTTAAGACTTTATATTTTAATTAGTTAACTTAGTAAATGTTTAGTACTTATCTTTGTTTTTGTAGAAAAATAATAAATGATGCAGCAAATAAGAAAAACAAGATCGTTTTAAACAGGGTTTGTTGTAGTGGTCGAACTATTGAAATATAAACATAATACATACAATGTTATGAATTCTCTGCCTTAGACGTCCGTATGGCAATGTCGGTTACATCACTGTAACAGTCATCAACCTTTTAAATTAATGTTTGTTCATTATTTATCTTTTTTGGATGAACAAGTATGTGTGGTAGGATTTAAAAATTGAGTATTTTTTTTTAAATTTGTGTACACAATTATTTATATACACAGATCAAGTATTAGGACATTATAAAACCCAACAATTATTCACATACCAATGTCCAGGTTGTCAACCTCAAATCCGTCGCGATCACGGGATTTGTCGGATTTGCTTTACGACCGTGTTTGCGAACCGTGTCCGACCTTTTAGCGCTATTTGTTTTCGTTAATGTATCGAATGTTTGCGTATCCAGCGCGGTCGTCGATAAATACTGGTTTTTATTAAAACGTTATTTCAAAATGGTTGGTTGCTATGCTATATTTAAAGTAACACATAGTTTGCGAATGGCAGTATTTATTTATTTGTCTGAATATGGGGGCGTAGTGGACGCTTCCCTCAATCGTATGCTGTTCTTAATGGGTACTCCAAGACTTAGTCCTGTTATGCCATCACTAAAGTTCCTGACTTGTTTTTCTCTAGTGGAAACTGTACGTGTTTATGCAAGAATGTGGCAGGATATTAGGTATATATCTGGAGATATCGGCAGCTTAACTGATGAAATACAAAATATTCGCACTAGAAATAACATCAAGCACAAAAGCGGTCTTAAATCCCGAAACCGCATATTTTTATATTTTTCTATTAAAGATTTAGCAGATAATTCTTAAATTAAGACACTTGCATATTATAGTTGAATTTATTTGAGTAGTATAGACATACTAATGCGAATCAATTCACTAAAAATTGCATTTGCATTGTCTACCCTTGTTTCATTGTATTCTTAACTTTTAAATAGCCGATTTTATTGCGGCATCGCTGAGCACAATGATTAAAACTTAGTTTAAAATCATTCAGTAGCTCTTACGTGATTAGCAAACTAATTTACAGATGCTAACATTACATATAATATGCATATAAAATAACACATATTTTGGCAAATAATCTTGGCAATTAAATTATAAGCTGTGTACGATTTATTTAGTACACAAAGTCCATTAAATTTCAATTTATTTCGATCTAAAACGTCATAAATAACTTTTCATATTAATGAAACTATTCCATCTGTCCAGCTTTTAACTAAATATCACCAGGTCAACATAAAGTCGCCGCAGATCGCGCACGCTCCAGTTCACTTTAAAGCATTTCTAGGAAACTGTTTGAATGGTTCTTTGCATTGTTTCTGTGTTCCTGGTACTTTATAGCTGGCTGGTGAATGGGAGAATTACATTTAAAACTAAAACAATTTCTTTTATTTAATAGTAGTTAGATAGTTTGCACGTCATAAATGTAAACAACAATTTCAGAATATCCATTATTTTTTACATAACGAAAAAATATTTCTGGTAACTAGCATTATAATAATAACTTGATAAATATTTGTCCACCCATAATTCAAATAGCAGAGCACGCTATATTTAGAAGAAACACTATTAATAATTTACATTTGGCGCTAATTTGATATTTTCTTTATTATTTTTCGGATACCCGGCATTTTAGCAATTTTATTTTTAGTGTAAAATAAACTCCCGTGTCTATACAGAGCAGCAGTGACGTCAAACCTGACTTGACTCATCTTGGCTATTTATTGGTAAGAAAATTAGAAGCATCCTATATTATCGGTAAAATTAAGTATAAATAAAAAAAAAGATACCTAATAAGCGAAAATCCGTCTGTGCAAATAACATAACTTGTTAATTCTATTATTAAAGAATAATATCTCATATATCAAGCCTGTGGCGTTCCGGTTTAATGAATATCAAGTAAAAATTACAAGACAATAAGAGACTTAACATCTGGATCAGGAGGGCAGAGACCAGCTAGGAATTCTTTATTGTTTTGGATGTGCGTGAAGATTTATTGCAAAAACTCGCATTCAGACGCATTAAACATTATTTTCTGTTTTATTAAATAAATTTACTACTGTTAAAGTAACATTAAAATTTCCGATGTAGTTTATAACTGCGTACCTAATAAAATAACCTTTTAGTGCTCGCCCAAAACCCTTGAGACTGAATAAAAACTACTAGGAATTCAGAAGTATAGTACAGTAAACACGGTAACAGCGAGTAGGCAATGTACTTTCAACAAGCCCAACTATTTATTGTTACGTGCGTCGGTGCTAAAATTAACTCGAGTAAAGGCGGGTTCAGCCGACACTTATAGCTAATGTGTTATTCGTCGCGGCTTTCAAGGGTTGAAGGATATGTACAGAAAGTTGTGGAGCATTCTCGAACAATTATCTGAGTTCCTTCTGCGAAAAGTTAGAATTCTATAACATTACAATCCAAGAAACAAAGCATTATTCAGATGTTTATTAGAACTGCCCTAGTGGGTGCCCTCGTTGCGCCTCTGCATACCCCTTCGGGGATAAAATGCGTGATGTTATGTATGTTATGTTATGTTATTAGAACTGCCAATAGATACTCTGGATACCATATAGAGCGAATATTACTTCCTTAGTTCAACATATAACTTTATCCATAAATTAATTTATATCAAATGCATAATTATGTTTAGGTCTCAAAGAAAACATTTATCAGTTACGAAATTAGTAAACAAAGGTTAAAGAAACACAAAAATAAACTATAGTAAATGTTTGAGATCACTGACGCCGTGATGGCTGCCGCTAAACAGACATGAGTCATTGTATTAAGAACCAAATGTAAAACGTATATTGCTTGCAAATAATATGTAAAATTTTCACAAAGAGTTGTGTTGTGTGCAAAATGTTCTATGCTTTGGTGTATAATTGTTAATATTTATCCAATAATGTAAGTGTTATTCCATAAATTATAGATTCGTTTCCTATTTCATCCAGGGGTCTTAGTCCGTGGAAACTGATAATTAAAAGCGGAGACCGGATGTTATACACGAAAAATTTATTCCTATCTCCCTTATAAAAATCTTAATCCCATGCATTAATCGAGATTGACAAAAGACGTGTTTTCCAAACAACGCGAATTATATTTACACTGGGAGCACTGCGCAGTGCGTTACCTTGCGCACAACCCGAGAATACAATTGTTTGTTTCTTGGAATTATGAGTCGACTTCAATAACTGTTTTCTCTTCATCGCGCTTATTAAATTTGTAGTCACTGTAAAATTTAACATGAACTAAATTTATAGATATGAGATCTAGAAATTTTAAATGTAATATAAGATATGCAAATAAGTTCGGCATTTCTAACATCGTTAAGTTATGCGTCTTCATTAGAGTAAAATATTTGAACCTGCTGTTATAGATGTTGTTATTGTCTGAGGGCAATCGTATAGTTTATCAGGAGAGCATATTGCTCGTCTTCTCATTTATACAAAAATATTATTTACTATCAAGTGCAGTCTTCTTGTACATCGATGAGGGTTATTAATAATGTAATGCAAATAAAAACACCATTGCGAAGTGTAATAGCGATAAGCCGGCGAGTGTCCGGCGCGGTGTCCGTACCGGACGCGATGTCGTACGTCCGGTGCAGTGTGGGGAAATAAAGTCAACGAGCAGATAGTGTTTTCCCCGTATTATATGACCTGGCCGGACGTAGATATATCTAGCTATGTATTAGTGAAGTACAATGGAGATCGTATTGCCGATGTTTTATACGCACAAAGAGACTTCACTGTAGCTGATGGAAGTCTGGTTCAGATAGAGTGTCGACTAACAAGAGATTTACCCTTGTCAGTCCCTATTATTATGCCAGTGTGTTTAATGTTTTAGAATATCAGTTTTGTTTTAGACTTTAAATACCTATTTTTCAATTACACATCGTGGCGCGTTTATGAAACGCGTTTGTGTTTAGAGCTTGTTATGACAACACGCGTTTACGGTGTGTTATCGCGAGTGGCATAAGGAATCAACCAGGACGGTTGAGAAGAGTTCGGTCTTTAGTTAGTTTAGATCACTGATTCCAAAGTGATTCAGGTGGATCCCCAGGGGTCCATGGGAGACGACAGGGGTTTACGTTGGCGTGACCAAAAAATGGCGATTCACAATTCGTAAGCGGGGGTCCACGAAAATTCATCTGGTTTTGATAGTAAAGAACTAAAATGTTAACTTGACTTCACCAATCAATGTAGGCAGATAATATCTTAAAATTACTGCTTGTTACATGTACAAACTTGAATATTCTGGGGAATATCGTAGAAATTTATCTGCAGAGGGTCCACCAGTAAATTTTGAAAGTGGTTTTTATAATAAATAGTTTGGGAACCTCAGGTTTAGTTGTATATAATGTATGTATGTAGCCATCATACTGTTATGAATTTCTTATAAAGAATTTTCAGATACTAGTTTCTTCACGATAGGTTTCTTAGCAATACACGTATTTTTTTAAAGTAAATTATAACTTAATATAATTTATCATAAGTTGTTATTTGTTTATTTACATCAAGCGTCTATAATAGAATGTCCAACATTAGAAATATTTTTATTACTTCAGAAAAGTATTTACGGAATGCGAATATTGTTCACGCGATAATAATCATTCTCTCAACCACTATAACTTCGAGTTAAATATAATTGTAAACAGTGGAATTTTAATTAAGCGTTTTTAATTTTCCCTCGACTCATTCGCAGACGAAGTTTTAATATGTCGAGTTCCTACTTCATAAATATGAAAACATTGGCTCGTAATGGAATTCTCTTTTTTCGTGTTATGAACATGGGAAATGGGTAATTACACGTAGATAGACTTAAACTGGTCTTGATTTCGAATACACACATTAATTTATTTTTTTTATTATAAAATTGAATAAATAACCTATATCCGCAAAACACAATTGTTTATGCACTATAATTCTGGTTCAAACATAAACATATCCTACATCTAGAGTTTAAAGGTCATTTTAGGTCTTTAAGATCCAATATCCCAACACAAAAATCTGTCCAGGACAATGTTGAGGCAGAAATTTATGCATAATACGGGGGAGACTTGTACGCCTTTTCATAGAGATATATTTTAAAATAAACATATGTTCCAAGCACAAAATCTGGACTGCCTCAGTGGTGTAGTGGCGCTTGTGCGGCACGGCAGCGCTCTGAGGTCCTGGGTTCGAATCCCGGGTCGAGCTAAGTGATATTTGAGTTTTCTGCTCAGTATTAGCCCAGAGTCTAAAATTTGTTCCTGATATGGCGATAAGCTCGCCCCCTATCACATCATGGAACGGAACACACTTGGAGAAAAGTTGGTGCCCTGGTTGCGCCTCTGAATACTCCTTAGGGGAAAAACGCGTGAGGTGTGTTTGTTTATTTAAAATCTGGAAAAAACGTAGTTGGAATTTCGCAATCACAGTTGGTTGCGTATCGGGAGTATCAAGTATGTAGGTCAGTGCACTTCGGGTTGCTTTAATACTGAAACTAGTGCATATCTACTCAAGGAATATAATGGGCCACGCTAGAATTAGTCAGATTTATAAAAGGAGAAGTGACGGGCGTTTTGCAGCGAGGTAGGGCTGTAGTAAGTCTATCACAGAAAACTGGCATGAAGATTTGGTTAGGCGCCACAGAGATAATGTCATTAAGATAAGACACGATACAAAACGGCGGCAATGTGTTTTTGCTATTGTAAGGAGTACGCGGGGGTGACCATTCAATGAAAACACGGAGTTACATAACTTGTTTATTGTACTCAACGGTTGTACATAGAGTGTTCTTAGTCTAGCGCAACTGACTCTTATATTCTACACATACAAGTAAACTACAACGGTACAGTCGCATACAACCGCTACACTATAAAAGGAAAATGTTTTCCAAGTAATTTACTAAAGTGAACCGAATTTAATCATTAAAGTTATTATCTGTTGGTTAGCAAGTGCATTTTTATCGCAAATCTGTTAGTTAAAATTTTCAATTTATCTAAATAAAGACATAGTAACTCCATAAACATAATATTGATTATTCGTTGCCGACATATTGTGTCGTAGGTCTGGAATAACAGTTTGCGCAGCATCTTATATAGCTTTATAGTTTTTTGTACAACAAAATCTACAACCAGAAATGAACACACAATGATTACGTACGGGATTACGCAAATAAAGTCTTAATATGCTTTCGTATGATAAACAGAGTTTATCGCAAACACATTAGCAAAGTAATGTGTACCACCCGAGGTTGCTCGCGCCAAATCAACGTTAATTGCTTTCCAAATTACCTATACGTATTTACCTTTAAATATAAACAAACGTACACGAGTAACTTCAATTCTATTATTATGCATTTCATGGCTCATGTAGCCCAAATATTATGACTCAAACGAAACATGTTTTTAGGTTAGAAAAGTGTGCGTATTACCTCTATATTCCAATACTAGAGACATTATGGTCATCGCTTATCTTTGAGAAAATTTAAGAGGTAAGAGGACTGAGGATGTGAGTGGTAATCTCATTGCAAAAATACTACAGAAAAGTAGGTATTCCACGACCGAAGACAGCTTGTTTAACAGTTTGCCGAAGATAGTGGTTCTTATTCGACCCTGTCCTTTCATGCTGTAGAACTGTTACTAGACTTCTGCTTTGTCGCTAAACTGAGCTTAGCGAGAGTTTTCATAGTTCAGAGGTTTCGAGAAAAATCCTTCTAAAAATAATTGAGTTCGCAACTAAATAAGTGTCATATTTTCTATATAAAAGAAATACCTATTTTACACAAGTAATACTGTGTATTCCGGTTAATTTCATACACCCAAAAGTCCCATCAAACATTTGTTTCTCCAAATTTCCTCCTACAGTGCTAAAATGCCAAATTGAGGAAAAACCCTCCCACCACGCAATGCTGCTAAGCTTTGGAGTTAAAAAAAAATCATCGCCCCTATGACACCTTTTTATGAAAACTCACTTATTATTGTCAACAAAAACCGACCGCAGAGAAAAAAAAATATCACAAGAACACACAAATGCAAAGGAAGCTCGTATCTTCCATTTTCGCCCACACTCCCGATGCGGTAATGTAGGTGCGGCAACCTTGGCAGTGTCCACGGATCGCCTCTGCCGACCCAGTAACGAGTTACAATAACAAACAAATCCGCTCGTCTATAGCGCTAGTGTTGTGCCAATAATCGATTGATCGGTTCGGTCTTTAATGTTGTCTAAAGACGGTTTCTTTGACAAGGATTTAGGTTATACTTTGAAGCCTGAATGCGTAATTTTTCTTTCATATGGAATAGAAACAACGTTAAACTTAACTGTAACTACAGTTTGCTGTATTTGATATTTCGTGACAGTTTTATTTTTTTGTAATCTTACTTCTTATATTATTCTACTTTTTATCTCCTTACTCTTATTAATATAATAAAATCTAAACTATGAAAATGTTTAAGTAGATATTTGTTAGAAGTAAAAGCAGAAAAAACTGAACGGATTTTAATGGAATTTCGCTCACGGATAGACCATGTCCTAGATTAGTAAATAGGCTTCTAATTATCCCGGTAATTCGTTCCTATGTAAGATAAAGGAACTTTTAATCAGATATTTTACGTAAATGGCGCTAGCGTGGTACAGGCGGCCACAGTTTTGTGGATACTTTTCACGCGGGCTTAGGTGCGAGCAATACCTAGTTTTTATACATGCGCAATGGACCTTACGGCGTCATTAGACATAGCAATGTATTTAATCTATGAATAGTAAGGCTTCGCAGTTCGAAACAGAAATTCTAATAAAATTAAAAGGCTCTAATAATTTAACCACTACACGCAAACAAACGGCCAAATGTTTTGTTACATTGGTTTGTATTACTCACCAGAAAGTGTGTGATAAAAGAATGGTTACAATACCTTTGAATGCAGTTATATTTATCAATAATACTAGCAGCTTCGTATTTGTATACAGTCTGCTTAGCACGGCCCTCCTGTACTACTGAGAGGGTTAAGGCCTTAGTCCATGATACTAGCGTGGTGCGGGTTGGCAGAATTCAGATACCTTCGAAATTCTTTTTAGAGAGTTCTAAGGTATGTAGATCCTCACGATTTTATTCACCTTTGAAGCGAACGATAATTGATACATAAGACATCCATAACTTCGAAAATCAGAGTCCTTTTTAAAACCTACAAATATCTGTCTCAGCAAACCGTTCCATTCCCAACTCTGCTATCGTGCACTGTTATTTGAATTTATTTAATTCCTACCATGCCCCCTTTGTCTTTTATACCCGTTTAATATCATCACTAAATTGCAGTAAACAAAACAATTATATCAGAGCGGATGCGAACTAAAATCAGTTACGTCGCTCAATTTGTCATCACAAACCGACTGCCAAACAAATCCATCATGGTGAGACCATCTAAACAATGCTAACCTGTTTATTACCGTTTTATTATATACCTACAGGTTAAGAAAATGGTTCAAAATAATGGATTAAATGATGTAAAGAATTTAGAACGTATGAAGGTCAACCCTCACTAAACCAGCGTGGTGGACCAAGAACTAAACCAAGTAAAGTAGACCCGTGTCCAGCAGTGGGACAGTATATTATATAGATCTGATATATTGTTACGTAGGTGTAACGTTATCAATTATACTTATATATTCTGTTAACGTTACTAATGTCTTTCTAATTAGTCTATTTTTATAATGTGAATGATTTACGCCCTCGCAATTATAACTACCAAAAAGCATCATCATTGCTTTGAATTGTCACTTGCTCTGAAGTACGTCCGAATGGCGGGCAGGCCCTAACCGCTGCATAGGAAAAAAAGAACTTACTGGTGGTAAGTCTATCGCGTGCGAGGTGCTGTCTAGGTAGGTACTACTATACTGGTGGAATCTATGTTAATGAGTCCAATAAGTGCTGGATAAACACTGCCTTTATTAATATGGTTCCAAGGCTTATATAGCAATGTTTATTTCTAGCGCCAACCAGTGGACATGCACTGTTAGTTGCAATTTGAAGGACATTGTAGCCAGTGTAATTACTGAGCATTGAGACTTGACCTCTAATGTCTTAGCGAGCGTAGTGGAGTGCCACGCATTTGTAATTCGAAGTTCAGTATAGTGTTGCTACTGTTTATGAGCGGTCGTATCGCCTACCATCAGCCAAGCGGCATGCTCGTCTTGTCATTCAAGTGCAATATAAAAAACGCGGTTTTATTGTTAGGTTTCTCTGAGACAGTTGATTTGCGTAGACACTGGGTGAGCATTGTTGTAATGCGTAATAATCCTCTTTAAAGACTATTATAGTCAACGCAATACAATTATTCTGAGCGGTTCGTTGAGCATCAGCACCTAGAACTTTAAATAGTATAGCATTGCATGATATTTTATAGTACGAAGTATTCAGTTAAGGTTTTAAATGTCCTTGATCATTAAGGAGAACATCTCTTAAATTTGGACTCTCTTACATTTTGCACGATGACAGAATTAGGAAAAGTGCTGTCTATTCAGCAGTGGCAAAAGGTCCATATAACCCGATTCCTGCCGGCTTCCCTTTGTCTAGAATGAATGTAGCATCTAATCATCATAAGAACGATTTGTAGACTTTCCCTCTTATTCATAGACGTTATTTATCTAAGGACAATATGAGAAACAGACTTGTTATCACAGCAATGTTCCGTTCTTAGATAAAAAACTTACATGAATAAGGGGGTAAATGTAAACATATTAGTATCTTTATATTGTATCACTGTCCCTTTCAGAAAATTTCACCTTTTGCCACTGCTATCCAGACTTAATGCATTTACCACAAAGTTCACACCCTGCCCCGAGCAAACGGCCTTGAACATTCGTTCCATAGATGGCGCACGAGTTACGAATATAGTAGTAGTAGCTTGAATATAGTAGATTTAAAAATAATTTATTAAAAAAATAATTTTAGATCTTTATGAAAATTTTAACTACCAAAATATTCCTTATTAAAGGATATTTAATAATGTTGGTTGGGAATTAATATGATGTGTTCTTTAGGAATAAATGCACGAATCAAGAATTTTAATGGAAGTTTTATTATGAAATTAATGATATAATATACACATTGTAGAAAAATGGCATTTTTTTATACTTTATAAATTTCGAGTAGTTAGCTTCTAAAAACACAGTTTTCACGCCGTGTAACTGGGATGAGCACCTTAAAATGCATTTTTAGAATTAAGTAAAGAAACCTTAGTGAAAAGTAATGATTTCAATATTGCATTTTTTTTATTATTGAACAAATGCTATTTTTACTGTTTGATATACATACATAAACATTCACACCCTCATCTCATAGGGATAGGCAGAGACAGTTGACCGTCACAAGACTATCTTGACATACCTCTTTCGCCTCATCCGCATTCATAGTCCTTATACATTTTCGCCGGGTAAGCTTATTGACCTGCTCTTTTCGGAAATTATTAATTAAATCAGTGAACGTTTCTCTCAGGCGCTCCATTCCAACCGTAGATACCATTCACATTCGTTCGATAATAGACGGACTCATCACTGACTTTAGACGTGGTTCCCATGCAGAATAGACACAAATAGTGTCGAATGTTCTGGAATGCCGATGTCGTTCGTTTGTTAGTTTAGCGCGGCATTGAACGCACCTGTATTATTTTAGGGGCAAACCGTAATTTCCTATTTACATTTTGATTTTGTTCACGACCGTGTGTAGTGCGGTTTTCTTGCTAATTGAAAGTTTTTATTGTTTTTATTGCTTGTGAGATGAGGTGTTTGCCCTAGATAGGGTAGCAACGATAGTTTTATATAATTACTAGAGATCTGCCTCGGTTTCACTCGGATATCGGAGCATATTATTATTTTTTTATTTATTTATTGATCATAATTTTAAAATGACTAGTGATCTTTGCACTAGGCTCACAGGCCTGTATCGCAGAGATCAATGAGTGGTTACATTTAAGCAATTTTTATTACTATCCATATGTTTACCTGTTATAAGGGTTGTTAATTATATATGCATTTTTTCTCTCTTAAATTATACATGTAATTGCCAATAGCAGACCAAAATCTAAGCCAATGGAGTTTAATTTAGCTCAGATAGCTGTAATATTTTTTTATATTTTACTTGCAAACTATGTAAAATAACGATACTATGTGTGATTTTCAGCTCTGCGAGTTAGGCTAAACCAACAGTTCTTGATCTACCGACCTTAATCTGGACGTCTACCATGGAGCTATACTATAAATAAAAAAACGATAGAAAATATCTAACACCTACATATCGATTTTATTACATTATCTTCAAAAATAACTTGCCCTGTCTTACAGCGGAAGATATCGCATACACGATCCGGAACAGCGGAGCGCTATAAAACTGCGAGCGGCGGACATTCCGTATAACTACCATAATAAATCAGTTTATTATTTAACGTCATTTAGTATAACGTTTGCATGCGGCTCGGTCTGCTTTATTGGATTTTAATTTGGGCGAAAAGGGACATTTTATATTTACAGTACAATAATTATGCGCTATTATTTAACTATGGGTATTTTATCCGGTTTTAATAGGTTGGCATAATTATGTCGACTGTCGAGGGCTAATCATCTCTCGTCAGTCGACATACTATTGGACCCCACTCTACTTACAATCAGATGCAATAGGTTACCCTATTGCATCTGATTGTAAGCCGCCGTATATACAAAAATATGATGAAATATTATGTAAAACGCAGTTTTTTGCAGCAAAATAAAATATACTTCTGCGTCACGAACCAAATGACAAAACCCATAACCTTCACTTGTTTAACTAACATAAATACACTAACCAAAAACGTCTTGCGAATAAAGGAGCTTCAATATATTATCGCAAATAATACATTAACTCTTCACCAAACTATATCGCTAGTTCTTGTTGCCTTGTGTGACATGACGATTGAAAAAAAATGAACTAGAGATGTGGACGCAATTTTGTGGAACAATTTGACAGCGTCTGCATGGCGCTTTAAAGCTTAGTGAGTTTTTTAACCCACGACGGAAAAAGAGGGGTGTTGTTATAAGTTTACAGTGTGTATCTGTACGTCTGTCTGTGGTATCGTTACTTCGATGGAAAATAAAAATGGATTTATTTTGATGCGGTTTTCATTTTATTTAATAAACATTAGCTTTTGTTCGCGGCTTTGCTTGTGTAAATGAGTTTTCTGGGATAAAAGTCCCGCTTTTGCCGGGATAGAAAGTAACCTTTAACCTTCCCAGGGTCTTAAATTATTTCCATACCAAATTTCGTAAAGATCTGTTCGGTAGATTTTGAAAAACTCGATCACATACAGACGGACAACTTTTGGGGACATTGTTTTATAATATGTATAGATAAATCTTAAAATTTTTGTCCAGTCAACAAGATAAACAAACTTCTAAAATATACAGCACAGACGCGACAACCGTCAGTTAATATGTGACGCGTACATACGTCACATACATTCCGGCGGCCCCCTGTCTGCTATAACACGCCGACGCAGTTTCATCTCCGCAGTAATCTGAACACACCCGGGGGGCAGAAAAACACTAGTACCGTGTTGCTGTTCAAAAAATTTGAATTGAAATAGGGTTTTTTTATCATAAATAGATAAGAATTTCTTTTTATTTAAACCATATTCCCTGGTGACGGGATGCTCGTTTCGTCATTCAATTTTTGTATGAAACCTAACACTAAATCTTTTCCTATTGCAGAAGTGGCAAAAACTTTCACCGGATATATTACTAGGTAATTGGAGTTTTTCGATATTTGTCGATCCATAATCTGAGTTTTATATCCCCACACTGGTACATAGTTCTGAAAGATATGTTCGTCGCAGTAATTATTAGCTCACTGATTTTATCATCGGCTATACGCGATATCCCTGACGCTAAACTTCTACAAATATATCCTTCTCATGCCAGAGAAGCGAAAGCAAAGATGGATTCATATCAGTACAATCATTGCTTCAGGTTCAATGCACAAATGACCTAAAATGTCTACTTAAAATCTGTTTTCGAGAATAAATCGCCGCCTCTTTTTATGTTCAGATTATAAATTATAGTTCTTTTGTTGTGAAAACAAATACTACGTATTGATTATTTCACAACAAAAATATTTACCAAGTTAAACTAAAATAATATCAGACTTGGTTATTGCTATGTTGTAGACAATTTTGGAATTTCAAGCTACATACGCAGCGCTCATTTTTAATTGGTTTTAAATATACTAACAAACGATTAAGCGTCTATCTGCGAAATAAAAATAAAGGTATCTTAAACTTTAGCTGACGATGTAGATATATATTGTAACTTTGACTTGCGGATGACTAACACCTCAGTCCGCCCCGTGACCATGAAGACTGCAGTCATCGAAACATCGGGAGAAATTTATAATATAAAAAATCACGATAAAATCCGAAAAATTGTTTCATTTCGATACCTTACATTCGCGTAAACATAAGAAATCATTATCTTAACAAATCCTTCATTATTAGGCGTTGATAAGGAGGAAACTAATATTAGCTATATTTTAAGGCGAAAAACTTTTCAATTGGGAACAAATCCTATACAAAGTAAATAAGCTTATAACCTGCCACAAAAACCGTCTTAAAATAACACTAAGTTATTTTCGATTCCAAATGTTAATTGAATCGTTCAGTCAACAATAGACGCCATGTTAACCAAAAGGCCTTTCGGATGTTCCGTGACTTCGGCCAGTTAAGTCAAATCTGATAACACCAAATAGTAGGTTACCCTTTAACTTAACTGGCACATTGGGTTTAAATTAACATTTTTAAAATGTTTGACGTTGTTGGGCAATAAACATTGTTTTTTAGGTTTGTTTTTATACGTAGTTAGTGCGTTTTATAATTATTTGATGAATTTGAGAAACGGATTGATTTACACGACTCAGAAAAAGTATTTAAAAATATCAATGAAGACCCCAATAATATATTGCAAGCAGGTGTAGCATGTATTTTGAGTTTATATGGCGCTCCGTCTAAAACTCATGATTTAAATACATTAAGGTTTAATTCTTTCATAAAAGCAACATCTAAAAATACGAGTGTTCTTTTGTCATCACAACAACTGATGCAGCGTTTGAGCACCTTAAAAGAGTGTACCTACAAATTCAGATATGGCTAGGAAATGACGTAGTTATTGAAAATTGGGGATGGAAGTATTCCAATAACATGTACATCCCAATAACAATGAATCAATTACCTGCTCCGGATAATTTATTGCAAATGTTATTTTGTAATTGCAAAAAGGGATGTGGAGCTGCGTGTGGATGCAGAAAAAGTGGTTTATACTGCAGTGTAGCATGTTTACAGTGCAGCGGAAATAGTTGTTCCAATACTTCACCTATTATACAGATAGATGAAGTAGAAGAAAATATTTGATGTAGACAACAATGTAATATATTTAAATAAACAGATTTTGTACTAATATTTTTTTTTCTTTTCATTAGTCGTAATTAATTACCTTATTTTTTAAATGTACACAATAGAGTGCGTTTCATTTATAATTAAACTGGCCGAGAAATTCCATTGTACATAGCAGCTTTCGCTCCGCTCTCCCTTCCACGTTTTTCTACCTGTTCGAGATCCCTACTGCTATTTTTATACACAGGTATCTTTGAAAAATGTTCCTATATGTCTACTCAGGTAAGATTTAACATATAAATAAAAAAAAAATACTGTTTAAAGTGAACATATTTGGTCAAACAATAATTTTTTATAATATTTTTTTTTAACAATGAAAAATGGAGTGCACCGAAAAATTTTGGGTAAACATTGCAATTTATAGTTTAAAAAACAATATCCCACATCGATCGTATTAATTCATTCACTATAACTCTAATCCGAGGTTTTACGGTTTTGAATGCTCCAGGCACTTTTTCCATTCATACATTTTCGGCTTTAATCTGTAGTAAAAATTTAAAATTCACGTCTAGTTAGTGATTAGTTCTCGCAGTTGAAGAAAAATGTAAAAATAATTAATAATCATGGATATTTCTGCCTTTAAAATTTCGTCATATTAAATTTTAAAGGCCGAAATATCCATGATTATTAATTATTTTTACATTTTTCTTTCAACTGCGAGAACTAATCACTAACTAGACGTGAATTTAAATTCTTTACTTGCCAATACTTGTTTAGTTACCCAGATTAAAGCCGAAACAAAATGTATGAAAATGGACCTTGAGCTACCACCTTAACGCAATGTCAAAATGACCCTGTATACTTTAGATGTTGATTGTATCTTAAAAGATGATATTGAAGGAACTGTCATACTGTGGACACTCACCCTGGAAGGGGAAGATCTCCAGTCAGGGATATTGCCGGGAGGGTTGCCGCCCCTCCATAGAGGAACACATCCATCTGTTCCTCTACATTGGCGACCATCAGTGGCGACCATCTAGTCGTCAGTACAGTGGTGATACCGAAATGATTGTATATAATATGAATATGTGTAAATTTGTAAATGTATATTTCGACGGTCCCTACATAAAGTATTGAATCATCAAAATGCAATTTTGCAGATTCGATACTTTACGTAGAGACCGTCGATTTATGTGAGTAGGAGCTCCTAAAACAATCATTTTCTAAAGTAGATAAAACTAAATGGTATTTCAGCTTCTACGATTACCAATTAATTGCCGTACTTAGTGTCATGTCCGGCGCGTCTGCGCGGCGCTTTAACGTAATCAAACGTTTCCAGACAGATACCTGACAGAAAACTCTGATTCTCTCACATACTGTTTGACTATTCCGAAAGATACCATAAATATTAAGCGTCCAATCGCCAAAACTCACAAACTGATTGACTTTGAAATATTGATTCAATAAATTGCTTACGTAGAGAGTAAGATGGATATTAGCAATTATTTAAGTGGCAATAAAGAATCTTCAATATATTCCACATTAAATATTTTGGTTTGTGAGAGGTACTGGAAATTTTGTTTTTGATAAACGTAAACATGGCGAAAATTTTAATATAGTGTCTTGCTGGCCGTACATCAAAGTGGTTTTACAAAGGCCTATTATTTCTTGATCCTGATTCCTTTTCTTTAAAGGCGAAAGATATCCATGATTGCTTCTGGATGTTTAAGAGCAGTACTGATCACAAAGCATTAGGTAATTTATCTGGTCGTTTCTGTAGATTTAAAAATAATAAAGTGAAGAAATATATGTCTCTTATTTTAACTACACTGTACTTATCGGATTTAATGTACAGTCAGACATAAAAGGAGGTGAACGAATTCAAAATTTAAACCGCCTTAAACTTTTGCGTTCTTATCAATAATCGTTTCTCTTTAATAAAATAAACTTTAAAAGGTTGACTTAATTTTGGATAAAGAAACAAGAAAATTTCGATTGAAATAATATATAGAAACGTTTTGAAATTTTCCAGTAATTGTAGCTCACTGCACGTTTTCAATATTTCCAAATAAATACATGAAAATAATTGTGGATATTCCTAACAGAAAATTGAAAATGAAACGTCAACAGAAAATTATAATAACAAAACCGCGATAAAATCCACAAAATCATTTGATTTATTTATTTATTTAAGGACCTCCAACGAAGGATACACGACATAGAATAAATACAATGTCGTAGCATCTGTACAATTAACAATGTGACGTGCCTCTTCAATTATAGGAGACCACAGCATGCAAATTTATATATTAGTTCAGCGGTAATTACAATGTTTAACATTCGCGTAAACAAGAAATCATTATAGAAAATTAAAAAGCTATAAATAACGTGTAATGGTATTTAACGTAATGTAACACTTGCAACACGACACCGCGCCATTTCCCATTTATATAATGGGTTTGTTCCGCCCCACAATGAACTATTGTTTTATACCGTTCCCAAAACGAAACAATGCCCGTATTGAATAAACTTCCTAAAATATTAAATTGTTGTTGCTAACTACTAAGTTCGCGTGAAAGAACTTTCCTAGTCATTGAAATGAAACTATTTTTCGGATTTTATTGGGACTTTTTATATTTAAATTTACTCCCGACGTTTCGAAGACTGCATCTTTGACCATGAACGTTTAACAGTCGCGTAAATAAGAAATCATTATGCAAATCTAGTATTTTTTTCACAGGCAAGGTAAGGTGACTACTGCAAGTAAGGAAGCGAAGTTCAGTTGGCACCGCATGCTTGCCTGCGATGAATCTACGTACCTATCGTTGGATCGTACAGTCGCGATTAGACAGTGAGTTTCTTGCGGCAAATTTCTTGAGACAAGTCTTGTCTGACAATGCGAGAAAAATTGCTCGGCCGGAAAATAGTTACTAACCAGCTTTTGATCGCGGCTTCGCCCACGAGGAGGAATTTTCCGGGATAAAAGTCCCGCTACATATTTACCCGGGATAGAAAGTAGCATATAACCTTTCCAATGTCTTAAACTATATCCATACCAAATTTCATCAAATTCCGTTCAGTAGATTTTGAGAAAATCGATCACATACAGACAATTTTTGGGGACATTATTTTATAATATGTATAGATTTAGGCTTTAGTTAGTATTCACTCGCGCGTGCGCTTGATCTGTTATCTTTGAATAAATACTCCTAACTTCAATGTTGAACACGGCCCAAGTTCTCCCAAACCGACGACATTGATCTCACTTCGCGCCATCGTTAACGTTTAACGATCGACCACAGCTATTACAATGGTTGTGTTTATATTATTGTGATGTGCAGACGGGTATAAATAGTGAGCGCTTGTCTCTGCCCACCGAGCGGGGTTTGGCCAGCTTCAGGGAATTTTGAACTGTATTCTAGTAGCGTTTTGATGAGTGTTTATTGATTTCAATTTGTTTTTACCATCAATATATGTAGTACGTACCGTCAATGGTGTTTATTGTTTTGTAAAGTAGTAGGCACTTCAAACTCGCCTTTCGGGACTATATTATAAAGATATTATAAAGATGAAGACTGAAGAGTTCGCTCAAGTTCGATTTTTTTTGTTACTAATAGGAAAGTACGTTGATCCTAAGTAATACAGGTTATTTTTTAACACGGGTTTTTTTTTTTACCAAAGGCATGCAATTCGCAATGAAAACCAAAAAAAATCTCCTTATAATTTCTGTTATATAAAAACCGAGGTCCTTCGACGGAGCTGTACGAGTATTCCACTCGTGTACATAACGAATTCTTTCACTACCTCTACATTACGTTTGTTATTTTTGTATTAAACATTACCGTGATATTGCTAGATTCATCAGTTCGAATATGTTGTTGAAGTAGATCATGTTTTGTCGGAGAGTGTGCTGAGTGGAACTCAAACTTTGGGATTCAATGTGGGCAATAAAAATTGTTTTTTTGTCGGTTCTTGTCTAAAGGGGCTAGTGTTTTATTAATAAAATATTTTAAAATCTTGAAAAGTGAGTGAATATCGGCGAAATCGGACGTACGGAGCGACATATTTGTAAAATTACAACCACACTCTATAAAAAGATAAAAATGTAGTTACAAACGCTGTTTGTTAGAGTAAACAGTAAACCTTAGTTTCGAAGGTTTCACTAACTAACAATAATGCTATGATCCGTATTCACATAATTATATGTATTGTATTGGACATTAAATCTTAATGTAACAACAATTGATGACTATCGCTTAACACCAGAATAGACAAATTCGATACCTTGTCAGAATTCATCACATTGAAACAACTGTGTTTGGAACCCACAATATTCTAAACCTGAAACTCATTCATGATTCGTTCTCATCAAACATTGCGGATGCACTAGACTACAGGCATATTAGTATTGCGTTCATCGTAAATCGGCTGCCGATATGTTTACCACTCAGCATTCAATAAAACAGACGAATATTTGGATCGGAAACGAATATTGAATCAGTTCGCTCGATGATACATTTTCGATAGATTTCCTTGTATTTACAGTGACTCAGGGTTACAAGTTTTCTATAGTACTGATACTTCTAAGGTCAAATTTATATGGCGATGAATATGATCATGCTGCCTGAACATAGCCCTCCCCCAAAGAATTTCAGTTAGACTTATTGGAAGCCGCCCGCCTCCAGTGACCTTCTGCAATTTACATTAGGTCTTCTGTCTGTCTTAGGTCTTCTCGTGGGTGGACGTCCTAGACTGCGCTTGCTAGTTCGTGGTCTTCATTCCAGAATATTCGTGCCCCATTAGCCATCAGTTCTGCGAGCTATGTGCCCTGTCCACTGCTATATGAAAATGGTATGTATTATACAAATGGTGTGACCAAATTACATTTTTATTGACAATATTAATTATTTATCTGTAGTAAAGATATAGTGAGTTTATTCTTGTAATAAGTTTAAGGAGATTTTGAGTTAAGTTTCATTTTTGGAGGGGGTTTCTATCACGATTTGTCTGCAATTGGAATTCTAGGAGGTTTGAAGTTAGGCAGCCGGTCGGGTAAAAAAACTAAACATTTCTGTAACATGCTTTAAAGTGTGTTTTGCGTCGTGTGGGCAGAAAAATCATAAGCTTGGTAATACTCTTTATTTCGGAATCTGTGATTTCATATGATTTATTTGTATAGAAAGTTAGACAGACTCAGAATATAAACTCAAGGTTTTTGACAGATAACAGTATATATTCGTTACATCCATTTGCGTCCATTGGCATCAAACAATCCAATGCAAACAATCTGCGCGTCTGTTTGTTGTCAGACTCGTTGAGTAATGCAGAACGATACACGAGTGCTCCCCGAGTGCTGTCAAGTGCGGCACGAATAAAAATACTTTCACTTTTCATTTAATTTGGCTATAGTATTTTTTTTTATCTTTATTAAGGAGAAGACTAGACTACTACTACTACGTACTACAGTCTTGGTTATAGCTTTATGAAGAATTATATGCAACAATTCTAATGATAGCCTATTTTTAAAGGAGCGATTAAAGTGGGTAAATTGACATTGCATAAATGTTTCGTCTTTTTGAATAATAACACCGATTTGTATTAGCGATATTTCATTGTTGAAATCTCAGACGCTCGTTCAACTCCAAGGAACATGCACTTTGATTTTGAATATATTTAACGAGACAAATAAACCGCTTGTCTGGTAAACAACACGACCGCCCATAAACAGTAGCAACATCAAACTTTCAATTACATAGCGCTGCATTGAATTTTATGGCTTTGTCAAAGAGCGGACGGGGTGGGGCAGCGGTGCGACGGCGACGCGACGGCGGCGCGACGGTGACGCGACTGCGACGCGACGGTAGCAGAACGTAAACAATTGTAATGTACTAGTTAACATGACACATAGAACCGTCGTGGTCAACGTTCGGTTTTTTTTGTCCTTAAAATAAAATAAAATAAAATAAAATAAAATTTACATACAGTCGAGCCCCAGCGTCGCGTCGCCGTCCCGCCTTGTTGGCTCTTTCAAGAACCAAGTAATTTCCTCTTTGTTCCAGGGATAGCATATGCGGGATATGGGCCGGGATAATACAATAACACGCTGTCACGTTGTATTATCTCTATCCGCTTGGGGAGCCCAGCTAAACTACCCACAGCGCTACCTAATAGCCGAGTTCGATACTTAATTAGCTTATCGAGCTATCTAGGTCAGCTGCATGTTAGTGGAATGAAATTCCCTCGCGAGCTTCAATTACTAATCTTTACATGCGAATGCTTTTACGTCCGTGTACTTCAAACATAGTGTTACTAAAGAAATAGACAATACTATGGTACAGACAGAATTGGTGGTAGGATGTTTATATTCAACCAGATAGCGAGAACCGTACACAAGGTGTAAAACCCGCCATGATACATGTGTGGTGCGGGATCATCCTATGTATATACGGTTTCAAACAGGCCGGTATAATTATGCCAACTGTCCAAGGGTACCCATTTCTCGTCATTCTATCTAGCCGCACTTCGCTCACCATCAGGTGCTGTGGGTTCTCTTTCCGTAGACGTGAAATTCAAAAGCTAAGAGAGTACAGTTCTAACTAAATTGATTAGTATTACTTTGTTTTCATTATATTTATATATTTCACGCATTCATTTGTCGTCGTACTGTGGTTATGATACCTAATTGGGATATTATTTGATCCATTGTTCCCCAGGGATTTAAATCGTCCATCTTATGCCGAGGGTCTCTGTAACATATAAAACGGGGCTTAAAGCAATCCCGGTTTAATACTTGCTTGGACGTGAATTCCCGACGGAGTACTAGGATCCTGGTTACCTCTCCTTTCGCTGGGCAGGGAACGTAATCGGATTACCTCATATATTAAAACAAGTATGAACGTGGTTATCTGAGAAAAGAGCGGAGTGATAAAGTTTTGGATTCGATTTCCGCAGCAAGACTTGTTGGAAAACACATATTTTAGTTAGTGTTTTTGTTTTCTCATATTCCTTAATGTTAAGTAATTACATTGGATACAATATCTCTTTAACCGAAACAATAACGTTTACATTCTCTTGCTTAGCAGAAAACGCATCATAGCGAAAGCCAACTAATCATTTAGTATTACTCAAACAAACGAGCAACTGTCTAGATTTATTAGACGTTGTTAATATAAACTAAACAATTTAATATTATGAAACGCTTATAAAAATATTTATTTAATGAGATCCGAGACGCCGTACATCTTTCTAAAGTAAACATTCATAAAATATGATGCATCACTACTACGAAACTTATTAGCGAGTCAAATCATTTTGATGTTATCGGTACAAATAAATTATACGTTTATGACTCGTTCTATACATCTTATTATATATGTTCTATACGTTTTGGCAGCCATTTGCACTCTAATGATCGATGGTGTAAAACCGAACTAGTCGCTGCACAGACGCGATCGAGTTTTGCGCAAGAAACTATTCCTTTTGCCGCCATTTTGTGTCTCGTGAGGGCAACCAGGGCATCCATACTCGCTATGTGTTATATGATGTAATAGGGGGCGAATCTATTGCCATATCGGGCATAAATTCCAGATTTCAGGATACTGAGGAGAAAATCACTGCCTGATGAGGGATTTAAACAAGAGATCTGACAGCGATATCGTACCGCGCTTGTAATACAACCAATCACTCAAATAAATAACATATTCCTTTTTAGCTTAGCTTCATGAATTGAATCACCGCCTCTCCAAATACGAGAAAACAATACCGCAGCTGTGACAGACAATGGATTTATAGCAAACGACGTTCATACATGCTAGGTACCTTTGATACCTACGTCACGTTTGCCAGTTAGTTGTCCCAGGTCACGGCTGTGACGTCTACAGTAAGTAGATTAAAGGATTCCGACAGCATTGACGAGTTTACTGTTGGTAGGTCTCTCATATGTGAGAGTCCGCCTGGCTAGGTACCAACGTCTATTTCTGCCGCCAAGTAGCAGTGCTCCATAGTAACTGTTGTGTTCTGGTTTGGAGGAGATTGCAGCCAGTGTAACTATTGGACATAATCTTGTCTAAGGAACCTGACCCGTTATTAACTTGTAGACTTTAAACAATTTGTGCTGAGGACGTTTACCAAAATCCATTTTTAAAAATTTGCCCGTGTGATACCGTAAAAGGCGTGTAGACCTTAAAGAAAAGCATTGCGACTATCAGTTACATGATGCGACAAGTTGATAGCGTTTATGCGTCACCATATAATTTTTGCAATTAAATATCACTTAACATTGCGAAACTAACGAATTAGTTCCCGGTGTTTATAATTAAGGTGGAAAAGAAGACTACAATACTTCGGATTGAAAAAATATTTAGTATTTAACCAGGAATACGAACACCCTACTTTAGGGGAACCACTTTTGCTAAAACACTTTAAAGTTAACACTGTCAGTACAAGAAAATAGTTTCATAATATACCACAACATGGCGAGGTTTTATATTTTACTAACCAATTTATCAGTAGCGAAGGATGACATTTTCTGAAAGGGAAACTGGCACAATTTACAGGTACTAATAATAAATACGATGCATAAATACGATGCGAATCGTTCCAATGATTATAATAATTACATTTTACATAAGTTACGTAAGAGAAGCCGGTAATCGATTTTATGAAAACTTTGCCATTGCAAGCTATACCGCCTTTTTTAAATTTTGTAGTACCGCCAAACATATACAAGCGGAAACGTAAACTTGTATCAACACCAAATAGATTTAGGTAATGAAGAGCGTGTATGGAATGGAACTAGACATCGTATTATGTTGGCCGAGCTGTTGCAACTCGACTTTCACATTACAATAGTGCCTAAACATTACAATAGGGATGGCGAACCTTTAACAAACGTGCCCTTATTTTATTTAAAAATATGACCTGTACGGCCATCGCCGAGGAAGCGACTTCTACGTGAAGGTGTTACTAACAAAAAATATTATTAAAGTAGTAGAAGTAAAGGTTTATTTATTATAGCCTGTGAAGTGCTACACAGGACCGAATTTATTATGTAAGTGCGCCTTTTTAGCAATGTTTTTGTTAGGAATATTATTCGCGTGGCCAATTGTTTTGTCACGCGCCATCAGGCACGTGTGCCATTGTTTCGCCATCCTTACACTACAAACTATAGGTTAGATAGGTATAAAGGTTCCCCGTGACATCACTCATTAGTTATTCATGGCGCCTCAGCTAACAGGCGTCCACTCGAACGGTTTAATTGCGACTCCTATAATGAGGGGGGACGTGACCTCACCATATTTAGTCATTATGGCGTCTATACAACTACTCTAGGAAGCGATAACTTTTCATAGTAAATGATTACGATGTTGATAGTTTGGCATGGTGGCGTATTATTGTGTGCGATACGACCACTACCGCAACCACCGCTTTGAGATCGAGGGTCGAAACCCGGATCGGGCGAAGTGATATTGGGTTTTTCTACTCAGTATCAGTCTAGAATTTGCATCTGATATAACGATGGGCTCGCCTCTATCATATTATGGGTTTGAATACAAAGCGAAAAGTGGTTGTCTTGGTTACCTCTGTCTATCCCTGTGGGAATAAAGCTGTGATATATGGTTTTGTGTAGTTCATAAAAATTATTTGCCATGAGATGTTAAGTCCATAATGCCCAGTGATTACGCTGGCTGCAATATCCTTACAACGCAAATGACTTATTCTCATTTACTTGTATAAAATCTATTAATATTGCCTTTTAAATAAAATGTTTTCTTACACGTTCACGCGCCGCTTCCTGTGGGGGTGTAGGGGTCTTGACCCAGTTCGTCATTCCCGTTCGCAGGGTATTTAGATCGCAGACGTTCTATTTAAGTAGGCACGTATTGATCCTGGTATATTCTCTCCTTATTTAAAGTCTAGATTTATGTGTTGAGAGAAATCTTATCATAAATGCGAACGGTTGTGAAAATATTTGGATGATTATTTTGTTGCTTTGAATGACGAGACGTGCTTACCGTTCGCCTGATGATAAGTAATACGACCGCCCGTAAACAGTAAACACACCATATAACACCTTGAATTAGAAAGTATTGTTTGGTATTCCACTGCGATCGCCATCTTTAACATGATATGTTAACAGTGGCGAAGGGTGAAAATTTTCAAAAGGTAACCCGAGGAAATATTTTTTTCTACAATTATCATGTAATACGCTGTTCACAATAAATCAGTAAAATATCATAATACATAATAATTTCCTTCTAACATAAACATTATGTCTAAACTCTAAATTTAACAAATAATCACATATTTTGCACATAGGTACTTATCTAAAAGAGCCCCACAAAAATTAATTACCCACACTATACACAAACACTAATTATACATTCTAAATTATTAAAAAATTTCGCGCCAATGTTGGCCACATTAAGCCGCAAATTCTTGGGTTACCCTGAAGTACATATACACGCACGCACACATGTATTTTTACGTCACTTCCAAAAGATTAGAAAAAGACACCGCGCTGCGTGTGAAAGACACAACAATATCGCGAGGGAAGCTAGGCGCGGCCGGGTTCACTTCGAACACTATAAGGCGCGAGTTACGATTTAACGAATTGATACAAAAGGTATACCGGTAGGAATCGGCTTGTATGGACGCTTCGCCACTGTATGTTAAGTCTCATTATGTCCAGTAGTTACACTGGCTACAATGTCCTTTAACTCGGAACACAACAGTGAATACACACTGCTGCTTGACGGCAGAAATAGACAGTGCGGTGGTACCTACCCAGTACCCAGACGGACTCTCAGATATGAGAGACCTACCACCAGTGAAGTTTCTTGTCCCACTAAGGACTGGCATACTTTACTAGAAACAGAATTAAGGCCTTAGTCCACCATGCTGGGCTAGTGGTGTTTGGCAGACCTCCTTAGGCAGGCCGTCACTTTAAACAACCCAACCATCCACCTAAATCAACTCCTTACATCGAAGTCAAAGGTGTGTTCGTGCAGAGGAGGGGATTGAACATTTGATCCTGGGTCTTTGGCAGTCCGTTCTACTCTCCACTAAACTTTCTTTATTTTCTTACATGGCCTTTAATTATTTTGTTAATGATATTTACAAATCATCATCAGCCGCACGATATCCACTGCCGAACATGAGCCTCCAAAGAGTACCAGATCGACCTATTATAAGCGGCTCGCATCCAGCGACCTCCTGCCACTTTTGTGAGGTCATGTGTCCACCTCGTGGGTGGACGTCCGCAGCTGCGCTTGCCAGTTCGTGGCCTTCATTCCAGAACCTTCTCCCACTGCCACTTTAGCTAAAAATTACAAATGCGGATATACAATTCGCATAGTACATTGAAGTGGATCATGGATGTTGAGACGTACATCTTGTTCCGAGCCATTACCCGTATTTATGTTATTGCATTGCAAATCTTTACTGCTCGTAAAATGCTGCTTATTACTCTCGTTATCATTCGGTGAAAAGTGGACTGTTTCTGTCTCTTTTCCTCTTATAGTGATGTAGCTTTTAGTGGCGAAGGATCAAATTTTCTGATAGAGAACCCGACACTACATATAGGTACTATGCATGAATGCGGTCTACAAATCTTTCTAATGATACTTAGATTTTCAATAGATTACAAAAGGGAAGGAAGGCCGGCAGAAATCGGGTTATATAGACTTCGACACTGCTGGCTTGTGCTTGCAACTTCGCCCGTGTGAAATAATTTTCCGGGATAAAAGTACCGCTATATATTTTCCCGGGATAAAGGTAGCCTTCTAAGGCTTCCTTCCTTCCTTCCTTCCTGTTCTTCTAAGGATCTTAAACTATCTCCATACCAATCAAAATCCGTTCAGTAGTTTTTGAGTTTACAGCGTTCAGACAGACAGACTCGGCGAAGGTCATGGTTTTATAATATGTAAGGAAGTTTGAAGTTACATTATGAATATTTTCTAAAAAAAGTCCTTTCTATCTTTGAACTTTCTTCTTGCTAATTGGCTTGTACAGCTATCCCAGAACAAAAAGTCGTCCACAGCATTCCAGCAATGGACTTTTTTTTGTAAAAATATTCAGTATCCACGCAGTCATTCTAGCGACTTTACAAACACAAACTTCACCAATAATAATCTATTTTATTAATCAACCATGGAACCATAAACAGTTCCACAATTTGTTAAATTAAATACAAAACATGCTTATATCAAAAATAATAGATATCTAATCTAGAAAGATATACCCCGACTAGTTTATATTAATATAGATTTCACACAGCAGACATTTTAAATGCCTAAAACCTGCAAAACATGAGTCAACAGTTTACCAGTACAGCAATTAAAAGAGACCATAATTAATGATGCATGTCGTCCAAAGGTCGAGGACACCGCCGGCTCATCATTTATTCATTACGTAGTTTTTACTTCCACCCGTTTATTGAGCGATTATAAAAGTTGTCATAAATCAATAGCTAATGATCCCATACGACAATAATGACAGTTTTTATTTATTTATTTCAGTGTGTTTCGAGTTTAGAGGTTAACATCACACACGCAAACATTAGACAATTTTGAAAGGCATTATTCCCGAAAACTAAAAATCTATCATAATTTTCAATGTAAGAAATTTTGAATTCACACATAAATAAATCTTATACATTTTTTGACAATAATCTGTCAAGTATAGCAGTTTTTATACATTTGTCTATTAGCATTTCCACTTATAGGCACTTTGGTAAAAAGGCTAGATCATTCCAGCCACATCCCTTACATATTGTTTAAGTTGCAAACTTTCAATAAACTAAGGCATTTTAATTAATAAACCAATTTGCAAAAGGAATAAGAGGTGCCCTCCGGCTGGCACTTAAATCTACTTATTGAGCGTCGTAGCAACTGTGTAGCGCAGGCTGTAGCCGCCTACGAGCTACGGTCGGCGCTACGAACTTCAAACAAGTTTGCTACAGCGCTAAATAGGAATATTAATTTGCATTTTTTAAATATTCGGTATTGTAGAAAGCGGAACAATTCGGACATGAAGCAAGGATAATTTGATTTAGTTAAGTTAGGAAAGGAAAATTTAATTAATTTAAGAAACATTTGAGATAAGCGATCCTATAAATATGTATGTTTAAGAAATAGTATAGACAATATCTATTGACGTAAAACATTTTTTTTATTAAAATACAAACATTTTTTCTGTGACCAAAAGTTATAAGTTTAACAAAAATGCAAATACATTTTTAGCGGAATTCATACGCTCTATTATTTTTATGGAAAACTCTCACGTATAATTTCCTCGCCATGTTTTCCTTTGGCCAGTAATAATAATAATTAACTTCAACTAACGAAAAGTTACAACAAGGTTGGAACTATATTTACTATCTAAATAAAAAGGCTAGTATATTACGCGTAGGCTTTGTTCATTCTGCCCTGAATTATGTAGCTTTGTCTGGCATTTAGCCTAGAACTTTTAGGGGACATAAATAAATCAACACTTAGCGAACAGAGTCTTTCGTCGGAAGCTCGCATATATTTTTTTGTAATGGACTTTTGCTGTTAGCTTCTGATTACTTTAACAGGATAAATTGGCAAGAGCTTTTATCGATACAGCCAAGTATTTGGCAAGCTTGTTAAGGTTCCAGGCTATCGGAAAAGCTGTAAGGAGTCAGAATGCTTTCGTACACAAATACTTTTGCTGGAAATGGTAATACTTAGAAAGCCTAGGCACGAGTGTATATTACCAACGTTTCATATCAAGAGTGGCGATAGTTAAACGTCTAAACGTTATTTATATATTATTTGAATGTTACTTATATATTTTAATAGTTAGGCAACTAAACGCCAAGACATGCGTGCCGATGACTTGATGCTAAGCGTCACTACTACCCGTAAACAGTACCCTTAAACAAAACCTTAAATTATAAAGTATTGTGTGATATTCCACTGCGCTCACCATAAGACATAAGATATTACTACAATGTTTATTCCCAGAGATTGCTTCCGAAGATTTTATTTTTATTAGATGGCGCTACAGATTGCCCCAGTGATTTATATATTTAAAGTAAGACATTCCACTCGACTGAAGTCGTCAACACCTAGTTTCATATAAATCTACTTTAGCTGTTTCGTATCACCGCGTATTTCCGTCTCCGTACCCGCTTATCAAAGCACGGACCAAGCTTTAGTGAAAGCCTTTGATAAGGTATCAGCACATACAATTACAAGTACTGCCGACAGCGCGGAGTCTATATGATAATCTAATAAAAAGCCGGATTACCTTGTTGGGACAATCACTGTTATCTGATAAGGGTGGAGTGTGACAAGCGGCAATCAATCAAAAACATGACAGTTTGGGTTCGAGTTGGGCAGAGTTGGGCTGTATGACTATCGCTCATTGTTAGGCGAAAGGTTCTGGAAGTCTCAGTCTTTAAAAAGGAAAAGAAATTGTGATACCATTAGTAATCAAACATTTCGTCTTATTATGGGCATTACTATATAAGCTATGAATTATAAAATTCTCAATTGTTTTCGCGTGTTAAATTAACTGATATATTTCAAAATACAATATCTTAAATATTTATAGCAGATATATCCCGACAAAATACATTCGGTACTCTCACCACGTGGCCGGCAAATATTTTACACAAAAATATTTTCCTAAAAAAAGTATATTTTACCCCGAGTTCGTTATTAATCTTAATTTTATCAGCGGATGGTTGAAGCCTCAAGGGCTTAGCTAAAAGGCGTCTCGGATACGCATCTCGAGTTGAACTGCGGTTATTATCTCAAAGCGGAAACGGCTTTCCTTTACCGCTGAGAATCTCTGTTTTAAGATGAAGTATCTTGTCTAGTTCTCTTGTTGGCGTTTAGTTGTAATTATAAGGTTGAAGTTACACTCATTTCTTATGTATTATCGCATCAATTGACATAAGTGTAAGGTCACGATAGTTTTATACATACGAGCACGGTAAAATTACCCCACTGTACCTGATTGTATTTGGAGTCCAATAGAATGTCGACTGACGACTGATGATTACCCCTCGGCAGTTGATACAATTATGCCGTCCTGTACACCGGAACGTGACACACTATAACGGGTTTTAACACCTTGTGTACGGTGGTCGCTATCCGGATGGTTATAAAATATAATCACCAGCGATATGCTATAATATGGCAACAGCATTCATTTCTGTGTTACGAATTACATATTTAATTTATAATTAGAAATTTTATTTTTACGCTTAATTTATTGTAAAATTAACTTAATTCACCCCAACCACAGGGTCCATATTCAGCAAGAGTTGCAAAATGATACATCAAACAAATAGTTGCCTCATTTTTCAATCAGTTTTAATGTTTCCCTCTTCACATTATTGCGTAGAAAACAATATGAAAACAAAACAACAACTACCCTGTTCACAAGAATATGCCCTATAGAACAATATTCATATCTGTGAACAATTTGTTACGTCGGGGTAAACACAAAGATACCAATGCTGTTGCAGAACATTGTGATTTCTATCGTACGTTGTTTATAGGCATTTTCCTTATAGCGCTTGGCATTTTCCGGCACTGGAAGTTCATTGCTAAATTAACTTTATAAATAAAAAGATTATTGGAACAAATATGGTGTTAAATAATTTATTTGAATAAAGCAAATAGATTGTGGTGGAATAGGTAATTGTGATGATTCTTGTTTCGTTGTAGGACATCATGAAATGGGTAAGAATCACGCACGCTAATACAACCACTAATCAGAAACATGGTTATGTTTTTACATGCTGCTTGGCTATAGTAATAGACAAAGCGGCAGCAGATGGCCTGTCTTATGAGACATTCGCACACTAAAAACTTACCACCAAGACATGGCTCAAATAGACATTCGCATACTAGGGACCACCAAGAAGATATGTAACGCGTAAATTACGAATGTTGGTATGTACTCTCATGCCACCTTCCCATAGATACTTAGAGGAGAAACGAATGTATCCCTAAATTAGTCTCTCTCTGTGTTACCGTGACTGCGATGTGTAGAACAGCTTCTAAAGTTAAAATATCTGAACGTATAACATTTAGGATATAGATTTCCGACCCACGCACACTAATTGAATTCTTTGTCTTTTATAAAGGTTAAAATAACAGCGGTAATTCATAGATTAATTTCCAATTGCCAAAAGATATGTTTTACTGAGCATTATGAGACTTCGATGTCAAAATAAGAGCAATACTGTGCAGAAGCTTTGTTTTAAAGATTTGCCGTTGCTTTTTGAAAAGTTGTGGCCTAACATCGAGCGAGTGACCTAAACGTGTCATTATTCAATTTTATAGAAAATTACTTGTATGGTTTAATGTTATCACATAATTTGAAGCCTAAACAAATGTGGTGCAACGGCGTCTAGACATTTATCTCGCTGACGGTACCTTTGTTCTCACGCCTTCATCGATCGTTATTTCTAGTACAGTCTACGATAACGAAACGATTTTAGACTAGACTAAATACCGCTAATATTCTAGCCAACATCACCCAACTTTACGAATGATTACACATAATAGTTCTTTTTACAATAGTATTAAAGGCGATCGGTTCTACGCAGTGCGCGCTCGCAAAATGGTGGAGAACCAATCGAAACCGCAACTAATTAAATTTCGACGTAATACATGTTTAAAAAACAATAGTATTGCGTCAAACAATTCAAGTTACATCGGATTCGAGGTAAACAGGTATCGATATCGATGTTTCAATAATAAAAATATGTTTTCAGGAAATACCAGCCATAAACCCAGTTCTAAATCACAATGCGGCCGCGCACGCACCGAACATCCAATAATCACTGACATCTCAAAATAGATTTATTGAAGGTAGATTTAAAAATCGATTGCGGTATCGATAATCGATATAATAAAAATATATTCACCTGAAATTGTTTCACTGCGGCAGACCGTGTGCCGGGAACATGTCTGGCACAACACTCACGGTCACAGGGCGCGGGTGTCAGCGCGGGGTCGGGCGGGACTCGAGAGCTGGCGAGCTGACGAGCGTCTCCGAGCTGGCTCCGAGCGCGACTGCCTCGCCCCGGTCGATATCCCCCCGCCCAACAGGTTAGCGTGCGTGCGCCGACGTGTAAACACTCAAACACTGCCGGTGCATGAACTGCTCTTAATCATAATGCTTTTTAGGTTAAGGATCAGGGTTCGTACCTGAATCTGAACCGTAAATTATGGCTGAGCGAAATTGAGGTGACGAAACGATTTACACACTTGATTAGGATAGGTTAGTTATGCAGCAAGAGCGGGCTGAAGGAGAGGCGTCGCAGCAGAAGGAACGATGAATATTTTGGTTATTCATAATAGTACGTCAAAAATCGCAATAGCATACATCATAGTAAATGAGTCTAAAAAATCTAATTAAATTCATATGTCTATTTCTTAGACACTGTATTACAGAAATATACAAAGAATAATGTGAAATCTTCACATGAAGCGCTTTGACTAATTAAATAGACTTTATAGCTGTATGGGAACGATTCCTTTATCCTTCATGGACAAAAAAATATATAATTGGTTGAATTTCGAACATCGTCCTTCCTAAAAATAATATCCCATAATAATCGTGTAGTTTTTTATTAGGAATAGAATTGCTAAAATGGGTTTAGTATTTTACGTAGGTTTAATAGATCCGAATATTCTAGAAATAAATCCGTAACCACTAAGATAAGTTCAGGCTCTTTTGGTGGGTACTAGGTACCAGGAAGTCATCATCATCAGACACATAAAGTCCACTGCTAAACATAGGCCTCTCCTAATGATTTCAAGACGGATCAGTCGAAGCAGTCTGCATCCAGCCTGTTCCTGCGATCTTTATCGTCGTCTGTCCACCTTGTAAGTAGACTCCGAACGCTGCGCTTGCCGGCAAGCCAGTAAGTACCTACATAACATTCAAAATAATCCAATGAAAGATTTACGCTGGAAAATAAACGTATAAATCAAGAAAATTTGCATAATAAATACACTTCAATACTGTTTACATTTTAATGGAACCCGTTGACAAATTGTACAGTGAATGTCGATTGTTTATCCTCGCGCTGTATCGTCGATGCCCTCTCGTGAATCATTGATATTGAAATGTTTTGCTTTTTGTGGAATGATTAATAATAGTTTAATAGATTATTGAATGATTTTTAATTAATCTATTAGATTTAAATTCTGAATGGTAAAAATAAACATGATGTGTGTTATGTTCGTAGTCACATGTGTAAGTAATACAACAAATTAATAACTTCAACTCGCATATCATCGCATTTTTGTGTTCGTCTTCGTAATTTGTTCTGCTACTTTGGTTGCTTACTGTACATTATCACAAAAAACAACGAGAATACCATGGATGTAGTGGTCAAGCATGTCTGATCATAACTTACAGACTAAGCTTCTGGAGTATAGACGTAGTGTTTAGGCCAATTAAAATTAAAAAACAAATAATTATTACATTTGAGTGATGATTGAAATAGAGTTAAAAAGTTAGTATGAACTGCTCTAAACAGCAATAAAAAAAAAAAACAATTGTAATTTTTTCTCTTTACCATGTACTTTAGTTTCCACCTTAAACTGATGTTGAAAAGAGCAACACCAGAGTTTATTACCCGTTCTTCTCTGGTGAGAACTGCTTTCCGAACTGGTGGTAGAGTTAATATTGACAGAATCTAAATAATGTATAATATTTTACAGGTTTAAATAAATTATTTCGTTTCAAAAAATGGTTTCAACAAATGATGTTCTATGATAAACAATTTATCTTTCAAGTCATATAAAACTAGACAAATAAGAACAAAGTCGAAATTCGTCACCGATGACGTCACGAAATGTAGGTGACCTAAATCCAGACGTATTTTATTATATCTAGACAAATAAAGAGATAGAATATGCGTCCGACGTGTTACTGACGCATATTTTACCCCTTATGCCATACTGATAATGCTAACATAATCAAATAATGATGATTGGAGCTGGGGACATTTATTTGTGGATGTAACACTTCGAAGTAAATATAATCAAAGTAGGTGTTGGTCGAGGCATCAGCCGCTTGTAAAGCCTTTCCCGCTAAATTCACTAAAACATTGTTCGACGTCAGAGTCACTTATTTAGAGGTCCTTTATTTAACTGGGACCATATTATCCATATAAAAATAGCCTATGTGTTATTCTTAGACATGATCTACCCAAATTCTATCCATTACCGTTCAGCTGTTTCTGCAATTACTTTTAACAAACAACCAAACATGTTCATTTAAAATTTCAATTATAATGTTAGTAATACTTCTGTTCAAATAATCTAATATGAAAGATACGGTAAATATGATCGAAACCAGTTCAAAATGTCTACTTTAAAAGAAATAAAATATACTAAAATAGACCAAATACCTACATTATAATGCAGACAATGAGAAGCGGGGCAAAGAACTAACTGAACTTCAACTAAATCCCCTGTAATACGTGATTTAAAAAGCAGATTTGAAAATACACATTAATCTCTAACAACATACATCAAAGTGGAGCGATGCAGCAAACAAATCCATTGTAAAGTTTACTCACTAGCTTTGTATCAAAAATGTAAACTGTGTGTACGTACAAAATGGTCTTAGTGGCGCGGGAAGGGAAATAAAGTGTTTTGTTTGCGTTCATTATGGAAATAATTAACCAGCTGGCATGCTCTTAATCAAGGTGGACGGACGACCTGGCTAAGGTCGCAGGAAGTCGCTGGATGTAGGCCGCTTCCAACAGATCGACGTGGAGATCCTTGGGGGAGGCCTATGTTCAGCAGTGGACTTCCTGTGGCTGAGATGATGATGATGATGATGCTCTTAATATGGCATTTAAGCTGCAAAGCTCAATAAATACTACAAAGAAAATTACAAATGCAATGTATAATACTAAATGGCATCCGCCGCGACCGTTCGGCAGTTGATCACTGGCGGCTTCTAACGCTCTTCACGGTGACATAGTGTAATGACTTCCACGTTTAAAGGCGAGGTTGGATTCATCGACAGAGTTCATTAATGGATTTGATAACATACCAGCATTATATTTATGCTAGCATGATAAAGTGACCCCAGTGCACCTGCTGGTAAGTGGAGTGGGGTCCAGTAGAATGTCGATTGACGAGATGCACAATAATTATGAATCATTCATTTTAGTAATCCTATTGTTAGTAAAGACCTGAGATAAATTTCTAATTTGTTACATATTTAATTCGCGATATTCCATTCCTTTGGCGTAGACTGTCATGTTGATTAATAAAATGACAAATAAGACTGCCTCAGCGGCGTACTTGTACTGCATGCGCGTTACGGTAGCGCTCTGAGTTCCTGGATTCGAATCTCGGATTGGACAAAGCGATATTTGGGTTTTTCTGCTCAGTATCAGCCCGGAGCCGGGAATTTGTGCCCGGTAGGACGATAAGCTCGCACACTATCACATCATGGGACGGAACGCACTTGGCGAAATTGATTGCCCCTCTGTAGTCGACATAATTGTGTCGGCCTGATGAAGCTGAATATACACAGGCTGATCCCGGAAGGCGACACACTTATTTGGGCCACCCCTCGGTGGGGTACCTTTTCCATGTCCCTACAAAAAAAAGACAACTTACATCAAATGCAATGAATAGAATGGGTATATATTTGTTTACGTTTCTGGCAAGTTTGATGAAAACGCTCCATGGTATGATACAATAATTCCGGCTTACAAGAAAAACAAACGTTGACTATTGAACGATCACCCGAATACACAAGATGCTATCAGTTCTTGAAAGTTGTAAATGATGATCTTGATCCAAGAAAAATGGTGCTTAGTGAATAAAGAATTACTTACTATTAGTTTACTGAAAAGGTTTGATTAAGGAAAAAAATGTATGAAGATACTTTTATGAAGGAACAACTTTTTTGTTTTGAAGTATTTATTACACTTTATCATATTTGTTGTTGGTTTTGTTTAATGCCTCAGTCAAGAATTTAACTTATCGAGATATTAAACAACGAAAAAATATTTTTTAATTCGCATTGCTTATTTATTTCATGAATATTTGTTTACGATGTCAATATTACGGAAAACATTTAACCATGAATATGATTTCCAAAAGATTTCTTTTTATTAAAACACACATCACGCCTTTATCCCAGAAGGGGTAGGCAGAGTTGAAATCAAGACGCGTATTTTTCGCCATGTGTGTGTCTGACCCACAATGTGATAAGCATCGAGCCTATGTGTTTATAATATAATATTTTAAGAAAAAACATTTTACTTGTTATACGAATCAAATTTGATACCTTTTGTTACCAAACGTCTCCTTTATACCATTTGTTACCACTCGACTATTGGGTTATAAATTCATTTTATCCTTCAGTAAATTAATGGTTCAACTATTCAATAAAATAGCACAAACTACGACAATTATTTCAGATGTAATTTCCCAACATGCAGATATAATAAATTATTCAGAATAAAGTTCATACAAGGACATTCCCTGAAGCGTAAAATCTAGGTCAAACGAAACTAAGATCTTAAAAATGTTTGAACAAATAAATGTTTTGGCACAGCGACTCGTATAAACTAGCGGGTAATGTAAGTTCTCGTATTGCATCATATCAAGGATTTCCTTCGCTTTCGCGCCAACATTCATACGGTCTCGGATAATCCGCACTTCCAGACTTATTGCCTACTATATGTTGCCCGCGGCTTTGCCCGCGTGGAAAGCCTATTCCGCTACAAAAATTTCCAAAACACTAGCAATCTATAGTGTCACGTGTACGACGCTAGCGCCGTCTATTTTAAATATCTTATTAAAAAAACATAATTTCCCATTGGAGAGAATTACCGGGATAAAAAGTAGTCTTTATGTAAATCCAGGACATGGTTTATCCATATGCCAAATTTCATCCAAAACCGTTCAGCTGTTGCGTTTACTTCTAATAAACATACAAACATTTTTACAAACTTTCGCATTTAATATTAGTAAGATAAGTAAGATAAGACCCATAAGAAAGAACGCAATACATTTAGTAAGTGATTGACAGACATGAACGAATAGTGAAGGGATTTTAGGGAAGACTTCTCATTATTGGGATGTATCAGTAACAAGTTATAAGTGGGACAAAAGATCTGGGGGTCGCCTGATTGTAAGTGGTCACCCCTTCCAATGAGTGCTCACATCATCGAAGTTAGTGTGCCATTGTTGACACCATTTGAGGTAAGAATAAGGATTTGGAATGAAAGATGTATTGCGGTTTTGGGAAACTCACAGACCATACGAAACGCAATATCAAGGCGGCAAAATGTAGATAAAAAGGTTTCATATGACACGATGACACCATAATTGCCGGCATAATTGTGTCGACTGTCGAGGGGTAATTATCTCTCGTCAGTCGTCATTCTATTGGACCTCACTCTCTTACCATCAGATGCTGTGGGGTCACATTGTCGTGCACATACAAAAAAGCAAACCTGATCGAACCGACGCTTACTATAAGTAATCACTGGCACGAATTACTGAAACCCAAAATGTTCATTATTCCACTTGATGCATGTTTCAATTTCCTTTGACGTTTCCAAATGCCACTCAACACTGCGATGGACGCGAATATAACAAGCATTTCTGTTGCTGACAGGTGGGGTCATGCGATATACCAGTTGTGCAAGTCTGATAGTGTATCAGTGGTGAAGGGTCCATACAGCTCGATTCCTACCGGCTTGCCTTTATATAGAAACTAATTATCATTAGAACTAGTTGTAGACCGCATCTATGCATATTAGTATGTATATGTTATGTCGGGTTCCTTTTCGTAACTTCACCTTTCGCCACTGTAGTCTGTTAAACTTTGATAGTGTATTAGCATGCACATTTGGGTTGTTTGAAGATGATTATATACTTAGAACAAAATACGGATAGACACTAGACTGGATCATCAATTGAAAACTTCACTTCAAATATCATAGACTTTTTGTATTGGTTAATATGATGTTGCTAAGGAATTATTTCGCTTTTTCACGGCGATAACACATACCGAAGCGGTAATAGGTTCAATACGATTTATAGAAGCTTTGGAAATTTCATTTTAAGGTTATAGCTTAAGGTCCATTTTTCATACATTTTGTTTCACCTTTAATCTGGGTAACTAAACAAGTATTGACAAGTAAAGAATTTAAATTCACGTCTAGTTAGTGATTAGTTCTCGCAGTTGAAAGAAAAACGTAAAAATAATTAATATGCATGGATATTTCGGCCTTTAATATTTAATACGACGAAATTTTAAAGGCCGAAATATCCATGCATATTAATTATTTTTACGTTTTTCTTTCAACTGCGAGAACTAATCACTAACTAGACGTGAATTTAAATTCTTTACTTGTCAATACTTGTTTAGTTACCCAGATTAAAGGTGAAACAAAATGTATGAAAAATGGACCTTAAGCTATAACCTTAAATAAAGATATTTTTAACTTCGACTATGAAGTTACCTTCTTATTCATAGGGCCATTGTGATTGGCTAATGTTGAGATACAACAATATTAGCCAATCACAATGGCCCTATGTCTACGCACTGCGAAGGCTGCCACGCCATCAGCACTAAGAAACAGACTTGTTATCACAGCTTTACTCCGTCCTTATATAAAAAACGTCTATGAATAAGGGCGTTAATATATATCAAAAGATTTTTTCGACATTGTCATGTTGTGTGCGAATGCAGTTAGATAATTCCTTGTATGTAAAATGAAGCTCTGTTTCACGCAAAATTACAAAGAAATGAAATATCTTTATAAGCATGACTCAACTGATTATTTTGTTGATAAAGATGTGCGTACTTATGAGACATTAAAGAAAAATGTTCAGTAAATGATCGTAGTCTGGAAAAAGATATGGCTTCGTCATATTTTAAAAGGAATTGTGACGAGTTAACGTCAGCATGAGTGTATTACAGAAATTGGTTTCTCAGGTCAATGGAAGACGAAAATTGTGGTGACGACTATTTAAAGGTGTAAAATAGGTAATATGGTCTGTGACGTCACTATGTCCCAATTTATGAGACCGACAACTTTGTTAATGCATAAACATACCTTAGTAATGTTAATACCATAATACTTATTTCGATTATCACACAGTTTTCATATAAAAATATGTGTAACTGTTTAAATCACACACATATAAAACTATAATGTAAATAAAAATCTCGAAGTATAACAATGTAATTTTATTACAATTATGTGTTATGTACTACTTTAATAATAAATGCATATTAAACCCAGACGACTACATTTATTTCACTATTCATTTATTCAACTTAACCTACAAAACATTCAGCAGCAAGCATGTATATTTTTATTCGTAATTTCGTCATCAGCTCTCCTTCTTGGTGAAGAGTGCTGTAAACTTGCCAGCCTCATACGTCGGCATGAAGGGAAGATACGACGTCCACGTCCACCTAAAAATATAAGGTATTTTAGACACGGCTAGGTAGATTACGAAGCAGATTAACTCATAATCCAAAGTGCATTGATTGCTAAAGACATTAGATTAGCAGGAGAAACACCTCTGATACAACCATGACTAACAGGGACAATAGTATCTTTCGATGTTCGTCACAAATAAGCTGGAGTAAATTTTTTTGGGTCCGAAGGTAGACGAGCTAACGTGCCACCTGATGGTTATGTTTGCCGTCGCCTACAGACGTCAGCAAGACGAGGGGACAGCTAAGATGCCGTTTACCGTAAAAAATTGAACCTCGTTTGAAGGAGGATAAGTCATAGCACTGAAGAACATTGTGGAAGGAAGGAGTATTTTCGTATTTTATTAAATTACAGAATGAGTCTTAAATCTAGAATTGAAATATAGCATACTAATATGCTTTGCAGAAATTTTACTGCCGTGAGATAAGTAGCCTGTTTAAGTAACTCTGTATATTTCTTTTCGTAAATAGATATGTTCCGGTTTAAAAGACTTTTCATTAATCATTATGAGCTTCACCATCAGGGTGACAGGTGCAGCGTAAAAATACGTAGATAATGTTTTAATTAACTAACAAAACACCCATCACACCTTTATCCCAGAAGGAGTAGATAGAGATTCAACCAGGGTACCGATTTTTCGCTATATGTGTTTCGTCCCTTGATATTATAGAGGGCGAGTCTATTGCAATATCGGGTACAAATTCCCGACTCCGGGCTGACATAGAGCAGACAAACCCAAATAACACTTTGCCCGAGATTTGCACCCAGGACTCGAGCGCTGTCATACCGCGCAGGCAATACAACTACGCCACAAAGACGGTCACAATTTACTTTACAGTTCATAAGTGTTTGAGAGTTTATGAGGCGATTCTCTTTCTACTTATAATTTTCTAGATTTTAATAAAAATCCTGATCTCTCTTTTTCGACCAATCTCGAAAATGGAGTAATCGGAATAAAGTTTTTAATGTAATACTTAACAAATGTCTTATGTTTACAGGTTTATTCTCGGGATTGAAGACTAAGATTTAGATCGTTTATAATCAAAGATGTAACAAAATTGCATACCTTCTTATGAGACTCATGCCAATAGGGAAGTCATACGTGTCACCATGTTCTGACGCTCCCGCTGCTTCTAATGACATTTCTTTGGCCCAGGCAGCCAGGCCTCTCTCCTCGTCAGTACCTGAAAGGAATATGGCTTGTAAATCTTGACCAGAAATTGAATTACCTCGACGTTTTGTGTCAAATATGAAATTTAGTTCTTGTACTAACAACATAAAGTTTATAACGAAAAAGTAAAAGTGTCGCTACCGAAGCTGGTTTTTTTATTTTTCTGGTCAACCTATAATTACGTAAACATGACCTTGTTGTTTCTCTTAAATGGTATGAATTCTGATTTTTTAATTCCAATTCAGAAACATCAATAATCTTATTTAATATTTTTTCGTTTAGATTTGTTACAAGTTAATTATAGTCGGGGACTAAAATAGGTTAAAACTAATTATTCAGAATCATCACTATTATCCTCAATGAGTGGCAATAATCGTGGCTTCCGTGAGTAAAACAGACTATAGGAACTTATGACAAAACAAAATGAGCACCATTTTCCGGTGTATTGACGTGAACATTTTGCTGTTAGAAAAAGATTCAAATCCTTCTCCAGCAATAGCATTACCTGGTATGAGATTATCCAACAAACACCCCACAACACCTCCCACGAGGATCGAAGTGGACAGCAGAACTTGGAGCACAGCATCGAGTGCATTCACACCGGTCTGTATGACACCGCTGTGGGCCGCCATCCACCGCGTCAGCACCATCGGGAAAAATAAACTGAACCCGATGATGTACAGGTTTCTGGAGCTGTTCAGGTTCACGTACTGGAGAGCTGAGAGACCTGGAAGGGAGGGATCTAGCGTTTGTCTCGTGGCAGTGTCTCGGTGACTTTTCGTTGTTATGGGATACTACCATAAACCTTTTTAAATAAGATTATATCTGAGGATTATATACATCTTTTTTATTTCTTCTTTCCTGCCAGCTCGAGCTGGCTTCTTTGTTTACTTCGTACTCTTTCATTTATTTTAAGTCCAATATAAAATTTCTGTAGTTATAGAAGCGACTTAATTGGAATAATATTAAAATATTCTCATGTTACTTATCGTAAGCGCAACTACATTCGCCTACGTGATGAATAAATCATTTTATTTTAATATAATAATCTTATGTGTAAAAATAAATGCGTGTGATATGTTCTCTATGGATTATAAAACGGGATGGAGCGATTTGAATGAGATTTTTAAGTAATATTCAGATTAGCCTAGAAGATGATCCTGTGAAGTTTGGTATCGATCTAACTAATAAAAGCCTTGCAAGTCGCTAGCTAAATAATTACATTCTACAACTAATAATACCTTTCAAATCACTGTACGAAGTCATATTACATACAAGCGATCGTTTATGCGAAGGCAATTACGTTCTACGGAACTAAAACAATATGTTCGAATTGTATGTAGTATGTACCTACTTACACGCATATAAATATTATGTTGCTAATGTAAATAGCAAAATGCATTTATAAATAGAAAGAGATTTTTTAATGTAGAAGTGTGACAGGCGTGTATCGGAATATCAGTGGTGTAAAATGTGTCATCGTGTCGCGCCTCGAATTTATTGGAACACGACACCTGATAAACCATTTATGCTGAAGCTGTATTGAAGCCATCACGGAACGCATATCTATAAAGTGCATAAGGCCGCACGTTCATTTTATCTCATTCTGCCGATATTCACCTCCATTTGCATATTCACATTGTAGCCAGTGTAACTACTGGACATAATGAGGCTTAACATCTCAAGACTCAGGATGGCGAGCGCAGTGGTATACCAAACAGTACTATGTTATTCCAAGTGTAGGATGATGTTTCTACTGTTTATAGGCGGTCGTATCGCTGACGCTTAGCTCGTCTCGTCATTCAATAATAAATATATATAATTGAATGACGTGACGAGCTAGCCCGCTAGCCTAATGGTAAGTGATTTTGATCATCAGCGCATGAGCGCATTGGCTACTCTCTATATCTATGGATTAGACGGCTTGCACTCATGCAGTCGTCTTGTTGAATTACATAAGTATTTTTTTGATCCTGCCTGTTACCCCTCTTGACATAATCTGTAGCTACACCAATGCTTATACGTACCAATTCTATCAATCTAACAATAAAAAAATGTAACTCACCAAAAGCGGAGATCATTCCGAACATGACGCAGAACAGTCCGCCCACGATGGGCTGCGGGATGATAATGAACACCGCGCCCAGTTTGCCCACCACGCCCTGCAGGACCATCAGCGCCGCCGCCCACTGCACCACGCGACGGGACCCAACCTGATCCATACCACCGGTTATGTTAGTTCAGCGTGAAGTCTTTAGTAAATGGATTGCTTGTGGAAGAGTTTTAGATATATTTGAACCGACTTCAAAAAAGAGTAGGTTCTTAATTTTAGGCGTATTCTTTTACATGTCTGTAAATGGAAAAGGCTTGAAGCTAATTACAATATTAGACTTACACTAAATACAATATTCGAATATACAAGAACCTGTGTAGTAATCCATCGATTTTTCTATTTTTATTATTATTGTGTCACATAGTTTTGTTATGTTTTTTTTTCATTAATCACCAAAACAATGTACCCCGAAACATGGCAATTGATAAATCGTAATAATATTGATCAGTCTAGCTAAGTGCCATGGTTTGAGGAATATTGTAGTTAGTGTAATTGTTAGTTAGTATGAATTTGAACTGAAAATTCTATGACGAAGGTTTAATAACGAGTGTCATGCAGGGCTCAGTAATCCGATTAAGTAAGACGGCTACTAGATACTCATATTAGCAAGCTCCCCCCTTAATTTAATAGTTGGTCTTACCTTAGTAACACCAATGGCTCCGACGTTTTCTCCGAAGGTGTTGGTCCCGTTGCCGGAGCCCCAGAGTCCAGCGAGGACCGTGCCCAGGCCCTCTGTGCCGAGTCCGCGGTTGATAGCGTGAAGCGGAGGAGGGGGAGCGGCTGGAAAAAATTGGCAGTTATATTGACAGTAACAAGGACGAGAATGCTATGTCAGGATTTATTTTTGAATTCCATACTCAATGCTCTAGAGTTATTATGTTGATGTGATAATATTGACTTTATAAGATCCTACACAATCTACGAAGTAAGTAATCATTTTGTATAAATCTTTAAAAAACTATACAAAAATGCAGATACGATTTAAAAACACGCTCAAGAGATATATTGTAGCATGGCAAAGTAAACTCACTGCTCCTAGCAATAAGTATTAAACACATTGCGTTCAAAATAAAGTCGTCTGTCTAGTAAAGGGACATTGCGTTCTTCGTCGGTCGCCAGAATTATGTGTCTACCAAAACTAGACTATAGGTATACGATAAATAAGTTTACTTTAGCTAAAACCGCGTTATGTTAAGTTTTAAATCGTAAGAACAACCCTTTCTTAAAAAAGTTATGTAAATTACGTACTTGTATAAAGTATTCAAATAGATATAGAAACAATACCAAACAGTACTGCGGCTTCCGACAAGCGAAACAAGCCTTTATTCTTAAAACATCGAGTATACTTTGATAAATATTTTCTATATTTTGACTTCCCAGAATACATACTAGACAATGAATGTAAAAGATATTTCTGAGCAGCCAGTCTGTCTGCATTATAACTAATCCCGTTTAACCGAATCAATACTAGTCCCGTATGTTACTAGGGTTACAGAAATAACACTGCGGTGGATTTTCTGCATCGCGCCACTACTGGATTATTAATTTGGGAATATATAAGATAATGAGACGCTCCTAACAGTCCAGCCGGAAAATGATTAGTGGGCCCTAAGGTCAGCAGTAGACTTCATGTGGTTGATGATGAAGAAAAATAGTTAAATAATATTCTATTTAGGTACATATTAATATGTGAAGCAAAATCTTTGTGCCCCTTTTAAAGCACATTGCGCGCACGGAGGTGAGCGAAATTTAGCATAATTAAAGTTCATAAGGAGGAGTGTAAAATATACAGTTTATGTATAATATGTGTTACAAATATATTAAATTCGGCAGTCGCCTTTTGACTGACTACTGGGCGAACCACTAGTAATTATTGGAAGACAACGTACTAGTTAAACCTGCGGTACTAGGAGCACATGAATGAATAGGTAACGTAGAGCACTAAGAATGAGGCTGTAAAACGAGACATCATTGAAAGCCACCGAACGACTTGTTTTTAACCGACTTAAAAAAAAGAGAAGATTATCAATTCGTCGTGCATTTTTTTGCTAATTTGTCATTGGGTCTTCACAAATAGGATACTGAGGACCCGCTCAGTTATCATTGTAGTTAAAGTTTAAATAAGATTTACTGTACACATTGTTGGCTTATTACAAATTAATGATACATTGTTACGGAGACATTTATTTGGTCCCAGCGTTTGGTCCGCACATTAGTGGAAGTTTTGTGGTGAGTCTTTCATAATATCTGAAGCATACTGCACAAATTTTTTTATAGGGTCTGGATGTCATATTATTATTTGTTTACTAGCTTCCGCCCGCAGCTCCGCCCGCGTGGATTTCGGACCTCAAAAATGGAGGAGGTGCTCAATTTGTCGGAATGTTTTTTTACTGTATGGTGGTATGTCCTCTAATATTATAGGCAAACCTATGACGATTTCGGTATTTTATATAGCATAGCTGTTGATCGGGAGTTACACGTGTTATTGTAAGTCAACCATAAAAGATAGACATATGCTGTCGTGGGATATTTTTTATATAATTTTAAGGAGAACATTTCCGTCATACATGATTTCTGTGTAGCTTTAACCATTAAGGTTGCACACGCGACGGAAGCTTAAAAAATGGAGTAACTTCTCCTGTTTTCCTAACATTTCTCTTCACTGCTCTGCTCCTATTAATTGTAGCGTGATGAAAAGTATAGTATAACCAGCTCAGGAGTATAAAAAATAATTGTACCTAGTTTCGTTAAAATCCGTCGAGTAATTTTTGTTTCTATAACGGTTATACAGACAGACAGACATATAAAAATTTTACTAATTGCATTTTTGGCATCAGCATCGATCCCTAATCACCCCCTGGTAGTTATTTTGGAAATATATTTCATGTACAGAATTGACCTCTCTACAGATTTATTATAAGTATAGATAACTAGCTCTTGCTAAGACGCGATTGCTTTTCGCCTCAAATTAAAATCCTATTGTATTTGAAGACTATTTAGCATTCCATCATGACTACCAATAGGTTCATATTTTAGAAGTGTTTCAATAGTTTGTTCGCCTCTTCAGGGAAACTCGCAAACATTTTTCACACACACACACGCACACGCACAAACACATAACTCATAAGTAGACCATATTTTTTATATATTTTTGTTTTGTTTTTGTATATTTTAATTTAGAACCTTTATTTGATTATAATATTTAAAGTTTCTGTTTAGTGTAACCTAAGTTCCTCTAAAGGAAGGGCGTTGATAGCTGTAACACAGTTTTAACTACAGCAGCTATCATCGTTTACTTTTGTTATTGTAGTTTTTAAAAATGGTTCACAATAAAGATTAATTTAGATTAATTTAATTTAATTTCCTGCGCATTATGTAGAGGGGGTGACTGACCGCACATCCTGGCAGTGGTGGGGTAGTAGCTGATGGACTCGACGGTGCAGGCGAGGACGCCTGCCAGCATGCCCAGAACGCCTGCCACGCTCACTGTCGGCGCGCCCCATTGCCCTGCACAAAATGATTACTTTGGTTATGATTGGCAATTTAAAATATTCCTTCCTTTTTTGGATTGCCTACAACTAATTTAAAACCTATCGATTGATGGTTCTGGTTATACGAAAAAATGATTAAGAAATAAAGTTAAGGCTGTGTTACAAGCGAATTTATTCTTGACTGGGTTGATATTTATCCAAGATGTGACAGTAGACTCGCCTTTTATTGGCTTGGCTTACCAGGCACGAGTTAACAAGGGTGTTTTTTCAAATAAAAAACTCAAAATTTTTTTACCAATCCAGAAATGAACGTAAATTTTTCAGCCTAAACATCTCTTTCAATCTGCTAAATATAATACAAACGTGAATTTATAGCATACTCCTTACCCCAACTGTAGTGCCAATATTATATTAATTCTACGCACCTGGATAAGGGACTCTGAACCACGGCGCATCCTCGATGATGTTGACCTTGAGGTCTGTCCTGGCGGGGTGTCCCGGGGGGAACACTCCCGTGGCGGTCAGTATGCCGCACACAGCCCACATTATCATTATTGTGAGGAGCACCTGCACATTATACTTCCATTAAGACGTGTTGACAATATTGATTTTGAAACGAAAAGTCTCGAAGATTTTTTAACGATTAGTACATAAGTTTATACGATTTGTGAAATATTTAGGTTAATTGTAAACGCAATCGTAAATATTGCGTAATATCAAAAGGTAATATTAAATGCATGTTAAAATCAATCATTAAATAAATTTTACCGGGAACAGCTTGAAGAGTGGGAACCAAATTACTGTGCACCCCCTGCCTTTCTTGTACGCAAGCGTCGGAATATTCACGTTGGTCATGCACTGGGAGAATATCGTCAACAGAGTGAATGTACTGAAACAAAAGATCCCGTTTAATTCCTAGGTTTACTATATTTATACTATGCTGGCTTTTGGCAGCCCAAATATCATTTTAAAAGCATTATTGCACATAATGCGAAGGGCGTTGTATGATTTTTGAAAATTGATATTACTATTATGTCAAAAATGATTTTACAAAGCGATAAGACTATCAATTCGCTCGTCTGAATTAGGGGCAATTACTCCCAATAATACTTGTGACACTAATTACCCTCCTATATAATTACTAACACAATTGTTGCAAACTACTAAGTATAAGCTGCCAGAAATATGCAATGTCGTGATACCTATCTTGATTACCCTGGCATATAAGATATTAGACGCTGTCTTTACATCGTAAAGGTCATCAAAATGTAATTTTATAAGAAGTAGGTGAACAGCGTAGGGAAGGAACGAACCCTTCGCGGGATACATTGTAATTTGAAACGTATTTCATAATGGAGGTCGCTGTTGTAAGCTAGACATTAGAAACGACACAAGCCATAAGCGAAATGTTTTTATTACACTGCTCTTTTATATGCCATTGTCCCACTGAGTAGAACTTAATAAAGATATTACTATAGTTTTTAAACTTCTGAATGGATCGATGAAATTTTAAGTAATATATACTGACCAAACTGTTAATTAATTAGAAAGGTTTATTGAAATAAAACGGTCACGGGCGACCATGAAGGCTGCAAGTCAGAAGAAAATTATAATATAAAAAACCGCGACAATTTCCGAAAAATGTTTTATATCAATATTTAATATTCGCGTAAACATAAAATATCGTCATGAAAGTTATATCCTGAAGAAGTGTCCAGTTGAACATTTATGTCACAAAAAATGTATATTGGACGAATTGCACGCCGATTCGAACTTTAAACTAATCTTGCATCTCTTTCAATTGTTATTACACAGTCTTACTTATAAACTTGTTTTAGGGTTAAGGGGTAGTTAAGAATTGCTTAAATAGCTGTAAAAACATCACCGGTTCCTAGTTTAAACCTTATTAAGAGGCAAGATGGCGGGTTTTGACTTACAGCTGATCGAGTAAATTTGTGTGTTTAACATAGCTTTGCGAAATTGTTATAAGTAAGACTGATAATGTCAGCCTGTAATCCTCCACAATCTTGTCCCTTAAGCAGTCCCCGATACAATTTCAATGTAGCTTTAAAAACAAGAGAGCAGCGTCGAGCGTCGCCGTGGCGCCACTACAGCGCTAGCAACGTCTGCGCTTATAATGAACACTCAACCATCTAATTATGTTGGATATGGGTCATGCAAGGCATTAATTTCTACAAGGGCTGCGGATTTATTCACAGGAAAAATCATCAGTTTGAATACGGTGATAGACTAGTAATATCCAAAACCGATATGAACTAATAATACCTTACTGTTGGATTTGGTAGCTGGTTAACCTCTATTTATTTTCGTTGACTCACTATAAATGTTATATGACTTTATTTTTAGGCCAGGTCAAAAGTACCCGGAACCGGCGGGAATGCATGAAAAGATTAATGAAGATGGAGGAAGCGCGAGAAGTATGCCAGAATCGTGCAAAGTGGCAATCCATAGTCTCTGCCTACCCCTATGGGATAGAAGCGTGATACTATGTACATATGTATGTATGACTTTATTATGGCAAAATATTTTATGCGGCTTCCTCTTAAATGGCTCTACAAGGACATATCTTAAATAACCGTTAAAAAGCTAAATTCTTGTCAAAGACGAAATTGTCTTTAATAACACAGACAGTTTCATAAAGCCTCAATCAGACGATGACCCGCGGTCGGAACTAGTTTCTACGTGTTTCGCAAATAAAGTAGGACTTTAATCAATTTAATCGATACCAGGAAATAACCAGAAAACAATTAAACTTTAAATGGAACCGAGTGATTTAATTCCAAACAGATAGCCACAAATCTCGTTTGCGAATGCACAAACAGTTACAAACTTCGCATAATGTTCCCACAGAGCGTCCCGGCTCACTCTATTTAGGTTGCTTTGATCTCATCCAGTTCGCCATTTTGTAATCAAACGCCATTACATCGTGTTGGACGTTGGATTTTTAAAACTTCAAAAAAGGAACGCGTAAACGGCTGTTAATTAGCCTGTTGTTAATGTCGAAAGTTGGTTTTCTGGCTTTGATAGAAGTTTCCTTTGCTTTGAATTTTTTTTTAAGTTGAAGGTTGAGGCTTATTTGGTATTTTGTATATAGCGGAAATCTACTTTTCTATTAGATACTATAAGGCATAACACTATGTTAAAGTTATTAAAATAAAAGTGATTTTTCATTAAATTATAATGTATGTACCTATTTACTTTCGGCGCGAAATTTCGACTAACTAAGAAAGCGTGGATAGGAGATAAGACAGCCAAAAATACATAATATCTATGTATCTTACCATATATAGGTTATTTTGTAATTCCCGCGACGTTTTCACGACTACCTCAGTAAATATATTTGATGTTCTCGCGAGCTTGTCCTACTAAATCATCCGATATTGATATTTACTACACATATTGCTACGCGTGGAACCCGCAGTAGTAGGCAGAGACAAAAGCATTACAAATTTCCATATCACGCATATGGTATGAATTGTGAGATAAGAATAATAATATAGGCTGTGTTTTGTATACTATATCACTGTTGGGTGCGTCTCTTCTTTATTAATAAGAACGCTCCTTCTGTCTACGTTGTTTATTACACATTGGAAAATTTCCCAAAGACGCGGATGTGCATGTTGACAAAGATTTTCTTTAGCGTTGAAGCGCACGAATAACTTTGTTCAACCAACCCAGGGACTGCAGTGGAACCTGCCAATCACGTCCCGCGTATGCTCCATATCAATAACATATCGCTATAATATAATCTAACTCATTTAATTCCTAAGTTTCCCTGGCTCTTCATTTGTAACTATTATACTAAGTTTTAAAAATTATAATGTCAATTTTAAACTCAACTATATCCACTCTATCTTACTTCGTGGATTCAATGTACAATGACCCTGCTTAATGTGCAAATAAGTTCATTAAAACACAAAAATCACACGACATGAACTATTAATAACTGCTCTTGTACATGACACCGGTACCGGGATGCAGATTGAATCGATAGCGGACTTGTTGCACGGGGGTCGGCCCCACCCGCCCCGCCCCGTGACCCCACGAGTCCCGGGAGACATCACTTACGTATTACCTGGGTTTTACAGCTTTATGAATAAATTATGCGCGGTGGGAAGGACAGAATATGGACTTTTAATGATGGGCGGAATTTTTTTATATAAATAAATGATAGTCGAGTAAGACGCTCGCTTGATGATAAGCGTCATGAGTGCTCATAAAAAGAAGCAACAACAACTAGGGCCGTGTTTGTATATGCAACTTAGTTCCGCTTTGAAGTGTGATAGTAGCTGGGACGCTCTCAAATTAAAGTCAGCATCCTAAGGTCATCGCTATTTAGTAAAACCTTATTGACATTAGTAATGATATCTATACTAGGCGCAACCCTAGTAGAGTATGGAACGGACTGCCGAGATGAATTTCCGCAACCTGAAGGCAGTCATTCCTGACCTTTGTAAAAATTATGTGTGTATTCTTTGTGAATTATTGCTTGCTTTAACGGTGAAGGAAAACATCGTGAGGAAACCTGCATACCTGAGAAGTTCCCTATAGGAATTTTGAGGATGTGTGAAGTCTACCATCCGCATTAGGCCAGCGTGGTGAACTAAGGCCTAATCCCTCAGTAGTAAAGGGAGCTCGTACCCAGCAGTATATAATACAATAACATTATATAATACATGGCTGTTATTATTATTATGTATGCAATTGTAATGCTTATAATTTAATCTTAAAAATCAGTGTTAAACCAGTAGGTTACAATGTCGGAAACGAAACACAATAGCACTTGGCCACAGCATAAAAGAAAGTTCAAAATACTTGTACGTAGTCTTCAAAATTTCCACCCGCCAATACATTAGACATGACGTCATAATTGGACAAACGGTACAGTACGTGACATGCGGCTGTGTATCGAGTGCTGTGACTGTATCAACAGGTTCCATTAATGACGAGTGGAGAGCTACAGCTGACCCACTTACAGCCGCTGCCAATCTATCTCTTGTTTACTCTTGACACATGTATCAATCTTCCATCATATTGTCTCAATCTATTTAGAATCCTTAATAGTACTCTTTTAATTAAACCTTGGTGCTTTACAAATGTAAAAATGTAAACCTAGATGGTTTTGGTAACAGCTAGACTATTAATGTCCGTTTTTGACCTAAAAATATTTCCTATTTTAATATTTTGGAGTTGTGTGTCCCCGATATGACGATACGCTCGTCTCTTTCTCATCATGGGACGGACGGATTGGACACACAGGACAAATAGAGGTTGCTGTAGTTGCAACTGTACCTACCCTATCTTCAACTCCATCACTTTCTATTGCTAATGGAGGGAAGTGGACAGTTAATTTGTAATGCTCCTTATAACCTCAAACAGTTTCGCTTTCAGTTAAAGACAGATTAGTGTTTCCAGAGAGTCACCGAACTTTATTAGTCTGCGTTATAAATACATGCTGTCGATCCTTCGTTTTCAGAGTTAGAGTACGAGGTGGGAGAGTAGCAACTTTTTCGTCTCAATAAAACTGAAGATAGACAAATATGTTCAATAACCTTACGCGAGAAAGACAACACTTAAAAATGACAACTCAAGAAACCTATGTAAATATCACATGGTAGATATAAAATTACTGAAGTTCGAATAAACGAGGAAGCTATCATGTTGTACACGAACTCCTCTAGAATATTTATTGTTCTATGAATAAGTCGATTAATTGTAACATACAGATTCTCTTCCAAAAATATGCCAACATTACGAAATATCCATCTGATAGATCTGATGATTTAAATAACAGCTTTAAATACAAGATATCCGTCTGACAATTTAAATAACAGCCTTAAATCTTCAACACAAGTCATAATGTAGTTTCCACAGCGCATATCACATCGAAACTGCGATACCAATCGATATCGCCGGGGCTGGGAGCGTTTACCTCTGACCTTCCTAGTTTGAGCTGCACATGCACCCCGCTCCCCCCACGCTAGCGAGAGGGCCCCCACCCCTCCCAATTGCAGGAGCTCGCGTCTGATTGGTCGAAGTTTACGTACGTCAACATAGACACGTTTGATTAGTCGCCGAATAGTTTGTAAGTGCGTTAATTATTTTTTAAAGAGTGTTTTAGGCTTTTCCTGGAATAAAGGTAATTCAATTAAAATTAAATACCGGCAGACAGTCTAATTAGTTAGTGGAAGTAGTTGTAAAATCGATGCAATAGTGTAAAGCTGAGTTTAGATTAGCATTAGTTCCCGCAGCATTATATATCACAAGAAATTACAGTTGGATATACTATTAGTAATATTTCAATAACTATACATACATGCGACTCGCCGCAAGTTTTGCAAGCTTTAATATTTGCCGCGATCATTTACACGCTTAAAATCGTTTCGAAACTTGTGGAAGTTTTTTTACTAACCTAAACGTCGCAAGAAATTGAAACAAAAGACAAAACCTTCATTTATTACCAGCGATCAATGGAGACTCATAATTTCGGATCTCACTCTTAGATCCAAGCTTTGTATTCTGCTATTATCTGGACAAATAGTGCGGATTACACAAGCATTTACCCTATTGCGAGGACTGCCCTGAAAGGCGTTCGTGTTAGCGCTTACCTCTCGTCTCATTGCTGGATTATTACTGAGTGTTGTGAAGATTTCTAACATCTATACGAATTACGAAATGAATATTCAGTTTTGGGTTCCTGAGGCATTTTCTAACGTTTCTTTGCAGCTAGAAGACCATTCAAGACAGTTGCAGCTACTAAATATTTATGGTTATGCTTTTGAATAGTTATTGTAAAAATTAATCAAAAGAAAACAAATATATCATGCGTCAACATTGATATATTATTACATAATACTTATGAATGACGAGCAGTGACGAAGCGTCCATACAATCCGATTCCTAACGGCTTCCCTTTTAGGTTTATTTACGTTTGTCTAAGTTTTTGTTTTCTGTTAAATTGTCAGGCGACCCGGGGTCTGGAATTTATGTCTGATATTGCGATAGGCTCTTTTCCTACCAAATCATGGGACGCAATACGCGTGGCGAAAAGTGGGTGCAACAGTTGCGCCTCTGTCTACCCCTTCAGGGGTAAAAGGGGTGTGTTTGTGTGTTTATCTTTCCAAAACGCCTTTTATCGAATTTTTCCAGTATTTATTAAACAATATTAGGCTTTAATTCACTCTGGATGTCAAAACTATCGATTTACAAAAACCGAATGATCTTTAAACTTGTCTCTGTGTGGCAGATTGTTTATTCAAATCTGCTGCTAGTAATTTTCGACAAATCTACACCTGCAAACTATCCAGAGTACTGAGTACAAATATACAATATATCGGTGTAAATTCTGCATGCGTCATCGGAATACACCCACTGGCCTACACATTGCTCGCAGTTTTAGGTCGGCCGCCCTTCCCGTCCCTCTCTCACTCTTAACTAACATTTACAGCCGCCTGAACTATGATATCAGCTGAGACGCTGTCAAATTAAAGTCACCATCTTAAATCACGCCATTACATATACAGATATCGAAAACATTTCAAATGATATCTCAAGTCAGAGCATATGAGAGTCTTTGACAGCGGTGCTTTGTTCATTAAACAACTACGACTCAGCTGAGATTAAGCTCTTAAATGACAAGTTAAGTTTTTTTTTAGGTCCACTAAAGTAGTCGATAACACTAGATACAAACTCTAAATAGTTAAAGACATAACCAGCTTTCTTTATTAAATAGCTCTATACTTTTGTCTACTTGAGACCCTACTCAAAGATGAGTTTCATTTATCAATACGGCTCTAAATATGATAATCAGCGTTTAGTTTTAAATTTCAATATAGTGTTAAACAGTCAAAAATTCTTGAAACAAGAAATCTTTCTCTTTCACTACAAGTTTTTACGCAACATAGTCGAAGCCTCTGAAGCGAAAATATTTGTGTTTTTCACCAATACATGTAACAGTTTAGAAGCCAGACAAACTTTTGGGAATTACAAGTTTAACGTTAGGGTAAACAAAATATAGGCTCCCGTAAAGTCTGGAAAACCCCTAACAAATATTTACAAATGTTTACAAATCAAACATTTGTCGGCGCAAGATCAGCCCCAGGCTTTGTTTTATACCCTACAGAGGCGAAGGGTGACGTTTTTCGAAAGAGAACTCACACGACATAGGTACTATTAATATGCATAAATACGATGTAAATCGTTCCAATGATAATTAAGATTTAACATAAAGTTACGAAAGGGAAGCCTAATACCCTATTTTGGCGCTTAAATTAGGTAAATATGTACAAATTGCCATCACATTAATTTTTGTATTAGCCTCGATAGCACTACAGCTATAAAACCCGACATAGTGTGTCGCGTTCCGGGATCAGCCCATATATATCAATTCAAACGGGCCGGCATAATTGTATTGACTTGCAAGAGGTAATTATTGTCTCCCGCTTTGCTATGGAGGGTAGTGGACAATTAACATTTCCTTAATACCTCCATACCTCTAGTCCTCCATATCTTTCTATTTGATTAATTTCGTTGCGGGATAATGAAATATTAGTTTTTCCCTGAGACTCGCCGAGCTTCACCGCTCGGTGTCATTAAATGCGTGCCACTGCTGATCCTGGATTACAGGAGTTGTAGTAATGGGTGCGAGCGCGGAAAAGTCTCTAAGAGGTAATTATTTTATATCAGTCGACATTCTAATTAGTCCCAACTCCACTTACCTTCTGAGTTACTTTGATGTGACCGTCCAAAACACCGCGAAATACCGATCAAATATTTGTATCAAAATTTAGGTACGGATAGGTCATTTTGGTTTTTGGCTACAATAATAGATATCGCAGCCACAACCTTCTCAAACCATAGAAAATAGCACAGTATAATAATGACACCCTGTATTATATAATGTCCTAATGCTGGGCACGGGCGTCCTCTGTTATCGAGAGGCATTAAGCCTTAGTCCATCACGCTGGCCTGTTGCAAAGCAGACTTCACATACCCTGAAAATTCTTGGAGAATTTCTCAGGTATATAGATTTCTTCACGATGTTGTTCTTCACCGTTAAAGCAAGCGATAATTCACAAATAACACACACAACATTTTAGAAAAGTCAGAGGTGTGTGTCCTTAGGTTTTTGAACCTGCGGACATTCGTCTCGGCAGTCCATTCCACTCAAAATTAGGCTTACACAGTCTTTTTAATAGCATTGTACTTAGCAATAAACAATACATATCTAACTATAGAGATACAACACTCAGAAATAAATATAACTCATTGACTACAATATATCGACCAGCGACGGTTTCATTTCGTCATTCGTGTTACGATTTGTCGGTGACGACGATTCTCTATAGTTCGACGAGCATTTATTTCAGACTACAGTTGGTATTGCTTACCCCGCAGCGATGCCCCACTGCTGGGCTGCGGCGCTGGCAGCGTGGTCAAATAGCGTGAGCCCCACCAACGCTACCGTCGGCGCGATGGTCAGCGGCGTTACGAAACGCAGCAATGATCCGATCACACCGAAGTACCCTGGAGACAATCATTTATTTATACATATAATACTTCACAGGTTAAATTTAAAGCAAGTAATGTGAATGTAGTTCATAACATTACAGTCAAATAATAAACTAAAAAACGTATTTAAATATTGTATCTTAAAAGGGTATTTTGAATATGAAAACGACCTAGTCTATAATTATATTTGTTTCAAATTAAGTAATAAAAGAATATATACGAAATTATAAATATGTTTATGGTTTGACCTTTGAAAGCTAAGCCAAGCAATGTTAAAGTTATATTTTCATAAAGACTTTGCATCAGGCTACAAATTACTCTCCGTCGCGTAAAAAAATAAAAAATATTTGTAAGCAAAATCTGTCAAACGAACGAAGTCGTGACAAAAAGCTGTACACCGATCGATTAGGGCTATACAAATATTCGTGCCCCACATCTCGACACACACAAATTTCTAATTGCGATAAATCAGCCAATATATAATGTTCATCCATCATTTGCCGTATAGTGACGATAACATATTTTTTTATTTGTGTCATAAAAAAAGGAAACCGTTTTAACACTAGTTTTTGCTTACGACCACGCTCTATTTGTATAGGTATATTTTTTAAGCCGTTTCTAAGTAGAGGTAATTCTATTAAACCACTTTTTAATCACTTTCTAGGTTCAAAGTAATTCTGTCAAACCAGTGTTGTTTATCTATGTTTATAATATAAATAAATCCATTGAGCAATTTGTACGTTTATTTCTTAAAAACATCCAAGTACCTTTAGAGATTCATATGAATTATTTTCCAGTATGAGTAAGATGAAACTTACTCCATATTGCGTTTAGAGCGGGTCACAAATGAAATTATTCATTGAGTAAAAATACGCGTACACTCACGCCTTTTATTCCATTAATGTGGGAGCAATTCTATCACCATATGACACACTCTTAGGTACCATACACCAGATATTGACCAGATTAACGCAATATCTTTGCTTAACCTGGGATATGAATCTGGCACCTCAAAGCAATAGTCATACTGCGCACGCAATAAACTACGCCACCGAGGCTATCATTGGGTAAAAAGCTAAATTTTCCCATATAAATATTGTTCTATTATTTATTTTACAACTCACCCATAAACACTTGAAACAGCGCGGATACAGCAATCGCTCCCGACAGTTCCCGCATCCTGCTCGTCCACACCTCCCTCCTCTGGTCTTCCGTCATGGCCGCCAGGGTAGTCGAAGCGGGGCACTGCCACTCCGGTAGACCTAGGATGGCCAGGGTGGGAACTAGGAAGGAGATGGTGCCGCCCTGCACTATGGGTAAGCGGCAGCCGAATGTTGATTGAAGCCACGTTATTAGTCCTGAGGAAAGAATGGTTAAAAAGCATAAATATTATAATGCAACTAGCTTTTGCTGGCGTCTTCGCCCGCGTGAAGGAATTTTCCGGAACGAAAGTCCCGCTATATATTTTCCCGGGATAGAAAGTAAGATGAGAAAACCCTATAACCTTCCTAGGATCATAAACTATCTCCATATCAAATTTCATAAAAATTCGATCAGTAGATTTTACCAATAAAATTAAACATTGTTTTCGTGTATTTGTTCATTTATTTATTTAGCTTAGCTAACAATTGATTCTAATTAGTCGCCCATTACAAAATTGGTAACCAGGAAGAGGCCGATCAAGTATTACGTAACGCAATTTGGAGAGGTCTTGTAAAACGTTACGATGCGTTACAGGCGTGGGAGGGGTGTCGTACAACGCGTTACATTGGATTTTTTATTTTAAAACAATAACAAAGGTATTTTAGTGATTTTCCGGTACTTTGCGAAAAAAATGTAATTTTAGAGTTACATAACTTTTTGAGGGAGGTGGGGGTTTACAGGAAAACGTTACGGCGCGTTACATAGGGGCTTGGGGGGGTCAAAAATCTTTCAAAATTTCGTTACGTAATACTTGAATAGTCCCTAGTGTTATGTTTAAATATTTTATGGTTTTTAGTGGTTTATGAAGGCGGTTTAATGAGAAAACAGTTTGTGATTTGAAGTTGAAATCGCTAGATAGCAGCAATGGAAAACTACTTTGTATTTTTAATCAAAAGGGATCATTAAAACAAATTTACATGTTTGTATAGAAATTTGAACGGCGCTCTATTAGTGTATTTGAAACTAGGGATGTTATGGAGCTCCGTAACCGTAACCGAAACTATCGGATATCCGAAATAAAAATATATCCGTAACCGTAACCGTATCCGTTATAAAAGTTTCGGATAAGTTACGGATAATATGTTCCGACACGTTTTTGTTTCACCGCTCACACGCTACGTGAAATTTGTATAGTTTGTTATTTTTAATCATAACATAAACTCATTCATAAATAGTATTTCTTTTTATTGAGTAAAGTGAAGTGAAATGCGTCCAGTTTTTTTTTTTTTTTTTTTGGTCACGTTAAAAGTAATTTTTGCAAAATATTAACAGTGTGATAAAAACTTTTCACGGAGAGGAGGTGTCACTACTTCTAAAACACAGACTTTTTCCGAACACCCATGTCCCCCAATTAATTCATCGATAATTAATAATCGACGATGACGATGAACAATAGTTAGTATTCGTCACCCTACTGTATTACATAATATATATATATATATATTTTTTTTTTTATTTTACTTTAATCAAATATCCGTAACCGAAACTATCCGAAACTACCGGATAATCCGAAATAATTATTATCCTTAACCGTATCCGAAACCGATATAATTTTATTCCTATATCCATATCCGTATCCATATCCGAAATTTCATATCCATAACATCCCTGTTTGAAACTAGAGTACGTTAGTTTAAAAGCCTATCCTTAATTTCGACTAATTTTCCAACCGGGGGTGTAACTCAGTGGTAGAGTGTCTGCTTCGCATGCTGAAAGTCCTGGGTTCAAATCCCAGCACCTCCATATGTATCATACTTTTTGAGATTTTTTATTTACATATTCTTATATATTGCACACTTTTTTACCCTCGATACTATGAAAAGCTTAAGAATTACTAAATATATTATAAAGTAATAATATGACATTACAAAAATCGTTTTTATAACATACATATTTATTGTACTTAAAATTGCGCAATCTATCGGTTAACTATAGAACTACATACACAACTGGTAAAAACGACGTCACTATAGAGATCAAATAGTTATGTCAAGGTACAATAGATGGCGCTATTTATAATTTTTGCATAATACCACTATTCTACATTGTACGTACCTGTGACGAATATCATGGTGGATATAATGTTGGATCGGTCTGGGTCTGTCTCCTGCATGCACAGTGCGGGGCACAGGATGAACGGTATGGCTACTATGGCGCCGATCATCGTCAAGTAGTGCTGTATGGAATAAAAAAAATATTACAATTAAATAAGAATAGTTTTTGCTCGCAACTCCATCTTCACGTCCTTGCACTCAGTCGAAAGATACGAAAACCGCAGGTATTTTTGTTAAAAATTAAATAGCTATCGAGTATCAACAACACAAACCTGTAAAGCCATAAATATACAGAGGTACCACGGAGGTGTATCGTCGATTCCATACGTGACATTCCCTTTCCTTTCCTCCTCGTCTTTATGCTCGCCTGGTACATCGTCTTGCCGCTGCAACAAAAAATAACCATTAAACTTAACTTTAACTTTAACAAACATATATACTTTGTAAGAATAATTACTGCTTTGTAGTTTAGTTAAATTTATCTATAGATTACAAAAAAAAATGATTTTGGAGTCTAATAAGCCCCGGCGCCTCAATTAAGCCCCGTGGTGGCATCGGTAACAAGAGCCTTACAATTGCTAACTAAGGCCTCTCTCGGGAACTAACTATAGATTTAGATTTCAAACGAGTAAGATTTCCAGTGGCCTATCAAATCAGTTTCCACTCCATAGAATTTCCTAATATGACCAGGCCAACATTTCGTTTCAGATCAATGTGGAAATGCAGCTTAATTAATAGTATTTGTATGCTAATTGTATCCTAACTTGGGACCTTTACGAAAAAATACTTTTATGTGATACACATTTTTTCATTTACAATATTTTACAACGAAATATCTTCGAGATATTGAATATTGCAACCCAAATAATCCCTCGTTGTAGAATCGAATGCTGAGAATAAAGGATTTTGACTTCATTATCCACAAAAAATCCTTTGAAATCCCCCAACCCTGAACAAATAGGATTATCGATAATGCCAGGGTCTAAAATGGCTAATAATATGCGTAAAATTATTATTCCCTCACATTTCACTGTATTTTTTTATTACAGAACGACGAGATCAGCAGTTTATATTGTAACATGAGTAAGCAACTCCTCTAATAAACAGAATTTTTAATTACAAATTGATATATTTGAAACCGATGTCCAGTACACATCCAAACTTTAAACGTTGTGGCCCACAATACTATGTCCTTTAGTGGAACAAAACAATGCTTACACACTACTTCTTTACGACAAAACATTGCAGGGGTAGCTATCCAAGTAGATTCTTGCATAATAGGTAGTAAATGAAAAAAAATATGTACTGCTATAAACAATAATAAAAAAATAATAGTATTTTTTATCTGTATGTAGAAGAACAATACTAGAGTTTCGTCCCCGTTCTTCTCTGGAGAGCTGCTTTTCTAACTTTCTTCTTTACTTATATCTATGTACTCATTAAGTTACTTGGCCAGGTTTCGAATAATACATTATGATTGCCTTCAATAACTTCATATATTATTCAACAAATGCAAATAGTCCTTCATAGTGTTTGCTTGACGTTTAGCGCTATAATAAATCACGTACGTTTGTATTTAAATCACTCGTGATATAGATTAATTTATAATTTTTACTAACAGAATAATACATAGAGTAAACATTTGAAGTTTTGATTTAAGGGTTAAAAATCTTTGAACCTATCGATCATATTCTAAAAATACTTTTATTAATAGAAAGCTAACATGTCTGTGTGGGTTTTTTTTATAAATAGAATTGATAATATTTCTGTAAGACCAGCGGGAATCGTCCACTGCTAGAAATAGGCCTCCCCCATTGAGCGCCATAGGGGCCGGTTCTGGACCGCCTTCATTCATCGGATTCCGGCGACCCTTACCAGGTCACCGGTCCATCTCGTGGGGGTTTAACAGCTAACAGGTTAAGCAGCGAGTTAAACCTAGTACTTATAAATTAATTTTAATTATTTCATTCTAACTTTACATAATATAATACGGGTGTGGGTGAGCAATACCAACGCATATCCGCGTAGAATTTAATTTGCAATATTTACATCTGTATCATAATTCTTGAGTCCTTATACTTTATTTACCAGTTGCAATGTTATTTAAATGGTTATCAGCTACATCACAGAACGCGACACTAAAACGATCCCCTTCCAATCCATCTCAGCCGTAACGACCAAATCAATGTTTATAATGTAACTCGACTACTTAGAAATGGTTCCTCTAACAAAGCGGCACGCTAATCATATTTTGACACTATCTATTTGAGTTTTATGATAATTGTTAAAAATGTTTATAATTTGGATATTGTTTTTTTTTATTTCGTAATAAAAATGCCACTAAATTTGTCGGTTCCGTGCATCTCCTAAAGTACACATCATTTAAATAAGCAACCAACACTATTCGATAGACAATTTAATAAGGATGATTTAGGTAGTAAAATTTTTCAAAAAGATCTGAAATTGAATTTTTCAATATTTTTTTTTGTAAATCTTTGCATATTACTCGCAACTCATACGCACAAGGCCATTGGCTCGGAGGAGGGCAGTAATTAAAAATCTGCAACTATAGCTTAATATTTTCTAGAAGATATACAAATAAATTCTTCTTCAGAGTTGAAGTTGTGATCACGTATAAAAATTCCAGAAGAAGTACTCTTTTATTGAGAAATATCGTGTATAAGTCACGTTATATCAGCATGTCAAGACATGTTCATATTATTTGCTTTTCCATTCCTATCCAGGCGGCTAATCACCTTTAGCAACACGGAATTAAAATGCCTTCGCATGTAAACAAAAATATTAACATGTTTACGTAATGTGTACACCGACTTAGTGTGAACCAATTGGCTCATCTGTTTGTTTGCATAAATTTGTTTGATACATAGTTGGAAGCGTGAAGGATTTAAAAAAAAAGAAATACTTGGGTAATTAACAAGAAAACATTTATAATTAATAAATACAATTACTGCACTTATTATTACATATATTATTCTATCGTTCTTTAGGAGAAATTTAGGTGTTCCACAAGTTTCAAGTAAATTTTATTTGACAGATATCGGCAGTATTTATTTTATTACCATTTATTTGGGAGCATAGATTATTCTGACTTTTTTATTTGGTCGAGTTATACATTTATGAGACAGGCATCATTTATTATTAGGTACAATTATTAGGTTCAATGTACTTAAGAACGGAACACAAAAAGGTCATACATTTCTTGGCGAAGGACATAGACAAATATGATACTTTTTATGTCGCCTTCCAATCCTCTCCGCAATATGCTCCAGATAATCAGCTGCATTGCAGTGGAATAAAAACAAATAAACGAGAATGTTTGGTCTTCTATAATTTGTTTTTTAAATTAGAAACGTTATTTTCTATGTCTAAAATTATAATTATTAAATTCAATTAAAAAAGAAATAAATTAATACAAGTAATTGAAGGATTGTCGTGCCGCATAATATTTGACGTCACCATTCCGCATGACGATAACCTTGTAAAGCCTGAAAAGACAGAATGTCTAAATATTTAGACTTCGTAGACGAGGTTATTGACATGTGGAGTGTGGAATTTACAATTATTGTCCCGGTTATCGTTTCTGTCCATGAGTTGATACCAAAGAGGCTCGATGAACATCTTCAGAAGCTCTCGATCAGCCGTCGTGTCAAAATCCAGTTGCAGAAGTCAATATTACTGGACACGGCACGCATTGTAAAAATATGCCTCCCTTTCAATCCCTAACTACGGTTGGCTGGAGTTTAAGCCTCGTCGTTGGAGGGAGATTCATTTTTATATGCAAACATGTTGGTAAAATATATAAAAAAATAACTTTTCAAATAAAAAGAAATCATAATGGAAGCAACTTTATTCTTTTAGCTAAAGGTCCGAAACTCTGACATCAAAGATGCTTGTGGGCTATAAATTGTGTTCGTAAGCTATAAAATTTCTACAAAAATTCCCATACAACACAGTCCTAAGATTCACTTGGTCTACACATCAAACATAAGTGACAGTCAAGGCTTTACGATATTGTAAGAGATTATTATAATAAAGATAATTGAACTAGTATAAACGAAGAGTATACTGTAAATATTATCTTGATGTATTTACTTCCATAATAAAATATTATCTTTACAATGATATTCATTGCCGTTTCTTTCTACAAACTTTTAACTTTAATTGAAATCTAGCAACCTATGATTTGTTAAATTAGCAAAACAATTAACCATAGCATTTATCTTATTTATTGTTTTAAAATATATAACAAAATATAAAACACATCAGGCCTTTGTCTCCGAAGGGGAAGTAAGAGGTGCTACCAGGGCACCCACTTTTCGCTCTTCCTATGATGGGTTAGGGAGCGAATCTATCGCTATATCAAGCATAAATTCCAGACTCCGAGCTAATACTAAGTAAAAAAACCCAATACGACTTTGCCCGACTAGGGATGCGAACCAGAACCGAAACCGAAGCTTCAAATTTTCGCTAATTATAGGGATCAAATGTCAATATTATTAACTCGCTGTTCACATTGCAATGAAGATTCAAAACTAATAGGATAGCTGTCAGGAGTCAGCGTGGTTCGTGTCTAGGAAACGCGGATTACCCGTAATTTGATTTGCAAGTTCCGGGAGCGGTATACTCGGTTACGTTCGCGTCGGGGATTAAGTTAGAGTTGCCACATGCCAGTTACTAAATTATATGTATATTTATTATGTAAATATGGATGTTACTACTGCATCCACTTTCCGTAAAGTAAATTTAAATTTTAACACGAAAATCTATACATATTAAATTGTAGCAGGTCGATGTTTGTACATTATAGATAATGAAGATAATTAAATATAGAGGGTCTTTATTGGAGCAGCAGACGCCAAAACAATAAATAGTATTTGCATATTTTTTTCAGTCAGTCTGTCTGTACACTTTGTACATACGTCACACAAAAAACTATTGCATGAAATTCAATGCAGTTTTCACTGATATACTGCTGGAGATTTAACATAAAATATAAACTCTATTTTATTCCCAGAAAATATATAGGGGAACTTTTATCAGGCACTTCTTTTTAAAACCGAAACATTATCCTGGCCTGGAAATCTAACCTGGGAATCACCGTCACAAATTAATCACGATATCCACACCACATCAATAAGATAATAAAAGGAATATGAGTATATTTTTTTCTGATCGCTCAATGCAAGAAATAAAATGTAGAGCGAAGGCGAGAGACATAAAGTGTTAGAAAAAAAATCAAAAGTTACTGCTACACTTTGAAGATATATTTTAGGGCTTAAGCATATGGTGTTTTTAAGAGCTAAAGATGCGATTTTATTCGCTCGCTCACTGCACGGTTTTCAGTGTGCATTTTTACGGTTTTATATAATTAAAATGTCTTCTCCATCACACATACTATACGTTTTAATTGCATTTATAATGTTTTAAGCATCTCATTTAAAAAATGTCATACGCATACGACCATACAATAAATGCACTTCAATTAAAGAGCGTTGTGTTAACAACGGCTTCCAATTTCGTCGATTTATCAAACCTTGTTAATCTATTGATCACTGTAATATAAACTTTAACAGAAACCACGTAGGTCTATATTACAATGCGGTTAATACGTTCTGTGTTATGGTTTTATGTCCCATTGTTATTTGATGGGTCGTCTACACAATCGCTTAACCTTTAAATTGTTCGATCTACTGAAATTATAGAATTTAGATTTAGAATAATGTAGGGGCAGGTTTTGTGGAAGTTGTGCCGTCTGTTTGCAAAAGTAGATACGAAATGTTATATAAATAATGAAAAATATGATTCAAATGAGCTAATCTGGAAAATTTGGTAGGAAGGAATAGAGAAGAAATGTAGAGATTTTCATATAAAGCTTTAAACATTTCTCTATACAGGGTCATTTTGACATTACGTTAATAAATGACACCACATACTCGTATTAACCTTTGCTAACTTTGTGCCAAAAAACATCCAAATATAAACAATATTTCCACAAAATACCGTATTACTTTTCAAATTTATTTAGTCATTTTGTTGTTTAGTGCGAATATAGCTTGCGCGTGAGAATATTTTTAACCGATAGTTTGATGTTGCCGCTGCAACGAATTCTCATAGAGCAGTAGTAGTGGCATTAAGGCGTGTAAAATAAAAATAACTTTTTAATAATATTTCAAATGCAATGTCAAAATGACCCTGTATACAGTTGCAAAAAGGAAATATTCTTTTTTATTTCACCTCAAAAGACCAGAATATATACATAGTTGGCAATTGTGTGGTCGCGCACGTGTACGCACGCACACAACCAATAATGTTCTTATGAGCGCAAGTACAAGGTTCTTTATGCCATGAATGAGTAGTGGAATATTTCCTACGCTCTGTTTTACTATGTGTATGTATGCTAGAACGAGACGGCCTTTGCCTCAAAGCAGGATGCAAAATCACGTTGTGATATACTCACAATTACTTTTTTTTGTTAAGTGACGATGAAAAGGTATTTCTCCTAGCGTGAAGTGTTTAACCGAATATCACCTACATCTTCTTAGTTGAGTTATAACTTTATATGAACAAATTCAAATCTTATAATCACAGCTCTAAGATGCGGTTTCGAAAATCTTTAGCATGTCTCTTCTGTGCCCCTTATTCTTCATCAGTCAGTAATCTTTGACGTCAGCTATTCATAAAATTGATTAGAAAGACAACCTACTTTGTACAAGTTATCTCAAACTATATTTTATGTAACCTTGGCAATGAAGTAATGTTTTAACGCGCCGTTAAATCGAAAAGTAATAAACTTTATACAGCAATGTTTATTAAGATAACTACGGGTTTAGTTAAAAAATATAGTTCGAGTATTCCGCAGATAATGAAACTTTTAATTCATGTTTATTGAAGGGACGTCTCGTATGAATATTGTGAAAACTACCATATGATGCCAACACATTGAGCGAAAAATAGGGCAACATTGCGTTACTTTAAGTGTTATTCACTAATATAGTACAAATAACTGCTTACCTGTGTTACTATATCGTAGGAACAAACAAATTTACTCATGTTAATATTATTTACACATAAGGTTATATTTAAGGCTCATAACACCGGGTCATACTTCATAAATCATGACGTTGTTGGGTTGCTAGCGTTAAAAACTAATGTATGAGTAGAAAAATAACAAATTATGATTTTTCACCGTAGTAATAGTTATTAATAAATATTATAATAAGCTAGATGAGATTTTTTACTTAAGAACTATATTATTTTTTATGTTAAAAAATAATTGAATAATATTTCTTACTTGTGTTGTTAATAATGTTAATACATTAGAAGTAATGTACATTAGAGGCAGTTTAGTTTAGAAAAGTTATAAAACGTTAATTAAAATACTGTTGTATAAAGATTTTTCTTTAATCAAATACCTGATTAGCTACTGATACGTAATTTAGACCCTTTGGGGTTAGAGAATAAATCACGACAAGTAGTGTTTATTATTAAAAATATTTTAACATGTATAACATGTATAAATTGAAAAAATACAATGTTATGATAAATTTAATAAAACAAGTGCTTTGAATGGAGACCTCGAGTAATTGGCTTGCGAGTCGTGATGTAGTAAGCAATGTTAAATTTATAGTATACTATATCGTTCATGTTTAAACTATAGATGCATTATTGTACGACTGCAGTGCTGATGTTTCGGGTTCGATCCACGGGTTGGGCAAAGTGATATTGGGTTTTTCTACTCAGTCCGCGATATGGCGAAAGATTGGCCTCCTAACATATCATGAGACGGAACAAAAAACATACACGGCGTAAAAGTGGGTGCACTTGTTACGCCTCTACCATCCCCTTCGGTAATAAAATGCGTGATTCAGTAAGTCGTGAGTCAGTTAATAGTTACGTTTATATGTTTATGTAATACACAATTTATTATGATTGGCGTTGTAATACCTAACTTTTAACTCTACAGTGCTCTCTATAACAAAACGTTGCGAAAATCGTAATTTTTGGAAGCCAAGATTTATAAAATAATATATAGAAAAATAATACTTTACTTTATGTTATCTTAACTTTGTTGTTTCAAATATTTTAATTCGTGGATATTGTAACATTAATTTAACTATCAAATGCCACTTAAATTGTTGATTCAGTGCATCTCCTCCTAAAGTATATATAATTATTTAATTTTGCAACCAACACTATTGGACAATTTACTAAGGAATATTTTCATAGTATTAAACTTTAATTTTTAAACAAATTATTCGTATATATCTCCTCCTCTACAGTAGACATTATTTAACCATGCGACCTACGATTAGTAAATTTACTATAGAATATTTTCATATAAAACTTTCAAAAGAACTAAAATTGATTTTTTAAATAAATTATTCCTATATCTGCTTATTCCCGGCGCAACTCATGCGTCGAAAATGTATGGAACGAATGTTCATGGCCGTTTGTTCGGAGAGCCGTTGCCGTTAAGCTATAAGCGCTGCTGTTCCCATTTGGAGTCATTGTAGCCAATAATATGTGGCAACATGAGATTTAACAACTAATTTATTTTGCCGATAACTACAGTATGAACCTGTCTGCTTCAACGTATTTATTTAAAACTATTATTTCAGTCTTTCTAGAAAGATTTCATGTATCTATATTTTTTTTATTGCGTTGAATGATGAAATGAGCTTGACGTTGGTAAGCGATACGAACGCCCATAAACAGTAGAAACACCATCCAACACCTTTAATTACAAAGTATTGTTTGGTATTACAATGCGCTCGCCATCCTGAGGCATGAGATGTTAAGTTTCATTATGTCCAGTAGTTACACTGGCTACAATGTCCTTCAAACCGGAACACAACAGTGACTACACACTGCTGCTTGGCGGCATAAATAGACATTGCAGTGGCGACGGACTCTCACATATGAGAGACCTACCACCAGTAGTATACCAAATAACTCTGTATTTAAATGGGAATATAGTAAAGCGACTCTTTAATTTGGTCAGTTTTTATATCGAAATCGATGCAGCGCTAATCCCAATGACAAATGCCAGCATAATTCAGAGATTCACAGAGCGTGACGGCTAAATTGAAGGGTATATAACGGAAACACGTTCTGTTAGCACCCAGCGTCCATTACAGCTACAAACATAACAGTTGAACAATATTGATGGAACGTGCCGTGGTTACCATTTCACTAAACCAGGGATGAAGAACCAATGGCACGCAGGTGGTGGCAGGTGACAAAATAATTCGAGCACTCGAGTAATATGCCAGATATTGTATATATATCTTTCTTTGGGCTTCACTTCTCTTAACCTCAGGTGCAGTGAAATTTGCCAAACAACGATAAAAAAAGAAGAAAAATGTGGTGTCATAAAAAGTCGCCAAAAATGGGCATTCGGGTAGATAAATCCGGTCCTAGATGGCACGTTACAGGCAATATATATTTTTTTTATAAATAATAGCACGTTTTATATTACTCATTAGTAGAGGAGGTCCGTTTCCAACAATGAGACAATACAGGGCTAATATTATTACGTTAACCATTAAAGGTTCGCCATCCCTGCACTAAACCCTTGCAGAGCGGGTAAACAGAATATGTGAGATTTAATTCGTAGCATTTTGCAATATTTTGCTATATAATAATTAGTGTTTACGGGCGTGTTTAATTCTATAGTAAAGGGATTAATGTTAATTTGTAAAAAAATTAGTTATGGCCATATTACATTGTTTAAGTTACTTTTAGAAAGAGCACAGAATTGTACAAGTTTACTTTGACATTGTATTACTAAATGATACTTAACTTCATGAAAATAACACTTTACAAAAAGTCACTTGAATCCTGCGATTCAGATGTGCATCTAAAATAAAAAAACGTAAGTTTCGAAGATAATAATAATTATCATTAAAAAGTAATTTTAATTTAATAAAATGCCATTACTACTACTCTAAGAGAATTCGTTGCATCGGCAACATTATACTTTCAGCCCGAAATCAGAAATACACTATACACGCACACGGTATATTTGAACCTACTAAATGATGTTGAAATCAGAAAAGTAAATCTTGCATTTTTGGTGAAAATATTCGTTATTTATAGATTATTTTAGGCACAATGTTAGCAGAGGTAGATGAGTATGTTAATAAATGAAGCCATTTATTAACATAATGTCAAAATATTCCTATATTCGTAAAGGAAATTTTCTTCTATAATGTGACTCTACCATTTAGAAACAAAGTTATGGTTATTAAAATACTCGTATTTATTGCACTTAAGGTTTGTGACGTAAAAACATTATGTCGTGATTGGGTTAGTGCAATTCTATTTGTTATCTATGCTAATATTATTAAGAGAAAATATGTATTAATTTGTTTGTGGGGTTATTGAGGCTAATATTTAGTACAATTGAACCGATTTGGGAAATTCTTTTATTAATAGGAAGCTATATTACCCCTGAGTGCTGTAGGCTCCTTTATATTCCGGGAAAATATTTTGTCTGGAATAAGTTTCCACGCGAACGAGAAGCGGGCAAAAGTTAGTTATTTCGATTCGTGACTGCTGTGGATTAAAATGTTCCTGACATAAAAAATAGAGTAATTTGCGCAAGTAAGTGAAAGATTTTACATACCGCAGCAGAACTTCTAGATAATGGCGAGTTTTAGAAAACAAAACATTCCATTTTATCGCACTTGCTCTAAGATAATCGTTATGATAGTATAAATATATGAAATGTATACATATTATAAAACAAAGTCCTCTTTTCTGTCTATCTGCATGTTATCCATTTTCTCAAAATCTACGGAACGGATTAGTATGAAGTTTGGTATGGAGATAATTTAAGACCCTGAGAAGGTTATAGGCTACTTTTAATGGCAGGAAATATAAAACGGGACTTTTACCCTGGAAGATCCTTCACGCATGTGAATCCACGAGTAAAACCAGTATCTTATAAAATCAATATGAATTATTGAAAATAATTAACATACAAGTTTAGTTGATGGAAGGGCGTTTTCCTTCTTTACCTGACTTTATAGGGATAAAAGCAATGGAATTTATTATGGCTAAGTATATTTTTCAAGTTCATTGTAATTAGATTGCTGATATATTTCTTAGTATGACCTTCACAAGGAGTCGTGACAATAACTCTTAGTGACGTAAGTAAATAGGTGTTATTTTTTGTGAAACACGGGTCGAAAGCGTAAAAATGTTTGATATGGAAATTAGATTAATAACAAAAAGAAAAATATGTTTTTGTCAAAGAGTTCTAAGATTATATAGAGCGGATATTGGGAGAATTGTCTTACAAAAATGTTATGCTTATGCGATGGTTACTCAATCTACTGTTAAATAGCAAAACACCAATGTAAAATATTTCATATTTTTTTTCATATCATGATTTGCACGTCTTAATGCGAATATTAGCATAGTTTCTGTAAATGTATTTTTGTATTAATATCTAAGGACGATGTGACATCTTGTCATACGGACATTTCGAATAAGACAGCGATTTGTTACCAATTGGTAATAACTTTTGGAGCAAAAATTTGGCCGTTATGAGCGGTCTATTACTAACTATATAGTTTGTCTTTAATTTTTATGTTAAACTGGTTAAAATATAATATAATACTGGTAAACTGGTTAAAATATTTCACTCATATCTATGATCTTCGTGCCAAGTATAAAATATAAGCAAAATTTATATACAAGGCGATATATTTTTATTCGAAAACGAAAAAAAAATAAAATGTAATTACTTTTGTACAGTTTGCAACGTAAAACCGTATTCAAGCGTATATTTTGTGAAATATGATTAAAAATTGTGTTTTTAAGTAAATTAATTTTTATTCCTTCTTTTTTATTTAAAAAAAAATGTATTTTTTTTTTTACTATTGCCTCTAGTTAGTCTATCTGCCTTATGTCTATTAACAAGATTTTGCTCGTCTCTACCACACCTATATGTACCTATATGTATTATTGAGTAAACTGAAATATAGAATATACTAATTTATTAAAGTGCATACTATACGTCTCTAGCTTATTATTAAATTTACTGTACTTACCAATTCCCGAATAACATTCTCCAGGCCCATTTGTATCACATTATTATGCACCATCTTGAATCTAGAAAATTGATTTTTATTCATATAAATTAAACTAAATGATTCTACCTAAATAATTGTAAAATAATTATTTATTCTAATTTATTGTACATGGCCCAAAATTAACTCGAACATTATACTTTTCAAGGCCCTTATCACACGTTATTTTGACAAACAAACACATAACACATCGCGTCGCGTTTAAAACAATAGTTCAATTGGCAAACAGAATACCATTCCTCGCTAATTACACGAAGATAACGTAACACGGTCGAGTTATGAATTTACTGTGATAGAGAATAAGGCCCTTGAAAGCCAGGAATGCACAAGTTGAAAATAGAAATTTAAATAATTTTAAACATCAAATGATGTATTACTTTGCCGACCGCCACAAAATTAAGTAAAGTAATAATTTTATTCATCCCTGGCTTATCTATGGCAATTAAACAATTTTTGTAAATAAATATGATAATTATCAAAAAAATACCTTTCCAAGATCAAGAATAAAACGTTTTCTTAAATTTTAAAAATAAACAGTGCAAGGAGAATGCGTTCAGCCAGGCCCGTGTTTCGCTCAATGACATCACAATATGGAATATTTAAAAAAAATACACGCAACTCGTCACACGTCGAAGCCGACTTACAAATGCTAACTAAACGTCATTACCTTCTCTCGATATATCTGTTACTTATTCATTAGCACCAAGTTGTTTAAAGGGTTAGAATGAACGTGTAACAAAATTATCGTAAAGTATGAAAACGATTTATCGTTTTGCGATAATCGTATTGGCTATTACAAATAAATTTATGGGTTATTTTTATTGTAATGATGTTGGTGATTTAAAAATCGTTACGATTTAATGGCATTAAACTTAGTGTTCCTTCCGACTAAGATGAACAAAACAAATCAGTGACAACCAAATGCATTCATAAAGCTTTTTAATACAAATTATGTTTTTCTAAACAATGTAATGACCATTATCAACGTATTACATACAGAAAAATCTTCGTGTATGAGACTACGCTTCATAAAAGGTTGTTGATACAAATAAGAGTTTTTATACACAATGTGATGATTACCAGCGTATTCCTCACAGACAAATCTGCATAGGGGTCTAGGAGTCGTAGTAGGTCCAAAGATTTCAAATGTCGTAGCAAAAAACTCTATAAAAGATTTTTATATCTATGTATCTTGTACTCGTATATGTTCTTTATGAAGCAGTAACGAGGTAAACAGACGGACAGGTCTTCTGGTCTTTAAACAAATAAAGATCTAGCAATTAAAAAAAATTACTCTATCTGATACAGACGAATCGTAGTTATAGTTTATTCACTTTCATTCTAACTCCATTATAAATACAACTGTAAATATCAGTTGATGAGCTGTGCGATTTAGAGCGAACAATATTCCACGACATTTTATTTTCTTTGACTATTTAGATTTCACAAAGAATTTTTGTGGTCCTACATATAAAAATTGACAGTACACACTCACGCCCTTTATCCCCGAAAGTGTAGTCAGAGGCGCATCAGATGCACCCACTTTTCGTCGTGGGTAATGAGTATTCCGTTCCATGACGTGATAGGGGGCGAGCCTATCGCCATTTTGGGCACAAATTCCAGATTCCAGGCTAATCCTGAGAATAAAAACCTAATAATACTTTGTCCGAACTGGGGATCGAACCCAAGACTTCAACACTACGGTCGTACCGTAATATAACTACGCCACATAGAAAGTCTACAATGTCAATACTTGTAATAAATAGTATTATAATTCCTTCCCACCCGAATTTTGGTCACAACCGCCAATATCAACACAGATTAGCCAGATACGCAGGAGATATTATAGCGCAAAATTTTGTGCGCAATACACCGGAGAGTGAAGGAACAGAGAGTGCTCTGTTCTTTCACTCTCATAGTCCGGTGAGACGGCAAACCAACATGACCGGAGAGAGATCAGGCGCAGGACCAACGGTCAACTAGATTCCCGAGGTACGGGGGTATCACAACTTCAGCTTCCTGACACTGAGCTGCGACTAATTTTTAAGATATAAAAACACAGTCACAATTTTTTTTCGCCCGACCTTGGATTCGAACCCAGGACCTCAGCGTGGTAATCATACTCGTAACGTGTACGTATTACAACTAGGCTATCGAGAAAGTCAAGAGGAATTATATTAGAGTACTGACGTCGTATCTGAACTATTGACTGGCAAGTCCTAAGTTTGATTCTTCTCCAGAAAGATTTTTAGGCAGGCGACTGGTCGTAAAATAATGCCAAATCATTTCTACAACATTCATGTATAAGTATATAGCGCTAACCCCACTTTGATGCAGAAAGTGAGGTCCTGAAAGAAAGCGAGACACGTATAGGCAATACAAATTTGGTAGAATTTTTACGTATGTGAAAGGTCTTAACAAATACAGTGTTAGAAGTTATATTATTGAAGAAGCATGTCAAACTTAATCTTACCTTTCTACCGCCTTCTATCCTTTACGAAAAGGACATATTAGCCAACCTTATTTCTACACCTAGAAGTCAATGCAAATATTGTCGCCTCTGATGGTGTTACATAAATGTGCGTACTATTTACGATTCCTAAACAACATGTCAATATAACTATGTAATCATTATTACCTTAACTGTAACATTTGAATTTTTCCATCTTTGTTGCGTCAATGTCATTCAGAGCCGGTCGTAAATTTTAAGCCTCATTTAAATGGAGCAATATTTTTGCCTCGCACGTGCAATTCTTAAAGACGAAATGTTGCCCCGTCTGATTGTGCGTACATGTAATAATCGCTTTATCTAAACAAAACTCGTATATTTATTTTATATGTAACAGAAAATAATACGAAAAAAAGTCTGATGTGAAATTAGCAAATTGGTTGACGAGTAAAGCAGTTATTCGTACTGGAAATATTGTAGTAAGCAAAAGTGGACGCGTGACGTGATTATATCGCTATCTCTTTCCCATACATACGGCGTTATGGCCGGTGACACTTGATGACGTCACAGTTTGCTTTTGCTGTTATTACTAACAGATATCCCTTGCATCAAATTACAAAGCTATTTATTTATTACTAGCTTTTGCTCGCGGCTCCGCCCGCGTTATAAAGTTTTTCAGGCTAAAGTTTTCCATTATAAAAGTAGTAGTTTCCCGGGAGCCTATGTTCTTCCCAGGGTTTCAAACTGTCTCCATACCAAATTTTATCTTAATACGTTGGGTAGTTTTTGAGTTTAAGACGTTCAGGCAGACGGATGCAGCGGGGGACTTTGTTTTATAATATATTTTTTAGAACTTTTTAAGAGGGATAATCCCGTCATACATCATTGTTGCTTAACTTTAACCGTTTACGCAGCGCACGCAACAGAAGCTCTCAAAACTAATAAATTGTCCCCGTATTTGCAACATGTTTCATTACTGCTCCGCTCCTATTGGTCATAGCGTGATGATATACAGCCTATAGCACCCCACAAATAAAAGGCTATCCAACACAACGAATTTTTCAGTTCAAACTGGTAGTTCCTGAGATTAGCCATTACTGCTCCGCTCCTATTGGTCATAGCGTGATGATATATAACTTAGAGCACTCCACGAACAAAGGGCTATCCAACGCAAAAATATTTTTTCAGTTTGGACCGGTAGTTCCAGAGATTAGCCATTACTGCTCCGCTCCTATTGCGTATAGCGTGATGATATATAGCCTACAGCAATCCACGAATAAAGGGCTATCCAACGCAAAAAGATTTTTTCAGTTTGGACCGGTAGTTCCAGAGATTAGCCATTACTGCTCCGCTCCTATTGGGTATAGCGTGATGATATATAGCCTATAGCAATCCACGAATATAGGGCTATCCAACGCAAAAAGAATTTTTCAGTTTGGACCGGTAGTTCCTGAGATTAGCGCGTTCAAACAAACAAACAAACTCTTCAGCTTTATATAATAGTATAGAAGTATAGATAGTATAGAGTATAGATGTCGCAGTAGTCAAAGTTGCGTTAATGATGAGATGTGTATTCGTCTGCCAAGTTTGAATTTCCCGCCCTCTAAATTCGCCGCCCGGGGCACGGGCCCTGGCTTGCCCCCCCCCAGATCCGGGGCTGACTGAGAGTGTTATAAACGTAAGAGTAGACAAATATAATGAGAAAGCTTCGAACTGCTAAGCTATCGGGAGTTACACGTGTTATTGTGAGTCAACCATAAAAGATAGACATATGCTGTCGTGGGATATTTTTACATAATTTTAAGGAGAACATTTCCGTCATACATGATTTCTGTGTAGCTTTAACCATTAAGGTTGCACACGCGACGGAAGCTTAAAAAATGGAATAACTTCTCCCGTTTTCCCAACATTTACCTTCACTGCTCTGCTCCTATTAATTGTAGCGTGATGAAAAGTATACTATAACCAGCACAGGAGTATGACAAATAATTGTACCAAGTTTCGTTAAAATCCGTCGAGTAGTTTTTGTTTCTATAACGGTTATACAGACAGACAGACAGACAGACAGACAGACAGACAGACAAAAATTTTACTAATTGCATTTTTGGCATCAGTATCAATCCCTAATCACCCCCTGATAGTTATTTTGGAAATATATTTCATGTACAGAATTGACCTCTCTACAGATTTATTATAAGTATAGATTGCGTGCATGTCTAAAATTCTGATTCCATTAAATTTCGCATATTATACTTTTTTGAAAATATATTCCAAAAAAAGTTGCCTGGTACCCTAGTATCTAGTCGTTGGTAGTATGCGTGAGTATACACTCACACATACTGCCGTATCCTATACAGGTCACCTGTTCTAGTTGGCCGGTTCCTGTTTCGTCAGGTAAGGCGATTCACATCAGACAACAATACTATTCGCCTAACCGTTAATCCATATCTTAAAAAAAAACATTGAATTTAAATTTAAATGGTTCTAATTATTCAAATATCGAATCCGCTGTATCTAAATGACACAAACGCTCCAATTCGATAAGTGACAGTAGGTACAAGTTGTAGTCAGAAATGATTGTGAATTATTCGAGAAACAAATTCCTTTTGCATTTTTCTTTGTGTTACAAACAGGATCTACGAACGAATTTAATCATTTATACCATAAGTTACCATCAAACTTCAATGTAATTTGAAACAATACTCAATCGGAAAAATTATTAAACTATGTTACTTTAAAGTCACGACTACAAGACTTTCTATCCCACTAAACTAAACACTATTCAATTTATGTGGATTTTTGTCTTGATTTAGTCGGGACTCTCTTCTCCACAGGCGACTGACGCCAAACAGGCGATTAGTCGTTAGATGGCGATAGGGATCGCTAATTGATTATCTGTCGATTGCAATAAACAATCTTAATTACTTTTGCTTCGATCGATCTCAAAAATTTACCAATTAGAATAACGTATTTTTAACATGCTAAAAAATAACTTATTTTAATTGGTTTATTCTCAGTATCAGATACAAGATTTACATTGGCTGTTTCTTGAAAACACGATAAGGCAATAAATAAAACAAATATATTAAACATCCATTTTGAAATTTATTCCATAAACATCCAATACAGACATTGATGAACACCAAGTAGATTGTCAAGTTAAGCATGGGACTTCAGTTCTTATAGGTAGGTAATATAGCGGGGTACATCGAAAAATATCTTTTTGCTATAATTACATTCCAAAAAGTTCGTTCTATATAATATTATAGTAAAATTTATATCCTATATTATAATTATAAAAATAATAATTGTGCAGGTTTGTGTCGCAAGTGTGAAAACCGACGATATGTATATTCTTTGAGTTAATCTTAAACGTGTTGATGTCCTAATATTATTAGACCGAGAAATTCGTTCGTAAAACAATATATTTCGCATCAATAATTTATATATATTGTCTTTTAGAATCATAGAAAACAGGAAAGGTTCTGAGTTCAGACCTCATCTTTATATAAAAAATACGAAAATACTTAGGACATTTCAAATTAGACGTCGTTGACCTGATGCCTGACACAAATCAGGACTTCAATAAAATTATAATTAAAAATTACACCAACTACAATCCTTATTACTATTCGTATACTAACATTCAGAATAATACGATCATTATTATAGTCAGAAGAATACTGCTTCGCTTGGCCATCATTAAGGTATTAGCAAGTCCCTGAGAGTCATTTCATGTTCCTAACAATCGAAATAATATGAATTTAATACCCGCTTACATTTTTTAAATTTTAGGCGACCCCTACTAGCGGTCATGTCAAACCAGTGGCAAAGGGAGATATTTTTCAAAAGGTAACCCGAATAAAAAAATTCCTTAGTTAACATATCGTGGCCAATTTAACCAAAAAAAAAAACTAAGTCAAACGAAAAAAAACCTAAAAGGGAAGCCGGTAAGAATCGGATTGCATGAACGCTTTGCCACTGGGTCAAGCTGAGAATAGTGAAGCTACGTAGCATGACACAGGCGGAACCACTTTTTAGGTCATTAGGAGTCACCTAAATTAGGGGACGGTTGGTTGTAACAGTCACCTTACATTTACCACTTACAGTTAACCACTAAGAGCCTACGCAGACGACATTTTTGACACGCTCCGACAGTGTGTGATTTAATACGCGCGCTCTTTGCGCATTCTCGTGTTGTCTGTAAAAGTAATTTTCCGACTATACCGTGTTTACTGCAGGTTTTAGGTGACTTTTAAACACGTTGTCAGCGCATTTAAAAACGTCGTGTGCGTAGGCTCTAAAGATATAAAATGTGGAGCCAAGCTTTAGAAAATGAGATTTTCAAGTATTTGCCTAATTAATAATTTTTGAAGTTTATGGTCTCTTCACAGCCACAGCGCGTACGTTTTAGACCACGGCGGGCTGTAACTTGATGTTGTCGCCTAAAAGTTTGTCGCGGGCTAAAAGGCTTATATATTCTAAAACCTGGCGATAAATCACGCGTGTTACCGATATATCTTTAGAAATTCATATCGTGTGGTTCCTTATCAAATAGCTCACAAATTTTCCAAAAATCGAATTTTAAAAAATTCTATCATATCACAAGCTTCCAGTCTTTCCCACAAAACTTCAAGTCTTTCCTTTACATTTGAAATAAGTCTTATTCTATTAGAAAACATTATGTTATGTTAGGATACGACATCGATATTAACGACATATGTTAGGGTTGCCACATTATCATAGAGTTTGTACTAAAATATAGGAAACTTTGTAAATGTGTAGCTTTTTGAAAATTAAAGCTATAGACATGAACCCGACTGCGTGGAGAAGAGGGTTATGTTATTACATAACTTATATTGCAACACCGCTTATATTTACTTTTTGAACTTTTCATAAGAGTACAAAGCCTATGAAACCTACATTGGCAGTGACAAAATATTTAAATGCTTTTGGTTGATTTGGTTGTTCTTAATCGCATTGTAAAAGTAACAGACCATTTATTAGGGCCAATTATAAAAAAATGTAAAAGACATATCAGCGGTATTGTAATATACATGAATATATATCATTATGAATAAAATATATAAACAGTTCTTTTACTTAATTAAAAATGTAAAAATATATTCGTAGAAAATAGAGTAGGACTGGCAACCCTAAAACCACTACTTCTTAACATTTAATACTTACATTTACTTATGCAGTTTGGGTGATCAAACCATGAAATATATAACATATAAAAATTATAATCAATCCAAATATACAATACAGATATTTCGAAATAAACAAAAATAAGATATCTATTCGCCCAATATTATATATAACAATAGTAAAAAAGTTCTTCAAATAAAATACAGTAAATTATTACCTAACAGTATTTTTAAAAGTAATTATATAATTATACCGAACTATTTCCAAATTCAAAAGAATAAATTCACATCAACGACATGCCAAAGACAACATTATTTTTTTCTGAAATATTGAATAAAAAAACGTCTTTAAGTAAGTTAATTTTCTACCTTTCATTTACCTATCCTTCATTCCATTTACTCTTACACGTAAACCTTAATATTTTATTTATCTTATAAAATATTAAAGCTTATCTACCACTTCCTTTTTATGCGAGAACGGTAAAATGACCCCACTACTACTGATGGTAAGTGGTGTGGGGTCCAATAGAATGTCGACTGACGAGAAATGATTACCCCTCATCAGTCAACACGATTATGCCGGCCTGATTAAAACCGAATACACACAGACTGATCCCGGAACGCGACACTTACGTGGGCCTCTTTGGCGAGTGGAACACCTTGTATGATGGGCGCTAACCGGGCGGATGTAAGTGACCTACCATCATTCTCTCTCTCTTTTCTCTTTCTCTTTCTCCATAAATAGGTCCAACAACGCTAAAACTCTGAGGTACAAAGCTCTATATTTTATGGTTTTATGCGTCTCCGTTGAAAAATTAAAGGTTAATTTTTATAATGCCCAGTCATTTCACTGATACAATGGTGTTTGCAAATTGACGCTTTAAGACCTGTTAATAATAGTTTAAAAAAACTAAAAAAACACGCTTTTATTGCTAATCGAACTAAAAAGGAGAAAATAATTTCTAAGTACAAAGAATTTATATTAAAGTAGTAGAAGGTTGAAGGATCAATCATAGTTAAGTACCTCAAAATAAAATTATAATAAACTTGAAGTTATTAACAGAATAATTTAACTCAGAGTAAAAAGCGTGAGGTGCATTTTACTTCGTTTTCATAATTCTCCTCTTATAGATAGTAGCCAATAGAATGATTATAATACATACTACATCAAGCACCCCACGCTTTTTACTCTGAGTTAAATTATTCTGTTAATAACTTCAAGTTTATTATAATTTTATTTTGAGGTTCTTAACTATGATTGATCCTTCAACCTTCTACTACTGTAATATAAATTCTTTGTACTTAGAAATTATTTTCTCCTTTTTAGTTCGATTAGCAATAAAAGCGTGTTTTTTTAGTTTTTTTTTTTACTATTATTTATTTTTCATTTTTTAATTTGATTTATCAATTAGTTTTTTGTAGACATATGGTATTGAAATGTCTTATGAGTCATTTCGTAATCTAATCATTTCATTTAAGGCTTCACTGTTGCATGGGGTTGTTCCTGTACTATGTGGGGTGCTTGATATAGTATGTATTATAATCATTCTATTCTTTGTTTTAATTCGCTAGGCAAATATGGTGCTGATTTAGTGTCTACAATCTATTTAGAGATCTGATTTTGATAGCACCGTTTAGTGCAAAATTCACAGATCTTATCACAAAACGTGTGAATTGTTATACTGGCTTTATTTAATCTCCTCGACTCTGCGTTTCGTTGCCGCATTTGCTGCAAGCGAAATAGCCTGTCTTCTTCTGACTGTGAAGCTCGATGTTCAGCATCATGTTGCCGCATATGCTGTAATCGAGCCGCTCTGTCTTCTTCTGACTGTGAGGCTCGATATTCAGCACTATGGTGCCGCATATGCTGTAATCGAGCCGCTCTGTCTTGTTCTGACTGTGAGGCTCGATATTCAGCACTATGTTGCCGCATGTGCTGTAATCGAGCCGCTCTGTCTTCTTCTGACTGTGACGCTCGATATTCAGCACTATATTTCCGCATGTACTGTAAACGAGCCGCTCTGTCTTCTTCTGATTGAGAGGCTCGATATTGTTTCATATATAGTCGCCTTTTATCTTTTCTCTCGACCATTTCGTCATTCGAAAGTCCTGAAAGTTTTTCTTTCAGTTTTTGTCTCTTTTTCGCCAATCTCCTCTTTCTTTGTGTTGTAGTTTCAGGTGTCATTTTTGTTCCCACGAGTAACGGACAATTAAACGGTCAACCCTCCCAGAGGCCCGTTGTAGAAGGGTAAGGCTTACATTAAACAGGGTTCAGCCTGGTGCCCTGAGTTTGACGCTAGCGACATGACATTTTTAAACACCCTCTTGCCATTCATCCCTCGGCACGTTTCTCACCTTATCTTGGATTGGGTGGTACAAAGTTGAATGAAAATTTAGCGCTCGACATATGATAAAATTGTGCTGTACATTTTATAGTCGTGGATATTTTTTTATTTGATAAATCACAGGTGATCTCTTGAACATCACATGAAGTCCTTGTTTAAAACAAATTTGATGATCTGCAGAACCCAACCAAAATGTTTAAGATATATATTCCAGGTTCGCTTTCGGGTGATCGATTTCGATTGATAGTAACTGATTCTCTTTTGCTCACATCATATTTCAGCATTTTACAATAAGATGGATATTTTCCCTTAAAATTGCGGGATTTTATAATATTTTTATGTTATTGCAATTATTGACTCTGAAAATGTCGATTGTTCTTCTTTTTTTATTTTCACGACCAGTTACAAAGGTCAGCACAGCTATAACCTGTACGGTACAACTTTAACCCATGCCGATTGTGTCGCTCTAAATATTTCACCATTCCATATATATACCGCCAACGCGAAAAGTTACAATAGAGAACATGTTAGATTACATAGGCTCAAGCGGCGGCGGATAGTTGGCGCATGCGCATAAGTTGTAAAAATAAACTTATTTCCCGGGGAGGGAGCCTGAAAAACGATACCCCATCCGAGGAAGGCAGCGGGCGCGCAAATTACCCACTCCCGGAACAAAGAGGTAACCACAGAATATACTGACACAATTAAGACGCGATCAGGCTTTTTTCCATATGTATAGTTAACTGAAGGTCGGGCCTTGTTATTTTGAATTAAAATTTGTTATTTTTAATTTACTTGATGAGAATTTATGATTGGATATATTTATATTATAGTTATTTCCTTCTTTATCGACTGTAGGTCCAAAGCTATGGAATCGTACTTGATACAGAAGTAATCAGGATAGATACTCTCGGCGGCGAAAGAGGTATTCGTGGAATATACTGACGTAATTAAGACGCGATTAGCTATTTTTCCACACGTCTAGTTAATTAAAGTTCCGTTCTTGTTTTTTTTAATCCATATTAGATATTGTATTTTAATCAATAAGACTTTCTAATTACAATTTTTTTGATCGTATTAAATTACTTCTTTACCGACGGTAATTTCAAAGCTTTACTGCTTACCAAATTTTGTTCCGTAAAATAAATAGATTAAAATTTATGTTCTGATTATTTTGTTGTGATTAAGAACCCTTTTGTAAGTCGAGGTTACCATATTATTTATTATATGAATATTAGATACAGTAATTTGCGAGTATTAGGCTCATCAGTACCTACGCAAGTATAAGGAATGAAGAAGGTGAGAACGCAACTATACTGAAAACGTTTCGGCCTCCGTTGTGCTGTGCCTAGTGCCCGAGCAAGTCCGACAGAGTAAGTCCGAAACCGCAAGCATGCGCAGATCGCGCGCTAGCTCTATCTCTTTTACTCTTTCACAGCGGATCTATAAAAGAATTTATTAATCCTGGCGGTCCTAATAAGGATAATGGGAAACTCTTATCAAATTATTGCATTGTCATCGGTCCTTGATACGTGTGTAAAGTTTCAAATTAAACAGATTTCTGGAAATTGGTGAAAATTGAGCTCAAAGATTCCGTTACATACATACATACATAGATACAACCCAAGCTAATAAAAGCGTGTTAAAAATACATTACGCCTATTATTCCTGAAGGGTAGGCAGTGGTGCAAAACGACAAACATTTTTCGCCATGTAAGTTTCGCTATGATGTGATAGGGGGCGAAGCCATCGCCATATTAAGAACTTAGTGATAGATATAATCTATATATTAATAATAATACAATGATATTAGCCCTGTATTATATACAGTCCCACTGTTGGGCTCGGGCCTCCTCTACTGAGAGGGATTAGGCCTCAGTCCACCACGCTGGCCTAGTGCCGATTGGTAATACGTGAATAAAATATTTAGTACCCCTTTTTAAGATTATTGCGCACTGAAGAGTGTGAGATTACCAAATTTTCTATTACACCAGTAATTAAAGTTCATAAGTTCAAGTGAAGAAAAATAAAATTGATATATAATTTGGGTTAGACATATATTAAATTCGGCGATCGAATGTCGACCACTGGAGGACTACTAGTGTGAGGTAATACTTGCAAATACCTATTTCTATTCAATCTCGAATAATTGAATTTTATCTATATATATAAAAATGAATTGCTGTTCGTTAGTCTCGCTAAAACTCGAGAACCGCTGAACGGATTTATCTTATCTTGGTCTTGAATTATTCGTGGAGGTCTAGGGAAGATTTAAAAGGTGAGAAAAATTCGAATAATTGCCGGGAAAATCCTCAAAACAGCATTTTTCTATTTCCCATACAAACGTTTTCTAAATAAAATGGAGAGTCAATTTGTAATTTATTACCGCTGCTTAAAGTTCAAATTCGCGTGCGCGTTGGAGGATCTAATATCGCGTTCTGAAACTCAACAAAAGTGAAAGTGAATCGCGAACGCGACAAAATTGCATAGTCCTAAAATACATAGTACATAAATAGTGGTCGGCTTCGAGAAACTCAATTTTAGCTAACTTCAGTTGTTAATATAATATATAACTCAAAGGTGACTGACAGTGATATATCAAGGAACAGCCCAAACCATTGGACGGATCGGGCTAAGACTTTACATGCATAAAGCTACTATGACGTAGGCATCCCCTAAGAAAGGATTTTGATAAATTCTACCCTTAAGGGGATAAAATAGGGGATGAAAGTTTGTATAAATGTTCTTAGATTTTCGACTGATTGAACTGAAATTATAGATTGGGGATAAAATTAGTTTGAACCTATAAGTACCGGGAAAATATGTAGCAAGACTTTTATCAAACAGTGGAATTTTATCCTGGAAAACACCTTCACGCGGGCGAAGCCGCGAGCAAAAGCTAGTTTATAATAAAATCTGATTTTCACCTTAGTGCCTATTTATGAGAAATATATTAGCTATTTAATTTCTTACATGATCAATAAACTAATTTCGTATAGACCTTGCTTCATCAATTTAAGGTCGTTTTTAGAAGAGGTAAGTATTTATACATGAGCTTAATTAATTTGGCACAATATTAGATACTTTATTATAATACAATATTATCAATACATACAAACATTCATCAATACTCGTCACTTTCACTTTTATATCATTCTTTATAAATAAGAAGGGACTTTAAGTAATCAAAATGTTGGTAGAAACTATAGGATAACGCAATGTCGACAAAATCACTGTAATAACTTATTACGTAACCATTTCATAAGATTCCTCGGAGCTCGTGCGCGGATTATAATTATAATAGGAGTAAAAACTTTATATTATATCTGTATGGTGTTTTGTTAAGTCGCATTGTAGAGTAAAAGTTATTCTCAGTATTGTAAGTAGTTATTTTTGCACACAATTTATCACACACGTCACAAATGTCTTTCAGTCGACCGAAGTCACGGACATCCAGTAAAATTAATCAAATGGTTTGAATTTTACGTTGTCTAAATATTTGGTACTCGGTATAATACATACAGTACAGTTCTAACTATTTCTTGAAGTGTGAGATAGGGATATTTAAGTCATAATATATTAGGTAAGTTCTTTCACTCTGACAATCGACATAAAATTATATTATATACACAAAATAGAATTTTAATAGAGGTAGCTATGATAAAATTATATTACATAATATTATTGAGTACGTAATAATATTTGGCACCTTTATATTATTTCAATTAAAACTATACTACTCTTTTACATGTATTTTGGGTCAACTCATAACATTAGATTATTATAACATAGCTATACTATTCATAAGAGTATACTACTCTTTTCAAAATGATACTTATCATAACAATATTTAGTAAAGTAAGTATTACCACAGATTTGACGATCGCGTTTTCCTTATCATATTATGTTTATTACTAAATAGTTCTTGTCTACTTTCGCCTAACTTAGTCGATCTGCATCACCTAACACAAAGCAGTTTCGCTTATGCCGGCGCCACACATAGCAAACATATTTGAACACTTGTTTGAACTCATGTATAGCACGGGTAATTGCATATCTGTGCAAAGTTTGTTTAAATGTTTGCGTATTTGCCATTCGGTATCGGTTTTTCGACCACACATCAAAGCATTCAAAGTTATCGAGTTGCTTGAAGGAGAACCGATTATATCGAAACCTAAAAGTAAAAACCATAAAAATTGAAATTTGGTCAGAGTCTGTGTTCAAATGTGTGGCAAAGTCTTTGTTCAAATATTTGTCTGTGTGTGGCGTCAGCATTAGAATGTGACAAGACACCGCTGTCATTTGTGGCGATTTTGATTGGTCGAAAGACCAACGTCACGTGTCGGCTTCTCGGCCAATGACGATCGAGCGACACGGATGTTCGTGTCGTTATGTACACAATCCAGGAGCGCACTATGTCGCGCAGTATTTGATATATATATTCTCGTGTTTTCTAGTTGAATGGTACTGTTAACGGGCTAACGATTGCGCGTTTCATTGCTTCGTGTTGACCCAGAATGACTAAGTTAGACAATGATTGGTAAGAACTAACTTTATTCTAATCGGGTAAAGATCAAACTCTAATAAAGCTATGCAAACTATGTTAGACATACTCCCTCTCGCCTACACCTTGAGGAAAGAAATTATAATGAAAAACTAACCCCTTTATTTAAAAGATAAGCTATATTAGCATTGAATAGACAACAAATTTTACGACATGTTGCACGATTTGTAGCCGTGTTTCTTGTTGATAGGCATGAGAGCAATAGGATCATATGGTACATAAAAAATATTGTCTACACAATATATATGCACCTTCACTGTCACAGACTAACTACATAGCCTAAAACATACTAATTATTATTATGTGATACTCTGCCGTATATTATCTATTTCTAGACTTAATACCTAGTTATAACTAGTCTATACTGAATGTGATCCTTTCAAAATGTACAATTGCTAAGCCTAGTTTTATATATACAGGATGTTGTAAAAATGTAGTAGGAATAAAAAATACAATTAAGCGATACTTTCGTAATAATACTTTAGACCAAATAATGTGAACGGACATAAAAAAATGTGCCGTAAAATTAGCCTATTGAATGACGAGACGAGTAAGGCAAGCCATCCACTCGTCTGAGGGTATCCGTTAAAAATACCCTTAAATAGTAGCAAGTACGTTGCTTATCGCTGGACTTGTCGCCCTGAGATATTAGATGCTAAGTCTCTTAATGCCTTGTTAATTACACTGGCTACTATGTTATTCAACTGAGGTGCAACGGTCAAACAATACGCTACCTAATATACAGTGTCATTTTGACATTGCGGTACTAAATGAAACCACACACTTATCTTCTTGAAAATAACACCTTAGAATAGATCACTGGAACTGTAGATGTTAATCAAAATATGTATGTTTGGAACCAAATAAATATCAATAAAAAGTAATTGTAATTCTTCACGCCTTATTGCCACTACTACTACTCTAAGAGAATTGGCCGCAGCGGCAACATCGCACTTCCATTCAAAAATAAAGTCACGCACACGCCATATCCGCACACAACTACAACATGATCAAAAAGATAAAAAATTAAACTGGGATTCTTGGTGAAAACATTCAATAATTATTGATCATTTTGGCAAGACGTTAGCAGAGGCTAAAAGGGGAAATTGGTTTCATTAATTAACGTAGTGTCAAAATTACCGTGTATACAGCAAGTCCGCTACCATTGTTATCTAATTTAATAATCATCAAAAATACTCTCAAAAAACATCAAAATTGATACCGTTTATACATTTTTTAATTTTAATATGAGTCGTCCATATTTTTGCAACAGCCTGTATATAAAATATTAATAATAAATTACCATATTTAAGATATATATTTATATACATAATACTATACAAAGAGATAAGTTTAGCTGAACTTACGCTTAGAAACAGTATGAAATTCTAAACGTTCGTCACAGAGAAATTAGGTGTTTATTTTCATTTGTTATATCTTCTTTATAAATACTTACTAACGGCCAATTTCAAACACGATCCCACACTTTGAATCAATGCCAACAATGCACCAATTAAAACAAGATATAAGCAACTACATGTTATTCTAACCCGTCCATTTTTGCTATTAATTCGAAGTTAGCGAGCTCCATTGAAATCGGCCTAATGCGCTAAACGCTCTAATATCTACTCTATTAGGTACATGTCACTGAGATCTGTCATATATTTTTACATATTAATAGCTATGGAACATCTACGATTACATCTATGTATGCATATACATATGTCATTTTTATTAATCCAATGGTAAGCACCTGAGTTATTATGTGCTACTGTAATACTAAATCAAAACAAGACAGAAGTAATGCTACGGGATTATTCTCATCAGTGTTTAAGACTATTTTATCGTGCTTGTACACGTTCCTTATTATAATCTGCACCGTTTTTCCCATCTTTCACGTTATATACACCTTACTAATATCTTATGCTAATATATCATTAAGAAGCTATGCGCAAAAATATCTCTTTATGAAGCTAATAAAATAATCCGTATGTTTGATGCTAAATTATCAAGTTATTTCTTCATGCCAGGGTTTCTCAAAGTTGGGGTAAAATTCGACGGTAAAGCCTACGCGACAATATTAAATGTAAAAATGAAATACAGAAATCGACTTGATACCAAGTGAGAATTAAGATTAAAATTGTACAAAATAACTCCTAAAATTTAGTTAATTTAGGACAAAAAAGCTATCCTACCCATCACATTAATATGAAAAAAAAATCTTTTGGCACTGTATTTTTTATCTTTATTTAAATGAAATCATTATTATTTCAACAGCTAATTATGTAATTTTCTTTGGGAAGAGGGAGGGGGGCAGCTAATTAGTTAGTTAAGGGGTTCGCTATCATCTGAGAACTTTTACTGGGTTTCCTGGTGCCAAAAATTTTAGAAACCCTGCTTTAGGCAATGTACACAATGAACGCAATATTGCTAAAAAGAGAGAACAGCACAACTAATTATATGAAAATGAGCCAAATAAATGGCAAAAGTTCTGCCTGTATTACATGAGAACTCACATAGCTAGCGAAATGTAGCTTTGAAATTCTGCCTACACCTGAAAAAGGCGCGATGTACATATGTTCTGGAATGATAGACTTACCGCTAGGATATGACGTTCCCATACATTTTACTACTAGCATTAACGATTGTAGAAAGGCGTCTAGGCTACGACTCTTGTACTATATTACAATGAAAACCGTTCACTGAAAAATAACCAATAATCCTATAGACTGTAATGCATAGGAAGGTATTCATTTCCCATATATAAAGTACTCAGCGCGTGTTGTGAAAGGAACGGTTTAGGTTTCGCCCCATCTACTCCCGAGAAATATTATGTCAGATAGTTATTAAGTATAATTGATGATTAGATTACAAAGTATACAAGGCTATATGCAATACGATGGAGCGATTAAAAAAATTTGTTATCAGGCAAAATATGTTGAAGTCAACAAAAAGAACTGCGAAATGTAATTTCTATCAGGTTTAAAATGATGATTATTTAGTGTCTACCATCGAATGATGATGAATGAATGAAATAAAATAAATGAATGATGAATTAAGTGAATGATCTGATAAATGCGCTGCCAGACTTAAAGGGAGATAATAAAAATGAATGAGGGGTGGTTTGGGCTTCCGGATATCTCACTCACCACACGAAACGCGACAAACTGTTACTTCACGCCGGTTTTCTGTAAGACAGTGGTGCTTCCCCGGTCGAGCCGGCCCATTCGTGCTGCAGACAAATGTCTACAGCGTGGCTCTACCACTTTGAAACGAGGGATTAGTTTATACTTATGAATTCATGTTAAATATCTAATTATTATGCGCCATGTAAAAGCTAACAACGGAAGAAGAACTAAGCCGTTTCTAAAATGATGAGGTCTATTAATTTAGGACACTTCTGTATTGCTTGCTATATGTTTTGTGTGATTGTTGTATTTTATTGGGCAGTTGGGGAGTGAACTCTATCACATACAAAAGCAAACTAGCGTTGTTGATAAAATAAAAATATCTTTTTAAAGTCAGAAGTCTAATACTTTAGCAGTGGCGAGGTGTGACATATGCCAAAAGAGAATCCGATACAAGCTACTAAATATACTAATATGCATAAATGCTATGCAAATCGTTCTAATGATAATTAGATTTTACATAAGTCACGAAAGGGAAGCTGGGGCGGTTTATATGGACCCTATGCCACTGTAGTTCAGTCAACGGTTTTCAAGAAGTCTTCAAACATTAATCGATATCCTAAAGTTAACCTAAGCTTAATATTAACGGCCTGTTTGACAATGTACAAATAACAGGCCACCACGACGCAGACAATGAATATCTGCGGACTGCGGTATTTTAGATCACTACTGATTGCAAGATTTGGACTTATTATCTTATAAATTACACATTAGAATTAAAACGCTAGTGAGTATTATATAAATTTATAATATTATACCTATTTTATTGTATTTAATAACTATTGATTTTTTTAGCACACATTTGTATATGATACGTACCTAACTAGACCTTTCGACAATTTTCGCATTAATTTACAGTAAATTTAAGACAATAGTCCCAAAACACATTTTTTTGCTGGGCGCTTCTCCTTGTTTCTATCCCTATGAATTTATAATAAAAGAAAAAATGCTATATTAAAACATAATCTATACGTAAAACAAAGACTAAATTAAAGGTCTGGTAATGTATTAAAATAATTATTATTTATTAATTTCATAGCAATATATAAAGTTACCCACAGACACACACTTACGCATACATATACGCACACACTATAATATAACATGTATGATATGTACTTTAAAATAAATATTTTTATTTCGGATATATTAAATAGAGTGAAATTAAAAAACGATGCCCGCGTTACAGGCAAAGTCGAGTGTGGGTATCACCGACAAACTTGTTGATCGCAGCTGACAAAGCAAATTATGTCCATAGCTTTCATTTGGATAAAAGACATTATTAACAAAGTGATGTTAGCCGTGGTAGATTGGAGCCTGATAATCATTTAAGTTTAAATATGGCCTAGGGGATATTATACCGACCTGTCTGGATGTGTTTATGGCCACCGGCGGCGACTCAGCCGAGAATAATGAAATGAATGAAAAAGAAATAAACTGCTCCAAACAGCAATAAAAAGAAAACAACTGTATTTTTTCTCTTTTCTGTGTATCATGTACTAATTTATACCTGAAACTGATTTTGAAAAGCAACACCATAGTTTCTTGCTCGTTCTTCTCTGGTGAGAACTGCTTTCCGAACTGGTGGTAGAGTTAATATTGACGGAATCTAAATAATGTATAAGAATTTACAGGTTTAAATAAATTATTTCATTTCATTTCAAACAAGCCCTTAAGTGTCAGCTTAAGCTTAGTTTATTAAAAAATTCGAAACATTAACTGCCTACTCGAGATCCTACTTAGGTGAGTTTCATTTATTAACACGGCTCAAGTCTCGTGATGCCTGGTATTTGCATTGGCTATAATATCCATCGGAAATCAGGAGATCCGCAGGACAATCAAAGTAACCGCCATAGCCCTTAGAGTTGCGTAACTCAAGTGGCAGTGGGCAGGGCACATAGCTCATAGAACCGATGGCCGTTGGGGCGGAAATGTTCTGGAGTGGCGACCACGAACCGGAAGACGCAGCGTAGACAGGCCCCGCACGAGATGGATTGACGACCTGGTGAGGGTCGCCGGAGTCCGATGGATGAGGGCGGCCCAGAACCGGTCCCTGTGGCGCTCAATGGGGGAGGCCTATGTCCATAAAACCATTAAACGTCTGCTTGCGCACTGCTGACTGGGGATTGATGGAGCGGTGTTACTCACCAAGCATAATCTTACTTACGACTCATACTATCTGGCACAAACACTATTCATTTGATTTTTTAAATATTAATATTCTGTTTGTTTATGTTATAAGGGGCATACGTTTCACCTGATGGTAAGTAATCACTATATAATAATTCTATCAATATATATCCATAGAATTACTAGAAATTTGGGATATCATTTTTGAAATACGATAATTGTCGAGACGCCATATTAGTTGTATACTACTCTTACACTATAATCTATCATCATCATCTTACGTCATTAATATAGTCTATACTATACTTAATATTAATAACACTCAAGTGTTTTGTGTTCACTTATATCTAGCTACAGCATTTTGGCAATCTTTATGTCGGATATTTTTTTATTTACATTATTATTACTTACATACTACTTACGAAATATTCCCTAAAAATCTATGTTTTATTACAGGATTATTAAATGATGGAAGTGTGAAGAACTAAAAGTATATAATATAAATATATTTACACTATGAGAAGACAAATGGTCGTGCAGGAATAGATAGACACAGTAGAATACCGACTATTCTTAAAAAAAAAATGGAAATCCCGCCCTCTAACCCGCCTCCGCTAATCCTGTGAGACAAGATTGGCAGCGGCACGCATTTGTTACAAGGAACTTAACAGTAAATGAAATAAGATTCTAATTTATATACCATGAATTAATACAAATTATATGAATATAAAAATGATTTGACTGAAGTGAAAAAAAAAACCGCCCCAGCAAATCCTGTGAATTAAGATTGGCAGCGGCACTTATGTGTTACAAGAAAATTAAAAGAAAATAAGATTTTATATATGAATAAACGATGAATTAAAACAAATTATAAGTATATAAAAATGATCTGACAATCAAACATTTTCGGAAGAGGTATACAGCCGATAAAGACTGAACTAATTGTATAAAAACTAAAGAAACCCACCCACTTACCCGCCGCTGCAAATCTTGTGAGTCAAGATTGTCAGCGGCACGCATTACACCGAGAACTGAAGCTCGAACAAATAAAATAATGTTAATATAATAAATATTCTTTCTTATTTACAGAAAACTTTAAAACGAAGCAGTAAAAAATATATTTTATCTGGATTGGTATTGGTGATAATATTTAAACAATATTCATTTCAATTTATTGAAAGTTAACATATATTTTTATTAATTCAAAATTGAATGAATTAATGAAATTAAATATTTATGAATAAAAAAAAACTTGTTATTTTCATTGTTTTAAAATTTCGAAATGAGGGAATATGTAATTAAAAATATAATGAGGTGTTTAAGACTATCAATAGATATAATTATTACGGTAACTTAAAACAATATTTTGCAAAGTTATGAATAATAATATACACAAGTAGATGAAATATTCTGTAGTTTTCTTCGTGATATAATACAACTCTACCTATCAATAAATATGTAATGAAAGCTAGCATGTACTTTATATACTAATAAACTAAACATAGCCATGTTTTAGAGCCTTTTTAGACCTAACTAAAGCTCTTGATACCGTTTCTATTTATATAACAAAAAAATACTAGAACCTTGGATTTATTCAAAAGCTACTTAACAGAAATAAAACAATATGTTAAGATTAGATAAGTAATTCTGCAGACATACCCTTCAGAGTTCCTCAAGGAAGTGTTCTTGGACCAATACTTTTTGTTATCTATCTATATAATCACTTAAACTGAACAATTCCGATGTTATATCTTATTTCAATGAAATTGTTTCACGTCAAGGATTACAGAGAGTCGGTAAGTGTAGTGTAGGACGTCCTCGAGTTAGGTGGAATGACGATTTCCGAAAAGTTTCTGGCAGAAACTGGATGCGACGGGGCGAAGACGGGGTAAAATGACGCATGTTGGAGGAGGCTTATGTCCGGCAGTGAACTAAAATATACACTGATAATGTCTGGAGAGAATGTTACTAAATGTCTTGTCCGATCGGTTAAATCGTAATTTTCTGATATTAAATATAACTAAATCGGGATACGTATATTTTTGACCGTCTCAGATGCTGAATTAAATCTTGATATCATGCAAATACAAATTATGTTATAAGGGTACGGCTAAGTGACCCCACTGTACTTGGTGGAAAGAGCAGTGGGGTTTAATATATGTCGACTGACCCACGACAGTCGACACAATTATGCCGGCCTGTTAGAACATACACAGGCTGATCCCGGAACGCGACACTTACGTGATCCATTATGGCAAGTTTTAACACCCTGTGTACGGTGGTCGCTATCCGGGCGGATATAAAATATATTCCTCCAATGGAAGCTGTTACTACTTATTCAAAGAATGTGGTCCGTGATAGTTGGCGTTATGTCGGATGAAAGCTCTCAAGGAACATATGAGAAATGTGTCTGGCAGAACCAGAAAATTAATCAATATTTTCAGGCAGCTAGAGATCAGATCAAAATCTTTTAAAGGCTATTTATTTTGCTCTTTGTGAATCTATTTTATCGTATTGTTATATTAATGCGGAGGTACACCTAACCTAGCTTCCATAGGTAGCATTGTCGATCTAGATTACACTTGAAATAACCCAACAGTCACTGTTAAAGGTAATGTTTAAAAAGTCATTTGAATTTCTAACATCACAATTATATACTAAGCGTTAGAGCTACATGTTAACTACAACCCTTACAACTCTCAAATTAATAATAAACTACCTGATATATAAGAAAATGCTAATTTAGAGAAAATTTCACGCCACAGTTCTAAAACATAAAACTACTTTTGCTAGGCCCATCTCCCTGTTTTTATCCCAATATATCTATAGTAAATTACAAAAAAGTCTATATCAAAGCATTATCCTAGAATAAAGCAAGGAAAATACGTAATTAAGCTCATAACCCTATAATCTTAACATTACACAGGCGCGCGCATACACACACACACACACGCACACGCACACACACACACACACACACACACACACACACACACACACACACACACACACACACACGCACACGCACACAATCATTACGTGAAATTAAAACTGATGTCGACATAAAGAGAATTATGTGCCTATAATTTGGATAAATAAACATTATTAACATATAACGGAGAACTAAGATAGAGATACATCGGAGAACAAAACGGCCTACATGTGGAGCGCAGAGACGTAAGAAATCTTACAATTTACTTATTAGCACAGCCATGTTTTAGACATAAGGGTGATTATTTATATAATCTGTACATTTATATATAAAGTGATGGTACATAATCACAAGAGGTCATACATATACACACTAAGAAAGAAAGAGGGTTGAGATTTGCAACTCCGGCAATCTCACTAACCGTACGAAACGCAACAGTAAAGCTGGAAATTTAAATGAAAGAAAAGTTTACACTTGTAATACAAAACTTTTATAATCTAGATTAATAATAATCTTAAAAACTATATTCCGTACCTGTCTCATAATTTCTTACTTGGCTTGGAAAATCTACGTAATAGTACCATATTTGTCTTTTATATTACAAATCATTTATAAGCTAAACGCTCGAACGTTGGCACTAAAGACTTATTTACACAATCTTGATTTGAAATTGGGTTTGCGTCAATGAATATATTACAAAACCATTTTATAAACGATTCCTACCAAATATTTTTAAAGCATAAGGTGTAATACCTACAAACGGATCGTTTGATGTAAACAAATCTATCGTTCATAATTACCCATAATCCTAAAGAATCATAATTTGACTTTTAAAAAAAATATGATTAGAGAAGAGAGAAGTATTAGGTCCTTATATATGAAATTGGCGTTTTTCTGAGACTATTAGAAAGTCGTTGTTTTATTAAATATAATAAATTAATCAAAGTATGCTCGATGGTTATCTATGCATTTATGCCATCTCTTAGGGAGTTCATGATCCCTTAACTAAAAAAAACCATGGGGGGCGAGAATCAATTAATTCTGTCAAGGCGGTTTGTACTGCCACATAGGGGTTGATTTTTGTCCTTGTAACAAATTATCCAAATTACGGAAAAAGTGGTAATCTATTGGAGCAAGGTCCGGGGAGCTCGGGGGATGTCGCAGACATTTCAATTGTAACTCGTCTAGTTTAGCGGCGGTCTGTTGTGCTGTGCGTGGTCTAGCATTGTTTTGAAGTGATAGTGGCCTAAAACAATTGCTCTGGTTGTTTAGCAGCTAGTTCCTCCACCATGGTTGGCACTTGTAGACAATAGAAATCTGTCGTAATCGTTTGGCCAGATTTGAGAAAGCTGTAGTGAACGACACTGGCACTACTCTACCAAACACTCATCATCACCCACATTAAGTCTACTGCTGAATATAGGCCTCCCCTAAAGATTTCCAGGCGGACCTGTCAAAAGCGGTCTGCATCCAGCGTGTTCCTGCGACCTTTATCAAGTCGTCTGTCCACCTTCTAGGTGCACTAAACACTCACAAGTAATTATTTTTGAGTAAATTTTCGTTTGGAGCAGAATTTGGCTGTTTTTACAGGATGCAGCCATTGCGACGAGCGCGATCTATTGTGCGATACGATACACGCCAAAAAAAACTGACCAGGAAAAAACAAATAAATAACTGTTTTCGAAACTCAAATATAACAGTTTTTTTTCTTTTTTAATGGCTACAAGCACTGGGTTGCTGTGCTACGCCAATGACAACAAAGTTAAAGAATGTAACCGTTAATTGCATTTATAAATTTAAATCTGGAATTTATAACCAAAGAGGAGATATTTCAGATTAAAGTGGCCAGTACGACAAAACGCCAAAATCATATGTAAGGAACTAATATTTGGGCTTCCGGATATCTCACTCACCATGCGAAAAGCGGCAAACTGTCACTTCACGCCGGTTTTCTATGAGATAGTGGTACATCCCCGGTCGAGCCGGCCCATTCGTGCTGCAGACAAACTGTCCACAGAGTGGCTCTACCACTTAAAATAAGTCGAGAATGAATTTTGAAAACATAAAAAATTATGGGAAAATGTTTAATATTTTCGGATTATTTACTAGGATAGCATAACACGCTATGTGGTATGATCATGTCGTTCTTCAATAGGTACGAGAATTATTATAATATATGTTAAACTTAATTTACTAACAAGCTTTTCAAATTAAAAAGGGACAATGTTTGGTAGTTTCAGATCTGGTACCAGGATAACATAACTCGCAGGGTGGGTATATTCCTATCAACGTATGTTGGTTCTACGAAAGCTATGACTAGCTATACTATGTCTAATCTAACTTACTATAGGTGCTAAAACATTAAAAATCCTTTTTAAAACAAGCAATTTTTATGTCGTAAATGAAAAATAAATCATTAACAGGTGATATAGAAACTGCAGTCCAAATTTATGTTTAGTTTTCTATACAATTGAATGACTGTACAAACAAGTCGTACATCTGATGGTAGTCCATATCTCTGTCTATAGGTAACTGAATCAAATACTTATTTTCCTCTAAAATCTATTAGTTCGTTCGTTTTTATTCCTATGTTATATCGTCTATTTATTTGTGGGTGTATTTTTTTTCTTCTTATTTTTTACTATAATTTTTTCTTTGTTTTGTTTGCAAATTGCTTGTGTCATAGTATTGTGTGAATAAAAGGGTTTCTATTTGTAATTGTATTATAATAAATAATAGTCAATTTTACAAAAAAAAAACTGTTTTTTAACACATAAAAACGCTTGTTAGAAAAAGGTGTTTTAGACTTTACTTACATTCTAATCTACTGTCGTTTGGCACCCTATTTATCTGTATACTACTATTCGAAGATGACGTCTTCTTTTTCTTTTATTTACATTTAAAACTAAAGTTAATCATATAATATAATGTTATTTAGAATAATACTAATAATATAGGTAACTTCTGCCCTTAAATTATATATACATTACTCAATTCCGTGTGGGCTTCCTAATCTATAAGTATGAAATTAGCTTACAGTTATACCAAAAACCATTCAAAACATTCAGAAGAATACAATTGCTTTTGGCATAGAAGTATAACCAATATTTATGGTGTCAGAGGCGGTCTTTATTATCCGGGTGCGGCAAATCGCCTGTTCTGCTCCTGATGGTAAGTGGAGAGAGATCAAGAAAGAGCGTTGACTGATAAATATGCCGGCCTGTTTTAAACCGCATATACCCAGGCCGATCCTGGAATGGGACATAGTTACGTAGGCCATTATTACGGGTTTCACACCTTTTTCTGGCCGCTATCCGCGCGGATACAGATTTTTCCTAAACCCAAAAAATAAAGGATTTAAAAAATGACTAAATCATAATACCGTCTTTTTTTACGACCGAATTTTACAATTGCTACTAAAACGGATTATAATAAAATTTTATAAGAGATAAAGTGTGGCACACAGGATGCTCATTTCTGAACACATTTAAACGTTTTTCAATCAATTGTTCGTAATTTTAGATGAGTTAATAAATCTGAAAAGAGGTGGTTAGTATTAGTCTACGATGATTAAAACTGCTACTCCGCCTCTGTACCTATTTGTAACCAATATATATTAAATAAGTCCTAAAAAAGTAGTTTAAAAAAGTGGATAGAGAAAATGTACACTAGTATTACAAGATTGCTATAATCTAGATTAATAATAATCTTAAAAACTATATTCCGTACCTGTCTCATAATTTCGAACTTGGCTTGGAAAATCTACGTAATAGTACCATACTTGTATCTTTTATATTACAAATCATTTATAAGCTAAACGCTCGAACGTTGGCACTAAAGACTTATTTACACAATCTTGTTTTGAAATTGGGATTGCGTCAAAGAATATATTACAAAACCATTTTATAAACGATTCCTACAAAATATTTTTAAAGCATAAGAAGTAATACCTACAAGCGGATTGTTTAATGTTAACAGATCTATCGCTCGTAAATACCTATAATCCTAAAGAATCATAATTCCGCCTTAAAGGAAAAAAAATATGATTAGAGAAGAGAAAAGGTATTTGGGCTTCCGGATATCTCACTCACCATACGAAACACGACAAGCTGTCACTTCACGCCGGTTTTCTGTGAGACAGTGGTGCTTCCCCGGTCGAGCCGGCCCATTCATGCTGTAGACAAATGTCTACAGCGTGGCTCTACCACTTTGAAACAATAAGAAAATGACAGAAACTTGAAGTAGAACGCGACCTATTGGTAAAATCGCTATAAGTTTAAAACCACGTTTATATTGGTTATTCAGTTACAAATAATCCGATGCCCCCTACCACTGTTTCTAGATTTTGTTTTGTCTTTAATTTTGAAATTTTTAAGCGAATTGTAAAACGATATAAGCATGTTGATGAAACTAATTAATCAAGATTGTAACATATTTATATTTAGTACTTATACTAAACATTATATAATTATACAGAGGTTTATCATTATAGAGGTGATGTAAATACCTATAATATATATACACTACTATAGCAATTTATTTAATAATCTTAACCGAACCTAATATGTCCCGTTATACGGCCAATTAGTTATTAAAACTATTTATTTACATCCATATTGAATGACCCCTACTAGTTAATATAAGTATTTAAACTACTTGAGTACATGGTAACGAATGTGCCGATTACTACTTCGGTTTCTATTACTACTTTCATAATAACTTACAATCTACATCATCCTTAATTAATAAGGCTACCATACCACTCCCGTTTAAATACAAATAACCTAACCTAACCTAACCCTACGCTTATAACCCAACTATGTTTTTTTATTTTATAGAGTATTTTCACAGAATTTGTAGCGTAAATATTCTGCTAAGACTCAATAATTTTTTATAGCTCTTAACGACACGACAAAGTTATTGTTGGTAAGTGAAGTGGTAACATTGTATCTGATGGTAATATATATCTCGCCCTTACGTCCGCCAGCTTGATGGTATATGTTGTGCCCTATTAAATTATCGACTGATGGGAGATCACTACGTCAGTCGACATAATTATGCCGGCCTGTTCGAAACCGGATATACGCAGGCTGATCCTGAAACGCGATACACTTACGTGGGCCTTATGGCGGGTTTTATATCTTATGTACGGTGGACGCCCCATCTGGGCGGATACAAATATCCTACCACCAGCAAAAGCATAGTAGATACACTATGACTAAAATCTGCATAAGTTTCAGAACTTTAAACCTTTCTTAATTCTTAGATGACTTCCAAAACTTTGCCACTAAAATACATGTGAAAAATACTCTACATTATATGTCTCTAAAAGCTATTATAATGTTGATAGTAAAACTCTGTTTAGTTTGTTGGAGTGAGCCTTTAATTTACGCACTTTCTATAATTTTTATTGAGTTTTTATTACTGATGATCTACCACCTCTACTAGTTTGATTTGAAAAAAAAATAAACAGAATTATTGTTTAAGTTTTCATTGTTTATCAAATAAATCACAACTATTGTACTGCACTGTATTGCACTGCTCTCACAATCCGATGTAATTAGATGTTTAGTCTCAATGCAAAATGATTACGCGCTTACGGTGTAAACTGATGTTTTCTTGCCTTTTTGAAATTATTTAAATGTTTTGGCGGATATGTTCTCGCGTTGAAATCTTATCAACATTGTTTAGATAACTTAAAATCAAAAATGTTATGATAATGCGTAATTATATTGAACAGTCCGATTTATGATTGATCAAGATATGTATATTTTTATCCGGATATTTATTTGGGTACGGAAAAGTAACCAAACTGCATCTGATGGTAGTAAATGGCAGTGGAGTAGGCTCCAGATAGAATATCAACTAACAAAACATGATTAACACTTGCCAGTCGACATAATTATGCCGGCCTCAACTATTCATACAACTCAATGAAGCGTGGGATTTTGTAAGTCTCTTGCCTGGTGATAAGCGTAACGACTCCACAAACAGTAACAATACTCGAAATATTGACAAAGCTCTACATGACAACTGGAGTCGTCATTCTGAGACATTAGAAGTTAAGTCTCAATGTCTAGTGAAATACCACTAGCTATGACGTTCCTCAAACTGAAACTCATGCGCAATGCCTGGTGGTAGAAATAGACAGTACGGTGGTAACTATATGGACTCCTTCATACGAAATATATAGTAAAACTTTTGTGGTATAATCTGCCGCTAAAGGTAATTTACTATATTCTGCTTAAAACCAATGTATGTAAGTGCTTTTATATTTGCAGGCAACGCCAAAAACCTTTACATCATAAAAAAACAATTATTGTAGGATATACGTTCTTTTTTCATTCTGGAACAACAAAGTGACTGCACTGCACCTGATGGTATGTGCAATGCTGTCTAGATAAAGTATCGAATAGCAACAGATGGCTATCTTACCATTCAACACAATCATGCTGGCCTACTTATATACTTCTTCACACTACGGCAGAATCCGGATAATAGAAAGGAGGAAACAAGCACCTAGGTAATTTCAAAGCTTGATGGTGCTGCAAAGAAAAGAGTTGGGTTCAGGTCGTGATGGTCTAGAAATGTATTTAGTTTTAATCGTGTTAAGTAAAATATCAAAATATTAGCCCTGTATTATATACTGTCCTACTGTTGGGCACGGGCCTCCTCTACTACTGAGAGGGAAGTGTTAAGTAGTGTTTGTTAAATTTAATTTATTTTGTTTTCATGATGCGCTATGTATGTGATACATCGTAATAGCTTTTAGAGAGTAAGTATAGCATGTTCTAAACCTGTATTATGGATACATATCTCTAATGACACTACTCATATTATCCACAGTCTGCGCTGAGCCCTTTGATTATATTTATATCCTACAAATTTATATTTTCTTATGGTAATGAGATTATATAAGTTTTTATTTACACTTAGAACAATTTGGTTTTTTAATTTATTTTTCCTTTCCTTTAAGCTATATTACTTTGTTTTTTTTTTTAATTATTTTTCTTATGAAATTCTATATTTTTTATTTTTTTTTTATTTTCGATTATATGGTAATTACTTATAGCTCAATTTGTAAAATTTATATTATTTACACTAATGATAATTTAACTAAATTTCCTTTTTTTTTGGTTTTCGATATTTACACCATATTTTTTTTTCTTATATCCAATTTTTTTTTCTATTGACCAAGTAAATATATTTACATTGTACCTTAGAACAATATTTACACTTACTTACCTGCTTCTTACTTAAATTCTGCCTAAACATTGCAGATCATTATTACATTTAATACTTCCCTACCAGTGTAGCTCTGGATGCTATACAACAGCTAATTTAATTGACTTGGCGTGTTTATGTCAGTATGTATAAACTTTAATATCTATGTGAATATTTAGGTATGCTCGTCGCAATAGACCTGAAGTTGCAGTGAAAGGTAGGAAGATCATAAAGTAGATTGGTATGATGTCGGTATGGTTGAAAAATATATTATAAAAAATCCATTCACAATTTATTGTGCCTATTAATTACCAAACGTGTTTTTGTATTTTACTAAATTATTTAATGATTTAGAAGATTTTATTGTTGAATTTCGTCACGAATAAATAAAAAAAGTTATTTTTTTGTTATCTATTGTGCATTTTAGTTACGAAGCAATTTCGACTTTTTTATTGCTTTGAATAACGAGATAAGTTTGCCGTTCGTCTGATGGTAATCGATACGACCGCCTGTAAACAGTAGAAACACCATCCAACACTTTGATTAACAGAATATTGTTTGGTATTCCACTGCGCTCGCCATCCTTAGACGTGAGATGTTAAGTCTTATTATGTCGAATAGTTACACTGGCTACATTGTCCTTCAAATTGGAACACAACAGTGACTACACACTGCTGCTTGACGGCAGAAATAAACATTGCGGTGATACCTACCCAGGCGGACTCTCACATTTGAGAGACCTACAACTTAACACGTTGATATTAAAATTCATATTTCTGGAAAGAGTTATAACTAATTCTCGGCATAATTTGGATAGGATATATTATTGTGAGCATACCTAAACATTCAAATAGCTGTACTTACAAAATATGAAAGGGAATATAGCCTAAGGATACAGTTTAGCCTTATATGATATTTTCTTACTTCTTTCAACCCACGTTCGAAGGTAACTAATGCAGCGATCATTTCTACATATCTTAATATATACTACATTATTTAGATCATAATAAAATTATTACTAACTTTATACAACTTATATATATACTAAATACTTACCTCTTCCATTTGCATTTTATTGTTCTTCTTCAGTTAATAGTGGCTCAAATAATAGCAATAAATACTTTTAAGTAGTACTTAAGACGTTACTGTACAAAATAAATGTGATAGGTGTTAGGTAAACTGCACTTTATCTGCGTTAAAATGGGGTACAAAATCATAAATCACACGGAATATTGTTCGCATTCACGTGTCCTCGCGCTGTTCTTCCTATAAAATGTCTTCGTTCCACGTGGTTCGTTTCTCATGATTGTAACTTTGACCTAAAAATCTTAACAAATACGATGTGTCGTCGTCTTTGGCATATCTTTGGCGTCAAATATCAATAAAAAATAATTGTATAAAAAACGTAGTCTTAGAAGAATTCCTTTCAAAAAGTCTTATAACCTAAAGCTTATTATCAAAACATTTATTAGTAACTACAAATAAAACCAGAGCAATATAGCTCATAGTTAAGATATATTCACACTAACGACACAAGAAATAAAAATATATTACAACACTGCGCAACTGCAATCGACCTTGCACAAAATGCTTTAGGTCTATTTTTGAATGAAATGTTTTAAAAGTATTAAAAATATCATAAAACGGAAATATATCAATTGTCAAAGAATCACCTGTGAAATTTTATAATAGCAAAGGGCATGGCCAGTTTCTGCCTTATTGCTTCGTAACAACCTTGAATTAATAATTAAATAAAAATATAATTATTAATTCCAGATCACTTGATATTTCTGTAGAACTGCAGACAGATAAAATAAAGTTTAATGAGATTTTGCATTAATACCCGTTTCTGGCATATTCGGCTCCACATAAACGTTTCGTTTCTATTTGAAATCATGGACGTAGTTTTAACTGTCAGTTGAACCATCCTAGCACTTACAGTATTTTAAAAAAATAATAATAAGTATAATAATGGGCTACGCAGTGTTGTTTCAGGAGGCGCCTAAGATTTAAAAGAAATGAGCTGAGGAATAGGCGGAGTCAATTTTGGAGAATTACAAGGCGGAAGTACTGAGGTCGGACCTTACTTATTAATTAATAATATCCCTAAGTTTAAGTTAAATAATACATATTTAAAATATTCAACATATCTCTTCTTAATCCGCATAAATTAAGAAATCTAATTGAGCAGGGTGAAGTAGGTGTTATGTTTCAATCATAGGGTTTGAAATCAATGAATACCTTATGGAATTCTTAGACGCCGCCTAAATGTAAAAGAAAAGCTTTATTGTCATGTTTACATACTTTTGGGGAATGCCACGTACATTTTGAGGTCGCAGCAATGTTTTTTTACTACCTCACAGACGATGCACTCCTCGAAGATCACGTGGCGATGGCAGGGCAGACGGACCAGGTTCAAATCTGAAATAGACATCACAGTATTATGGTACGTGAAAAGTAAATGCATATATTGTTCACCATAAATCAGTATTTAAATCTTAAATTCAGAATATCTATAGTATTCTCATCTTTAAATTAATCTCTTGTGGGGTGTAATGGCGAATTTTGATGTTCTCGTATACAAAGTTAAGCATAAAAGAAAATAACTAAACATAACATATGCATTGTATTAGAAAAACTCTTTTCTTTTTGAGTATAAGTAAAATATGTGCTTTCATTGAAACTGAAGGTTACTTCGCGATTAAAATCTATTAAATAAAAAGTTAATTTTGCCTTATGTCTTGGTATAAAAAGGTTATAGTACAAAGAATACAAAGCAGATAAAACAATGTGTAAGGAGGGACTTAATGAATAAAAGAAAAGTTCAATTACGTTCGTTGTGTTCTTTTAATCCCCAGTCACTGCACAACTGCGCAGCCTGTTGCTTCCTGAAAGTAAAAAAAAAACTATTAATCATCTAATTTTTTTACCTATACCATAAGGATAAATTAAGCATATTTGAACTATAGGAGTTTTCACCAGAGTTACCTAAATTAATACCAATATAATATTTAATTCTTTAATCATCAATTTAATTACACTAGGCAATATAAAACTGACATTAAAAATTACCTTTTCTCAACCTCCTTCGCTTTCTTTCCGGCCTTAGCCCAAATATCATTCTTCACGTAAGTATTCAACTTTGTCTCCTCCGCGCTTTTGTTGTAGAACTCCTTAGAGTACTCCGATGGTGGGTACAGATTCACACTGTTATTATTTGGCTCCTCAGCTGGATCCAGAATTGTTATCTTTGGAACTGTACTTTCCTTTTTGAACATATCGGCTGGTGGCGTGGACACGAGATGGTAATAGGGGGACCGCTGGCGTTCAAATACCACATTATTATGAATGATATCATCAGGTTTGATGAGTGTGATGTTTTGCATCTTGTACTTCTGAGAGTCGGCTTCGAGTAGCGATCGGAGGGCGACATTTCTGTCTTTCCTGTCGTTGAAGTATTTTTCGGGGTTAAAGCTCGGCTTGGCACCGTACTTTGGCACGAATTCGGGGCAGTTTGGGTTTAGCACCGACCCGTTTATGTTGGCCACATCAGGTCGCGGCTGCGGCTTCTCAATGTGAACCTGAAGTGATAAGATTCTTGTTAATCAATAACTTGATATAATACAAGAAATATTTTTAACATTTGATTAGTAAGAGTTGTTTCGATTCTAATTAGGTACCCAATTTAGTCAAAAACAGGGCGTGCAGATCTTAAATACAAGGCCAAATTTCAAGTAGACACCACAAGATTATGGTTATAAAATGTTTATTACCAGCAGCAGCTGTGTTTGGGTAATTTTGTGTTGGTATTTGACGGGTATAAACTTTACTGTGAGTTGCTATTTTGAGACTTAGTACCGTATGTATAGATGCCAATGAGACGCTGTCAAATTAAGCACTATCTTAAAATAGTCCCTATTTAATAAACCATGTTAGCATCAACTAAAAGGACATTTAAACCAATGTATCAGATTTTGACAGCTGAGTTTTGTTTATATAACAACGTCGATTCAGTTAAAAACACGCTCTTAAATTACAGCTTAAGCTTGGTTTATTAGATAATAATAATAATATCAGCTCTGTATTATATACTGCCCCACTGCTAGGCACGTGCTTCCTCCACTACTGATAGGGATTAGGTTTATTAAATAGTTAATAAAAAAAATAGTTTCGGAATATAGGTTTTATATTTTACAAATTAATTACTGGCTGTCAACTATAATTAATTATATGGCAGTTCCCTTTAAAATCTTAACTGTTATTTGTGAACAAGAGAACGCCTAGATATCGATTTTGAAGCCACTTGGCCTAACACATAGAAATTTAGAATGGCGGTAACATTTTTAATTTTACGTTTGGATCTGTCTTTTGTGTCGAAAAGTATGTTCAGATATCGGTTATGAAGCCACCTGAACTATAAACTAAAAAAGTGGCCACTTTTTGAATTTGATATCGATTTTAAATACAAGACTTTGCCTTAAAATAATTTTATAAAAAATGGCAGCTACATTATCTATTCTAATCATACATCTATCTTAGGACTAAAAGTGTGCCCAGATATTGACTTCGGGGTAAATTTGCCTAAAAACAAATGTATTCAATATGGCATGGCGGCCAGATTTTTTTCTTATTATGACATCAGATCTTTCTTCTGAGACTAAATGTATGCCTAGCTTATTGATTGAGCTACATTAATAAATATTCTGGTAAGTAAATTTTTAAGTCCTCCCTTCAGAAGGAAATACGGAACAAAAAAGTCATGTAGGATATGGGCAGTGGTAACTAGCCGTCAATTTTTATTTACTGTTAATAACTGATAATTCAATTGCTGGTGCCATTAGTGCCGGTTATAGGAATGGCCATATTTGAACAAAACATGAATAACGATATTATAAGAAAGAGGCATTATCTGTTAGTTAGTACAAATAAAAAAAAACAAATACGAAGTCGTTATGATGAAAAATATAATTTTGTGTAAAAAATATGTTAATATAGATTTAATTTTAAATAAATTCTCCATAAAAATAAAAACTTTAAATTGAATCAAACTTTGTAACAGCTTGAAGCGACATTTACTTTCAAGTTACATAATTATTGTATTCTCTATAAAATTTCAATGAAAGTATCATTCAATTGAAGGTTTATTATTTTCTTTTCAACCATTTAAATAACATCTTTTTTTTAAATCTGCTTTGTTACTATTAATTTATTTTACATTTTTAGTCATTTAAATTCTGTTCCAAGATTTGCACCAAATAATTCGACCGCAAAATCATAAACTCTATCTCTAAAAAACCCGGGATACCAAATTTCAGAGCGAATACGCCAATTTAGTTTTTGGGCACCATTTTGCATCTGCCATCTTGAATTTGTTTTACCGCTTATATTTGACCCTCATGGATCCTTAAAACAATTGTCTGAGCACCACGAAATTATTCCTAACGTTCGCCACATTATGACTTTAAAATTGGTATGGCGGCCAGCTTGATTTCCACTATTTAGATTTTTTTACCACCGCTAGAATTTGCTTAGGTTATAGGTTGATATTAGTTGAGACACAACCCTGCTAAGTCTTACCGTTTAGCTGGGCAGTAGTACACCATCTCCTCGAACGGTTGAACACAGATGTTAGTTTAGTGTCCATACTATATTCAGGAGATCCTTTAATTTGATACCCATAGTATAAATGAGCATAAAATATAACTAGTCCGCCATCTTAGGTCGACCGCCATATTGGATTTAGAACGACGTTACTTAGCCAACCATAGATTTTCATCGAAATCAACGTGTATACAAAATTTCATCTTAATCGGTGGAGGATAATTGCATTAAAATTTAGTTGAAATATTTGTACGCAAAGAAAGGATAAAAACTGGTAATAAAAATGTCAAAACATTAGAATCCGTAAACCTGTGGCAATAATATGTAGGGTTTCTATTATGTAATAGGTAATAACCAACACTATCACTGACTTTCCTTGGACTATTACTTACGGGACATCCTGTATAATTCAAAGATCTAAAATCTATGTGCTTTTGCTACTGTATGTAGAGGTAAGATACGCTATTACGTGAACAGTAGGCCTGTTCTCTTTAATCACTCATTGCAGTAGTACTAAAGACATTAATATTACTAAAACTACGTCTTAAATTGAACACTATGTCCGCACTGCAGACATAAAAAAAAAGCAATAATATTTTCTATTCGCTTATTTAACTGTAACACACTCAAACCTTTGGTCTAAAAATATAATTATACCACTTTTATGTTTCTTAAATTTCGTATAATCTTAACTATATTTCAATGTCATATATTTTTATAGATTCATTTATCATGCTAAGTAGTTTTAACATGTGGGTAAAATTTTATTAAAACCATTCAATTTTTAACTATTACTAACAAAAATCTGTCTGTTAGTTTTAACCTAACACTCAAGTTGATTTAGATACAGGCTACAATACGCGAAGAGCTCCATTGCGTCGAGTCGCCCCTCATGCGTGTGCGCATTGCAAATCGATTCTAAAAAACGGCCTAGTTTCTTAATTATTACTAACTTTTAGCAATACCAGCTTTGCAGAATGCGAGGCTCTGAATGGTAGATCTTTGCGAAGCCTATTTAACCAATTGCCGAAAAAAGTTAATGTTTTTAAGTGCCCCTTGCTAGTGCTAGGCCCTGGCTAGTTGCGCTTTCCTATCACCGCCATTGCCTTTTACCTTCCAAGAATCAATACCTATTTTATTCCCTTGAGAATCGCTTAAGAGCAGTATATGTTTAACCATTCTAGTAACTAATAGCTTTGCATTTACTTGAATGATGAATCTAATGTCCAACATGAGTTTTGCTTAATCGCAATCGCATTATTCGCAGTCGCACATTTTTCGCAATAGGAATAGATTTGCACTATTTAAAATTCTAGAAATAAATGTGATGATGTAAACGTGATAAAGGCTTGAGAGTTTCTAAAATCTAAACTTCTTTAGGCAGGGGTTTCATAAATAATTTTCACCATAACATATTTTCCATTCTCGTTGCATATCGTTATTATATTTTTATATTTCGTTTATTTAAGTTTTTTCATGATATGTTAGAGTCATTTACGTTTGTTTTTTTATATCAATTCCACATTTATTCTACACTCAGTAAATGCCTTTAGGAAGCTGTTTTAATTAACTGTCATCGTACATTTAATGTAATTTGTCTTTTTATTTTTATTCAATTTTGTGCAGTTTCAAAATAAATCAACTATCATTTTAGATACCAATGTTTATTAACATATTTTTAATTTGATGTTTAAATATTCAAATCCACTTTTATATCATTATTACTGTTGTAAAAGAATGTATCTACTTTTTTCTAAATGCACAAGAGGTTGTTATCAAATCATAAAACTCATTTTATAACAAAAATACCTTTTCCTTACCATTTCTAACATGTGCTGAATGACGCCTACGTCTGGTTTAGCTGGCTTGTCCCCACCGCCCACGTAATTCCTGAAGACTGGCTCTTCAGCGCCTGAAAATTTCAATTAATTAACAAAAAACTCACATATGTATTTATATTAAAATTATAGATATGGGAAAATGAAACAACCTTTTATTATTATATTTTATTATGTTACAATATGATAAGAGTTGACCCAAATTATGTTGCAATTGATGCGCCACGCCCTACTCGGTGGTAGGTACTTTGTCTCGTTAAGTCAACTTTACATAAAATGCACTTAATTTTAACCAAACTACGCATTTACACAGATACAACCAATTTATTTTCTCCCTTCCTAATATCAGGGCTAAGATAATCTTCCAGTACTGTTCGTTGTGTAAGTACTTGCATCGTCGTACCTGAGTGGGATGAGGGAACGCTCAGTACCCCACTTCCGGATCTTGTAAGTCTGCGTACTGTCCAATTTATTGATGTTGGTAATTTCAAGTATCCTTACCTTTAATATATTATTGATTTGGCACCCACTTCCACCTCCCGTCCCCCTCCGGATCAAAAGCTGTGTACGCATACGCCCTCGAATACCGACGTTTTACAGGTTTTACAAATTAATGGAATACGTATCAAATAGTGGAAGCTAGCAAACAACAAACAAACCCCCATACGTTGTCACAGAATGCGCAAATACATTATTGTGACGCCATGATAAAAAAATCAATGAAATAAGAACAAAGCGTTGATTTACAAAAACTAAAAAACGACGATTCTTATAATTTATATTTAGTCTAGTAATATATTTGCATACATAGTAGATACACAAACATCACTTGATCAAAATAGGATATTTAATTCATTTCGTAAAGTTATGTGCGAAATTTTATGATTTTATGTATAATTAAAAAACTATTATGCTGTGAATATTTGTCTTTGAAAATAATACAACTCTAAAATATTTTTTAAACTAAAATGACTGACCTTCATTAATGTGAAGTGCAGGAGGCCGCTCGTCGCCGACCATGACGCCGTACACTCTGACTGGGGCGCCACGCCCTTGAGGCACCGGAAGGTCTTCCCAAATTGCGTAGTTATTAACCCACTGAGACATTTTTATTCCGCCCTTTTCAATTTAAAACGAAAATATTATTAACAGACTACCTCTATGCATTAATGAAGTCAGATAGCACAGAAAAATATGAATTATTATCAGTTTTAAGATAAAATGCGCTACAATATGGAGAGATGGACCTGACGCGGAAAATATTAAGGGCGGAATGCCGAGCACTAGGATGTTCTAGGCGCAACCCGGCCGGCTGGGCTGATGGGCGGGAAGCATAGGGATGGGGTGAAGGCAACTGCATAAATCAATACGTATGCTTTATGGTGGCCAATCATTCTATTGGCTGCGGAATGACGCAGTACGACCTGGATAAAACGCAATAACCTAAATAAATTGCGTAATAAAAACAAATACATGTTTAATCGGAGTTACAGTGTCACACCTAGACTTTTTAGCTAAACAAAATTCTATACGACATAAAAAAATCATTTAAATATTGCATAATATTGATTTTAGCTGTAAATGTAAGAGCGGTGATGGCGGGGGTAGGGCGGGATGCAACGCGAGGTACCGGGAGGAGGCTCGAGCCGTGGGCGCTGCACTGGGATGAGAAGGGTGGCACCTGAGAGTGACTGGATCAATAAATAAATTTTCTGGACGCTAAATTAAGTGACCAATGAAGTTTGATGTACAGCCTGCATTATTTAAATTGAGTTATTAAGTTAATACATTTTCATATCTTAACAGCTTTTTCTGTTCACGTCGTTTGTGTTTTTAGATTGGTCAAACGATTATGTAGCCAAACTAGATAAATATACCTAGGTATTTTTTTTTAATTACCAATCCAAAATATATTTTTATTAAATATTCTATTACTTAAGTACCATCATTGTTATCATAATCTAAGCCAATGAGGTATTTTGCAAAAAACAAAGAAAACCATAGCTATCCAACCTTAAATTGCTAAATGATTATCTGACATGAGCCTTATTTAGACAAAGCAATTTTCTCGTCGCGCAAGAGATTATTGAAAGAATATAAAGAAGTTATCCCGTCGTAACATGTCCAATCTTGGCGCAATTTTCGTTATCGATGACAAGCGATTTTTGCCTCTAGTCAACAAGTTCAAATAGGTATTCATCTTACTCGGCTTATTTCTTACTATCATACTAATAAATACGAAATATTTGAAAATGTTTGTTTGTTTTTATGTTTGGATGTTTGTTCGAAGTAAACACAGAAGCAGCTGAACGGATTTGGATAAAACTTAGTACACGGGTGGATGAAGTAAGCAAAATATTTTTTTATTAACTTTTATATCGATATTTGTAAATAGAATTGACACAAACTTGTTAATTTGTAATTGTTTATTTTTTTTAAAAATCATAAAAAATCCTACGAGGCTTTATTCTTTAACGTTTTTGGGTCACACGTAATTTTTTTTCAATTGGGATTTATTACTTAAATAATTTATTTTCCGTCTTCAGCGGCTCTATATTAATCCTACTCTATGGGAGAGACTGTGCTGTAACGGCCAGGCAGAACCCTATATTCGGCGTTAACTAAAAACCATAAAACATGGAGATAGAGCTCCCGAAATTAAGATGTTTTTATTGGAATTTCGTCTTCTTTAAGAATAATTTTATGAAATTTCTGAAATAGTACCTAATAGTTTTTGAGTTACTAACTAAAAACAAATCAAAACTAGTCTTTATCTTAATTTTTAAATACATTTAGAAAAAAAAATGTGCAAATTCATTATCCATTTCTATGGATGTTATTCCGAATCGAATGAGCCAACGCGCCATCGCTCATATTTTTCGGAGGTTGAAGAATTGACAGCTTTTGGTACATGTTGTGGGCTAAACAACAAATAGTTTACCATAGACGTTTTAAAGGAAATCGTTTTGGATTTTTTGACGAATATTCAAAACAGTTTGTACGACATTTGCACGTTCAAGAAAAAATGTTGTCCTAATAGCCGCAATGGACGAAAAAGTTGCTCGGATACTACGGGATATAATCTTATGCGAGTTTTTAACTCGCCTTTCAACATATTATGATGCAATAATTTATAGCGATTATTGTTAGCAATCATTTACAATTCTTGCCGCCAAACGGACGAGAAAATTTCTCCGTTTAAATGAGGCTTAACAAAAGCTCGTAAAAACATTTGTGAATCCAGTCATCAGTCTATTAAGCAAGAAATTGAAAATACTACCTGCCTAATTAAAATATTCCAATTAAAACGATAAACATAGGTACCTAATTATAAAATATATTTTTTTATTTCATCAGAGATATAAAGGCTATACTTCCAAACACGTTCGACATTTTTTTTGACATAATACGTACCTAAACCCATTTTAAAATTTTTAAAGATGTGGAAACGGAATTGGGTTGCTACTCACTACTAGCTTTGAAGAATAAATCATGCAACAGGCCGGCCATCACATGTATCGATCTTATGCCAGTATTTGTGACGCCGGTTTGTTATAGGATAATTTAGATTTCAGGCAAGGCAAAGGAAGACTAAGGGTCATTTTAATAAATCAATTACTCCTTTAAGGATCTTGAGTAGACATTTAATGTATTGAACTATTTAATGAACAAAGGGTAAGTTATCATTAGTGATTATTCTCAGTCGAGTGGATGTTGTTTAATAAACAAAGGAAAATTTTGTGAAAATCATGGGTTCTTTCGAAGATACATGTAGTTAAGATTGCTATATCGATGCGCTAATTGCCTAGAACTCCAAACAACCTATAAACTGATATTAAGATTTATATGTAGTCTGTAGGTATAAATGTTTCTGGTGCGGTTGCAAATATATTTTCAATTACCATTTTAATTGGGTATGACATACTCTCTATCTGTACCTACCTGTGAATTCGTGTGTCGCGTCGGCCACTTCTCTGCAATATGGTTGAGGAGGCCGATGGCTGGCACATGCGTCGCACTCGCGAACGAGTGCTGCTTGTGAGGACTGTTTTGCCCATTTCGCTTACTACTTTTAAGTAGTAGGTGTATTATAAGTATTTTATTTCATGAGGCTTTTACACTCAGATGGATATTTTAATTTCATTTATTACCTATTTTGCGAGCATATGAATGAACTGGTCTAAACAATAAAAAACAATTGTTTTTTTTCTGTATTACTGCAGTATATACCTTACTGATTTTGAAAAGAGCAACGCCAGAGTTTCTTTACTTTCCGCGTAAAGAAGTTTTTCAGGGATAAAAAATCGTCTTTTCAAAATTAATTGATGTATTATAAAGAAATTTAAAATTATGTATTTGACACATAATAAATTCTTAGAGTAATAAATTAGATACAAATAAAATAAATATGTCTACATCATGTTATATTCACAAATTCGGTTGTCTATATCCAGTGTCATAATTGGAGTAAATCAGGCTTGTGCCCGATTATTTTCTTATCTCTAAATAATAAGATTTGGTGTTTATACGAAATGATATATGACTCCACGACGTGATATTGTTTTTGAGGTTTTTTTTCGCTTTACCTGCCAGCCCAATCTGGCTTTTTTTCCTTTTTTTATATGTATATTAATAATAATAATAATAACTTAACTTTATTGCAACAAAAAGAACACAGAAATAATAACATTACGAAGAACGTAAACAGTAATTGGCATATCTGAGTTTAAGCATTTTAATTATTGTCAGGGGTCCCCAAACTAGGCTATGCCTGTATCTTGGGATACCTATAATGAGAGTCAAAAACTCATGAGTAGCCGATAATGCAAATTACAGACAAATACAGTTATTCTAAAATAATAATAATAATAAACAAACTAAAATCTACAAACTCTTTTATATAACAAAGAAGAAAAAATAAAAAATACTTAAGTATCTCTATACAAACTTGGCAAACATAGGTACTTGGATAATTATACAAATTCGGAATTTAAATGAAAAGGTATATATAACATCGTGCCTTGCTATTTAAGAAAATACTAAATTTTATATGCAACTCTTTATTGTAATTATTTACTATGGCCTGTCATAAGTCAACTATGTTCGCCTGTAGGAATGAGGCGGCCTTAGGGGAAGGCGATCTGGCCATCCGCCCGGACTCGGACGACCTTTTTTTACGATTTTACCGACGAAACTGTTAAAATCGGGCACTTTTTTTATCCACCCTATGCCTCACGTCGGGGCCATCACTATTGATAGGGAACAAACAAAAATTCGTACACAAAATGAATAAATAATTTATGTATTTCGAAATATTTCATGATACAATTATTTTGTGTTTTAAGATCTTCCTTATTTTTACAAAAAAAAAAAACATTAGTATTTAATTTCTTTAAAAAAACACAACTATAAAAAATCTAGAACTTATAGAAAACAGAAGGAATTATTCAATGCTATTTTGAGTAACAGAGAATATATTGTGACAATCAAAATATGTACTTAATTGTTACATTCCATTGCCATTTACATATAAATATTTTTTTGTTTAATTTACTCACTAGGCAATCGTTTTACCACGGTAACAACGTTCAACCCCAAAAATATCTTAGATACAGAATTGTGACCAACTTAATAGCAGTATCAAATATCAATATTTAATACTTACATATTATTCACTAAAACTGACTTGTGTTACTAGATGAAAAATTAAAAAATATTTTACTCTAACGGAAGGATGGCGATGATAAATCTTAACTCAAACAGCAAACAAAAGAAATGGGTACAAATATATTTATTTCATACAATTGTATAAAGGTAAACTTAACATCTGGCATTCTTTGCCAGGATCAAAAGACAATGTATTACACCCCTGGAAGTCTTGTACACATAGGCACTTAATTGGACTTTGGAATCTTATTTCTTTCTCTTCCCCGCAGGATTGCAGTAATCAAGTTGGAATGCGTCTCTTCCCCCGAAGCAAGTTCCTCAGTGTGACTGCAATGGTTCCTCAAGGACCAACGTGAACTTTAACTACCCTTGCCACACGCAAATAGCATTAAATACCAGCCTCGTAGAGATTAAAATGCAGTGAAGGCAGTGAAATCACATCCAGTTGGACCACATTTCCATGGGTCAGATTATTTGGGTTTTAGTTAGGGGTCGCAAACCGGTATCCCGGATTTCGAAAATACCGGAATACCGGACCAAATTAAGGACTTCAAAATCCGGTATTGATTTTACAAAAACCGGGATTTTCGGTATTTTATAAAAATAAAATTCAGTACAATATGTGTGTATAATTATTAATTTCTCGAGTTTTCAATCGCAAAAACTTAAGCTGCTTGCAATTTTATTTATTCGTATAGGCGTATATTCTATAAAGAGCGAGCAAAATACATGGCTTATGGCTATATTGCTACTTTTGTTTTGTGCTAAGCATAGCGGTGTTAACTGTTAATTGTTATTTTTATTAGAACTTATTAGAAATATTTTTTGTTCTTTAAAGTCTATCCTAATTATTCATAGACGTTATTTATCTAAAGACGGAGCATTGCTGTGATAACAAGTCTGTTTCTCAGTGCTGACGGCATGGCAGCCTTCGCAATGCGTAGACGCAGGACCGTTGTGATTGGCTAATATTATGATATAACTTGAATCTATTTGGCTGTAAGATTAACAAAGCTGAACAAACAGCAAGCTGTCAGTTAAACAAAGCTGAGAAACACAACAGGGGAAATAGATGTAAAATACAACCTGTTTACGAGCCTCGAGTTGCCTACAATAATGGCCTAGTATTTCATGGCTATTTCGCGGCGTTTACCGAAAGGCCGAAATTGTCCTTATTTACCCTATCTACAGCTGCGGACACACAATCGACTTGCTCCTGAGAATAAATTTGCAAGTCATCAGCATACAAATGGTACGCACATTGAAGATTTTGTGTTAAGAGGTTTATGAAGATAAAGAACCATAATGGGGAGAGTATGCCACCTTGTGGGACGCCAAAATCTATATCACGCCAGCTAGACCAAGAATCGTCTAGGCGCACCAACTGTTGGCGTCCCTGAAGATATGACGAGAACCAATTCAGTGCTGTCGGCGAAATCATAAGATGATAGAGGTTTGCAAATAGAATGTCGTGACTGACTGTATTGAAGGCGTTGGAGAAATCAACCAAAGCCAAAACAGTGACTTTGGAATCCTCCATGCCCGCCCTAATATTGCCAGTCACTTTGAGGAGTGCAGTAATAGTGCTATGGCCAGGCCTGAAGCCAGACTGGAGGGGGCACAGTAGGTTGTTTCGGTGCACATGCTCAGACAGTTGCTTGTGAGCACAGGCCTCGAGCACTTTCGAGAGAATAGGAAGAATGGATATAAGACGGAAATGCTTAGCAAGTGACGGGTTAGGGATTTTAGGAAGAGGGATAGCAAAAGCTCTCCGCCACAAAGACGGAAAGATACCAGTGCTGAGGGAGGCGTTAATGATATGGGACATGATTGGTAGAATTTGGTGCAGGATAGGGATTATCATGCGAGGACTGATGTTGTCACAGCCAGTGGCATTGGATTTAATGGACAGGATGACTTTTCTAATTTCACCCAACGGCACAGAAGAAAAATGAAAAGTATTAATGTGAGGCCTGGATAGACCCGCTAAGAAATCCATGGTACGACGCCTAGTTTGGTGATCAATCATGGTAACAGATGTGAAATGTTGATTAATGTCATCCAAACCAATAGTCGCACCGTGGAGATGTATGTTTTGAAGTTTGCCAATACCCAGAGTTCCGAAGAATCTCCAGATACTGGCTGGCGAGGAAGAAGAAATATTACTGAGAATGTGTCGGCGTTTAGCATTACGTACCATCTAGTTACACCGTTTCCTTGCAGCCTTAAAAAGGTACCAGTTCTGCTCCGAACGATCCCTTCTGTACTGGCGAAAAGCCCGATCCCTTCATCTCATCGCCATCCTAACCCCATGTGTAATCCATGGTGCAGAAGGACGTTTTAATTTAATTTTCTTTAAAGGGGCATGGGTATCAAAGAGTGAAGTGACAGCGCGGTTAAAAATTTTATCGTCAACAGAGGTGGCTGCCAATAGGTGATCCCAGTTAAAGTTAGCAGCGTCTCCTTGCAGCTTATCCGCATTAATGCGACCAAAACTACGCAAGTGCAATATCTTAGAGGGGGACTTGGGAAGTTTTAGGGCGTAAGACATGTAGATGAGATCATGGTGAGAGAAGCCAGGAGCGGAAAATTGACCGTGGGAGAAAATAGAGGAAGGAGCAGAGGTGGGGATAGTGTCAAGCCAAGTGTCGTGACCATCCATATTATGGTGGGTGGCTTGCAGTAGTAGGACATGCAGTTTAGCAGTCAAGGACAGTAAGGAGTTTACGAGATCGGGAAGAGTGGCTGGCAAGGCGACTAGTATTTAAATTACCCATGATGATGTGATGAGCATATTCTGATCCTATAGATTCCAGAACTGTTTCCAGACTGGAGAAGTAATCCAGAGATGGGGGACAGTAAATAACACCTAGTAAGGTTTTCACTCTCTTGACCCAAACGTCAAGAAACAGAAATTTCGCATAAGCGGAATAAGAAGCAGAGGAAGATATTACAGTTTTATATTTCAGGTCGCTACGTAAATATATAGCGACTTCGCCCCCTCTCCTGTCAACTCGATCATTTCTAATTAAAATGAAACCAGGGAGGGGAAAGGGTAGAAGGAAGGTGAGGTTTGAGCCAGCTCTCAGAAATCAGAACGGCATGAACGTTGGTTTACGAAAATAATCTCTATTCATTCAGCCTTTAATTAACCACTAAGCTGTCATTAAAATTTGTCATTTAATTATTAATTTGATTAATAATTAAATGTATATTTCCTATTTTTCTAATATTTCTTCAAATACCGGAAATACCGAAAATACCGGAATACCGGAATTTATTTTAGGTCCATACCGAAAACACCGGTTTTGAAAAATGGTCCGGTATTGCGACCCCTAGTTTTAGTCTATCAGAACTCGTGGTTTTTAGATTTGAGCACCACATTGAAATAAAACAAGTTTTATAGTGATTTTACGGCTATCGTTTAATTTATATTTTCTGATTTTTGGAAGACTTTTAGCCCTAATGGCCAAAAAGCGAACTGAGGTGTTAGTAGTCTGCAAAGTCAATGTTACATTACTCGACCATAATGTATTTTTTTTTATTTGACGGTCCAATCTACTCAGAATGCGCTCTGACTCAAGTCTTGAGTCTAATTAGCTAACGGTTAGTTGTTTTATTTCAATGTGTAAAGGCGCGTCAACAAAATATTATTAGGATATCATACGGAGGTGGTTTCTAAAAACCTCCATTTTACTTAAAAACTGTAGATATTTTTTTATGTCTACTCATTACCTAATTGGGATTCGCAAGTGTGTTTTATTATTTATTTATTTATATAGAGACAAAGGCGTTTGGCGGTGTAAAGGTAGACACCGCTGTAGAGGAACAGGTGGTTACGTTCCTCTATGGAAGGGGAAGATTCCCAGTCAGACAGATGTTGCGCCTGACAGGCCGCGGCCGCCTTTTTTTAAAAATTGCAGTTGTGTGACTGCCTCGATCCTCTTGCAGTTCCGGCGATGTTGACAAGATGGCGGTATATGCACTAACTGTACCGCCACAGGCGTTAGCGTCATAGTTCCAGACAATAATAATATCTGATATTAAAAATGTCGTTTATCTTGTTTATTCATGGGGCTTCCACACCCAATTTAAGTAGATACCAGAAAAATCCTTACAAGTTGAGATTATTTATATAACAGAAACAGCTAAACGGATTTCGATGAAATTTGGTACACGGATGAACCATGTCCTAGATTTAAACACAGGCTATTGTGCCGGTTATTATTTCCCGTCGGCAATGTCAGAATATTTAAATAATGGCGTCGCAGTGTTATTTTGGCCCAGTTTGTGACATTCGTTTTAATCTTTTCAATAGATGGAATACGTCTATTGAAATCCCAAAATCGAATACTAATGAATTTATCTTCGATAGTGTAGGAGATATGATTTTTTTTTTTAAATCAATGACCTTTTGAAGGAATTCTATTTCGTTACAAAAACTAGATAAGTATATAAAAATACCATGATGGACAACGAGTAATAATGAAACACAATAAGATACCCAAAATATATTATTTATTTACACTTTACATATAGAGAAGTATACAGGCGGACTTAATGCCAAAGGCATTTTCTACCAGTCGACCTTAAGGTGGTGAAGAGATAAACAAGGTAGGCAACAACATAACAAGGCAGATATAAACAAATTTTATTAAATGTATATGTATATACAATATATAAAAGAATAATATAAAATATATAGACATTACACATACAATAAGATAAATATATAACACACTGTAAATCATGGTAGCGGCCCCGGAGTATCCAATAGCAGTTGTCCGACTCACATTTTAAATGCCAACTGCGTAGTAGACCTTCTGATTTCGATAGGGAGTGAATTCCATAAAAGTATTGATTGTATGGCGAAATAATTTTTAGGAGGAGAAATATTTAATTTAATTTCTCAAGCCCATAATATCCTGCAATTGCTAGCTACATCCTCCACTGACGACTTCTAGTCAACCACTGATGGTGTATACATGAATGCTTCAAAATCTTTGAAAATAGGAGCAGAGAAAATAAGTTAATATTTAAATTATTATATTACGCATATAAATAATATCAGCCCTGTATTTTATATTGTCGCACTGCTGGGCACGGGCCTCCTCTATTACTGAGAACGCATAGTCCACCACGCTGGCCTAGTGCGGATTGGCAGACTCCACATATCCTTAACATTCTTATTCAGAACATTTCAGGTACGCAGGTATCGTCACGACGTTTTCCTTCACCGTTAAAGCAAGCTATTATTTACAAATACACACGCATATTACGCATACTCACGCCTTTTATCCCCGAAGGCGTAGGCAGAGGCGCATCTAGTGCACCTACTATTCGCCATACGTATTCCGTCCCATGATGTAAAAGGTGGCAAGCCTATGGCCGGCAGCCTCCTGGCTAATACTGATTAGAAAAACCCAACATCACTTTGCCCGGCCCAGGGATCGAACCCGAGACCTCATCATTAATGTCGTACCAACAATTGACAACATTTCATATTTTCAACATACCCAAATGTTTATATTTTATGAAACTAGATCTAAAATTATGAGACCCATACTTCTTCTTTTTTCGAAATTCAGATATTTTCATTCATGATTTTCACTTTGAATTTTGTTTTATTCTAAAACGACGTAAGCACCAAATGACGTCAAATATACGGCTCAAAACGCAATGACCTTTGCTTTGCAGTAAAAAAGAAGTGAAGTGACAGATTTTTTGTTTCTCTCTCTCTCTTTGAAAGTAACAGTTGTGACGTATCTATTGTAATCAATGACTAAATATAAAGAGGACAGGCCTCAAAAGTTAGCTATATGAATAAGTTATATTTATGTTAGGGAAATCGACGCAGAATTGTCAATATATATGTCTATCTCTTTTACTCAAAGCTTATTTGGAACGCAACAAAAAAAGACAAAAATAATTGCTTTCTTCGCATATGGCACTATTTCGTTTACTTCAACACACTGGGACCGCCTTGCGGCAGAAACGCCATTTTATGCGGGCCAGTCAGCAAGTACATGTAGTGTCAGACGATGTAAACAAATCTTCATAAATATTGAATTTAAAGTAATATAATCATATTCTCAATTGTTCAGTGTGTTTATTAGTGTATTTGTTAAGTTTCGAAAATAACTCAGTGTTGTGTGAAAGGATGCAAATCGAATTCACGCAAGAAAGACCCCGAAATATCTTTTCATAGGTTAGTAACTGTTTTTACCGAAAATTAGCAAATATCTTTGTATATTTACTTTTTGGATGTGTTTTTATCAATTAAAATGATATGTGGATCTGGTTTATTAAGCTTTGGACCCTTTTAGGCGTGATTTATACACATTAAAATCATTATATTTGTTTACACACGAGCTTAGGGATGGGTGGGTGGATTTGTTTAGAAATTATTGATATCGATATTTTAACAGACGCCCGTTTATCAGTTACGGTTTTTGTCTTTGAAAGAATGTTAGAGCACACATCAATATTGTATTATTCAGAACGACAAACTAAGTGAAATTAGAATATTTTTTAAGATAACCAAAAATTTAAAACCAAGGCAATATGAATTGAGAATATTGAGCGACGTGATTGGAATCCTACACCAAATACATATTTCTTTACATTTTGAGAAGATATGCATAAACCACACGTTTAATTAACGCGAGTAAAGATAACTGTTTTCCAACAATATTCCCGATAAGTAAAATAGTAATGATTATTATACTTCACCTAATAGTAATATTACTTTAATATATTGCTATGAATAAAATTAGAATTGTTATATTAAAGAATAGATAAACATAAAAGAAACAACATAAAGATGAAATGTAAGATATATTTTTACAATTGGCGGTCTTATGTTTCGAGCAACCTTTGCATGCACGGAAATAGATACATAATCATATTGTTGTTATTGCAAATAATTATTATAATTGATTATCTTAACCACCAATTTTACGGTCATTGATTTTAGTTTGCTGAACCATAGTTATGTTTCTCGATCAAAGAGCATAATAATAAAATAAAATAAAACCAACCAAATAATTGCTGGCTACGCTATCTTATTCCATTTATCATGTATTAAATAAATATCTTAATCTGTAACTTAAATTTTTAGCAAGGAATAGTGCAACATACAAATATAGATCAAACACAACTGGATGTTTGTCACAACAGGTACTGCTTTGTTTAACAATTGTTACTTATAAATCAGTTTCAGTTTGTTTGTTTACATTATGGCTTGTTATATTTATATTATGGTAGTTCCTAACCCCTTTCGTATTTGATCTTTTTGGGGCTTGTTTGTCTTTCTTAATTCTTCGATGTCGATACAAAATTTTCGGTACTAGCATATCACTATTGTAAGGGGCGGAGTCGGCACCATTTTATGCATTAAATGTGCCGCATGTCACGTGACCATATCACCCATCCTCTATACTCTTTTATCATTGATTGTAATATTGACATTTGACGTTGACAAATGACGGTGTCTTAGTTTTTTAAAATAAATAGTAAGGTGGACCGAGGAACTATTTCATTCAACCGTATATGTGACGTCATCAAGCATTTTTCGGTTTTTAATTTTTTTCTTCGAAATTAAGTATTAAAAAAATATTAAAAATTCACAATCGAACTCAGAGTGGAAAAATTAAGAAACGGTATTTTTGTTTTAGGCATGTTTACATTTTATAATGTTGTCAATTACGCCGGCGAAGCCGTCATAGGCAGTAAATGAGTACATTATAATATATTATAATATTAAAATTAAACAATTTTTCGGATTTTATCGCGATTTTAATATTTTACTTTTTCTTCCGACGTTTCGAAGATTTGGCAGTCTTCATGGTCATGGGAGGGACTGAGGTGTTGTTCCTCCGCAAAGTCAGTTACAATATCTACCTACATTTTACAAATAAACAACTTTTTAATTTTTTTTAGCTGTTGGTGTTCAGATCTATGCAGAATGAGCTCACAGTAAATATAATATAATATATGTGTATATTATAATATTATGAACAGATACTGTAATATGTCATATAATACGTTTGAATTACATGTAAAAAATATAATGCACATATAATTTGTCATTGCCATGTCCAAGTGGTGTGATAAGATTATTGTTTATTTTATTTACCAACAAAATTAACAATATAACACAAAAAACAATAAAAAAATCATCAGGACTAATCGCAATTCTAATAACAGGCAACCACAACATGCGCTAGGTTAAAAAAAAGATTATGACTACTTATCTGACACTTTTTATAATATATTAATCAAGGTCATTATTGCAGAATTTCAGAATATACACGCCTACTATGCAATATACACAGTATACTATGTATAAACTGAGAATTAGTACTGTTTAGACCAAAAATGTTGATGTGACGACACTAAATCGTTTCTTTCGTTTTCAAAAACATTTTTAATCTCCTAAACTATTGAAGATAAATTCATTGAGACTCGATTTTGGGCTCTCAATAGACGTATCCTATCTATTGAAAAGATAAAACGGAATATCACAAACTGAGCCAAAATAACACACTGTGTGCCGGAGTCGTACAGATGGCGTGTGGATCGCTGCAGTAAGTCTGGCTGGGATATTATAACTTATCTTTTATCCAGGTAAAGAACACAAGACCTTAGGGTCTCTTTCCAATAATTAAATTCGTAGTTTCTGATGACATATCGCACATTGTTACTACGAAGTGTTACGGATTCGACGAGGGATCCGATCCGTTCATCGCAATATTTCAGACATGGAATTTTTAAGAACTTATAGGGTTTCGCCATCGCTTTTAAAACCATTTGCGAGGATAAAATTCCACTGCTTGCTCCAAAAAAAAAATGGGATTCGAAGTAATTTTGTAGTAGGGTTAGATCCGAAGTTCGTCGTTTCTTTGTTTCGGACCGACGTTTCGACGTTCGTTTTTGGATGTAGAACCTCTTAATTTCACGTAAAGTCTAAAACGCGGGGAAGGCTCGAGAAATGACGTTTTTAATCAAATAAAGGAATAAGTTTTTTCACCAAAATTATATGACATTAGTCCATCTTGAAAAATATGGACAATGCCTTACACTTTTGTCAGCAAATTGTAATTTGAATGTAATAACATTTATTTTTTGGTAGAGAACACAATTTCACTTAACTACTTTGCCACCGATTCAAACGGTGGTAATGTTTCGTGTACTTAAGCATTACCAGCTCTTAATTAGTCGATTTTTCGACATAATAACTTAAGTATCACAGTTCTTTAAACCTTACTCCATTTAACATTAAAAATAAACTTTTTAAAAATATAATCTTGAGCATATCAAGTCCGCTCGTAAATACAATCGAAATTCGATCACAGACTGTAATTAAATAAGTCTATAATTTTTTAAAATATAAATTACTAATACATTTATAGTACTATGACCAATGTAGATTGTATTATTTCGCATATCTTTGCGGCACTGCGATCTCCTATTTCCAGTCAATTGTGATGTCATACTTTGGTCAATGAATTAATGACGAAATCTATAGATATTACAGTACTCGACAGTAAATATTAATGGCGTCGACTACAACAAAATTGATACGCTCCGAATAGTTCCTGATGGACGCATTTTTATAGTTAAAAGCGCATAAATTCGGCGAGCCAAGTCGACGTCAGTCATTAAACTTCGAGCTGTAGTCAGTCAGTTACAAAATAGCACATATCTCACCGCGATGATGATCTCGAAGCCTAATCTAGCCAATTATTATTCGTATACTTTATCTCTTTCTATAACTCAAAGTAATATTTGCTGCCGTGTACTGTACCAACTTTAATTGCATGACATTTATTTATTACTTTGAATGACAAAACTAGCTTGCCGTTTGCCTGATGGTAAGCGATACGATCCATAAACAGTAGAAACACCATGCAATACCATGAATTATAAAGTATTGTTCGGTATTTCACTGCGCTCGCCATCCTGAGACATGAGATGATATAAGTCTTATTATGTCCAGTAGTTACACTGAAATAAGAGAACGCTATAAAGCCGTCGTCACATTGAACCAAAATAGTCACCAACAAACCATAAAACGTAAACAAAACTCTTCACAGACGATTAAAACTAATTTCAATATTAAAACTATGTTACAAACAATCCATTTTTCATTACAAATTGTCACTGATGTTTTACTACAGTTTGAAGAGTTTTGTTTACATCGTATAGTTGTTTGGTCAATACTACAGGCTCCACTGATATGTCTTACATCTAGCCTCAGTTCCTAACGCTTTGTCCTAGGTTCTTTGTTTCTATTGGTTATAGTTAACACAACACATGGTTAATATGAAAATTGAATTGTAAACTTTAACGCCACGTGGTACCGCTTAGTTTCATTTAACGATGATCAGCTTTGCTTTACGTGTTTCATAGATTCTTATTAAAAAGTCAACTCTTAAACGTCAAAATCTGTTTTCTTGTTTATTTGTTGTCACATGCTTCGTTTTGAGCTTTAAGTTTTTCCTGTTTAATTTTCTCGTCCTTTTCCTTCAGCAAGTCTTCTAAATTCGCCCAGCTGTTCTTAGCTTTTGTACTTTCGATTTTTTTCACTCGCTCCGTGTACATTTTGCTCAACTCCTGAGCATATTCCGAGGGCTTGTATTGTTCGATATGATTTTTCGAGGGTCTTGCAACGGTTTTTTCCGACACGTTCGGGGACTTTCTTGTTTCTTTCCTTTTGAAAGTAATAGAGCTCAAAAATACCGGAGGCGTAGGTGAAATAACTTGAGCTTTTTCAGGTAGCTTTACTGCTTCTGCTGGTTTGCCATCGTTTTTGTTCATCCAATGATTAACTTTGTTTATAGAATCCCTTATTTGTGGATCTGATAGGTTCGTATCTGAACAGAGTTTTTCATCGCTCACGCTGATGTCCGTTTTGTTATCAGACGCGGTAGATAACGCTTTCTTTTCTAACTTGCTATATTCGTTTATATTTTTAATTCCTGGATCGGATGATGTTCTTACACCAGCATTTAAATCATTAAGAAATAACTTTTTTATAACTTCAAAACTACTTCCACTTGGTTTGCTTGACGTGCCAACACTTTTATTTGAGGGCGTGTCATCAATTTTAGGTTTGTGTTGTAAATTATTTTGAGACTCTGATTCTTCAGCAGCTTCAGCTTTGGAATGTTCGTAATAATCTGGCGTTAACAGTTTAATAGGCTTGACTGTGTTTTCCACTGTATCTTTGATACCATCACTCCCTTGCATTGACAATAATTTTTGCAAGTTGGCAATCGCGAAGTTCCTTTCTTTTTTTACTTGGAAAGTACTCACTCCGTTCTGATTAGGCTTTTGTACTTTACTTCTTAATTCGGATGTTTTATCTTTCTGTTCCTGTGCATTTGAAGTACATGCTTCTAAATCTTTATGTAATTCGTCATTTCTATTAATATCAGTTTGTTTATTAATGCCCTGCGCCTTAAGTTTGTCGCCTTTTCCGCTCTCACTGTCACGAGATTTTCGTGAAGTAGGGCCTGATATAACAACACTGGGTTTATTTTCCTTTGAGCTTGTATTCCCTTCAGGTTTATTCGCAACAGCGCAAGCCGTGATGTCTTGAGGCTTAAATTCCTGTACGTTCGGGTTTAATTTGCTTATACTAATAATATCACAGGGCGACTTAGGGCGTGTGGTGCATACATTCGTGTCATAATCAGACGAGGAGTCATCGCATCCTTGTACCTGAAAAGTAAAACATCACTTATTTACACTTGACTATAGACTATAATTTGTGAAATTCTTTTATGAAGTCCGTCACTGCCTGAAAGGGCCACTAAATTCCCCAATCATGATTCATTTAAGGAGTGTTTTGCTATCACCAAATATAGACTGACAGGGATAAGCCCCGCTCTCTGATCGGTCGAACGCGAAAGACCACAATTTCGAACGCAGTGAACACTAAGTACTTCAAGCTCTATTCAAAGCTGAGCAAATTACGTATAACTGTAGTTCGGTGCAGTTAACATAAATGAATGAATATATTCCAGTTAGTTTTACTTGCCAGCAATTTCGGTACAATAGGAAAGAAAGTTGTTTTAGTATGTAAGAATATTTTTCAACAAGAAGACATATACAATTTAAATCAGGTCTAACAAATGTGGCTGGCCTCTTCAAGTAGGGTTCACGTAATTGTGGTTCTATGAGGCTAAAATTACAGTTTAGAAATGTAACTAACACGTTGTAGACATATTTCCCGCCACCATGTTACCGGCATTTTCTTTGCTACCAGGGTGACGCCGCGCTATTGCTAATAAAAAGTCATTTTTATTTGCACTGCGGTAAGATACTTGTATTTGCCCGGATAGCGAATGTACGTATAATGTATATGTTTAAGTACGCACCATCCTTATCATTTCCGTGATGCCTCTGAGGTCGGGAGACATCGCGGGACCCGCAGACTTCTCTCCTATTGTGTCGCGAAACATCAGCTCCATCTCGTCATCTGTAACGATCAGTATATATTTACCTAGTCTGAAACTACTGGACGGATGACTTCTACAACTTGATAAGCTACAAACACAAACTGACCTACTCTAGCAATTATAAATTTGAAAATTTATGAATTTGTTTGTGAAGAGGTGTTGTATATTTGGTTTTGGAACGGACTGCTGAGACAAATGTCTGCAGGTTCAAAACCCAAGGGCATGCATCTCTGAATTTTTAAAAAAATTATGTGTGTATTTTTTGTAAATTATCGCTTGTTTTAACAGTGAAGGAAAACATCATGAGGATACCTGCATACCTGAGAAGTTAATTATAGGAGTTTTTAGGGTATGTAAAGTCTGCTAATCCGCAAGGAACTGTGACGGACTAAGACTAAGGAATCAACGATTTTAGCCGCATTTTGCATTATGCAATCAATGAATCAATATCCACACGATAATTTTAAATGACCAAAGTAAACATAACATACTATGGAAATATGATTCATTTTCTTTTTTTATATGTATTATAAATTTAAAAATAGATTCCAAAAATATTATTAGCACGCCGTTTTGCTAGTGGCACCGCCTTAATATGGAATGTGAACTTTTTCTGGTCAAGATGGTTCTTAAAATTTCGAATGACTAATTGCAGTTCAAGTGGCGTTTATAACTTGTATAAGTATACAATACGACACGTGAAGTATCGCATCTAAGAACACTTGACACTATAGTGTAATAAAAATCCGACATTGAAATGTACACCTTAACATAAAGGAATAGAATGCAAAATTATTTGTCATCGTGAGAGGTGGATCGTCTTACGTCGCACAAATGTTGTAACTTTACACAACTTATTAAAGAAGTTTCGACGCAAAACAATAAATATTTAATTTTTTAATTGTAAATCGTGCCGGAATAACAAGAGCAAACTGAAAATAAATTATAACCTGTTATAGAGGTGTAGGTTTCTACAAAGGCCAAGCACCTATACAACTCGATTCCAACCGGCTTCCCTTTTAGATTTATTTACGTTCGTCTTAGTTTTTATTTCCTGTTAAATTAACCGCAATATGTTAGGTAAGGCTTTAGTATTTTGCTCCGAGTAACCTTTTGAAAAATTCCACCGTTCCCCACTGATCCTTAGTGTTCATTCAAGTATTATTGTATAATTAAAAAATATTTATTATTTTAATACATAATGTGAATAACATTCGATCTTACAGACTATGACTTAAATTTTTGTTTACGAAATGCAATTATCAGATCATAATGCATTATGACGTCCACGAAGTGTCAGCAGTTGCTGGTAAGGCGTTATTGTTAAATTCCAGAGTAGCTATTAGTCAGCAATATTGCTCAATTGCAATTTGATTATTTGCAATGTTTATTCGAGTTTTACATTTTCGGGTCAGATTGTAATCATTCATATTGTCATTGTGCTGCTAAGGAGAAACTAACTTAAAACATTATTATTTATAATTTTACAGAATAAAGCTATTAATTGATTTTAGCATTATATACCAACAAACACTTGAACAAAAAGGCGTAAATATATATCAATATATTTATATTCTGTGTATAAGCAATATATAAGCTTGGGAAAGGAAATGTTCAAATCAGATTTTAAGAAGAATAAGACTTATATGGACGAATAAGGTAACTAAGTAGTAATTTCGAGATAATGCAGAGCGAAAAAGTGGTAGGCAACCAACTGGTTGTCCCACGACCTAAAGAAGTTTACTGACATATTGTTGACGAGAACTGCAAGGGTCGGGGAAAATGGGGAATGCCTCCGCTAGCTTTCTGTCGAAAGGATAAGTTGTAAAGAAGACTGCTGTAAAACACAGCTAAAAATTAAAACTAAAAACAAAAAGAAAATCCTTTTAGTGAATAAAGGGTTTTTGACTTGATTTGAACTAACAGATCAATAAAAGCATCTATGTCACCAAATGTGACTAAATGCTGCATGACAACTTAAAAATTAAGCCAACATAACAGACACACTGTCACAGTATTCCCAAATAAATGACTATATTGTAAGAACTATATACATTGCCTATGTCAGGGATGGCGAACAATTGACATGCATACCAATCGAGACTCCAAGACCAATAATTTGGGCAAGCTTATAATATCCCAACCAAAAACTTTGTTGGAACATAAAAAAGGGCACTTGGTTAGATAAGGCCATCTTTGGATAGCATGTTACCAGCACATTATTATTATTTTTTAAATAATGGCATTTTAACCTATAAATGTTTGCCATCCCTGGCCTCCATGATAACTGCCAGATAACATTGACTTGAACATTGTCCCATTAAAATTAAAAAATAATGGTTACCATTGTCTCCATACTAATGTCATCAAATACCCAGAATATGCAGACAAAGCTCCTTTGTTTATTCTAATATCACATCTGTTGATAATTATGGTTATTTAAATATAGAAATGAAGTATTAACTATAAAGTGTTTAACTCCTTTATTACCCATACACAAAGTTAACAGTTTCAGTTACTAGTAGATGATACTAATTAAAATTATTAATAATAGGTGCTATTTATTTATAACAAAAATAAACTTTTGATTAATCACCTCAGATTTTCAAGATATAGGCATGCCCAGTTTGAGAGTCAACAACCGTATAAATAATATAAGTGTACCATGTACAGTCAGCAACAGAAGTCGTTGAACATAATTTGTTTCCAATATTTCCTAATCATTATCATTTACCATAAGTTTACTGATTAATTTAAATACAAAACAACTTGTCATAATTGAACTACAAAAGTAGCTGAAAGCTGTCAAACCATTAACAGTTAAACATTACTAGCGACATTTTTTTTATGATCTGTAATAAATACAAATGTGGCCGAAATTAGCAAATTCTTTGTTTTATATACAAGCTTTTTTTCCTATTCGTTAAATTGAACCCATCAAGCTTTGAGAAATCCATCTCGCGAAGCGCAGCGCACCGCGTTTTTTACTATCAAAACATTGCTGACTAAATACAACAGTCCAGAATATTCATTTAATTGTTATTTTATAACATACTAGCTTTGGCTCGCTACTCCACCCGCGTGAAAAAGTTTTTCAATGACAAAAGTCGTACTTTATATTTACCCGGGATAGAAAGTAGCGTATAGCGCTTAAGAGTAATGTAGCTTTCTATTAGTGAAATATTTTCAAAATCGGTTAAGTAGTTCCTGAGTTTTGCGCATTCAAACAAACAAATTCTTCAGGTTTATATAATAGTATACATTGAACTTAATAACCAGAATTATATTAGGGTATAGCGTGATGATATATAGCCTATAGCACTCCACGAACAAAGGGCTATCCAACGCAAAAAGAATTTTTCAGTTTGGACCGGTAGTTCCTGAGATTAGCCATTACTGCTCCGCTCCTATTGGGTATAGCGTGATGATATATAGCCTATAGCACTCCACGAACAAAGGGCTATCCAACGCAAAAAGAATTTTTCAATTTGGACTGGTAGTTCCTGAGATTAGCGCGTTCAAACAAACAAACAAACTCTTCAGCTTTATATAATAGTATAGATTTTTACGTTTTTCTTTCAACTGCGAGAACTAATCACTAACTAGACGTGAATTTAAATTCTTTACTTGTCAATATTTGTTTAGTTACCCAGATTAAAGGTGAAACAAAATGTATGAAAAATGGACCTTAAGCTATAACCTTAATGGGAATAGGTTAGTTACATTTTAAACATCCTATTTTATAGAGCACTGGCCGGTTTAAGGAACAAATGTGTAAATTCAAAATTATTCTGGCAGGAGATTCTCTTCGAAGGATTCAACTTCAACGTCAGTTTCTTTTTCATATTTTTTTCAGCCAATCCTTTACTTTTGGATACCATCCATATTGGAATGATAACCTTAATCTGTACTCTTCTTTGGTAAGTGTTTTATGGTCCGTTTCAATGTTCAGGTGTTTTGTAAATTAATATCTGTTCATCGACTTTTGTTGCTGACCGTACCATATAAGTCTGCCTAAACAAATTAAATAAGACATCTACAAGTCAAAATAGAGTAGTCATGAATTATTCTGCAAATCTTTCTTGGTCCTGCCAATGCATTGTATCTCAGTTATATCATTAAATAGGCAAATACCAGTATTATCTATACTTATAATAAAAATCTAAGCAACAAAATATATTATGTCAAATGACAGTGTAAATAAAATTCACTTGTAGGTTACAAATAATCTAAAGAATATTTTTAAATGGTTCCTTAAATTAGTACTGTTTTTTTGTTCAATAGCTTAAGTTATGATGAAACAATTAATCAATAATATATAGAAATATTATGCAACAATTTTTTTGATTTTGATTCAACACTTCTAATTTACTTAACTTATTATTCTTAGTTAATTAAGTATGAGAGAAAATTGATACTATCCAAATCTAAATGTCACATAATGCAAGGCTTCTCCTTTTTTATTTTTTTTTTGTTATAGTTGTTATACATATTTATATATTGTTCAAAAACAACCAAAATTTATAATTGTAAGGGGTTATCCCATCCCACACTAGAGATCTATAACATTACAATAAGCAAGTACTTGTAATTGTAATTACATATTTCTACAACTGTTTGTTACCAAAATAAAATAATCTGTATGATTAGACAATTCAATTGAACACCCCTGGCTAACAATATGCAATTGGGAAAATTAATTTCTAGCTTGTTTCACAACATATAGAAGGTTGAGAAAGTATATTCAAGAGTGTCTTACATGAGTAACGACTTGGGCTGAAGTTTTGTAAGTTATATTTTCAGAATTAATACTAATAGTGATATAAATGCTTAGGAATTATATTTGATATCTCGTAATAAACATTTTATAATCATAAGGGGCATCTTGGAACAGAATTAATGAAATCAGATAATTGAATTACACCTGACTACAACACAATAACAAACAATTTATAACCTGCTTTGTATAACCTTGAGGAAGAAACTCATTGTTTTCTTACATTTTCCGTCTCTGTGGTATAAAACCAAACATAAACTTGCTCTATGAGCCCAAGTTATCACTGCTTTCCAGCGACATTCAGCCAGATCATGTACCTATTAATAGTGTTTAGGGCTCACCTGGTTCGCAGAAGTATTGTGGCGGCGGCCTTTCTCCTACCACCAAGTAGCTGCTGTCTATATTGGGCACCTTGCCAGTCGCCACCGCCAGGTCTTTGAGGACATCTTCTTTCGTGTACCATTTTCCTTTGCTCATTTTTCAGGTTAGTACCTAGAAATACATAATTTATGCCAATATTTTAGCAAAATGTACATGCAAAATGCGAATTACCCACGAAATTGTAAGGGTCTGACATTCAATGGCACTTGAACCCTGGTTCGTATTAAGAATTTGGAAAACATATTAAAACAACTTTTTGGAAATAAATGATATTTCAACTCACTTTATTTATATACGAAACACAACAAAAGCTCAATACAAAGAACAAAACGTCGATAAAACCTATCCTGTACCCTTATGACAACTTAAACATGAGCAGACATGTCCATGAATCATGGCTAAATCAAAAACGATATGTTGACAAATAAGTTATAGGGTTGCAAAAAAATATCGACATTTATTTTTCAAGCACCTACGTGTCGTAAAGTTTATTGCATTTAGTTGCCGGAAATCCCTAATAAATGAACGGAAATTACATGGGAACCTCTTTCAGTTCCATCGCCCTTTTTACGGGCTACTGGCTAGTAATCTGATTCAAGGTAATTTTAGTCTTGCAGAACACTAAACGTCGATTTACACACGGTAACACTGGTTAGTTAGGCGTAAATATTTTTAGATTGGTAACATTGTTATTTTCCATATATATTATAATTCTCTTTGATTGTTATCATTTGTCAAGTCGAAATGTATCGTATTTCTAAATTCTGATATTGTATCCGAAAAAAAAATTGATACACATTCATTAATTAACAGTATATTTCAGAGGATTACAAATAGGAACTACTTTATTATTTAAAGATAGGATAATTTGTACAAATAAAATGGGTGATGAAAAACCATCCGACGACAGTCAACAAAACAGTCTGTCTAATGCTACGGAGAACCTAAAAATTGAGGAACAAAAAGAGAATGGGGATGCTGCGAAAACGGATAAAGTGAAAAGTAAGTATCATTTAATTCACACACAATGTGAGATAAGGATTTGTACCCTTTGTTGTCATAGGCTCGCCATTACATATCGTGGTACAGAAATAATCGAAAACAATTTACTTCTTGCGCCTCCATTGTATACTTTGTATTTGTACCATTAGTTATTAATACCAGAATATCCTTTTTCAGTTGACATCTTACTCAAAGCTACAGGCAATGCTCCAATAATGAAGAAAAAGAAATGGGCGGTTGATGCAGAGAAACCCATTGGATGGATCATGGAGTTTGTGAAAAAATATCTCAAACTGGAACCTGACGAGAAACTGGTAATTGATTTTTGTTACTAATTAGTGTATAGGGAAATGGTTGGATACACTTTTTCAGGCTTTTACACATCTTATCTTTATGGTGTTGGTATAAATGGACCAAGCAGTACAAAATCTGAGCACTAACAAAAATTATTTAATGTCTCGCAAAGGAATACCATGGTCTCTGGTTGGTGCTAATGTGTTAATTTGTGTTATGGATGCAATAGAAGAGTCTTGTGAGGGTGAAGAAAATTATTTTTTTCTAGAAAAACATGAATTGAATGAGCAGGAAATTATATTTTAAATGTTTCTATATTTCCATAGTCATTATAAATCACGCACAATGGTCCGACTACTTTACGGGCATAATCATAGTCATTATAAAAGCATTTTGATTCAAGCTCATATTAGGGAGACCCTGAGTTTCAAAATTTTTTATAATCATTGTATCTCAGAAATAGTGATTCTTATAATTGTATGATCTACAATTTTGTGTAACTAATTTTTATTATAAAAATAACCACTTGTTGAAAAATTCAAGAAACCCATACTTAGGAACCTCGGTGTTTATTTTTTTGCATACAGGACTAATGGGGACTTTTCTCATTTTGTTTATAATGATTTTGCCAACATTGATACCATATTACAGGCTCTTTCACGCTAAATTGACCAGACTTACTGCCGTTTTCAGTAAACAATTCCAATCTGACTTCAATCCAATTCACAGAATGAACCAATCAAAATATTTCATTTGAAGAATGTCAAGAAAAACTTTATTTATTGGTCTATTTTGAGATAGATCAAAAAAAAAATTAGGATTGTTTATTGAAATGCCTCATATTAGTAATGAAATTTATTTATAGTATGAAAACTGCCTTTAAATATCTGTCAATAAGTTACTTCTTGCGCCACTAATTGTAAAAAAAATATAATCACTATGCAAGTACATAGTTAATTATGAAGAAACAATATTCTCGAAAGGCCAACGTCCATAATAATGTTTTACATATAATACTAATATAAATAATTTAATATTACAGTTCCTGTATGTAAACCAGACATTTGCACCATCACCAGATCAGATAGTGAGGAATCTTTATGATTGCTTTGGTACTGATGGCAAACTAGTTTTACATTACTGCAAGACACAAGCGTGGGGCTGAAAATGTGAGAACAATATTATTTTATAAGGATTCTATGCAGCTTAATAAATAAAGCTATTTAATTAACGCCCAAACTATAAACTGTAGTCATTTTGGCTTATTACTGTTTTGTCATCCTTGGACTAGGTCTTTTGTATTTAAAAGTCTGTTTGTAGAAACCACAATATTATGTATGCCCACCATGGTGACCAATATTATATTTATATATAAAGTGTAATTACTGGTATTTTGAGACAACATTTTTGAAATTCAATGTTCTGGGTAGTGTTGCTGTCTTTGAAGTTATGTTCACTCAGTTGTACAAAAAAATACATAATATATTGGAGGACAAAACAGTATGAGGTTTGATTAAAATCATTTATTGTCAAAGGCCTTATTTATATTTGTGTTGCTTACACAAGCGGTATCACTTCTGGTCGAAATTGTGCATTACCCAAAAATATCTATAGTTATGTTTAAAAATGGTTTTGTAAATTTTATATGATTTGTTAGTATTTAGACATTATTTACTATAATAAGTACATATTTCAGAGACTGCAGTAGCTAATATGGTATAAAGTATAAACTATACCTCCATAGACATTTTGACTTACGGCCATTTTAAATAAACAATTTTAATCTTCAATCCAATTCATAAAATGACCAATCAAAATAACCCATTTGTAAGCATGTCAGTGGCGAAGCGTCCATACAAGCCGATTCTTACCGGGTTACCTTTTGTAAATTAATTATAATTAATAAAAGAAAAAAATTGTATAACTAGAATAATAGTAGTGTACTCAAATCATCTTATACTTATTCAATTAAATCAATACTTCAACGATAACGGTACATAGTATCAATCCGTTAAATCGTAACTTGCACTCCCTTTTGAAAATTTTCACCCTTCGCCACTGAAGCATGTCAATTTTTTGTTCTGATTGGTCCATTTTTGAGATAGAATGAAAAAAGCTATTGGAATGTTTATTAAAAATGGTGGTTATAGAGCAACTTAATTTGTTTTTTTTTTTTATTAATAAATAAAGTCAATGAATCTATTATGTAGAATTATAGTGATATAAGGAATGATAATATTCAATGCATTTGAAGTGTGATATATCTGTAAATTTTTTATATAAATGGAATAATAATTATTTATAATCAGAATGCATGTTTTCTTTAGAAATGCTTGTTAGCATAACAGAACCTTATGCTAACTATCTTCCATAAACTGTCATATATAACCCAGTATAAAATTAAAATAGTTTAATAAATACTATGAAATTACAAAACCAGTCTTGATAAAGTTCAATATTTGGCAATGTTATTTTCTATCCCCGCCGCCGCTGACATACTCCTTGCTTGTAGTCCTCGTCGGTAGATTATCTGCAACTAGTATAATCATAATTTTTATAAATATAAGAGCGGGTTGGAGGGAAGAACTACATATCAAATAGCGGAAACCTCGCCACCATACTTTGTAGAACACAACCCCTACAACTTTTTGAAAATATATTCGAAGTTAATTTATTACAATATATTGGAGGCGAGCTATGTTCAGCATGATATTCATGTTGCTAATGTCATTAACGAGGTAGGTCTTGGTCACTTGTTTATTTTCCTCCTCTAATATAGAAAAAAAAATAGAATACTAGAATTAAAAGAGCATATAAAAACAATTTTTAAATCATACCAGGAGGTCTGCAACATTTGCTGCCGCCTGTAGCGGGTGGAGTACTTTTCTTACTCTTGTCAGACCGCGCGGTCACTTCACACGGACAGCACGAGTGCACACTGCTACGGCTAGTGTCCATAGCTTGGATCTTTTCCACCTGTGAAGTTTTTTTTAATAAAATATGTACGTATACGGTATTTGTACCTTTATAGGCAGGTGCATATCATATTTTAAAAATCTTCGGCTACGTATGGAATAATATGAGCGAAACTTTCGCTATCTATATACTAGCAGTGTTGAATCCCCATGTCAGACTTGTCTCGCGAGACCTCGATTTGCCAAACTTGAATCGAGATTCAATTCGAATCACCATATCACGGAGTAGTATGGTTATTCCATATGTTATATTTTTTTTTTTTGGTGTTATATTAGAATTATAATTAACCTTATTTGGAGCAGCTGGAATTCTATTCGGTCTATCGCCAGAAGCTTTTTGTGTGGGTTTATCTGACAGTGGTAGTTTGAGCTCTTCTTGTAATGTCTTCGGTGATTCCCTGACGCTCTGCCGGCCACTAGCGGGCTGATCTTTTTGGATGTATTGCTGCAAAATGGTAATAAATTACTGGAACATAAGCAAAATGAAGATTTTTTTTATTTCAAATAATACTGTCTATGTGGAATTAAATTAACCATCTTGATTAATGGTTAATTTCAATAGGTAAACGATCCAAATAGCTATATATAAATATATGGTCGATAGCACAAACACATCCATAGTTTGACATGCATAGACATGAGCGCACCCAGCTCTCAATAAGGGAGGGTGGCCATTGTGATCTGTGACCATGTGGCAATATAGCAGCAGAAAAATAAATCTTTATACTCATATCTAATTCAGTATCAGAACTCATTTATGTCGATCTAACACATAAATCTGTCAAAATCGGTAACTGACCTCCGGCATGTTCCACACGATGATGCTCCCAGCAGCGCAGCAGCTGACGACGTGCCGCGCGTCCGGACTGAACCGGCAGCACGTCACCGCGCCCGCGTGCCCGAGACCCATGTGCGTGTATATGCCCTCCTGGTACTTCCACAGCTGGCAAGTATAAAATATATTACAGGTTTAGGCCAGTCTCAAACTAAATCTAGACTTGCAAGTGATCGTAGCAATACGTATATACGCTGGTATATTGTAGTTATGTTTTGTAAAAGTGTACACAGCATAGCCATACCAAAATACCTTACCTTCACCATTTGATCGTTGCCGCCGGTGACGAAGAGTTCACCGTTTTGCGTTATATGGAGACCGTTGATGGCTCCCATTTTACTCGCTTCCAACTGTAATAAACAACTATGTTTAAGTAGGTAAATATTATACTCATGGATGTCACAAGACTGGCTAATGACTGGGATGTTCTAGCATTGATTTTCAAATCGGTTTTTTGACACTGTGTTTTTTGCAAATCACTACTTAATTGAGATAGAGTATTGTATCATCGCATGCGATTAAAAAAAAACAAACAAATCGAAACTGGAATTGTTGCCCAGTTTATATAAATTATGTAATTTATTTGGAGGGAAGTTATTAAGAACCTCCGTACATCAAAGCACTTAAACACGAGCTGAATCGCACTGACCTCTCTGGCGAGGTTCCCGCTGCCGGTCTCCCAGTAGGCGACGCGCCGGTCGGAGCCGCCCGTGAGCAGCTGGCAGCCGCGCGGCTCGAAGCACACGCACATGAACAGCGTGTTCGCGTACATCACTTGGCGGCGGGACAGGGAACTGCAACATTTTGTTTAACTAGACAGGCTGATGACTTTATCTCGAAGGTATTCATTTAAGTTGCCCTATGAATGCAAAGCTGCTAGCTTGAATTCCCAAGTCGGAAAAATTGTGTTTCAATTTGCCGGACACTAGGTGATCAAAAGAGTTGACATCAGGTTGAATAAACTCGTACTTTACCAATGTTTGAAATAATAAACTGAATCCATAAAAGTTGCAGGAGGTCGCTGAATGCGGGCCACATCGATCGGTCGATCTGGAAATTTTTGGGGGAGACATATGATCAGCAGTAGATATCTTGCGGCTGACCATGACGATGATGTTCCATCCATAATAAAGTGGATTATGGGATAGGCAGTCAAAAAAAGCACAATACACCTAACAGAGCTAGGCACGTGTAATTATTTATTTATCTATCGGCTTACATGAGATCCCAGATAATGCAGGAGCCATCTGTCCCGGCGCTGACCGCCTCCGTGTCATTTGGAGACACTTGTATAGCGGACACCGGACTTTTATGTTCCTTTAGCACTTTCTTCAAACTCTGACATTCAGGTTTTATGTCCCAGACTCGCACCTGGAAAAAATAAACCAGTTGCACATATAAAAATCACTAAACAATTGAAGTTAATGAAATGAAATAATTTATATGAACCTGTTAAAATGTTGCACTTTATTTAAATTCCGTCAATATTAACAACATTAGTTCGGAAAGCACTTATCACCAGAGAAGATCGGGCAAGAAACTCTGGTGTTGCTATTTCTACAGTATAAGATACAGAGAAAAACAATACAATTAATGTTTTCATTGTTGTTTAGAACAGTTCATTAATTATTAATTACTCACTGTGTCCGACAAATAGTTTTAAATCACAAATTATTACCTATTTTTCATTAACAAACCTACCACTACCATTTCATAAATTGGGGAGCTTCTGTTGAGGGAATTCTTAAGACTTTTAGGTATGGTTCATGAAAAATCTTCCTGGGTAGAAGTATTTTCGTCAAAATTAAATAAGTTATCAAGTAACCTGTCCCTCGCAGCCACCGGATATGAGCGTCCTGCCGTCATGCGTCATGTCGATGGCGGAGGTGCCTTTGTTGTGCGTGTTGTAGATGCAGTAGATGAGCCGCCCCGTCAGCGGAGTGAACGCCCTGATGCACCCGTCGTTCCATGCTTGAGAAACAACAATACAATCAAGAAGTGGCGTCACTAGAGTGAGGCAGGATGGGCAAAATGCTACGAGCTTCCGGCTTTAGAGGGTTTTCAAATTCTTGTAAAATTTACTTATCATTTTGTGTATTGCGACTGACAAAATTGATTGCTTCAAAATAATATTTTTTTTTATGTAAAAAGGTCTCATTTAATTAATTTGCCACCGGTTGTTTGCCCTGTAGGTACCACCTGCAATCAATCCACCATTGAATCAGGACAAACATCTATTTAGAAGGCAAGTAAATTATTAGCAGTAGTTGTGATCAGGTCAATCTTATAGGCTTTTTAATCTATACTTATAATAAATCTGTAGAGAGGTCAATTCTGTACATGAAATATATTTCCAAAATAACTATCAGGGGTGTTTAGGGATCGATACTGATGCCAAAAATGCAGTTAGTAAAATTTTTGTCTGTCTGTCTGTATAACCGTTACAGAAACAAAAACTACTCGACGGATTTTAACGAAACTTGGAACAATTATTTTTCATACTCCTGAGCTAGTTATACTATACTTTTCATCACGCTACAATTAAAAGGAGCAGAGCAGTGAAAGGAAATGTTGGGAAAACGGGAGAAACTACTCCATTTTTTAAGCTTCCGTCGCATGTGCAACCTTAATGGTTAAAAGTTCCTTCGATTTCACCGGGATCCCATCATCAGACCCTGACCGGACAAACGGACCACCTGCATACCACCATACATTAAAAAAACATCCCGACAAATTGAGCACCTCTTCCATTTTTAAGTCCGAAATCCACGCGGGCGAAGCTGCGGGCGGAAGCTAGTCAATAATAAATCTCATATTTTGAAGTTAGATAACTAAAACTATCTGAGTGTTAAGTACCTAAAAGGAATATCAAGAGTACACAAAACCAGTGTTTGTGGAAAGGTTCGGCTTTTCTACAAACCACACCATCACACAACTATTTTGAATATTTAATTACTATTTTACAAATCATTCGTTAAGTTTCATAACTCCGTGCCAGTACGATAGCAGTAGCAGTATCAACTTACCCGAGACTATAGACTTCCCATCTCCCGAGAACAGGACAGAGGAGCAAGTGAAGTTCGGAACGACGATGCGCAGCAGCTCCTGGCATGTCTCCAGACACCACACGCGGACGTCTCCCGCGCCGGCTGTTGCGAACACTCCAGACATGCCCCTATAAGACATTTGACCTTAAAAATCTGTTTACTCTCTACCTTAATTGCGGCCCGACTGCCGTGCTGAGTACGACGATATTTCAAGTACGATCAATGAGTCAGGTAAAGTAATGATTTCTTATGTTAACGCGAATGTTAGACATTGATTTCGGATGTTATCGCGGATTTTTATTAAAATTTTCTTCCGATGTTTCAAAGACTGCAGCTTGCATGGTCATGGGGCAGACTGGAGTGGTGTTCGTTCGTAAAGTCAAAGTAATAATATCTACCTGCATGTTTGCCAAAAAACTAGTTTTATTTGGGAAGCTAAAATCTCAGGCCGTAGTCTTCATGCCCGATGTACGGTAATTACCACGCCTCTTATAATATAGCACTTATAACGACGAAATGTAGGCGTGTTACATGTATCTAAACCTGAAAAGGTACAAAGGCGTGGCGATATGTATGTGCTAGAAAATACCTGGGGAAAGCGACGTCATTAATAGCACATCGATGGCACGTGACGACCAGTACGGGAACAAACGTAGCGATGTTGATGGCGTAGATCTCACTGGTTCGAGTCCCGGCCAGGAGCACCCGCTTGTCACCCGCTAACGTAGGGGACTCCATCAGCTCTAGAGAAGTTATGCTGCCTATGAGCTTGGCGGATTTTAACTGCAAAAAAATTAAGATTTATGCAACTAGATATTTTGATGAATTGGTTGCCACTGGCAATATTAAATGGATTATGCATGTCATTAAAGTTGTGTGGAAGGGATTGGCACTAAATTAATCGGAGATGGATTTCATGTCCCCGAGCAGTAATCTAAACAAAGTAATGTAGTGATTATTGGTAAAGTTGTCCCGATTATATTATTCAAATGGCTTTTTGGGATCGCTGGATGTAGGTTTTTCTGCGAGCACCGTATTGAGGCTGACAATAATAAAAATTCGGTCTTCTTATAACGGCCTTTTATTTTATCGTTTAATTGTACAGAGCCGCGCACTCCACTGCGTGTGTTCGGTGTGTGTGAGTTCCCTTGTCGTAGACAATACTCCGTTTTAGTTTTTGTCCATAGACATACCGAGTGGCGTTCGGATACGCCACACCACCCCCCCACGGAGAAGGATAAAAGGTTAACAAAAATCGGGAAAATCCTTAAATTTAACGCGCCTACCAGATCTAGTAGTGTAGGGCAAGTTAGTTGTGGTTGCGGTCTTATCTGGTGATACAGAAGGGGGAGAGTTAGGAAAAATGGATTGTGGGAGGACAGACTTTCCAGGAACATTCGGTAGTTTCATCGGCGGCTCAGACAAGCTAGAATCGCTAGAGCTAAGGTTAGTGTGGTCAATGAAGGCCGGTTTGAGCCGATCCACGCTGACAACGACGCACTTTCCCTTGATGTCCAGTGTCATAGTCTTGCCGTCTTCGGCACGGTCTACGACCCGGAATGGACCGGTGTACGGTGGTTGTAGGGGGCGTCTAACGGTATCGTCACGGAGAAATACGTGTGTCGCCGATGCAAGTTCCTTGAAGATGAAGGTTGAGGGTTTAGAATGACTGGAAGCAGGAATTGGGCGTACAGTCGACATTTTGCGTCGCAATTGTACGACAAAATCTGCTGAGTCCTCGATGCCAACAGGTCCAGGATTTGAAATTAACATTTCTCCAGGTAGGCGGAGAGTTTCTCCATAGAGCATTTCAGCAGTTGTGCACTTAATATCTTCCTTGAAGGCGGACCGCATGCCAAGGAGGACGAAAGGGAGCGCACGAACCCAAGAATCCTGGTGGCACATAAGTGCAGCTTTAAGTTGGCGATGAACGCGTTCTATCATCCCGTTAGCACAGGGGTGGTAAGAAGTTGTTCTAATGCGCTTGGTGGCGAAGTGTATCATCAGTCGGCGGAAAAGGTCCGACTCAAACTGAGTACCTTGATCAGTGGTTATGACTAAAGGAACGCCGAAGCGGGGAATCCATTCTCTGGTGAAAGTCTCGGCCACTTCCTCTGCGGTTATGGAACGCATTGGCCACACCTCGGGCCATCTGGTACCTCTGTCAATAGCTGTTAAACAATAGCGGAAATCATTGCAAACCGGCAAGGGACCGGCGATGTCGAGGTGGACGTGTCGGAAACGACCGGATGGAAGGTCGAATTTGCCGGGCGGAGCAGAGTTGTGGCGCGACACTTTAGCACGTTGACACGCCTCACAAGTGCGAGCCCACTCCTTGCAATCCTTTTTGACAGAAGGCCAGACGAAACGTTTGGTCACGAGATGGGTTGTAGCACGAGCGCCTGGGTGACTTAAGTTATGCAGTTTGTTGAAGGCTGCTCTGCGAAAAGTAGGGGTTAAATAGGGACGAGGCTTACCGGTAGACATATCACAGGTGACCAGGATGTCAGTGCCAGGAATGACGACTTTAGTCAACTGAAGGCTAGAGTTATGGAGAAGAAGCTCAGCTAACTCCTGATCAGTCTCCTGTGATTTAGCAAGGTCTTCATAGTCTTGCTCGAGAGCGATAGCGTCGACGCGTGACATTGCGTCAGCGACGACATTGTCCTCTCCCTTAATATATTTAATGTCAGTGGTGAACTGACTAATAAAAGATAGTTGGTTCAACTGTGAGGGTGGGAGTTTTTCCCTACGCTGCACAAAAGCGTATAGGAGTGGTTTATGATCTGTGAATATGGTCACGTGCTGAACCTCGAGAACGTGGCGGAAGTGTTGTACGCTTTCGTACACCGCCAGCAGCTCGCGGTAATAAGTTGGCCACTGCGCTTGTTGTGTGGTAAGTTTCCTGCTAAAGAAAGCAAGGGGAAACCACTGCCCATCAATTTTCTGCTGAAGGCAGGATCCGACATGGGCACTTGAAGCGTCCGTAAACAATCCAAGGGGCGCGTCGTTAATCGGATGCTGTAGCAAAGTGGCATTGGATAGACTCCTTTTACAGGCCTCAAACTGCGTCAGTAGCTCAGGCGACCATGTAAATGGTTTAGCGCCTTTGCCATTGGTAGCGACCACAGCGTCGATAAGTCTGGAACTGCGCGGCGTGAGGCACGAAACGGCGGTAATAGTTTAACATGCCGAGAAAACGACGCACACCTTGTATAGTCTTCGGAGGGGGAAAACTCAAAATAGCTTGCACTCGTTCTTGTGGGGGTCTGGTGCCTTCTGGGCTGATATGGTAACCCAGAAATGCCACTTCACGAGCACCAAGGATACACTTCGAAGGGTTGATTACTACCCCGTAATTTTGGAGGCGCCCGAAAAGAATCCGAAGATGCTCCCGGTGGAGAGCCTCATCTGCAGAGTAGACGAGGATGTCATCCACGTAGGGAAAACAAAAGTCGAGGCCCCGTGTGACCTCATCGACAAACCTTTGAAAGGTTTGACCGGCGTTACGGAGACCGAAGGTCATGAAGGGAAATTCGAAGAGGCCAAACGGAGTAACGATGGCGGTCTTCGGGACGTCCTCTTCTGCCACGGGGATCTGGTGGTAGGCCTTGACCAGGTCGAGGGTGCTAAAGATATTGGCACCTGCAAGATTGTGGGCAAAGTCGTTGATGTGTCGGACCGGGTAACGGTCTGGTATTGTTCTGGCGTTCAGTGACCTGTAATCGCCACAGGGACGCCAAGTGTTGTCTTTTTTGATGGCCATGTGCAAGGGGGACGACCAGGCACTTTTAGATGGTCGTGCGATGCCTGATTGAATCATGTCATCAAATTCCTTTTTGGCTGAGATTAATTTCTGCGGAGCCAAACGCCGAGGCTGACAGGAAATGGGTGGCCCGTCCGTTGTTTTTATAAAGTGGACAGTGTTGTGTTTGACCGTCCTGGGAAGGCCTGGTGGACGGGTTATATCAGGAAACTCTGCCAGCACCTGTGCGAAAGCAGAATTGGCTGAAGCAACGGCTTTGATACTGGGTTGCTCCGATGTTGCAGAAGAGGCGGAAGCTGAAAGGCTAGTGGTTCCGTCAACCAATTTTCTATTGCGACAATCTGGCAAAAGATGGTAATAAGACAGGAAATCTGAGCCCAGAATAGCGGTGGTAACGTCGGCAACGACGAACTGCCAAATAAATTTCCGGCGGAGACCAAGGTTCAGTGTCAAGTTAATAGTGCCGTAGGTCTTAATACTGCTCCCATTAGCGGCGCTGAGCTCGTAGTCAGTGGGTTTCCTCTGACCTGCAAGCCAGCGGCGTGGGTAGCAGCATAGATCAGACCCAGTGTCAATAAGGAATTGTCGCTTAGTGACATGGTCAGTGACAAATAGACGGCGGCCGTTGGGTTGAGTGGAGTCGCAATCAGTCGCCGCCGCTACTGATTGCTCGGAGGGTTTTCCGACTCCCAGTTGCAAGGAGTAACACACTTGTTGGCCTTTGTACCATACTTCTTGTGATACCAACAACTCGAGCGGGCATTGTAAGTGGTATTGCGGGAAGATTGCCTTCTTCTAGATGAGGAGCGATCCCGAGACCTAAAGCGACCAGTGCGGGTGGAGGATAGAGCAGCAACTTGCTTTCTTAGCTCCTCAATCTGCTCCATCAAGGTGGTCAGAGAAGGCGCGGCGGCAGTGGCGCAAACATTTGCAGTAGCTGGTTGCGCCTCAACAATCTTGTCAGCTATGTCGGCGATCCTCTCCAAACCGAGATCGGCCTGGGCGGCGAGGATGCCTTGAACATGCTGAGGTAAGCGTCGTAGCCATAACTGACGAAGGATGTTGTCGTCGGTAAATGTGGGCCCTGCAAGAGATTTTCAGGTGACGGAGGAATTGTGATGGTTTCCTATCACCAAGTTCCTCCTCACTGAGAAGTTTCCTCAACCTTTGTTCTTCAGATGAAGAAAACCGTTTGACAAGTGTGTTTTTTAAGTTTTTATATTTGTCCTGAGCCGGGGATTGGCCACTATGTCCTCGATTTCCCCAGCAATTTGATGATCAATTTTGCTGAGAATGTGACTGTATTTGGTCTCATCCGTGGTAATCCCTGCAAGCAAAAACTGTGCCTCTGCTTGAGCAAACCAAACGTTTGCCCTATCAGGCCAAAATGGTGGCAGTTTTATAGCAACCCTGCATATGGACATAGCATTAGGCTGCACTTGCGAGGCGCGCAGATTAGCGTTTTCAGCCTCCAAAGCGGAGAGGCGAGCTAGCAATTCCTCAGACATGGTTAATGAAAGGGAATGAATAAGCAGGTGTTGGAAAGGAACCACAACCAACCGTCACCACACACAATAATAAAATTTAGGTTTTTAGATATTTGCACTTGTGATAAACATAAAATAGCAGATAAACATAAATGAACACAAAATGGTAAAATACTTAGAAATTAGTTGTGTGGTTTGATATAAGCAAATACAAAATATATACTTAATCTAAATGGACAATAACCATTGAGCGAATTTCTACAATGAGTATTAACGTTACGGTTAGTCCGGCTGATTGCCATCACTTATTTTATACAAAGGTATGAACAAATTTAAGTTAATGTAAACAAAGTTGGATTAAATGTAAACAATATTAACAAATGCTATATGGCACTTTAAATTTAAATAGCAGTCACACCGAATGTCACTGGATGTTATCGTTAAGATTGAACTTCACTGAGGTTAAAATGTCTGTAATGGACTTGTAATTTCCAAGTCTCCGGCAAAAACGTAGATAAGCAGTACTTGCGTGAACCGGAACGAAGCACGTTGACAGGTGACAGCTAAGTTGACAGGTGACAGCTAAGTTGACAGGTGACAGCTAAGTTGACAGGTGACAGCTAAGTTGACAGTTGACAGCTAAGTTGACAGTTGACAGGAGCAGTCATTTGCTAGTACGGCCGATGCCGATGTTGCCGATGGCGAACCACGGTGGCGCGGCATAGCACCCACGCCGATGACGTCACTCAAGTGGTTGTTGAAATACAATTTCGGCGAACTTCCTCTTGAGATTTTTTTATGCACAAACTTCCAATTGCGTTGACTCTCGACAATCCGGGTGTATGGGACCGATCTAGCCGTGGCGGCGACCGATGTATCTCGCTCAGCGTCGTAGTTGCTGGACCGGGTAAGCGGTGAGCTTGCGGGGGCCCTGATGAGGCCGATGCTGGGCGAAAGTTGTTGCCACGGCGTTTTTCAGTCGTCAATGCTCATCAATACGGCTGTTGCAGGTTGCGACTTACGTGTTCACATCACGTCGGGGTCACCAGTTTGGGATCGCTGGATGTAGGTTTTTCTGCGAGCACCGTATTGAGGCTGACAATAATAAAAATTCGGTCTTCTTATAACGGCCTTTTATTTTATCGTTTAATTGTACAGAGCCGCGCACTCCACTGCGTGTGTTCGGTGTGTGTGAGTTCCCTTGTCGTAGACAATACTCCGTTTTAGTTTTTGTCCATAGACATACCGAGTGGCGTTCGGATACGCCACAGCTTTTTCCATTCTCGGAAGAAAATGGCCAAGCACACGAGAGTATTGTAATTTCTTAATTATATGGCTTTTTTAGAGCAATCATTCCAGGAAACAGTTCATTCAGATACAATACTCAAAATTACAACTGTGTACAGTTGTAAGTTTGAGTATTCCGTCTAAAGGAAACATTGATGATCATAAATCGTCGCTGTAGGTGGAGAACTAAATAAGTAACTCAAAATTTCTAGTTTCGAGATAAACGCGATTAACTGTTTTTTTTTCGTTATTTTTAAGCCTTACTAAAAAACTATAAATAATTTTAATGTAGGTATTTTTATATTGGGTCTTATTATCTATTATATTATGCATTACTTAACAAAAAAAACTCTGACCTGAAGAAAAAAAATATAAAAAATAAAAACTTATTAATTAATTCTTCCACGACAATGTTTTGTAAGTTTGCTGAAATAAACTAAATAACTCGTATAGTTATTTAGTTTTCCCGCACTAGAAACCATATGGTAAAGTAATTATAAGGTTTAATAATTACAATTATAGAGTTTATTAAAGTGAATACCATTAGGATTTTCAATGTCTAAATTAAACAAATCAAGTTGTTTAGTTCTTCTACACACTTGATTAATTTTGTTAAACAATAGACTCGAAGAAGAATTAAACAACTCATTTTATTTAATTTCTTTACCATTGAACAGATTATAAGCAGTTTATTGATTTTATTATTTAATTATTTACTTTTTCTACAACAAAATATATATTATTTGAATATATTTATTTCTCCACTTTTAACATAAAAAAGCTATAATTTCGAAACGGGATAAGATAATGAAATGCTTGTTAGGCCAAAATATGCGCCATGTTTTGGGCAACACAAAAGTGATGGAAGTCCAAAATGGCCAAAATCCGAGTTATTTAGTTCTCCACCTACAACGACGAAATACTCACTGCTTTAAAATGGGGCTTGTTCGGATCGAGTATCTTGCCCTTGGGGAAGGGTCCGGTCCAGTTGATCTCGTCGAGAAGGTCCACGGTGCCGTCGCCGCCGCCCACGATCAGACACCCGTCGTCCATTATTAAAATCGATTCAATTCCTGTGTGAAAGTTTGGCAAATATGATTTGGATGGATTTATAGTAGTGGCGGGCTTAGCCGATGCAAGTCGCCGCGCCGGGCGTGATCGAAAGAAGAACAGGTCCCCTATTTTAAGGTGGTAGCTCAAGGTCCATTTTCATACATTTTGTTTCGGCTTTAATCTGGGTAACTAAACAAGTATTGGCAAGTAAAGAATTTAAATTCACGTCTAGTTAGTGATTAGTTCTCGCAGTTGAAGAAAAATGTAAAAATAATTAATAATCATGGATATTTCTGCCTTTAAAATTTCGTCATATTAAATTTTAAAGGCCGAAATATCCATGATTATTAATTATTTTTACGTTTTTCTTTCAACTGCGAGAACTAATCACTAACTAGACGTGAATTTAAATTCTTTACTTGCCAATACTTGTTTAGTTACCCAGATTAAAGCCGAAACAAAATGTATGAAAATGGACCTTGAGCGACCACCTTAACAATTTGTACCTACTTAGATAAAACGCTTGGGCGTTGGTTATTAGGATGGTGATCTATGTGTGATGCCCGAAGGCAATCTATATCTCAATATAAGTATTAGGACTACACTACGGTTTATCTACCTCTAGAACTTACTACTTAGCCAATGGCCATACCTGGCAATATAATACAGTTGCAATTCTATGTGCTAGAGGTATGATATTTTCAACATTACCTTGACTGTAGCACAGCGATTCCGGTTTCCTGCCTTTCTTCCATGGTCCACATTTAGCGAGGCAGCCCAGCAATGCTGGCTTGCAATGCGCGACCGACTCCATCGGATCCGGCGGGTAGTTTATTGAGAATTTTATCATGTCTCCAGTGCTGAATGATCGAAGTGCAAAGTAATTATCATGCCAAGAAGTGCCTTTACCAACAAACATTACTAACATTACCTGGATATTCCAATGTATGGTTACTGTAATATACAGTTTTGAGCACCTATCTTACAAGCAGTACCTAATTTGTACCCAGACCGGCCGCTTACGGAAGGTCGTCATTGTTCTTATCTGCTTATTCACCATATAGGTATGTTATTATAACACATTGGAATGTGTTTATTATTTGGGAGCTTTGTAGGTTCCTACGTATTATCTAGATAGAATTCAAGAGACATAAAGAAATAAGTTTTGGCTACGCAACCATACTAATGACCATTATCCAATATAGTAATCTATAACGATTACTTACGTAGTCCCAGCATATCCGTACGCGTCATCTTTACTAATGGCGATGCAGCGCACACTCCTGCGCAGCTTGCCCAACGACACGTCCACCACGTCCAAATTCTTGCTCGCCGCGCGGATGTTCCACACGCGCAGATTTGCTGTAACAATCATCGGCTACATGAAGTCCACTGCTGAAGCCGGGCCTCCGGAAAAGATTTCTAGACTCAAGAGGTAAAGAGGTCTGCAATTTGCATCCTGCGTTTTCCTGCAACCTTTATTAATTCGCCGTCGCCTTTACAATAACACTAATAAATACTTACATACTTATCTTAATACTTTTTTTACATCGTCTACTTCTTGAATCAATGCTAGTGTGAAGGCGTTCTATATAAGTAGGAATATTGTCTCAGATTTAGGTAATAGCTATCGTGTGGTGAGATATTAGTCATGGCCTCCCGTGACTGGCTAGGCGGAATACAAACATTACGAAAGGCGGGCGAAATCAAAATATGGACTTCAAACTTCGCAATTTCTTGATGGCCGTGAATATAGTACTTTTTCCTCATCAACAACCACATGAAGTCCACTGCTAAACATCGCCTCCTCTAAAGATTTCCAGACGGAGCTGTCAAAAGAGACCCTACTTTTACAAATTCAATTTGCTAAAGAGAAATTTTGATACAACTTTTACTTACAATCTCCGCCTGTGACAAATGAGTTGACCCTCAGATTGAGCGGGGTGAGTGTCATGGCGTCGCCAGTGGTGAGCTTGGCGGCGGCCGCGGTGCCTGTCGCAGCCCCGGCCGCGCAGTCCCACAGCACCACGCACCCGTCGTCGCGTCCACCCAGCGAGATCATGTAGCGCTCGTCCGATGAGAATGTCAGCGCTTCTACACGTACCTTCAGTTTCATAGATGTTATAGGAAATTATGAGGGGCAGTGACGGATTTAAGCTGAGATTTCGCGGAATGCCGCAGACGGCAAGCGTGCCGTAAAGGTAAACAATATTGCTTTGCAGTATTTATGGTATAAAACCGATTCCAACAACCACTGCAAATCTCGCGCATCAGTTGCAATCGCATGTTGGAATTGGTCTCATACAATTGAATACTGCAAAGTAATAATGCATTTTACCGTACGGCTTTTGCAGTCGTCTGCCATATCCCGCAAAATCGCATTTTTAGATGAGAACCTTTTTTTAGCTCGCGGCGGTTAAGGCCTCAACGGGTGAATGTCTAAGAGTTTTAATATTAGACGTTCAGTTTTGGTTTGGGTTTTTAAGGAAACAAACCATGAGTCGTGTGGGCAAGATGGAATTGTCTTGCTATTGTATGTACAAAATAAAATGTTTTGACCCGATATTCACTAATCATTTTTTAAAATATTTTCGCGTAATCTTTTATTCCGCACAAAATTTGTGGAGTTTTTCAAGACTAATACAGCAGGTTAATGTTTTAGTTTAAAAAGTAACAACGAACAGATTTCTTTTAATGAAGACAGGTAAAATTATTACGGTATTCACCTTATGCAACTCATGACTCCCAATCAAAGTCTTCTTGTTAAAATCCCAGAGCTTTGCTGAGGCCTTGAATCCAATGTGATTGATCTGTCCAGAGCCAACATAAGTCCCTTTTGGAGACACGGCGACTGTCGACACGCTGTTTGTGTGCCCGCTGAGGAAGTACATCTTTTTCGTCTTCCACTCCTGGATGCATACCTTGTTTCCCATAGGATACACGATATGGGCACAGTCGGGATGGACTTTCAAACCTCTAATGGCCGACCCTGTATTTGAATTTTTTAGCAAGTATTCATAGGTGCCATTCAATTGTTTTGTAGTTACGTACGTTTGTAGTACGTACAAGGTCTTAGCAAAGCTGTGACTGCTCTCGTTGCCAAATAATAAAAGTGGATGAGGATACTTGGGAGGTAATCAGCTGAATTCTGTACTTACTACGAAGCCAGTCCACACAGTATCCCAGCTTAGTATGCCATGAGTTGGTTACCAGAGATGTTAGTGGCAGTTTTGAAACGTTTTAAACTGTAAGTATATTATTAAAAGAAGCAGGTCGAAAAATTGGTTAAATACTTACCATCGAATCCAATGATAGCGTACGTTTCTAGATTCTTAACGTCCATAATTAGTGTTTATTGTATAGAATAAACGTTAAATAAAAACAATGTCCGTGTTTGTATTGGTCGCTGCCGAGCAACAGGTGACAAGACGTTGTCATGGTGACAATTTTTTAAAGTCTTGTCCAAAGATTTTCATAAATATTTACCGAAATTAAAAACTTTAACGATCTTTTTAGGTTTTATTCTTATGCGTAGGTCTTTTCACATTACTTTATCCTCAGATTTATAGCTTTCGTCTACTACGTAGATCGAAATCGAAGCGAGACGCATTTATTCGCCTTTAACTATGATAATGCCTACAGGACTGCCTCAATGGCGTAGCTGTACTGCATGCGCAGAACAGCGCTCTGAGGTCCTGGGTTCGAATCCCGGTCGGGCAAAGTGATGTGAGATTTTCTGCACAGTATCAGCCCGGAGTCTGGAATTTGTGCCTGATATGGCGATAAGCTCGCCCCCTTTCAAATCATGGGACGGAACAAACTTGGCGAAAAGTGGGTGCCCTGGTTGCGCCTCTGCATACCCTTTTGGAGATAAATGCGTGATGGTGTGTGTGTGTAACTATGATAACCCTTCTAATAGGAACACGCCGAACCGTACCATCGCCAATACTGAAAATGCAATCTGGTTGAATCAGCTTTAGTCGGACGCTAACCGTAATAGTTCTTGCGCTTTCTGAACCAATGCCCGTGTCTGTAATCCAACCAATTACAGGCACGGAATTCAGATCAAACTTTTAAAATGTTTTGCTCAAATTATGATCTTTAAAGAGATGGCTTTACGCCAAAAGGCAGCTGTTAAAAAAAAAAGAGCTAAAATATGCAAACACATACTATAATTTTATTAAGGTTATCGTAAAAATACATTCAACTGCATTTTTCTTACTCAGTACATCATTATCAATATTTATTACAATAGTTACAGTTTATTTACCATTACCAATACATTTCACATTATAAAAAAAAATGTTGAGCTCCAGAAGCTGATTACATAGTTACAAATATTTTAGTTATTTATATTACATTAATTATTGTATTTATAAACCCAAAAATTCAGTATCCCCTTATATTAAAAGATACCTTCAACTTCAATGTAGTTCCTATGCTGGTTTACTGCAATAAAACCTTGGCAAACATGCAAACCTTGAACAAAAACTTAGGAGAGCCATATAAGAGAACAAAATCCAAAATGGACAAAGAGAGGCCCCATGAAAACCTTATATAAAGCAAAGACGAATAGTAGTAGGTAACTTAGAAGGTGGTCTGAGAAACTTAACAAAATACTGACCCATTATGGCCATAACAAATGTTCTTGCTGTCATTCTTCTAGCCAGTATCAATAGACAAGTTGACCTGTTCTTAAGAACTTAATAATTAAAATTGTTTTATGAGCCTTAAAAAAATTACAATTATTTTTGGATTTAGATAGCTGAAAAACTTTATTTTGTAACAGAAAATACTTTTTACATAAATTGCATCATGATTTCTTATATTAATATGAATGTTAGACATTAAAATAAAACTATTTTGCAGATTTCATCACAATTTTTATATTTTACTTTTCTCCCTTTTTTCTTTTTACTGGGAGAAAATTATGATATAAAATCTCAATCAAATCTGAAAAATAGTATTATTTCAACAAATAAATTGCATTTTTAAATTAAAATTATGCAACCACCTTGCGCAATTCTTAACTGACATCCGTATACTTTAGTTTCATAAGCTAAATACTACAGGAAACATAAATTTATGATGTCAAATTTGATTTGCATTACAAAGCCTATTCTATATGTCGGTAGAACCAAACTGTATCATGGTGTAAACTAACTTAACTATATTCACAAATTTACATTATTTTCTTCCTAAGCATTTTCTTCGAATGGATTTTGCTCTATCATCAACCTTTTCTTTTGCCACCTCAGCAACTCTCTTTATTTCATTTATCATGTATTGTTTGATTACTGACAGGTATTCTGAAAGCTGAAACAATGAAAATATAAGCTCATTAACTATACAGAAATAAGTAGATAGAATTCAATCTAATGTCTGCCAGATTCAAAACCCAAGGACATGACTACCTGGCTTTTAAAGTATTAAGTAGAATTCTCACTTGTTTTAATGGTGAAGGAAAATAATTGTGAAACAATCTACACACCTGAGAGTTCTCTATAAGAATTGAGCGGGTATGTGAAGCCTGCCAATCTGCACTAGACCAGTGTGGTGGAGTAAGGCTTAATCCCTCTCAGTAATAGTCTCATACCTATTATTGGGACAGTATATAATAGAGCTGATGTTATTAAGTGGATAATATTTACACATATATACTTCTAGCCAGCATCCAAAACATTTCATTGCTAAATTATGATATTAATGAAGAATTATTTATTACACATTGACGATACGCAAACAATGTAAACAGCAATATACCATTGTGTATTATTTTATTAACCTGTCAGTATCCTCTTTAGTGAAGTAAATTTGTAAGAATACCTAAACATACCAAGACGATACCATCACTGGTGTTCTTGAAATTTCGAGATGATAATTAACTGATGTTAACATATAACTTTACTAAATTTATTACGGCTTTGCAGAGTAAATTAGATATAGAATACTGGGTAGTTAATAAAGAAATAAAACTAACCAATAGTTCATCCTCCTTCTTTCCTAATTGCACAAATGCGCACTGTGCAGCATGGCTTTTATGCTCCGCCCAAGGATCGTCGCTCGCTTCCCACCCATCTAACTCTTTGCCGCAAAGAAAACACTTCGCAGCATCAGCATCATCAACACCAGTCGCTACAGAGTAAAATCCCGCCTCCGCCATATTACGCACGTTGCACATGTTTTTATCATTAAATGGCCAATTCTTGAATGTTTTTACTCTTTCTTGAACCAAAAATAAATCTCGACTTTCCATTTTCACAATATTTAGTATGTTTCGAAGTTTTTAGATTATAGTGAATTGGAAACCGTTGAAAATTCAAAATATTTGGCAAGTTGCGTTTAGTTCCGCCATTCGTTGACATACGTGTAAGACAAAATAGATGTTTGTATACTTACGATGTAATAATAAAACGATAGGCAAATAACATATTATTATGTATTACTTTCAGATCAAATTATTTTATTAAAAAAAAAAATAAGGTTAATCTCAATATATATTATGTGTAGGATTTATAAAATTATTCCTATTCATAAATTAATAACCAACATAAAATAACCCATCATCGATTCAGGAGTTCCTGTATAAACAGGAAGGTGCACAAAATTAACATTAAAATAAAGATTCTATTATTCTAAAAAAACGTACTGCTATTACAACAGAATACAAAATATGGAAAAATGATTAATTATTAAAATTCCAAGTCAATAGTTATTTTAATTTCATATAAATCCATACTATCCACAGAGGACATAAAAAGAACAATAATAGCGTTGTATTGGTATATTGTATTTGATGCGTTAAGTCTTCTATTGTAAACGTGAAAATGTCTTCGTATGAAATTAATTCAGAAAGACTATTCCAGTTATTAAAGTTTTTCGTGGTAATCGTCGGACCACAGATCTGCTAAGAAACTGTCGAAATGCTATAGCATAATCTGTGGTATGAAGTTTGAAGGTTTTCTTTTAGGGATGGAAGTAAGTGAGTAATTGAAGAAGTATCGATATATATCTTAAAACATTGAAAATAAAATTCAAGATGATATAAACAAGAATAAATGTTAAATAAATGTAGCGATTATATTATTTTGTCAGCCTAATGAGTATTCAATATTGAAAATCTCCAGACTTGTTCTAAAAGCCAAGACCGATAGTATTTATGTATAATATTTCTTAGATACGTGATTTTACGATTTTTCTGCCAGAAAATACAAATCAAAGACATAATTGGAAACAGTAGTCATACGCTTTTCAACTTCTTATTTATGCATCTATCAATTTTAATTATTGGAATAAGAATAATTTTTGATACAATTTACTTTATATCGAGTATACAGAAGTTATTAATTTATCGATACAGGTTATTGTTTCATCACTATTTTGTTTTCACCATTTTCGTTCCACATTCGTTCATTCGCAGTTGTTTTAGCCTCTAGGTCTGCTAGATTCGCTGGTTTTCTTAAATTTTGTCATTTGTGTGTAACTCATAGCTGTATTAAAGTTTACGATTAATTATATTTAATACTAGTCAAGTTTATCGTTAAGTAGTAACGATAATATTATCACGTAGTTCTTCCGAAGTAATTAAATAAACGAATCAAAGTGCCTAACATTTTACTAGCTTTTGTTTTCTAATAATTATTACGTTTCGTTTGTTATCGGCTAGTGTTTTGTGATTTTGCGCGGGTCTTGCGATGGTCCGAGCTGTTTTCTAGCATCGTCCAGTCCCATAAAGAAATTTGGTAAGTGTATTTTTCATATTATTTTATTTTAAACAATTGTTATGTCAACAATATGGGTTAAAGTTTTGAATCTTAAACTCATAATTAAATTAGCACTAGTTTGTAGTCTCATTTACGCGAGTGAATGTCACCGAATTGTACCGTATGGTGATCTGAAAAATAGCAAATTTCACTAAAAAATACTATTAAGAAGTTGGTGTAGTTTTTCTTATTGTTAAAGAAAGTGTAGGTGTCATGGCAGCCTAGAAATTACCTACGCTGTTACGATTATCGAAAAACACTTTCTTCATTTCAAAGGTGAACAAGTTCTACGCGGTTGCTAGGCGGGTTGTCAAACACGACAAAAGATAGACAACCATTCTTAACATTATACACCGTGCAAGGAGTAACGCAAAGTTTAAATCAATATAAACTTTTGTAAGACGTTCTTATTTTAAACTTAATTCAAAGTTCATAAAGGCAATATATTGATAATGCGATATATCTATGCATAATAATATTTTAATATTAGATATTCTCTCATAATATCGTTTTCTGATATATTACAAATTACGAAATGTACATGTTTGAGGTTAGAAGTTAGAACGCATTCAAGATGTCAACACGCACACACGCACCGTGCGTTTTCTATTTCTAAAAGCGCGTTGTGATAAGATACGTTTGTTCATAATGAATTACTTATTTAATATTAACTATAAAAAATTCTACGAAATAATTTACAATTTTAAAATTATACGTACTAACGAATAAGTCCATGAGAAAAAAATCAAATGAAATTGAATAAACAAGGACATATAATCAATATTTGTTTCGACAAAAAAACGACGTTAACACCTGATTTTGTGTAATCAAAGATATGTCATGGCATTTGCTTGGCTGTGCCGTAAGGGATTATAGTCCATGTTCAGGGTTGGCAACAACTATTAGCTGTAAAGTTAATGTATTGCACGATGAATTTCAACAAAGATCTACATTTAAATAAAATTATTTGTCGGATTTTACTGCGGTTTTGACTAACATCTCAGTCCGCCCCGTGACCATGAAGGCTGCAAAGTTTGCAAAACGTCGGGAGAAAATGATTATATAAAATAACTGCGAAAAAAATCAGTAAAATAGTTTTATTTCAATGTCTCAAAATTGCGTAATTTTAAGAAATCATTATAAAGTTCTACACGTCCGTTCGTGGGCGACAAATGCCTATGTAGTAGGTACTTCCAATTACTACGATTTCCGTCTAGCACAATATAATGCAAAAAACAGTGAATACCTTATACAGGCGAATCGGACGTCGTGCCACGTGCTTCGAGAATTTATTTACAGACCGTAGTATGTGTAATGTAAACATACCCTGCCTCAGTATAACACTCTGAAGTCCAGAGTTCAAATCCCGGATCGGGTAAAGTAATTTTCGCGCTATCAGATCGGATTCTAGAATTTTTACCCGATATGGCGATATACTCGCCCCCTATCACATCATGGGACGAAACACACAGGCGAAAGTGAATGCCCTGGTTGCACCACTGCCTAACCCTTCGGGTATATGCATGATGTGTGTTTGAATTTTAAATATAGAACAGACAGTCACTGTTACAATGGAGAAAATACCTTATTAAGAATATTGTTGTTTGAACGGTAAAGCGATTAAGGCCAGCAAAGTTATGCGACTGTGTAGACATGTAAATTATTGTAATTGCATAAGTAGCAATTTCGATCCACTCGTGATTGGTAGGTTTCTCGCCGGTGTGATTTGCGATAATTCTTCCTCGCCGATTGCACCCGTAGGACTATTTGCTTGCTGTATTTCCAGACCTTCGTTTTAGGAACGTTCAAAAGACGAACCTATTTCTTACTGAAATGCTGGAAACTCATTGATGACTAATGATTAACGTGTTGATCACTTAGGACGCATTAGGCCCACACTCTGTACCCGCGATACAAACATGCATGGAAGTCTTCCGGTCTTTAAGGTTCCTCTATAAAATACTATATCAAGTAAGAGTTGGAGAATAGAAGTCATTTGTTTCACTACATTTCCGCATACCTCAACGTTTTTATGAGTTGGGCTAGTAAAATTGTAAGTAGAAGATGGTTTTATAGATTCGCTATAGTATATGACGTTCGTCACCTTGGCAAAATGCCAGGTCTTCAAGTCTACTAAACTTACGTCGCACACTCAACAGAGGCTAGTTTGTGTTACTATCCGGAGATAATGATTTTCACACCTATGCTTAACAAAATAAACATGTAACAAAATGGTGTGCAAACTGGGATTCCTTTTTAGAAGTTGCCTCTCAATTTATCTCCAAATTGCAAAAGACTCCTTGGGCTACAGGGCGATACCCTCATTTGCTGTAGACACCGAAAGCAACTATATTGTTGTATGGGTCGGGCGTATTGTAAATATTGACAGCAATCTATGTTCTAATCAGACTTTCGCTAGATCCTCCTATGTGCCCTGGAGGCCATGTAGACTACTGTCAAAGATAGAAGAAACGCCAGCTTAGATAAGAAACCGAAATCGGCGGTCGCTTCAGAAACATGGAATTCTTCCCTGGGTGTGTTTTGTCCTGAAATATTAGAAAATGAAGCTATTAAAGGGATATGTAATTAACCTATCGCAATTCCAAGTATATTGAGACTAGAGAAAAAAAATTGGGTAGTGTGAACTTAGAATATAGATTTAGTAGCACGTCTTATGGATACTTAAATGTGTACCAATAGTTTCAAATGATCACGTTTGTTTAACTTTACTTTACTCTCCGTTGCCAGAGTCCTCTGTAACTATAAACGTATACGTCTGTAACTGCGAGCTGAAACAGATTTTCATGTGTCTTCAGCTTAGAGCGGGTGAAAGCATCGACGTATATTCTATAGACACGAACTTCCATAATATAAACAATTTGTTCATAATCTGGAGTTACAACTAAAGTTCGCGGTAGCGCTAAAACATCAATCTTCGTCTAACCAAACTTTAAACATGCAGTGCTAAAGTGCTTTAAATAGAATATAAGTAAAATGGCAACCAATACCGGATTGCAGTACAATTCAGTTGAACTGCACTTCACACAGTGTTCGGAACTCCAGATCTAGTACGTAGTACATACATATCGCTGATGTGAAAGAGTTTTTCCGGAATAGAAATCCCGTTATATATAACCAGCGATAAAAAGTAGCCTATGTTCTTTCTGGGGTTTCAATCTATCTCCATGCTAAATTTGATCGAAGTCGGTTCGGTAGTATATCGCGTCTAGACAGCCAACTGCGGCGGGGCACTATGTTTTATAAAATAAAGTGCCATATTATAAATAATATTTAAGTTTAAGTCATAACAGAACGGTCTAATGAAGAATCATAATCCTTACTTACGTTTACTAGCTAAAGATTTTTGTTAAAGATATTTCCAGTTTTTATACTGCATGCGTCTTTGGCCCGTTGACAAATTTTTTACACAATAAGTAATATCGTCTGACCATGTCCAGACTGTCTGGTTGCGACGTTTCGCCATCAAACACGAGCAATTTGCGTCACTCCAAATCAAACGATTCGTCCATTTGGAAACTGCTGAAGATGTAAACAAGTGAAATTTGGCTCGAAACGGCTGGATAATTAGAATATGTGAGATACAGAGATATAATTTTACTAGATTTTAAATGCGCGATCGCCCACACAGTACTGCGGAATATGGGAAATCAGACAGACAGACGATGTGGCGATTAATGTATGCGACTTAACTCAAAATGTTTAGGCTGTATTTCATGCGCCTTTGCCGATCCTTAATAAAAATATATCCAGCTCTTACTGCAATGGATGACGATCCGGGCATTAGGCCATATTGCTCGTATGTACGCAGTATGCTCCAAGAACGGACTGTTTGCGTGGTATTCTTAAATTAAGGATTCATGATGGTCGAGGAAAATCTATGCTGGGATCAGATATTTAGAAGCAAAAAAAATATGTTTCATATTGACCATCTTGTACTAAGCAGTATTTTCTTAATCAAGGTTTTACATTTAAAACAGCATTCTAACATAAAAGTTTAAAATTAAATGCATTAAATGTGGATGGCAGAAAGATTTAACGACGAATCGGTAAACGTTATCTGGTAGAGTTCTGTTTGTGTTCAAGATTAATGTCGGCCATCTTTCTTTTCTCTACGAAATTTTTCACCTCAACCCACATAGTTGGCAATTAAGGCGATACCTCAAGGTCCATTTTCATACATTTTGTTTCACCTTTAATCTGGGTAACTAAACAAGTATTGGCAAGTAAAGAATTTAAATTCACGTCTAGTTAGTGATTAGTTCTCGCAGTTGAAAGAAAAACGTAAAAATAATTAATAATCATGGATATTTCGGCCTTTAAAATTTCGTCATATTAAATTTTAAAGGCCGAAATATCCATGATCACTAATCACTAACTAGACGTGAATTTAAATTCTTTACTTGCCAATACTTGTTTAGTTACCCAGATTAAAGGTGAAACAAAATGTATGAAAATGGACCTTGAGGTATCGCCTTAATTGCCAACTATGTGGGTTGAGGTGAAAAATTTCGTAGAGAAAAGAAAGATGGCCGACATTAATCTTGAACACAAACAGAACTCTACCAGATAACGTTTACCGATTCGTCGTTAAGACGTGAATTTAAATTCTTTACTTGCCAATACTTGTTTAGTTACCCAGATTAAAGGTGAAACAAAATGTATGAAAATGGACCTTGAGGTATCGCCTTAAACAGATTGATAAAGCTCTGAATCTTATTCGCCAACTTACTCTGAAGAAATAAGCCGGCCAACCGTAGATGCATTTCTACCTACTCATTCGGCCTTCAGTGACGCATCAGTGAACTCGTGCGAACATAATAATTATAACACTAATAATTTGAATTAATTACCAGTTGACTCCGATAAGTTTGACACTGACTAGGTTCCTATATATGGGAATTAAGGCCTTAGTCTTCATGCCACAAGTTATTTTGACGGCCGCGACAGGAGTTTACATCGTTATAGAAAATAAGGCCGCTGGTAGTTACTTCTTACCTTGTCCATTTCTCCCGCCAAGCAAGCTAGGTATAAGATGAACTCTTACTATTAAGCATTATAAGATAATAACCTACAGGCTTGGAATGACGAATATACTGCAGAGGCTGGTGGTAAGTCTTTCATATGTGAGTCCGCCTGGGTAGGTACCACCGCAATGTCTAATTCTGCCGCCAAGCAACAGTGTGAAGTCATTGTTACAGTTTGAAGGACATTGTAGCCCGTGTAACTACTGGACATAATGAGACTTAACATATCATGTCTCAGGATGGCGAGCGCAGTTAAATACCAAACAATACTTTGTAATTCAAGGTGTTGGATGGTATTTCTACTGTTTATGGGCGGTCGTATCGCTTACAATCAGGCGAACGGCAGGCTCGTCTCATTCAAAGCAATAATAAAAATAAAACAGGCATGCCGTGTCGCGATTCTAAGCTCCGGTAGTTAATATTACTGTTTATAAGCAATCAAAGCTGTTACCATTACTGGAATTGTTATCTCGTCTCTTTGTTCAAATAGATAAAAATCTTCTTGCAACAAATGAAAATCCCATTAATATACATCACATAAAATTAAATCGGCAACAAACGCGTCTTTAAAATCGTTTTGTATTCATATTCTATTTATCTCATTGTTATGTAAATGAACGAAGAGGTGTTCGTGTGCGATTGGCTTTGTTTGGTGCCGTTTGTTTTTTGGAGAAGCGTTTTAATTTTTACATGTAACAGTTGAGAGGTATTCAATTGCATATTTTTTTTCGTATGTAATGAATAATTAAATTGCTTATCTAACGGCGTAACAGTCGGCAGTGGTAACTGTTACTACACAGGTGGAAACATTAATAGTGCAGAGTTAATTTATGCTGATACGGTCATGTTTAACTATTTGCTAGAAGATTTCGAAGATTATAACTTTGATAATATTATACATCACTAAATTAACATTGCTTTATGTAATACCAATCTATGAAAATGTAATAATCTTGTTTACAAAAGCATTTAAAGACCAGAAACTACCCCGACTCAGTCAACTTGACAAATCAGCCTAAAGTGTAAACCAATAACGATTTATAAATAAAATTATTAGTACATGAGTGTTAATTACAGTCCCAAGGTAATATAAACTGTAGACCGCAGATTACGCAATGATAAGCGGTGTAGGCAGTAGCGGTGCACGCTTCGAGTTGCGGTCTCGGCATTCTTGCGGGTAACTTACACTCATCGCTCTACGAGTAGAGTGGACATGCTATTCCGCATGACATATGGCTGCATTGATCTCGTCTCTATTGTAGTATTTGGGTTGTAAATCGGTACTGGATCTTTTAGTGCAGGTTGGTGTGGATTGGAAGCGAAAAAAGGAAACAAAAATTTCTGCAACATGCTCGAAATACTGTCATCATCATGTGCAGTTTGGAATCGGTTGTATTTTTATTAAATGATGTCAGTCACATATATGATGCGGTAAAACAGTTTACATCACAAATATTTAAAGTTTCATGAAGAATCATGACTGCATGCCTACTGACCTATCTCAAATGCATTGTTGGTCACTAACTTCCTCATGTACAGATGTTAAAGAAAAAATCCTCGTTTTCTTTAAATCTAATTTTTCCTTGCCTAGCCATTTTCGCTGGGAGCTTGGCTGGGCCGAGCCTATCCCAGTTCAGCGATAGGCTCGGCTATCGATCTCGCCGCACTGCAGTTGATCTCACACGGCCGTCTATTGCTTACATTTTCACTTTTACCGGCGTAATTGGTTAAATATGGATTTACTGCTCGTAGTGTCTGCTGTCCTGGTACTCATAAATGAGAAAGTAGGATAATTAGATGTGTATAAGAAATGAACTTATAAAGCAATTTGTCGTTATCATTAATGTACGTCCTAAAACAAATACAGTAATTACGATCTTGTCGAAACCTGTAGGTACAGAGGCTGAGCTCAGCATTACCATTAATATTACTTTTCCCTAAACATTGCATAATACTGCTATTCCATGGGGTTTCTTATTTATATGAAGTTGGTAAAGGAAGATTTTCTTAAAAAGGAAGCAGTCACTAGCATTGTTTAGATGTACGGGGTATAATAGTTAGTATTCGTATCGAAATGGGTCGTGAATCGTTGCATTGGCCAAATATTCCACGATGAATCAGATAATAGGACAATACTTACCTATATTTTTTAATAAACACCTGTATTTTTTCTATTCGCATATTTGTATTTCGGGCGTTTACAGCAATATTTTTTTTTGTTAAGGAAAAATAAACAATCTTTTATTGTACACATTTATGTGATTTGTTGATTCAAGCGAAATGTATTCAAAGATAATGAATTTCAATAGAAGAAACGAATATGAATTTCCAACGTAACAATATTATGTATATTTTGTGTAGTAAGAAAGCAAAATAGGACCATCTTGTAGACATAACTTTTTATCACCAATAAAATACCGCGACGTAACTCAATTTTACGCTATCTAAATATTTATGTCTATGTATATTATAAGGCGAAATCAATCGCCCTTCACCGTTATATATCGTAAAAATGACGTTAAGTTTCCAACATTAGAACATGAAGTTTGTGACATCCTCTGTCAGTAGTATTTATATATAGGAGTAATTTGCCATCGACTTAAAAAAAAATGGCCTAACCGCTCCATTGCTTACTGATAATATATAGTAATCATGCAAAATATTAGATCATCAAGTATAAAAATCAATTTCCATCGTTCATCTCGTTGATATATCTAGTAAGATAGACATCTGTGAGTCTGGCGACCGTCGAGGATATCTCGCCTTTCATCGTTTATATGTTTAAACTTCATTGTAAATAAAATCAGGCCCAGTAAGCTTTACTTCGCCAAGATAAACATCTAGAATGCTTTAGAATTTTCCAAAGGTTTCGATACCAATAAAAGGTAATGGATGCCAATTGCTCCAAATGATCTGATGACACCGCGGTCAGACAATCGACATAGTGCGGCATTACATGATCTAATGACTCTAATTGGACTTATTTTTGTCGCGTCTATTGTACGTCGAGGTCCATCAAGATGTAATTAGGTTCGTTATATAAGTTGTTTGTAACTACTAGTATTGTTTATTTTTATAGGACGATGTTAGACTATCTATGATATTTAGACTATGGATGATAGGAGATTGATAAAGAGGATTTATAAAGTAAATGTGGATGGATGAGCCGGTAGGGGTTGAACGCACCGAATCTTGGAAAGTCAGATATCTTAATAAAAGACGACCGACCGATCATTTTGTTGCACCAGCCTTAAAATTTATAATCAAACAATGACAAAATATTAAATGAAAATATTATGTTTGTAAATGTAGGCGTATGCACGCTGTACACTGACTGTTTCATAGTTTTTATAATTTTTTTAGTATTATTGTTTTTTTTTTTCGTTAATTTTTAGTTATTGCTAAATACTTTTATGTGGATTTTCTCCGCACTTTTACGGTGATGTGCGTGTATTAGCTTATATAATTAATCAGACTTTGTATAGAAAAGACTTATTAAAAAATATATATATTTAATAACAATATTATAAAAGAATGGACAATTGATGACAAAAATAAAGCCCGGAGTTTCTTTCTGCCTTTCTTCTTCGGGTAGTCATCGCTTAGGTAGTTATTGAAAGGCTGGTAGGTTAGCTAGGTTAGGGCTTTTATTGTCCTCACCGGTGAGGATCGCGACGCGTTTCTCCCTTATTGCTTATTTAAAAATACATACATACATAATTTTATTTCTTCTTCCCTGCCAGCCCGAGCTGGCTTCTTTGTTTACCAAGTATATTTTTCATTTATTTTATTGTCTTTGTTTATATAAGCTAATCTAATTAAGTAATAATTGAATATTCTCATGTACCTTGACTTATCATAAGTGCAACTATGTTCGCCTACGTGATGAATAAAGCATTTTTATTTTATTTTATTTTATTTTTATCTGAACGTCTCAGTAAAGGCCTGGTTAAAAGTATCCGAAAACGGCGGGAATGAATGAAAGATTGATGAAACTGGATGAACCGAAAAGAGTGAGGCAGAATCGAGTGAAGTGGCAGTCAGCCTCTGCCTATCCCTATGAGATAGAGGCGTGATTCTATGTATTTATGTATGTATGTGAGAGTGTCGACAAAGATTTGTAATTTAATAACACCAATTCCGGAGTGCTAGCGTGTCCTTAAGGTTGTCTTAAGGTATCGTGTACCGTATTAATGTAAGAAAACTAGTAAGTGAGTCATTCGACTGCACATACTCTAATTACTAAAATATTGAATGCATGGCAGATCGTCAAGAATGAACAACAATGATAAAGTGAGGACAATCTCACTAATCGTGTGGAGCAATTCTGACCCTTGATCGCTTTCGTGATCTACTCAGAGTAAAAAGTGCAGTGCGATTCCTTGCAGTATCTTTAATTAAAAATCTAGGCCGTGTTGCTACTCCATAAGCATCCACTATCCAGCCATTCGCCTAGTCTTAGTGTTGTAAAAACAGTTCCTAATTGGAATTTGCCTACACACAACAGACATCCGACACAGAATAACAAGCTGCCAGTTATACTTCACTTAGCCAGAGTTTTCTCCTAAACTATTCATCCCAGCCTCATTAGCCATTGTGCTGGGCTAAACGTTAAGCTCTTATTTGGGTCAGACGATATTTCTACTACGTACGAACGGTGTTTGATGTACTGAGGGAATTTAGGGCAGTTTGTGACGTCACTCACGTATCAATTTACTTAATCATTTAGGTCCATCGTCAATTTGATTTGATGAGGATCGGGGGGCTCTTGAATGTGAACCTGGAGTGATTTTGCGACATGGTTTTGTGCAAATGTAAGTCTTATTTGTACGTATTTACAGATTGGTATGTAGTATGCTACATACACGTAGAACAATGTTATTATACTTACGTGAGCGCTTGGGTGGACATTTGGTAACTTATGACAAGAAAAACTACTTTTTTCATTAAAGTTGGGGAAGTAGAAAATGTTTTTTTAAAAGTAGCAGATGTTACCGTGGTATAGAATTTGCAATTAGTGTTGAATATAGCAAAAAGCTGGTCCCAATTATAATATTTTTGAAGATATCCTGTGAATAACTCTATAAAACTTGGTGACACTATACTGAAATCTTCGCATTTCAGGTGGCTGCAAAAAATTTCATTACAGAAAATTTATTGCTATGGTACCGTGTACGACTCGTTTTATTTTTTTTTCAATTATCACTTTAATATTTCATCCATTCAAGCGGTAATTACATACATAGAACTATGTATCTACTATAACTTTATATAAAACCTAAGTGTGGCTATTTTGGTTGATCTTGACGTACTACTTTGACTTTTTATTATTTGATTTAGACATGCACACCATAGTTTTAGTCTTTTGAATTACCACTCTTTTGAAATATCCTATATTTCCACAACACATAAGAGAAAGAAACCATTAAAGAACCAATCAATAGTGCAAGACGCGAACAAAAGCCTTGCCAAGTCGACACCTGGCTTCCAGCCGTCTTAATGCAATATAAATTGGTATAATAAAGACTTAAGGGTCTGTGTAAATGGATTACCGGGGGTTTGAGACTGACGGGAGCCGGGTATTTGGGTCACAGCAATTTCGGATAGTTCATTCAAATTGTGTTCAATGTTTCGTATTTTCGGCAGTGTAATTTTGTACAACTGTATAAAGATGGAGACATTATTGCAGTACTTTGCAGTAAATATTGCACCTCGAGCTACAGAAAAAGAGAACGAATATCACATTGGCTGTCGGTTGGCTTTGGCTTCGTAGATCATCTGTCACTCACACCTATGTGTTGATCGATTTCTCACTAACATGTTGATTAATATTTCCACCTCCTCCCTATCTTTTTATTTGATTAATTTCGTTGCGGGATTAAGACAAATTAGTGTACCATGAGACTCGCCGAGCTTCACTGCTCGGTGTCATAAAATGTTGGCTTGCAAGAGTTGTAGTGGGTGTGAGGGGGGAAAATCTTCTTATATGACGATTATTATTTCTATACCTCATATAATACTTCTTTATACCTAAATACAGTATTTATTATTGCGAGAAAACAGTTTATCTTAAATTGCATTATACAATTTTCAAATTGGAACACTCTTATGCTTGGAATATGCAAATTTGTAAGTTATTAGTGCGAACTTAGTACAATAAAGTGTAACGGTTTAAACAGATTACTGGGAAACCAGACAGACGGGAGCCAGATTTGGGTCATAGCTATTTCGGTCGGTTTACTGTCAAATTGTGACGAATGCTTTGGTTCAGCAGGTAAATGTGCACGGTGATGTAAGATTGTAGCTAATTAATTAATTTTACATTTTCCATGAAGTATATGACCAGTGAAAAATTTTAGAGGTGAATACTCAGACTGCATCAACAATATGTAAGTTTTAGATTCGATATACGTGATACCAAAAACTTTGACTAAAGATAATGGTATGCTCACTTTCGCGATGTGTTCCTACAAATTTATCGTGTATGAACAATAAATGTATTCTTTACTGTCTGCTTACATCTTCATACAGGCGATGGTACGTTATTTCCTAATATAGAAATATTACCTGCTGAATTCTTTATGTCTGTTCGGTTCAGCAACAGGTATTAATAGGAAATGTGCCTTCGGAAACTGAAGTTCCAAACTCAGTCGGAAGCCGTTTCGCAATCCTCTTGTGTAACGGTTCCAATAAATTATTCAGAATTCGTCGGACTTCGAAGCAGAATTTGATTGAATCTCGTTATACAAGGTCATGTAGTGATTTTAAATATAAAGGTGTTCTCATAAAATGAATGGTATTTTTAATAACATTATTTTTAAAGGCCAAAGCAGCATCAATGATTCTTATGGTATTATAGCTAATGGTTAGGGAGCGGTGGCGACACTTATAATTGTCACTACCAGAGATCATCTAAGTGTTCATTGTAAAATATATAGAACTTAGTGTAATTATTGGCCACAATCAAACTATATATTTAAAAATTAGTGCAAGTCAATGCCAAGCTATACAGATATTTCTAATTCAACAATTTCTTCTGTTTATGGATAGTCATGTATGCTTACAGTAACAGAATCGTGAGCACGCTCGTGATCGGTCAGTTTAACGTACAACGCGCCAATGTTTCGTGCGTTTGGTTCTTTAACCGATGCTCGTTGTCTATTGGCTTACATGTGCATTGCGGCTTCACTTCCTCCAACTTAAACATACGCATCCTCGTCCCCACTGGTTTCTGTCTGCTCACAACTTGTGCCTTATCGTATCATGAAGCAACCGACATGTCGCTTAATAGACTACAGACGAAATTCCTTTAAACTCTCAGGTGTACGAGTTTTCTGACAATATTAGCCTGCCTAATGATAATTTATAATTAATATTGTACTTTGTTCTTATAAATAATGTTATTACACTGTACTTTGTATTTTTAATTATTGTTAGGTACACGTGTGGGTTTGCGTAACATGATAAGCGAATAGTGACAATTATTACTAGTGCCCATTGTTGTGACAGATAAGCGGTTGGACACTTTATTGTGTTTAAAATAGAACTTTTAATTGTAACGTTATTGTTTCAGACAATAATGTCTGTCGATTAATACACTCGAATTTGGTTTTAATGACAACGAGCAAAGGCATTGTTTTATAAATAAAAATTAATCAGAATCGTATTTCATAATATATACGTTTACAACAAGATGAAAATTATTTTTGGAAATACCACCGTACATAATGCGAATTGGATTTATGGGAATTATGAGTGAAGGTTTAAATTATTGCTAGATTAATTTCAGGCCAGGAACCATTGCAATGTAAAGGAGGATTGCAAATGGAAAGATTAGGTTCAGTGGTGCGTTTACCATTTTTCTAGTATTATAAATGGCGGCGAAGACAAATTAAAGTCAGATCAAAAATATTCGTTTTCGCCCAAATACAGGAATGTAGTTCATCGTAACTGAAGGAGTCGTGTGCATTCTATTCGTAGGAATAAATATCGCGTTAATATATAAATTATAATTATTCATTTTAATGATATCTAATTAACAATAATTTGGGATTGTACTGATTATGGCTTAGTTATCTTATCGTAGAGATGCATGTCGTACCAGTATCACAGCCTAGTTCTATATTTTAAAGTGGTTGCCATAACGCCCTGCGTATTTAAAGATTGTAGTTTATAATTGAGCCTGTCTCCTCTCTTTTAATTATTTTGTAATCAGTATCTATATATATAAAAATGAATCTCTATTTCCCTTGGTCACGCCATCACGTGTGAACGGACAGACCGATTTCACTATTGTTGTGTTTGTTTTTGTTAGGAGAAGATTCTTATGAAAGAAAAAATTCAAAAAATTGCGCGGTAAATTAGAAAATTTAACGAAAATATTAATTTTATATGTATAACTCAATTGTTTGAAATAACTGTCAGCGATTGACAGAATGCGCGCTGCAAATTCATAGTTAAGACGGGACAATGTCTGTCGGGTGTTAACCCGAGTTGAATACTAGTTGTAGTATTTTATAAATACTTGTATTACGATAGTTTACAATCAACAACACCCCTCATTAAATCAGTATATAATTACGGGATTCCCCGACTGATCGAGTGTGTAGAGAATAGACATGATGACATACAACCCATGAGTATGATTTGTTACAGTAGTTACTAAACATATAAATTGAGAATACAATACAACACCTTATCTTTCTCCCTGATGGGATGGGATGAGGTGCAACTAGGGCACCTACTTTTCGCCATGTGTGCGCCATCTCGCGATGTGATAGGGGTGGGCCTATTATCATATCTGCCATAAAATCTTTACTCTGGGCTAATAATGGGCTTATAACCAATATCACTGCCTGACCCGGGATTTGCACTCGGGACCTCAGAGGTAGTAAATTACGTAATCGAGGCAGTTATTTAATGTAATGCTTATTTGGCCGTAGAGTATCCATCAGCATGGATCGACCTTCCGCATTCTAAAAATTCAGTACCGCGATAATCAATGCGTCCTTAGGTAGATAAGGTGTTTGATACGATAATAGAATGGATTCGGATATTGGTCAGAGCGTGCAAATTATGCGTACTATTGTACAGAGATATGTGTAGTTACAAAAGTATATGAACAAATTGAAAATTTCAAATCGCTTAATATTCTTGTGTCAGTATCAATAATGGTATTTTCTTCACTAAAACAAACTTCAAGGAGTTCACCTATTTTAGATACAGAAAAATGGTATTTCGATTGAAGTTAATGTGTAAAATTGTTTTGAATTTTGACTTCATTAAGCTACTTTTATGGCTGACTGGTACAGTCGACGTACCGTATAAGTTTATTTTTACAGGCACTTTCAGTTTCAGGGATGAGTAAGAGTTCTCAGAATCTAGTCTAGAGTTAAATCCTGCACATTATGTATCCATTTCCATTCTAAGGAGTTTTTTTTGGTTATATGGAGAATATGGTTTTCCAATAATAGTGTTATTAATATAATGTTGAATGTATGCGTCTTTTTTACATTATCAGTTTTACGTACGCCCAAAAAAAATTACTGACTTACTTTTTATCACATGAATATTTGACTTCCTTTAATACTAGGAATTAATCAGAATGACGACAATCTCAGGTTTTCACGTTTTGATAAAAAAGTGCACGTGATGTATTTTCTCAAAGCAGTGATTTAAACATTGACAAGCATTAGTAGGCATTTAAATAATTATAATGAATCAAACTTCTCTCTCTACTACGATTGATCATGCAATAAGTTGTAAGATTACATCATCATCATCAGCCACATAAAGTCCACTGGTGAACATAAGCCTCCCACAAAGATTTCTAGACGGACCTGTCGAAAACGGAGTCCAGCTCCAGCGATATCCAGCGTGTTCCTGCGACACATATTAACATAATATATTAAATTGTATTAGAATGAAGAATGTAGTGCCATCTACTGCTTTAAAAATTCAATTTATAATTTTTCCACTGCTGTTCATGGCAAGGTGAAGTGGTTGTGTTAGTGTTGAAAACGATAAAGTTTTAAACCTATTTTCACTTGAAGCGATCCTTCATTTCGCTGCGGACGACGATGTAACTTTTTAGAGTAAATATGGCTCGCTCTCATATTCAACTTCATCGCTGATATTAATTGCTATAGTTTTCAATAGTTTTTGAAGTAGTATTAAAGGTAAATGAAAGGAGTCATCAACTCTTATATTCGGTAGTGGCGTTGGATATTTTTAAATGAACAATTTACTTGTCTGAGGGTAAGTATACACTATACATTCTTCACCCTGGCATATAAGCTCTTTTATCATCATCGGTCTGTTGCAGTCCAGATCGAGTGCTCGATACAGGCTTCAGATCTTTAATGCCTAATAATTACACGGTCTACAGTGCCCTTTAAAATGAAATTTATGTTTGCAGAATTCACAATAAAATATTGGTACAATTATCGTTATTGGTAGCAACGTCTATCACTAAAACAACGATAGGATTTATTTAAAAATATAAATACCTATTACCTTTTTATGTTTCATGCTTATAACATATAAAGAATAGAAGTCTTTTAAAAATATACAGTTAATTTACATATTTTTTCCATTCCATGAGATTGCATAAACAATTTTCATTTTATAATAGGAATCGATAGAGAAATGGAATTGAATAGCTTGCATTGAAATCGTATCTTGAACGGTTGACTGGGTCCGCCGCGTTCGCACCTCCGCTGCGGCGGTGGAGGAAAGAAGGGGGTGTTATTACCTCCAAAGGGATGCGTCTGACCTTCGGCTTTCTGACCCATTTAGATAATGTTATACGTCACTGGATGTCCCTTTGTAATATGAATGACAAAGGTTGGAGTTTCGGATTGAAAGTACTCGCTAGTCTGACAATTTCTCTTCAATTGTTTTGTCTTTAGTAATATCTGCTTCGTAATGTCTCTAGGTGTCCGTATGACAATTGATAGTTCCTATTACTTAGTATATTTTATCATTTTAAATTATATTCTAAATAGCAATGTTTAACTATTCTCTATTCCGACCAACCGTAAGAAAAATGTAGGCAGTGTAGTTATGGAGCATTACCATCTTGTTCTTTAGGAAATGTAGTCGTGATCCGACAATACCTTTAAATAAATAAAAGACCAGATCATGATACTGTAGAGGAAATCGTGTTATGCATTGGTGGAGAGTTATCTTTTCCTTAGCAAATGCATGCAGTTGTATTTAAAAGGATTGTGATTTTAATTATGAGTTTTCTGGTCAATCCAAAGTAACTGAATATAATCTAAATGGTCAACCATAAATAAGAGTCTCATCTCACATTACAATACGGGAATAAATGCCAGTAGCTCTTGTTCCACTCATGTCAAAAGCTCCCCACCACGTCAGACACGATGACGCATACCTTCAACTGATTATAAAATATTCCTGCAAAAATATTCAGTGAGTTTTCTCCGCGGCATATTTTAATATTTCATCGTGAAGATGCCTCTTTATTCCGTCTACGAGTTTATAAGGGTTAGTCCGCACTAAAAAAAACGCGGCAAGTTTTTTTGTCGCAGCGTTTTTTTGTAAATTTTCTCCGCACCATTAAGCTGTGAATAGTTTACGGCTCGTGTGTTCTCTTATAATGTTGGATTCTTTAATGGAATTTGAAGTAATAATGTGCGCAGATTGGCGTGTGGCGGGAGATACAGATGTTGTATTATGTCCCTTGACTTAGAACGTGTTGCGCTTACCAACGAATAGGAATACACTATAGTAACAAAAAAATAATGTATTTTGTGGATATATGCTACTGTAGCTTATCTTCAATAAATATCCTAAATTGACAATAAAAGAGACCAACTAAAGGTCCGTACATCTGTGGCCATTAATTATAATGTTGTAGGAGTATTGTCTTACCTAAAATGCGCTCGTACTTTCATAAATAAAATTGGTTATATATGTAAGTCACATAAGGAAGCATTAAAGGGCAAAACCACGACTAGAGAGTACCCAAAGTTCTTAGTTCGAGTTAAATATGTCTGTCCAGTTTCTACAATCGCCGTGGCTGAAATCAGATAGGAAGACATCATCAAAATATTTTACTATTCAATTATTGAGAATTAAAACCGCTTGATTTTGTTCGCAGTGCGATCTTGACCTTAGATTCTTTACGCACCATTTAACGGTGTTTTGTGCTGGTTTTATATTGGTAACAGCTATAGATTTATAATATAACGTTGGGATAAACATTTTATAATAACTCAACTCCGACGTACTATAATAACTGGCGATAATGGGACCCTTGTGTATGGAATATAGAGTAACTATTAAAACGTTTTGCGTTTTCTTAGTTAAGTTATTTAATAAATTCAAAATACTAATAATTAGAGGGTCTTAAAAACAGTAATTAATCTAATCACCGAAAAAATAATTATTTGTAATGTCCCTAATTACCGATATTTTTCAAGGAAAAACCGCGCAAAAAAATAAGTTAATTAAAACTTTCTTACAAACGAATATTTCCAAATTACAAACTCAGGTGTTAAGTGAGATTTATAATGAGCCCTTAGTACATTATCTGGTTAGTTAATTAAGGATAAGGTCCCGGGTAGGCTCGGCGACCTTCAAGCCGACCTTGTCCCGGATCGACATCTCACCATGTGTAAGGGAGTTCAGGTTTATCGGATGATTGCTGGATTTTCAGGATTCTTGTGTGAGTTGAGTTTATTAGTAAAATGGTTTGTTCAATTTGTGTATTGATAGAAGCTCGATTATTCAACATCATCATCTCAGCCACATGAAGTCCACTGCTGAACATAGGCCACCCCCAAGGATCTCCACGTCGACCTGTTGGAAGCGGCCTGCATCCAGCGACTTCCCGCGACCTTAGCCAGGTCGTCCGTCCACCTTATTAGCCAGGTCGTCCGTCCGTCCAGCTTGATTATTAACACGTGATTAATGGTTCTTGGTAGTGTGATGGCATGTAAAATTAACTGTTACTGTAAATCTATAGAGATCAGGAACACGTATATTGGGCGCGTATACTTCGCCATCCAAATGTAAAGATTATTATAAATATAATTGCGTACTGCGGGGCGTGGCGGTTAAGACTTCAAAAAAACTTTATTTCTTTACTTAATTTCTTTCTTTTTACACTCTTACTTGCACTTTTCGAATTAAAGTTGTGATTAAGCCAAGATAAATCTCACGAGGGCTTTATGTAGTTAAGATTTTAGTCTGATACAATTAAAGTTAAAATCCTCACTGATCCTGCATTTCAAGTAGTGTGTCTGGAAATTTCTACACGGTTTATAACGGATACATGGCTTCTCATTTTCTATTTATATACACGGGCTTGGTCAGTCAATGGTATTATAGTATTAAGTATGTTTCTTCTGTGTAAGCCATGTCAGCATTCATAATTCTATTACATGAAGTCGATGCGCTATACTTCAAGATATTTAGTTTTCCTCTCCTACAAAATCTGAATTTAATTACTAGCTTTTGCCTGCGTCTCTGTCCGTGTGAAGTTTTTAGGGGTAAATATTTTCCCGGGATAAACGCCTATAACAATTAGGAGTAATGTATCTTCCTAGCAGAGAAAACATTTCAAAATTAGTTTAGCAGTTTCTGTGATGCGCTAGCATTCAAACGAACAATCAAACAATGCTTTGCTCTTTCTACCATTGCTTTCAATTTAATAAAAGCAAAGACCCGAATTGAATTAATTGTTTAGGCTATATTAATGTACTGATTACTGATACATTGCTGGTACATTTATTTTTTTTAACTTTAGTTCATAGCGGATTTAAGTACGGCTGAAACAGAGATAAAATACTAATCTCTCGGATTATAGATCGTTTGCGAGACGACGCGGGCGGTGGGCAGTAATTAGAAAATTTATTGGGGATTATTTAAATTTTGTATAATCTTCTTTGTGGATTATTGGATAATTACTATTTGGTTCGTTTAAGATAAATTAATAAAACAAAATATGTTAAATTTATGATTACCAATTTACAAAGTTCGTTAAAATGTAAAATCATTTTTTGTGGCAGAATATTTACATTGAGACGTTAAATATTATTCGTAAAATAAGTTTAACAGAGCGAAGTTTATGCGTCTAGACTGAAAACACAACTTTTTCACTTGCAAGTTAATTTGCTAAACAAATCTTTATACATTTCTCGCAAATAAAATGTGCGAGGTTCTTGCGCGGTAGTAATGAAGCGGCAAGTAATAGTTTATTGTGCATTTTATGCTGTCTACATATGTTCTTATATTCTTATTCATTACTTCGTATATGCACCATCATGTTATACATTTATATTGTTATCTATAGACTTTTTATGTTACTATAGGCTTTAACGTTTCATAAACAAGTATTTCTTAATTAATAAAAAATACAGCAAGATAAATCGACTACACAATCATTATTCTGTTGTAATACATTAATTTAATTCAATTAATCGTTAATATGTGTAATAAGATCGTAAATACCTAAAGATTTAACATAATTTATTTCATTTAGAAAATACTAAATATAAAAACCTTTTTATAACCATAAATAATAAGTCATAGTTTTTGGGTAACGTAATCGTTGTGATATGCCGTAATAATTTACACGGACAAGGCCCTCAGATCCTCGTCGTAGGTCCATACTTTGAGTACTTCCTTTGTTCATAATCTAGTTAGGCTCTTTAATGCTATGTTCTAGAGATCCATCACAAGACGTCACTCCGCAATAAATTGTGAGATATAAATCCACTGACAGCTATAGAAGCCGGTAAATGGATGTTGCTTCCATCAATCTATTTTGATAATTAGACTATGAATAAAGCTTATTTATGGATTTCACCATTCTTTATAAAATCAGCAATGATTAATCGACTCTTTGTAGTTATGGCGTTCTTGATACTTAACTTGGGTTCGAACGATTGGGTGATGTGTCGAGGTAAATAGGATCATGTTGGAATTCGCTCTTTATTTTTATACTGGATATTAGAGAATTCGAAATATACGTTGACCAAAAGAAGACGTTTCGCCCTTCGAATTCGCTAGGTAGAGATTGTTTTGGTTGAACATCACCTGATACTCCTAAAATGATTGCTATCAGATTCCCTATGCGTGCAGCTGCTATAAAATCGGACAAAATTATGTCAGACACTGTCCTACGAGCTGACATTGACTTGGAATCATTTGGACATGCTTTCATAATTGGTGCGTCGCCCCCAGCGTGCGGCGCGCGTGACACGACCTTCTATATTTTGATCTGATTCATTTTACTGTAATTGTTTATCATTATTTACATGAATACACTTTCCTTTATTACCATCCATAGTCTGAGTAGCTTGCGTTTTGGGATCATTACATTTTATAAGATTATTATTGACAAGTTTAGCTTGTTGTATTTTCGAAATATCAGAAAGAAAGCTAATAGGTTGATTAGTTATTCTTATACGTGTACGACAATGTGATCCCACTGTACCTGGTGGTAAGTGGAGTGTGGTCTAATAGAATGTCGACTGACGAGAGATGATTACCCCTCGGCAGTCGACGCAATTATGCCGGCCTGTTGATACGGATATACACAGACTGATCCCGGAATGCGATACGTTTACGTGAGCCATTATTGCGGGTTTTAACACCTTGTGTACGGTGGACTACCACTATCAAAAGTAAGTAGTTTATCAAGCCTAGTATAAAGTGTAGTAAAACAATGGATTTCAGCAAGAGTGATACCATTACCAGAAAACTGGAAGTAAAGATTACTTTGTTGCATTTTATGCGGATAGTATAATGACAGAGGGGCAAAAAATCTATCTGCCTTCCAATTATCATTCTTTTTTACTAAACTTACAAGTTACTTCAGAGTGCAACAGTTTTCTTCCGATGTAGGTATTTCTTATATTACCGGTATTATTTCGTCTTACTCTAAAAAAACAACTTACTACAGATATTTCAAGGCCATTTGCTTTAACTGCGCTTATTCCCTCATAATATTATAACTCTTACCAATAGTTGGCAGAGCAAACCAGTGCAAGGTTAAGATTTGGCTTTATCTTAATCGATATGACAGAAAATGCATTTTATGAACTTACGATTTGGATTATCATGCCTCAAAAATGTGTCCAAATCACAGACATTTCAAAATTACATCTATACGTATTACTTACAAAACAAAGTTCCCTCTTCTGTGTGTCTGTATTTTATCGACTTTCTCAAAATCTACTGAACGGATTTTTATGAAATTTGGTATGGAGATAGTTTAAGACCCCGGGAAGGTTATAGGCTAGGCTAGGCAGTAGTCTAGAAAGTATTCTATCCTAAGAAAGTGTAGTGAAGTGTAAGAAAGAAAGAGGGACTTTTATCCCGGAAAACTACGGAAGCCGCGAGCAAAAGCTAGAAGGTTTATAATACAAATAATGAAGTCAATATATAGTATATCAGGAATTTAGTTTATAATTAGCCATTGAGTTCCTGCTCGATATGACTGTTATCTCGGGTAGCGACGCTTATCTTCAAATGTATGCCGGCCGCGGACCTCAGAGGTCCGTGGAGGAAGACACGGTTCACGTACAGCAGAAATTGTATAATTTTATGAATTTAGAGGTCTGCAATTTTGAAACTGGAAAATATTTGAGTTTGGGGGATGTTGTTTTGGTACCAGTTTGCTTACTTTGCAACTTTTTGGTAGGTTTAGCAGTAGCTATTGTAGTAGCTATTTGTTTTAAAATTTTGATTGATTATTTCTAGAGGTTGAATTTATCTTTAAATAAGCCGAGGAAAGTGAACTTTGAAAGTGAACAAAAATCTGTGAAAAGTTGTTATAAATAAATTTTCATTTAACTTTATAATGTTTATATAATTATATGTATCAGTATATCAGATGTGATTTGGATACACCAAACCAATGATTACCGCAAAACACTAAAAAACTTATTTTAAAACTTCAGAGTTAAAATTCCACAGTTATTCGAGATAGTTGCGCGTGCGCATCCACGCGACGCTCAATTAGGTTACCACACATGTACTGATGACACATTTCCCTGTTACTTGTCATCACACAGATAATAGCTGATCAATGTTTGTTTAGACGTTACATTTTAATCTGGTGTTGTATTGGCCTCTGACACATCTAGAATTGCATATTGTGCGGTAATAACACATGTATCGTGTTGAATCTCAACATTTTCATCTCATTTCAACATTAATTTGTATGTATGATGAAATTTCATATTGCTGCGCATATTATAATTAACAATTATCTATACCGATTGATGGAGTATGCAAATGAGTAGTGATAAATCATTTAAAGGAAAATTGAAAGTAATGGTAAGTAAAATACGTGAAGAAAACATGAATGAATAGTAAAGTAGAGTCTATAGACGTGTAAGTATCCATGAAGCCAAGGTACCTATTATTATTCAAAAATATGTTAAATGTACCTTTATGTAAAAAGAGTCGAAGATACCACAAGCAGTGCAAAATATTTACTATAGGAGTAGAGATTGATAGCTTTTACCTCATTAAAAGAACATTAAAAAACGTAACCAGTAAACAGACAATATTTTCATAAATATGTATTGAGAAATCGTAAAACCGCGTACGAAAATCGTACGTAGTGGGCATTTGTTCGGCTCGTGGTCACCCAGTCCAGCGATAAGGAATTTAAATGTATTGACCGAGGACGTCTCAACAGATAATCTTTTATCTGGTTATTAAATAATGAGCGGGAGCGCTGCGCCCGTCGGAATCTGTAGTCGCGAGCTAGTTTGTCACGGACGTCAAGCGCGCGATCACCCGCTGCCTTACCACCGTCTTCAGCCTCTCTTGCAACCTGTGGAACTTCTTGTGCTCTTGTGATGTGTTATTCGTAGTACTGTGCGTTGTTTAGTGTTATTGGAATCATGTTTTTATCGTAAACGTTAACGCGTGTTTGACGAAGATATTTGGCAATTGTCGTGTTGACTCCGTGCCAATGGAACTGAATGAGGTGCATCTTGTTTGTTTACGTAGTTATTATATTTGGTACATTGGGGTTACAGTTTTTTTACTCATATTTAAAACGGGATAAATGTTGGGAAGTGCTATTTTTTCGGTTCTAGGTGTGTGGAATCGAAGCTAAATGTAATTCCTGATTTTTTCGACGTGAGATCTAAGTAACTAAGATCCATAAAAGATCTAGGACAGTTTAGATCTGGCGAACAAATTATAGAAATTACATATCTGGGATTCGCGGTTCTTTTTACGTTTACACGTGTTTAAGAAAATATTAATTTACCAAAACAAACTGCACGAAACAATGAAATTATCTAGAATTTTAGTAATTATTTATGTGAAAATTATTAATCAATACATTATTTTAATAGATTATGTAAAATAACTAATAGCGGCAGTTGTTACTTCCATATTTTATTAAATTATTTTGCCAGCTTCAATAATGACTGTTTACGGGTTATCACTAAAGTTTATCACATGATTACATACAACTAGCAACTTTTTCATGTCTTTGCTTTAATATCACGAGTCAAATTTAGTTTGCTTTAGAATATTTCAAGTCTCTCAAGCGAAGTTTTAGTCCACAACTTTGATATGTCTACCAACTTAACCTTTTTTAACCTTGTTCATGTTTTAAAATGTTTTTCATAATTTTACTTCATGTATACTGTACGAGCTAATTCTGTCTTGATTGCCTCTTCAAACTTGCTGATGTACATTGCTCCGTCCACCAAGTTTAGAAACTTTATCAGCGTAAATTTTTGTGTTAATACATTAATTTACCATTACTTTATATTATGTTTTTAAATTTGTAAGAAATTGTGGTGAAGTGTGCTATTCTCAGTTTTCGTTGAAGATGGCTAAAATCTATTTTTGTCATTTCTCTGTTAAAGCTTCGTTTCTTTTAATTAACAGTAGTTGCTGGTTATAGTATGCTTCTCGCTAAAGAGCATTAAGAACAGCTGAGGCTAATTCTTGTTATTAAAGATGGATTCTCATCTCTTTAATATGAATTCTTTTTTCTCAATTCACAAATTCAAATTCAAATTCAAAGTTTATTGCACTCCACAATCATTTTATACATAAGATGTTACATTTTAATACACGTGACATAATCGTGGACCCTGTCGGGCACGGCAAAGTTTCAAGAGAGAGAGAAACTATATAATGAAATACTTATAATAGCTATTTGTTATATGCATGTACATATTATTATATATTATTATTTTTTTTATTATATTTTATACAACTAGACTTTTTTATTGATTATGTAAATTTTAGTGTTTTAATATATGTGTGTGTGAGTAAGTGTGTGTGCGCGCGTGTGTGTATGTGTACTATAATATTATTATTAAATATATTATACATATTATTTTCAAACTTACACTTTTTCTTTTAAAAGATATATTTGTATTGGTAGCGTTTTATTTACTATGTTGTATTATAATATTATCGTATCGTACGTATCGTATCGTACAAATAACTCTTCAATATATATGTATACATTTATAACTGTTTACCAACAAAGTATAAATATAACAGAACGCGTTCCTAATGTGTTTTTGTAAATCCTAAACGATACGATCGTATTTATTAACTCATTAGCACAAAAACAAGAGTCTATTTTGAAACAAAGAAACACCACAGTGTTCGGAGAATTTAAAGAATGGCTAGCAAGCGTTTTTATAGAACATTGTAAGGTTGCTGTGTCGCTTGTTTGCGGGAAGTCGTTCGCTGTTTGGCGTGTACTGTACTCGGTTGTTGTTAAAATGAAAAGATCTATAGACAAGCTACATAGACCAAGTTTTACATGAAGGTGTAATGTAATGGGGAGAAGACAGTGGTTGTTCTTCTGACTCAAGCTTGGGAACTTTCTTGTTACCCAATATACTTAGTAGAATTTGTAATTATTAGAAGCCTAAAAAAAATAATGACTTTTAAGGTCGTTGACGCTTTGATGGTTATTGGTGTGCGTATCTTGAGCTAGTTTGCTATCAGTTACCAACTTGTTACTGGCTTTCTGCTATAATAAAGAATGTACATTTTTATTATGAGACCACGTGTCTAGACTGATAGAGCGTAGAAAAAATACACGGTATCAGCAATACCATTGGTTTCCCACTTTATCTTGTTACATAGAAACAAGTTGTTATGTAAACAAAGAAATTGCATTCATAATGTTGATTTAGCAATCAATGTTAATTCATTGCTAATAAAGGAAGCGTGCAACTAAGTTGAAAGTACTGTTTCTTCGTTATCTATTCTGTTGCTTAGGGTACTTTACTGTAAGATATTTATTTGCAATTTACCTCTCAAAATATAGGATGACCGATGACGTATGACTATCCTTCAAATTTGATTAGTTTCCTCAGTTTGTTATGCAATTGCTTTAGTTAATATTTATATCATAATGGCGTTAGCGCATAGCTGTTGCAGCGTTCATATAAAAGTTGTTATCCAGGTCGATATTTCCAGAGAAACCATGAATTTTTTGAGACTAAAAAACTTTCTATCTCTTTCTCCCATCCATAAAACAGCTTCAGTTACTCACGCAGATCGGTGTTACTTTGCTGCTTGAAAGAAGGGCCAACTAAAAACCACACACATGTATGTTTTCGTAAAGAACTATTCAATGCATCCTTGAAAACGTATGGGTATAGTGTACAAGTTTCGCTTTTTGTGTGTGACCTATTGATTTCATAATCGCGTTTCATAATATACAACGCGTCATCAATAATTACTTCTCGGAACGAGGCGGACGTTCGTGCACAAGGAAAATTAGAAAGGAGATCAGTCATAGATAGGTCATCCACATTATATAACGGCAAATTTTATACTTGCTGAGGAAAACAATGTAACAACAGACGTCAATTTAGTATATTCTACGGTTTTGTCAGTTTTTTTTTAAATATAACCCAAAGACGCGTCGAACAAGTCTTCATAAACAGCACCAACTCTAGACCTTCACATTATCTGAACATCGTTTATTATATAACCGGAATCAGCCTTACTTATTAATTATGGTATCGTAAAAAAGTGTTTTTAACATTAAAATTATTTAAATTTTGTTCAATTCCTACAAATGGGCGGCGAGCCATGTCGTATGACGTGGAATGCAGGCACCGATAACCACTGCTCTATCGACATATGACCTATCGATAATTTTTTTTACTACACCAACCTTAGACTGTTATCTGCAATGGTGTACTCGTATTAAGCAGATAATGTAACGCAAAACACGTTAAATGTGTGAATGAACTTCCAGTGGTTGGATTTGTGCGCCTGATAAAATTAGTTCCGGCTCCGAGGACCAAATTATTTTTATGATATAGGCTCTTTATCAGCGCATGAGTTTCTGTTGCATGTCTTATATGTGGATCATCAATTTAATGGTAACATAAGTGCGAATTACTGAATTTTGTGTTAGAATAATGGAATTCCGGCGGCCTCTATGGTGATAAGGGAATATATAGAACATAGAGAATAGCCCATAGATTGGTGACTTAAAGACCTATTTTTAAGTCTTTCCAATACCCTCTCTTCATGGATGGGAAAAAACTGACGTTTATTCCCCAAGGGCGTAGCAAGTTTTGAAATCAGGCAAGGCAAAATCTAAAATTTGTATCCAGGAGGGAACAGCGCATATTTCATGTAGGTAATCCCAATATTTTGATACGTACATACAAAAGTATGTATTTGTGCTGAATCGAGAGGGAAAGCTCTCCCCTACTCCGTCGACTACATACCTACACCTACGCTGATTCCCTTGGAAATTTAGGAATCCTTTCATGAGGTGGTTATCAATTGGCCTTCCTTGGTTGTTCGTCTACCTCAAATTAGTTTATTATGGCGCTGTTTATTGCATAGTAAAAAAAATAATAATTGGCACAAACAATGAGCTGTTAACAATTTTGCGTCAATTTTCCTCATTGTAATGTCTCAAATTCATCATCATTTACTTCACAACGCGGTGTGTACGTTTCCAAATAGAGTGTAATGTATAAGAGGCATGTATTCTTTGCTAACATAATTCTTTTGTTTTGCCAATTTGTTTTTATATGCTTGTAGATGTACTACATGTATTTAAGTTTATGGATGTAAAATATTATATCCTTTGTTCAACAAATTAATATCAATATATTTTTTTAATTGTGGTCTCATTGTTGACATATGATCATTCTGCAAATGTCAATATTATAATTACCATATATTAATCATTTGAAACAATTTGTGAATTTTAGAACGAGTGGTGCGTCTGAGTGTTACGGCCTATCGCTCATAAACATTAAGAATAACATCCAGATCTTTCCATTTCTACTCTTACAAACTTTTCCATACACAAATGACGTAACATGGTAATGTCGTACTAATAGCCAATAATCCTATTATTTATGAGAGCATATTTATCTTGCTTCAGATAAATAGCGGTGAATTGGAAGTAATAAATCTGTCCTACAAAATGTTTTTCAAATACTACGTTTTATATTAAACTAAGTAATCAATTTTGGTTTGGAATAATGCATAGTATAGTCAGGAATTCTATCACCTTGTTTCCTAAATTAAAGTAGATATAAATGTAAAGTGTTTTACAGTTCTACTGTGAATATTGTACTAACGAATTAAAAAAAATTGGAACACCTGTTACCGCATGGTGTTACTGCAACATTTGCCTGCGATGCTGCGGTTAGTTCAGTATTTTTGCCTTTATTCGCAAACATAAGTAATAACGACTCGCGGAAAGTTTCCTCTAGACCTCGGTTACATAATACCTCTGAACCCTGGCTTGCTGCCAAATCCTCTGGCAATGTGCTAAGAGGAGATACACCTTATCTCAATTGTGTATAGGTGCCATTTGGATTGGATGATCTGTCGATAATGACGGTAGATGACCAGCTATTGGGGCGTACGTTGCGATTTTAGGTTACCTATTATAAGTGTAGGCACATCGCAGATAGCATAAAAGTCGTACTAAGAATAAATTTATACGATTATTGTTTAACGGTGTGGAAGAAATATTAATAAATTTTTTTTTAGACACGTCCCTTATTATTATTTATTAATCAATTGAATTAAAACAAACATAAAAGATATTTGATCTTCCTTTTAGTTAAACGGCTTCACATTCATTTCCCATAAGGCTTCTGTTCCATAAGATTTTTCTTTGGGTTCTTGTATAGGTCTTCTTTGGAATTCGATCGAAATGTAAGGAAGCATTTAGCCAGGCCGGTATAATTCCGTTGACATTGGACAGAACCGGTACCTCGTTGGTCGACCTTATACTTGAACTGCATTGTACCTACATAGTACTTATCATCAGGTGTACTACAAACACTTTGTCGTATCAAGACAAAGTGGATAAATTTTCTAAACAGTGCTAAGAAAGCACAAGATTAAAGGGTAGAGTGCAACGGCTTCATTCTATCAGAATTGTTTTTAAATTGGTTAATGCGTCGTATATCAGATAGAATTGGCGGTGGCGGCCGGGCAGCGAGTGACAAGCACGTGACAACATCCTCTTGTAGTAACTGGATAATGAGGGTTGGAGCAACGGTGATCGCACGTGGCGCCGGCGTCTCATCACCAACCTGTCCCCTGACTGGGGAAGGGGACTTTGTATTGATTGGCCTGATACCTTTGCTTTGATGGGAATATTTATGGTTTTGAGAGCTTTGGAATAAATAAGTAAGAAGATTCGAGTAGTTCTTTGCTAAGGCAAGAAAAGACAGAGTCAGTAGCTAAATGACGCTATATTGATTTAAACGCACGCTCTTTTTATGCAAGCCCAATGCTTATTTTGTGTTTGCGATATATAAGTTAGTCATAACTTATAAATAGTGAAATTGAATTCATATCTTTTAAACCAGTGATGTTGGTAAATTGTTTGGAAAATAATTTTCGATAAAAATCTCATCCCAATAGGGAAGATTTATTATTTAAAGTTTTGTTTTGAGTCGTTGAGAACAGGTTTCTGCTACAATCTGGTAGAACGAGTAATATACTTTTTAATAATCATTGTTGTTAAATGACTTTAGTTTTCAACATTTAGCAGGAAATATCCGAATTACGAAGACGACCCTGGCACTCATTTCTTATTCATCTTTACGGGGGGAATGCTCTGACCCCTCATAATCTAAACTACTGCAATTGCAACCGCGATCGTAACGCCAATTGAAGTAGTTTCGCTTCCGTTTCCCGGTACCGTCTCGGTTTTTCCTGTACTTATCGTTAATACTTTCGAATATTCTGGAAGTTTCTTTGATCACATTGTTTTTGTTTCGGTTGATAAACAGTCTCGCTCGCCGACGCGGTCAAGGCTGTTAAGCCAATGTCCGCTGTCGATTCACATCGGCGATTGTGTATTATCAGCAAAGAGCGAAACGTATTGGTCGATTTTCTGTGCATTTCCATAGTTGGGTATGTTTTAGTTATATAGTTGTACATGGGCGTTGGAAATGCATTGAGAAAAAATAATCTTATATAAAGATTTTATTTTATGTTCCAAGATATTGTTCCAAAATGTTAAGCAAGCTGAAGTTTGTAGAATTTTCTTCCCATGTAAAGTAAGATGAATCAGTGCGAGGTGAATGTCATTTATTTAAAAAAATATATAAATTTTGTAATTTCTTTATATGTCTATTTGAACGCTGAATTACTTTAAGAACTCGGAGGCTTGGCAAAACTTTCTCCTTAATTCTCGAAATTCTATTTCCACCGATATCATTGCGTCGTTGTTGCAAAACATACGGATTATTTATAACGTATGACGCCTAACGTCTGGATGATGGCCAGCCGACGCGGTTGCGTTCCGGTGGATTGTTGATTAGGCGGTATTGCATATTTGGTATTATTTTTGGTGGTTAAAATGGTATATTTGGACTGTTGCACGTTGTTAATAGATCATAATAAAGTTAATTTATGGGACTTTAAAAAATCTGAGAATGATTAATTTTCCTTCGACGTGTTGGTGGTTCACACGGAGTGGTTCCTGATATACTTTGGGTACTGCACATTTAGTAATAAACCCGCCTGAGTTGCTGGTTCGGTAAACTCGAATTTCGGGGTTAGCCAAAGTAATATAGACCGTCATAAATTTGGCTACCGTTGAGAGTAGCAATACTTCTCTTGGACATTATATTTGAGCTACATAGTATAAAATGAAAAACGACTAGTAATTCGGAAGTTTTCCAACTGTTATAATACGTAAATTACCGAATAGAATCCGTGGTGGAGGAAGTCTCGGCTATAATGTTAAACGTACGGGCGACCTTCCCGACCAAGGTGAGGTGATCGCGCGCCTCGGCTAAACATAGAGCGATACTGCTCAACCACTCTGGTACATGACAGTTGCGATTATCGCTTCCTCTTCGCAAGTTACAAGAGTTGTAATTTAGTTCTGTCAAAATAAACTTGGAGAAGATATTTATGAAGACTAAAAATTGCAATTTTGGGCTATTCAGGTGTCTTTTTCGAATAGATGTATAATTGATGTATTTAATTGGCAATCGAAACAGAAAGCTCACAGTTCTCAAGCCTAAGACGTTACCATGAGACAAATTCATGAATAATCGTATTCATTTTCTGTATACAAACTAACACGGAGTTTTAAATGTGGTTATGATCGCCCGTGAACAAATATAGGCCAGAGGAGCTACTGACGCGTTATTGACCTTTAAAATTGAATAATTTAGAATTATTATTAAGTACATACTATAATGAACTGGTTGATCTGTTGCTATGCCGTGGTCACGTGTTTGATTCACATTTAAATTATACGTCACATATCAAACGATTTATTATTGGAGATTAACGCCCGTGTTCAGAAACAATACTATGAGGTCGCACAGTGGTCCCGATTACACAGTGTGGGCAATTTCATAGTTTATTTGTCTTTTTTTAGTCTTGGTTATCTGACAACCAACTGACGTAGTTGTATCTCAGTATTATCCAATTATAGCGCCTTGTCTACACTGTGAAGGCTGTCATTTCCTCAGCACTGAGAAACAGACTTATCAAAGCATTTCTAAGTAATGTTATTGAATACAGACCTTAGAATCCGTTGTTGCTATAAGGAATTCGTCACAAAGCACTTTTCCCTTCTTTTAATGAGAATGTCATTGGCTTTTATAGGCACCAGCAACGCATAAATGTTAATAACTAATGCAATCAATTACAAACACAAAAGATCTACCAAATAAGAAGCACATAAATCAAACAGTTGTTTTGTTGTGTTTGTAAGTGTTTGCTTTCACAAAAAATGTCATCGTGACCTTTAACCCGTCATGACTTGTCAAACAGCTACGCGTGTGACGGAAAAATAACCTTATTATGTAGTATATAAGGTTATAATCCCGTGACACACGCAAATGTCATGTAGCTGTCTTGGCTCGCCGGCGAGCCACGAGAGACCAAGAGTTAAAAGAAGCAGTGGCCTCTGCAAACCTTTATCGATACACAACTTTTTATATTTTGTTACAAATTGTAGGATAAAAATCAATGTGCGTTTTGTACGGTTCGTTGCAAATAGTAATTTGTATTGGGACTATTTCTTATCTGTTTTGTTTTATCATTACGTTCAATAGTATAGTTAGTTATCTTTATTTAATAAATATGACAATTTTATTCGGTAAATTTATTTAGTTTTAGATAATATCGAATTTGGATTTCGATTCTCACCACGTTTGTTTTCGTTATAGGCGGACCACCGACGTCTTCTGGTCTGATGGTAAGGCTAAGTTGTTCTTCTTGCCATTGTATAACCATTTTCATCCTGGTCTCAGGATTCTTTCATTTCGCTGGTCATAGACATCATCTTCAGCATGCTCTCATATCCACCTCAATCCATTTAGTTTTGGATCTTCTCGATTTACCATCAGGTTGAGTTGTAGTATTGGTCCTCATTATATTTCGACGCCATCACATAAGCCCGAAATATCGCAAAGTTATTACATGGTATCATTGCTAAGATCGTAATTCGTCATTGGAGCTTTGTCTATTTTATTGAATAACAAATTCTATAAATTATGTTCATGATAAGCAATATATTCCAAATGCTTTTTTAAACTACATTTCTGTTTATCAAGTTATATGTTTGTTTAATAATATTAATGTTGATAAAACAGCTTGAACATGATTCTAATTATAAGTTAACGTACCACGTAACTTTGGCGTGATGGCGGTTTAAAACATAATAAATAGAGCTAATAAGAAAATATCCAAATACATATACGAACATTAATTAGACTAAGTACTAGGCGTACATGAAATACAAGCTAACCTCATATACATCTGGCGTATTTTGCTAGCTATCAGACAAGCCTTACCCGCATTGCACCAGCGTGGTGGATTTTAGTGAGTCGCGTATCGAACTGTTAGAGGACATTTTTCCCAACGATGAGATATAAATAAGCCAATAAAAACAATTGCCAAATTAACCCCGTGGAAATTCTAGACTTACTTAATTGTATTTGAAAATCTACTTCATTTCTAGTATCTAATTGCACTTCAATTGACAGTGACTGGCATTAGTAAATTTAGCATTGATATGCTTTAATAAGACAGTTATCTGAAACAGATCTGGCAATCTGGCGCGTATAGTGCGATGAACTTCTAGCGGTGCCAGACTGACTGTATAATTTGCTATGTCGACGGACTCGGCAAGCTGTTAGCCGAAATTGAATTCGGCTTCTTTCTGTATACGCAGTAAATGTAGCCAATCTGGTTATTGAATGAAAATTTCAGATGTTAAATTGTTATTTGAAACAGCGATAGTTTAATAGAATAAATTGAGAAGCGAGGAGATGGAGGTTGCTCGGTTGATTACCAAGGTTTTGGTGCATACCTAAGACTTAGATATAGCATGTCTATTCGTGGTTCATTATTGGTCATTCTATTTATAAATATATAATATTTTTGTGAAATCTGCATTCTCGTGAATTTTCGGCAAAAAATTCGATTATGTGAACATTCTACTAGCATGGAGGACAATGTATATCGACGTACTTTATTATAACGGTATAAACATACTTACAATAAAACAAAAAAAAATACCAACATTCGCAGGAAAGTTTGCAACTGCCCTAGGCTGGTTTAGTTACAGGCAAAAATTTTCCCGCTTCGAATAACCGCAGAAAACGTAAACAAGAATTTAGAGTGTTCATAAAAAATGCACGTAGGGTGAGTGGATTCCGCCATTTTCATTTTGCATTGCCCCGGGTGCCTCGTACAAATTACGTTTGGCTTCGGTCCCATGTCGAATTCGGACCTGGTGCTAGTTAGCGCCGAATTGCGGTCTCGTTTATTACATTGTACTCAAATCCCAGAGGTGGGATCTGAAACTCCATTTAATTAATTATTTTCAGTCAATTTTCGTTTGCGTGTCCGTGAACGAACTTTGATCGGATAAATTGTTAGTTTAAATATTACTGTGGTATTTTTCAGAACATGCAAATGTGGAGTGGTTCACGCTACGATGGTTTTGTTTAGAAAATGCTGTAGGGAAATTATGTTTGAACATTGACCTTTGAGTAAACTAACTTAATAAAAATTGAATATTTACATAAGTTAGAATAAAAATCAAAAGTATTATTAACCCATGCTTTTATAAAATTTTAACGTTTATTGCAGGACATGCCTCTCTCCAGCGGCGCATTATTTTTTATATTTTTATGCACTTTGCCTTGCTTCTCGTAATGTGTCTTGAGTTGGTGACCGCTCTCATGTACCACCGTTTGGCCTTAAGTGATAAGTCTTAATTGATTGCGGAGTATCTCTATTTTTTAGTACTTAGGTCTGACATGATAAATAATAGTTTAAAAATTGGACATCACATAGTCAGGGACTATTAACATAGCTAGCAACTTTTATGTCTTAAATCCTAAGTATTGAGCGCAGACCCACTATCATGTTACCTTTCTTGCTTATTTTTTTTACAAAATTTATGAAGTAACCTCTAACGAATCAATCATTCGACATTAAAATATTCTTACAGGAAATGTTATTTGCGTAATCTCAGATATTTATCATCCTAAGTCATTACCACATACGCGTTGTTTTGCTCGTTCACGGTAGATTTGGCAAATGTGCTCGTTTACTGGCTTATTGTATGAAACACCGCTCTAGCGAGATGTCATAAATAAGATTGTATATGGCTGGTGGTAATTCTGGACTTCCTTTCCCGAAATGTTATGGAATGGAAACAGTATTGGTTTGTGGTTTTGTGACATTCACGTGCATATATCCATCGAAAAGTTTAAATTCTAGGAAGCCGATATGGACAGTTTTGCGTTTGTGTTCGTCCATTAAATAATAATTAAATAAATGATTTTATTTTTGCACAAACTATAACAAGTAGAAACGTATAAGTACATTATTATTATATCCATTGTTTAAGGTTATGGAAAATCCATTTTTTTTTCAATTGCTACGTACCCGTAGTATGTATGCAGCTAATCAACAACAGCTGTCCGAAACAAATTGACATTGTGAGTTTTTAAGCGCATTGATCATTTTTCATCAGCCGACTACTCCTTCTTACTAGCCCGCCAACTTGATATTAATTACAAAAATCTCGCAAACCATGCATTAAATATAAAAGGTTAATCGAGAGAACATTAATGCAGACAGGCCCATTCAGTTAACCCTGTTGGTAACCAGATCAGCGCCACTGCCGGGGTCTACCGCGCCCCCTCTGTTTATTAGCCCGAGAGGATATCAAAGTGGATGCTGGCTACGAGCTTTTGAATTGTTTATGCATTTGATACGTGATTTTAAATTTTTTATAGGTCGTGTTGAGTAGGCTTAAATTTTAAATTGTATCGATAAGGTAGTGTATCGGTTTGTTGAGTTGAAAATCGTATATTCGACATGAAGTTCATGTCTTATGTCGAAAACTATAAGACTTTCGGACTTGGAAAATTCAAACCAAATAATTATGTATTTACGATTGGTGCAGTGGGAAAAAGAGTTTAATCTTAGCTCTAAATATTCAGAGAAACCATATCAAAGGAAAACAAATACTGTGATATTTTCCTCGGTTAACTATAATAAATAATTCCTGCCTAGTTTACGACATGTAGCATAAACATTACCGACAAATCGATTGTTATTCTGATTGTTATACTTTTTCTCTTTGATCTTACAGACTTGATTACGAATAAGAAATTCTATTGAAGGTAACTGATTTTGCATATTATTACTGTGCTGGGGATTCTAGAAATGTACATTCAATTTTACTTTCTTTCTGGTATGCTAGCGTATGTAGTTATAACCGACTTTTCCAATTATGCTATGAAGCAGTTTGTATACTCTATGATGCTTAAATTTGGGACATTGTGCCAGTGAAATAGCATGAGACTAACATATAATGTTTTAGGATGTTACAATAGTAGAATTTATTAATTTTACCAACTTATACTACTTACAGCACCATTATTCCAATGCCGTAGTATTCATAATCTATTTTCAACCTAGTCTTATTAGTATTTAGTTTTATAAATGGTTTGCAAAACAAAACTGAAGCGGCGATGGCCTAGTTGGGTGTGTAACGGACTGCCGAGACGAATGTCCGCAGGTTCAAATCCCAAGGGCACACACCTCTGACTTTTCTAAAATCATGTGTGTATTCTTTGTGAATTTATCGTTCGCTTTAACGGTGAAGGAAAACATCGTGAGGAAACCTGCACATCTGAGAAGTTCTCTAAAGGAATTTCGAAGATGTGTGTAGTCTACCAACCCGCAATAGGCCAGCGTGGTGGACTAAGGCCTAATCCCTCTCAGTAGTAGAGGAGGCCCGAGCTCAGCAGTGGGCAAGTATATAATACAGGGCTGATATTATTATTATTATTATTAAAACAAAACTTGGTAATTCAGTTCTGGATGTGTGTAATTACTTTTTATATGCAATCGTGATAAATTTGTGGTAATAAATAGTTTTATATAGTATTGTTTAGTGTACTGCGCTTCTATGAAGAATTTTCAACCACTCATATATTTGTTACTAATGTCAGAGAAATGAAAAAAAGAGCCTAAAGTGTAAAACAAGAGTAATCAATGTTCTTTGTGTAAGGCTCGGGGGATAATGGGCTTGCTCTGTTATCGTTGGCTATTTCGTATTCGCATTGCGGTATTTTATCTGCGGTAACTGACGACATTTCAAGGGAATTTTGGGATTTTTTTTAGGAAATAAATACACACAAATTTGGTTTTAAAGAATATTCAAGGACGAAAAATAAAAATGTGAATAGTTGTTATTTTATTTCAATATACATTTAAAAAGGATAAGTCTATTTATACAAAATTCTACCCTAAAATGAAGTGCTAACGAGAGCCCTAGAGAGATTAAAGTCAGACCGCGGAGGTGGGCGGTGGGAAGCACGTCTGTGGGCGTATTAGCCACGGACCCTGATCCTGTGACATTTCGACTCGCCGAGCTCATTGGTAACTCGTTAATACTAATTGGATCAAGTTCGAATCTCTCAATCCGGCTCGAAGGACCACTTTCTGCAATTTATTACTTTATTTTTCGCGTCCATGGTTTTATTTAATGAACACCTATAAGTACTTATATGTATGGTATACTTGTTCTTTTTTTTCAATTGAATGTCAAGCAAATCGGTTTGGCTTTATCATAAGGAAACAAGCAAAGGACAGTTAGATAGCAGATCAGACAGAACAGATCGTCAATAATAATCACTGTCAATGAACATCTACCCTCCCAATGGAATTGTGCGGCCGATAGTGACTTTTAAAAAGCCATGTGAAGGTAGGCTTTCGGAAATTTCACTGATTAAACGATTGAACAAATTTTTTTCAGCGTGATACTAATGCTAAACCTTGAGTGAATATCGCCAATCGATAACTTTACATAACTGCCCAATTCAATACACATAAAGCTCATCCAACTCTACAAACGCTAAATCGCTTGCCAAAACAGGTCTATGCGGGTTAATTGCCTAGCAAATAAAGTGAAAACGTTGCTCACCATCCGTGTAGTCACAAAAGGCCAAACACGAGAGCCGCCGCCATTGTCCGCCGGGTCACCTAACAATGGGCCGTTTAGACACAGCCGTGTTGCTGCTGCAGTACACGGGTTTACTCGTCAGTTTTGAAGGTTGAGTTTGATTGATGGTTAAACATGGAAAGTGAAATATAGCATGTGTTTTAATTAGGTTGTCTTTTAGTAGATAAATGTGATTCTGTTGTAAGGTAGACGCATTGATTGTTGTCTGTATATGAGAGAAGGTAGAAAGATGCCGATTTTAGGATCCAATGTTAAAGCGGCTTGAGAAGTATAGTTCAGCGTTGATTTACGATCACAGGGCTGAGACCTAACGTTTATTAGTAATTCAATCACAATCAAAACTTCTTGATTGCGCTCCTTGCTTGTCCTGATATTATGTGTTAACAAGATGCAATTAGTCATTCAAATTTCTGAATGTTGCACTTTCATCAGTTGACTATCTTGTAGATATTTAATGTGATATAAAACTGACATGAGAATATTGATGCAAGGCCATTTTCACAGTTTACCAGATGACTACGGTCCCGATTAAATGTAAAGGTTAAGATGTTCTCCACACTAAAGAGTCTTGACATTTTTCCACTAACAAAGTTCTTTTAGTGACTTCTTTTATGACTAAAATGGAATAGTCAATAGTATGTGGTTGCTTTATTAGTTCATAATGAAAGTTTGAGACAGTATATACAGTTATAATGAGGGCAAACGAGTTTCGCCGCTCCTATACGTAAAAATGAACTTGTTAATGATTCCGAAAAACTTTACTTCACATCGGCACATCGCGAACTAAAAGCAGTGTCGATGTCACGTTGTCTCGCGAAGAAAACTTTAGTAATTAACGTCATTAATGTTTGGGTAACTTTGAATACGTATTGTTTCTTCGCGGCTGCCGCTATCAACTTCAACTGGGTTGTGCTGTTCGCGGAAACTCTCAGACACTTCGTTAAATGTAACCAAAACTTGGTAATTAAACTATGTTGATCTAACTTGAAATTTTGGTATACGTTTTCTTTATTAATTCTAGGTTAACCCAAGGTTACTTTAATATAAGAATAGGTTTTTTTTGCATACTCCCTATCGAAGCCGCGAGTGGAGGCTAATTAGATTAAAAATTTCAAATGATCGTGGTCAGAAGTGTGCAAACCTTCGTAGATTTACATTCTATTAATTAGATCCTGTTCCGCGAAGGTCATTTTGAGTCGCGACTTGCGGATTCTACCTTGTGTATGAAGTAACACCATGTTATGTACTTCAAATTATGTTATTCGATACCACTTTCCATAGTCATTCGATTACAAAGTAGTCCTCTTTGTAGAAAGAGACAAAGCGTCTGTGAGAAATCTCGTCTTTAAGCAGTACGATTGTTTTATTTCTCACACTTTTTCTGATTGTATAGACAGGTGGATAGGAATATACAGCCCATATTCTGAGTATGTTTTTAATTCGTAAGTGTTTGCCAGTGAATTCTCAACTCTTTTCCTGCGAAACAAATTGCACTATTGTATGACGGGACATTGTGACTACAAAAACGTTGTACTCCTTTGTCATGATTCTTAGAACCTATTATCACTTCTGTAGATATTGATGTTATTTTTAATATGATATTTAGAATTAATATTGGTGATGTTTCTTGTAAGTGAAGTCTAATTATGCAGCATGAATTGTTCGTGAATCTTCATAATTTCCTTAAACAATAAAAAGTAATTAGGCGGTTTCTGTCTTCAAATGTACGCTCTTTCAATCTTACTGGTATTTTAACAAAGCCTTCCAAGTTTTTTTTGGTTAGGAGCCAAACTTAGTAGCATTTATTTAGTAAGTATTTGGGTTTAGAATTTTGTACTTACAAGTTATCAGGGTTTGTTAGCGAAAAGCAAAGATACCATTACAATATTCATTACTTTTACGTAATATTAATGGCCAATGATACTTTAAGAGACTAAAATACAACAACAGTGGGTTTACCTCTGCCTACTCCAGAAAAGCAAAGCTTGATGGTAAATATATATGAATAGTATAACTGTTTTTTTGACTGATTTTCTTTAACCAGCATACGTTGAAGAAAATCATAGACGTGTCCTCGCAAATAGCCCATACAGCATTTTCTAACAATTGATACCAACTGCGCATTTGACTCCACAAACACGGCGCATGAAGCTGATCCGGTGTTTTGGAGCCATTGTGGGCCAATCAGCGCCAGAGCCGAGCGCCGGATGGTCACCGCTTTGTGCCATTGTGCTGGGTGTGCAATTTTGTACGTAGGTGTCGATCGCATAAAAGATTGTCCTGGCTTTTGTGCAACGATTGCTAGGTCACTTAGGATTGCGAAGATCGAGAGTTCTAGAGTAATGGTATAAACTATGCAGATGCTGAACATGGATAGTTTTAAGACGTTGCCTTTATTGTTACGATACTGTTATTCAAATTTCATATAGGTAAAATGTCACTCAGCGTTGAAATGAAATAGCAAGTTCACGTTCATTACTTCGTTTTTCTGTGCAAATGGTATTACATTCATGCCGTATACAAAATAAAAGTATTATACCATCGTGCCTCTATCACTTTGATTTAATAGTCCTTTAGCACTTTTAATCTGACCTTCTAACCTTTTAATTTACACATTTTTTTGATATAGTCTATATATAAGGGATAAATATAATAATTAAATTTTTTTAGTTCCTAAATTAACGTGTATGTTTGTATTGTTGCAGCATGAGGTCACGAGGGTGGTGCGGTGTACGCATGGAAGCCCGGCGTGGTGGTAATTCCGCGCTGCAGCCGCTGCGCGCGCAGTTCCGCCGCGCTCTGCCGGAATGGACCGCGCGCGCCTCTCGCCGCCGCCGCAGCTCGCGGACCGTCGGCCGCTCCAAGGAGGACCCCGCGAAACCCAACACGCAGCCGCGACGTCGGCACCGGACGCCTTAAGCGACCGCACGCTGCCCTCCATCCCTGAGTCGGAGCCGTTGCTCCAGACCTTACCAGTCGTTGACAATGCCGGCCGCAAGCATAATGGTCGCGCGCTTCACGTGCAGTTCGATGCGCAGTCGCCGCCCGCCGCCATCTCCGTCTCCAGCTCCAGCTCGAGCTCGTCAGACGATGAGGACTTGTCGATCGCGGAGGCGCGCCCCCCCGACGGAGGTTGGGGCTGGGTGGTCGTGTTCGCCTCCTTCATGGTCAATCTTATTGCCGACGGGATCACTTTTAGTTTCGGCGTGTTCTACCCACATTTCCTCGAGTACTTTGGCGAGGGTAAAGGCAAGACGGCCTGGATCGCCGGCATCTTCATGGCAATGCCGTTGCTCTCTGGGCCCATTGCGAGCTTTTTAACGGATAGATACGGATGCCGGAGAATGACGATATTCGGTTCGCTGCTCGCGGCTGCGGGCTTTGTTATATCAGCCTTTGTAGATAATATGGAGACGCTATTCCTGACGTTCGGTATCATGGCCGGCTTCGGACTGAGCCTGTGTTACGTGGCCGCGGTTGTGATAGTCGCGTATTATTTTGAAAAGAAACGCTCGCTGGCGACAGGCATATCTGTATGCGGGAGTGGTATAGGAACATTCATATTCGCGCCATTAACCTACGTACTGCTGGACGAGTACGGATGGCGCGGAACTACATTAATATTAGCTGGTCTATTCCTAAATATGGCTGTGTGCGGATTGTTATTCCGTGACCTTCCGTGGACGGCGACGATGAACGAAGAGAAAGCTAAAGAAAGGAAAAGGAGACGAGAGAGAAAACGCAACAAGCGGTTCGGTTCCTCAGCCGATAGTTTCTCCGACAGCAAGAGTAGCGCTGCGGGATCAACGAAGGTCGCAGACTCGGCCGACATAGAGACGGTCACTTCACCGATGGTGCCACAATTTAGTTCCTTAGTAGATTTACCAACATTCATGACCGGAGGAGAAGGTGTTTCCCTCGAAGTTTTCGAAATGATGTCGAACAGGGGTAGAGCGTACGCGATACTCGCCCAAAATTACCCCGGAGTGATGCTACCTTCAAGGAGTTTTAGTGATAGTGGTAGGTTACACGAACAGTCTCCGCCTAGAGCCATGATGTCGCCTGGAGCCGCGTCTCCAGGGGCGTTGTCGCCAACATCAGTGCCGCGAGCCCCGGTGTCAGGAGAAACCACCTCAGCTCCGTTGAACGATAAAGCAGCGTTGTCTTTGTGGTTGCGAAGGCAAGCCACAGCCACTAAGAAACCCCCAGCGTTCCTCAAAGACCTGAGGGTTCATAGACATTCGCTGACGTACAGAGGCGCGATGCTGAACATCAACAGATATAGGTTGAGAGCCTCGTCCTGTCCCAACATCTTCAGGAATTCCATGACAACCATTGCTAAAGAGAAAGTGAGTAGCTAAAGCTATTTTACAATTTTTTTACACCTTAATTGTAAAGTTTGTTTTTTTTAACTCCTTTGTGTGTACACATGCTACCATTTCAGTATAATAGACCTAAATATAATTTTTGAGCTGATGTGACCATACATGCCTACATGCAATAGATAAAATATTTTCTTTAGCTTTTCTACAATGATAATTTTTATCAGACAAAATATAATACCGTCTTACAAAAATGTATGTTTTAAATATAAAAAAAAATGTGGAGTTAATACTTCTATAGCATAAACAATAAAAAGTCACCTCACTGATATGCTCAGGCTGTTTCAAAATCGCATACAAAGTCGTTTTTATGGCAGGCACGTTTCTGCAATGTTTTCCTTTAGTACACTTGTGTTTGTTCTAGCTTTAAATTGTAGTTAAATAGCGGCCATGAATCTTTATGTTTGCATGAAAACAATTGACGTGCAACCTGCTTAATAACTTGCATTACTGATTAACCGCCATTTTCAAATGATCCCAATAGCTTTTTTTAATATTTGTAATGGACCAAGGAGAACAAAGTATTTGTGACATACTTACAAATACATTATTTTGATTGGTACATTCTCAGAATCGGATTGAAGATTGAGATTGGGGTTGATTATTCAAAGCGGCTGTAAATCGCTCTTTCTTTCATCTATTAACTAGTAAAGTTTCGTGGTGTGTACACCACGAAACTTACACTACAGTGTGTACTTACAGTACACACTGTAGTGTTGCCGGACTTAAAATGTTTCATTTTGCCTATCATTGCCTTAATATTCGCGGGGAAGACGCGTTATTCCTACCACTACTGGGGTTGAGTGGAACGGTTATGTTTTCAGTAGTTTACGGCTAAATTCAAGAGTATAACATCATCCGAGCAAGAATTGGACCGAGTCCATATTCCTATGTGCTCCCTACATCGGCATACCGACCAAACCTCGCGGTGGCTTTCACCGTAAATAAGACTATCCCAGGGTATCTCGTGACACTAAGATACCGTCCCTGCGCGATGCCGCATTGCAAATCTTCTCTATACCAAGGAGTTAAGATAAAATGTCCTCAACTCTAAAAGACGCGTTCGGCTTTTATGACAGTCTAAGACCTACCACCCGCATTGTAGCCCATCTCGGAGTCCCTTAAATTGAAGTAGTCGAACGAGCAGCCCTCTACTGTTCGCCCGCGTGATTCTCTAAATCCATTAAATCGCTTCTTGCGATAGGCAGGGGTGGTTTTTATTTCTTGAATATGTTGCAAAAAAATGCAAGGTTCAACCAGCTGCTTTCTAATTTAAGAGGATACCTTTGGAAAACCCAAAGGTGTGCACCGACGCATTGAGTATCACAGCTTTGATCTATATCTACGTTTAGGAGCACTGTTATAAATGTCATATTCGAGTTGATGTATACATTCATAACAATATGAAGTTTTGTTTTCATGAAGGAACAGTTTTGCCTAAAAAAGTTCACTGACCGTGTTTTGTGTATTGTTTGGACCCACATAATCCATAAATGAACATACATGTGCTCTAGATTTTCGTTTGCGTTCTTGGGCTATATAACCTTTATTATATTATTTACACAACTGATGGAATGAAATGCTATAAGCATGTGTTATAATTTATAAATATGGCTGAAGTAACATCACAATTTTTTTAAGGAATGTCACTTTAATAATAGTTTTTGCTCGCGGGTTTTAGGTTTACGTTTTTTCCCGGAATGAAAAGAAGTCTATAGTAGTTCTATTAGTGAAGGTATTTTCAAAATAGGTTAACAAGTTTTTGAGTTTTTCCATTACTAAGAAACATGAGGAAAAATGATTATTTTTGTTATTGGTCTATATTCAGGCACAAAGGCCAAACACCGTCCATACAAATACACGTAAAATTTCATTTAAGGCGATACCTCAAGGTCCATTTTCATACATTTTGTTTCACCTTTAATCTGGGTAACTAAACAAGTATTGGCAAGTAAAGAATTTAAATTCACGTCTAGTTAGTGATTAGTTCTCGCAGTTGAAAGAAAAACGTAAAAATAATTAATAATCATGGATATTTCGGCCTTTAAAATTTAATATGACGAAATTTTACTAATCACTAACTAGACGTGAATTTAAATTCTTTACTTGCCAATACTTGTTTAGTTACCCAGATTAAAGGTGAAACAAAATGTATGAAAATGGACCTTGAGGTATCGCCTTAACCTAATCTTTTTGGCGTCAAATAAAGTAAAACCAATTATTTTATTTTTATGAAGAAAAAAATAGTAAGAACACGAAAGTGTTCTATTCAGCTACTTATGTGGGAGACTTTACATAGTCTAAATTGCAAAATATACTAACTCTTCAACCCCCCATTCCAGGTGCAATGGTACGCCGGCCTCTGGGACTTCTGGGACCTCGCTGTCGACGTTCTGGACTTTTCCCATCTTCTGAACCCTGCGTTCCTGGTCTTCACCATATCCAACTTCCTCCTGTACATGTGGTACGACGTGCCGTACGTGTACATCGCTGACAATGGACTGTCCATGGGCTTCAACGAGTCACAGTCTTCGATGCTGATATCCATCATAGGGATCCTGAACATGTTTGGAGAGGTGAGTGCAATTTTATACATACAATAGACGCGAATTGCCCCAGTGGTATAGTTGTTACGGTACGACTGGGGTGGTGTAGAGTTCGACTCCCCGGTCGGGAGAACTGATATTCGGTGTTTCTATTCAGTATTAGCCTGGGTATAGAATTGTGCCCACTATGGCGATAGGCTCGCCCCTATAAGATTATGGGACGGAAAACACACGGCAGAGGGTATGTGCACATGCTGCACATCTGGCTGGGGATAGAAGGCGCGAGTCTCTGTGTCTGTGTGTTCAACACACTCATTCTGTGGGTAGGCAGAGACTATTACGGGCTATATATAGTCTGCACTGTTATAGTGCTGACACACCCATTTGCCTTTTTCAGTCATAGGTACATATATTTATGTATTTTTATTTAGTATTTTTCGTTAATGGTTTGATTATAATGTTTACTTATTGTATTGTGATGTTCAATATTGTTTTTGATGTGACAGCGACTAATGTAGATTCATGGACGGATTTATTGTGTCGCCGATAATATCTGCAATTGTATGTCATATACGAAAAAGTAATAAATTAAACACGGAATACTTCAAACAACAATTCATTCACAAATAATAATCCATCCTAATTCGTAATCTGAAAACCTTTGGCTTAAGCATATCTCATTCGTTATCTGTAAACTAAATATGAATAATGCCATATTATCGTCTGTTCGTTTTACAACACATCACTTGAAGCGATTAGATTATTAAGAATAATCGATGTTTTATCGACGTTATCGATATAACATGAGAGCCGATTAAAATATATCGATGCCATTTATATTATATTATATTTATACTTCTATACTATTATATAAACCTGAAGATTTTTTTGTTTCTTTCTTTGTTTGAACGCGCTCTCAATCTCAGGAACTATCGGTTCGAACTGAAAAATTCTTTTAGTGTTGGATAGCCCATTTATCGAGGAAGGCTATAGGCTATATATCATCACACCATGACTATTAGCAGTAAGCATTTAATTTGCAATTAAGCAGTAATAGAAAATGTTGCAAAATTTGGGAAAAATATTCCTCTTGAGGGCTTCAGTTGCGTGCGCTGAGTTGACAGTGAAAGTTTTGAACCAAATATGTATCAATAGAAAACTTTATCACACGGGTGGAGCCGCGAGCAATAGCTAGTTTTAAATATTAATTGATTATTTGTATTTCTAGGTTTCATTACTCATACAAAAATGTTTTTTCAAATATAGATTTTAAACGATCAAAATCAACTGCAATTCAATTTTAATAGGAAGCATAACTGAGTTTGTATTCGCGAGATGATTTTTATCAGTGGCGTTGTTATCAAGAATTACGATTGTTTAACTTGACCCACATAAATCGTGTACTCGACTGATAACACTGATAAGAGGTTATACAATGAATAATGTATTTAAATTGTTATATACGAGTTTTAATTTGAGTTAGAATTATTGCAGCTCCGTTTATTTATTTATAAATTCACTTACATTAACAGTTAAACATGTAGGCTACTTAAGTAATTAACAACATAATATATCTATTAATTTCAGATTATAGACCTTAACGAATAACAGTAAAGAATTGGTTTAAAATTGAATTATGATATATTTTTTTTTTTTATTTGAGCTGTGCCGGGTCTTGGCCCAGGTTCCTTTCTAACGTTGTTCGTTTTGAAATTAAGTATGAAGATATTGAAGAAAAATCTAGAGACTTCCTCAGGTGTAAATTAATGATAAAATTATAAGTAGAAGTAGTTTTGTTAGCACCGCAAGGTGTGTGTATTGTGCAGGTGCAAATTGTATGTCTAATATCGAAATATAATTAACTATTTAATAATTAATTAGTATATTGACTATTTTATATATATATAATGGCAGAATATTAACAACTTACATAACACCACAATGAGATTGCAAGTGAATTTCTAAATCATGCAGTCTTTCAATAAAATAACACTGAATTATTTAAGTATTTATTTTATTATTATACTAAGAAATCATTGCACTAGAACAGTCCTATCTCGCAGGTTTTTTAAATACTACGTTAAGAACTATGTTCCACAACGTGGATTATACAAAGAAAGATATCATTTTCCCATCATTCTGTACATTATATCACACACTGAGTTAATGGCAGAAAGATGATCACATTATCACTTAAAGGGTGAGATAATTGCCATTATAAAGTATTGTGGTATCTGTCTGTTATGTAATTTGTTTACATTAGGAGTGCAAGCGGTAATGCACGTGTTTCGGATGTTTATTTTGAGACCGTCTCGTAACATTGTTATTTATAACGAATGCTATTAGCAGAGGGAATAGTTAAAATATTTGTTTAAAATAGAATTTATCGTTTTCTATCACTAATAATATTATTATATTTAAGTAACATGATAATGAAAAAGTAAAACACCGAAAAGTGTATATAATATTTTAAATTATAATTATCTACAATTCTCAGGTTAATGAATGAAATTGGTATTGTGTAGTTTTTTATTAATAATAATTATTTAACAACGTCTGTCGGGTCAGCTAGTAATGACACAATTGCAATTGCAGATAATCCTGGGCTGGGTGGGCGACTGGAAGTGCGTGAGCCCGACCATGGTGTACGCGCTGTGCATGGTGCTGTGCGGCTGCGTGACGACGCTGATGCCGCTGCTGCGCTCGTACGCGGGGCTGGCGGCGGCGGGCGGCGCGTTCGGCGCCTTCATCGCCGCCAACTACTCGCTCACCAGCATCATCCTCGTCGAGCTCATCAGCCTCGAGAACTTCACCAACGCGTACGGCCTGCTGCTGCTCATACAGGGCGTGGCCAACCTGATCGGACCGCCGCTTGCCGGTGAGGGTTTTGTTATTGCTCTTCGGGTTGTTTGTAATTATAATTAATTATTTTATATATTTGTTTAAAATATCTTTAATCGGAGCATTATTAAAGTTGATGGAGAATTGTTCTATTGAATTTGGTTAAAATCTTTTTAAATATATTTTTTTTTATTTCTTAATTTTCTATTCTTTTTATCTGGGTTATAAGAATATACAAACTTGTTCTTTCTCATGCCTTTATATTCGACCAATGTAGTTTCGGTGTAGCATTTTGTTCATCATGATGCATATATAACTCCTCTAGCGGAAACGTGATACTAACTATTAATATGGGTTGATTGAATGAAAAAATATATACTTAACTAACGTAAAACAGGCCGACATAATTGTATCGACTGGAAACGGGTAATCATCTCGTTATTAGATACTCTATCTAGACTCCGTTGCTTACCATCAAGTGTAGTAGGATCACTTGCCGCGCCCCTATAACAAAACAATAACTAAACACAAACATTTCCCATCATTCCAGGCTGGGTGTACGACATGACGGACTCGTACGACTTGTCGTTCTACCTCGCGGGAGTGTTCATCGGCCTCTCGGGCGTCATCCTGTTCATACTGCCGATCCGCGCATGCGTCGACAAGCGGAAGAAAAAACCAGAACAGAACGCGAATGGACAAGTCAAACAGAATGGTAAATTACCCGTCTAGATTCTAGACCACACTCTCTGGATATGACGAATATTGGTTTAGATTTATTGGTCGAAAATTTCATGAGTCGATTGCAAATTAGGCTTTTTTGTATTGTAGATCTGATGAGATTTTTAAATATTCACTATTGAAAAAAATTGCCCGTGAACTCAATGAGTTTATAATTTTAATACGGATTTATATTTGAATAATACTGATGGAAAGTATGCGTACATTTTGTATGGTTAACGAACATTGGATTCATTCATTTACTGGTCTGAAGTTGGGTATGAATGCTGTGTGGAATAACTTCATACCAGTAAGGAGATAGGGGATTTACTATATACCAATAAATGTTATTAGCCAGTGTTTAATATGAAATTTTTGGAACTGAGGTCAAATAATAATTGAATCAAATACTGGTTAACAGGTTTTGTGGTAAATCCCTTTTGTGTCGTACAGACGGATATAGTCTTTGTAGGGAAGTGTTTCATCGAATGTTTTCGAATAGTGAATTATGGAATTAAATTAGGATAGAGTACTTAGAGATGTAACAGATATTAAAAATATTGATTGCAAATCGAACCTTATACCTTTTCATATATTAACTATATTGCTTATACTCTTTTTATAATAATAATGCCTACTGGTGCTTGGAAGTCATGAAGCTAAGATAACATTAAGTATTTGTTACATCTCTATTAAAATGTGTGAAATAAATCCCATTCGATTTAGTATTGCATTGAATTCTAAAGTAATGTATTTGTAGTGATTCGAGTCTATAGGGTTAAAGGAAGTTATTGTGTTGAACTTGAAAGGTTTTTATCGTGTTGGCCATGTACCATGCAACAATACTGCAACATGACGCTCAACATAAGGCTGTTGTCAGTAGCGATGGAAATGTGACACGTTGTGACGTACGTGTCAATTGTATTGTTAAATGTCAAATGTTGTCAGTTCTCAACGCCGTGTTTAATGTTGAGCAATTTTGTATGCTTTGTGAGTACATGGCTAAGTTTTAACAGGCTGACATAGCAATTGCAACCGATAATCGTTGGTTCATTTTATACTAAGGCAATTATGTACAGCCTAACTAATAATTTATAATTTCATTCAAAATTCAACCTTTAACAATCAAATTGGCAAATCTTTAACATTTAATGAAAAAAACACGATAAATTACTAAAAGTCTCGTTCAAAAGTGGTTTTGAAATAATTGTAAGATGTTATATGTAGTGTACGAAAGCGTTAACTGGTATTTATAAGGTTTAGTGGAGTGGACGTGAGTCAATAACAGATATATTTATTACCACACCGTGACTCTTATATCAGTGGCCATAACGGTTATTTTTGTTTACACCGGTTCGTCTCATGTGACTGCATCGATTTATCATTTACCGATGTGCCCTGATCGAATAGTATTGTAATAAGAAGGCAATATGTGATTATTTATAGCGAATAATTTAAACCATAGTTAAAGTAAATTAGTCAAACGAGTCGTGTATTGGGATTTTGCAGTTGAATTGTAATATCTGTTATATCAAGCACTTGAAATAGTTTATTCTAGATTGTTTGTATACAGCATAATTAAGACGTTCGGTACATTTTTCCGATTTTTCTTTAACTTTTGTGTCATAATTAGGATTTCTTATTGTTGCGTTGCCACATATCTACTAGCTAGTGCTCGTGGCGTCGCTTGCGTAAACCTTTCCCGCTACAAAAGTCTATAAAACACTAGCGATTCATACCGACACCTGACTGCCAACGCCATCTACTCTAATGATCGGATTAGAAAATGCCATTGTTACTCATGGAAGCAAATTATGGGGATAAAAATAACCTATGTGTTAATCTAGGACATCCAAACCATCCAAATATTTTCACAATTTTTTCCACCCTTTCCTATTATTAAACAAGGTCGTCCACCATATATGTATGTATGAACGCGATAAACTCAAAAATTACCAAACGGATTTAGATGTAATTTGACATGGAGATAGTTTGAGACCTTGGGAAGGATATAGGCTACTTTTTATCTCGAAAAACTCTCACTCGTGTAAAGCTGCAAGCAAAATCTTGTTTATAATTTTAGCAAGAAAGATAAGATTCTATCCCCCAAGCAAGTTAACAGTATAGTTATTTCATCTACTGAATACATGGCTTAAAACAAGGACTGCAATTCTTATACCTTTATAAACTAAACTTGATGCTCTACTAAGTGTGTTTACAAAACAAAGATTCGTTTCGTTAATGTTACTTTGTATTAGTCTGGAGTGTATTCGCGTGGTTTTAAAGATGAAATAGATGATTATTTTGCACTGGATCGGAGGTTATGTAACGTAAGAAAACATTTTTACTGTAGGAGAGATATAGTTGCCTTTACATATAAAATATATTCAAATATATAATGGATCAGTCGATTCGGAATAGGGGATGTTGTGGGATGTGCTGAGAATTAAAAATATATGCGTGTCCAGTCACTAACAGCTGATCAAACTCGATATTTCAAATCACCTATAAAATTTTATGACAGTATGAATAATAGTATTTTTCATAAAAAAAACATTGGGTTTACTTAATTTTTTTTTTAAAAATAAAGATGTTTCGTTTGAAATCAATGTAAAGAAGCGTGTTATTTTGAAATTATTCTGCTACTTTTGTGGTTAACTGTACATAAACGGATATTAGTATTTATAAATTATATTGGAAAAAATAATTAATGCCTTGTGATTTAGTCCTAGCAAATTTATGGCATCATGATTTTACTGTAAAAATATTTTGTGTAACAAATTTGACCGAGACCACGAATATAATACAACGCCCTTCTGATATTATAGAATACTAAATTGACGCAAAGTCTAAACGTATATAATAAAATATAATAATATAACTCTAGCTGTTATAAGAAATTCATGCGCGTGAGTTGAATTGAACATTAGGCATTATTATAACCAGATCTTTAGCGATATTTCTTTTTTTATGATTCATAGAAAAATATCTCGGTACATAACCTATTTCGAACCGCGACTGATCAAAACTCTAAAGCATATATAAAATATTGTATAATGCTATGAAAATGTACAGTTCGAGCCCATATCTATAGCAAATATGTACCTAATGTTAGAGAAATAGTGAAATCACAACCAAAGACTGCCTAACGAAATCTGGTTAATGAGGTCAGCGCTGGGAAACGGAGGGGCGATGGGAGTTTCAACTTTATGTCCTTTTACTTAGGGGTGATTGTAGTGTAGCGGAAAACCACGCACATAGATTCATGCCGCAAGGTTTTTCGGTTTTGTTGTAATATCAACCTCAAGTAAAAGATGTAAGGTTGACTTTTAATTATCAAAATCAATTTCTCTTCACCACTCTGGTTACCTTCGCTGATCTATAGTTTGATCTTCCTTCAGAGTTTTATTATAGTCGGGCTGGAGTGAATTCCCTCTTGTTTGTCGTTTATGGATAGAGGGATCCTCCAGTCTTTAGTCTATTCTGAGGGCATTGAGTAAACTCGAAGAGTTATCGATAAGTGGCAATTAAAGTGATGTAAGTATGCAGTTGTAAATATATGTCGATAATTTTAGATGCTCGTTTTTTTGTTTTAATAATATCTACATTCTACAATTCTAATGAAAAAAAAAACTAAAATTATCTTTTTTTTCATGTGTAGCATGTACCAGATAATTTATTTTCACATTCACAAAAGTTTTAACTAAAAAAATGCCCAAGACATAATAAACAATTTCGTACTTACATCACTTTATAGGGAGCACGACATATATCAATTTATATGTAATCTGCCGCTAATCCTGTGAAAATCTTCGTAAATTCTTTCGCTGCATTGCCCTTATTAAATCTAAAAAACGACTGGCTCTTTCTAACTATTCATAAGTCGATGTAAGGAAACAATAGCAATAAATAGAATAAGTGGAAAACTCGCAATTATAATATATAAATTATTGCCTTCAGAATAGACATTAAGGTTTTCGGTAGATACCTATAAAGAGTTATATTACAAGTAAGGAATTATTGAAGGCATATTATATACCAAATATTGTAGATTCGGAATTAGATGTAGGCTCAGTAGATACAGTAGTTCTGATATTTCATGGTTTAATGTGATCGGTTTGAACTGCAATTAAATATTCTTTTCTATACTCTGGCAACATTTTAAATAAAAAACACAAAGTTACTCTCATATTTAATTGATAGATGGCGCTTCATACGTCATTTTTGAAAACGGAATGATTACATTTATAATTTTATTTAAGACCACAGTTAACTTCAGTCGGTATTGATTAAAAATTTGGATTGAAAATTTTTTTGAGATTCATTGTATTTAAACACCTATAATATTTTTTGTAAACAATAAAATATATTTCGGTTTGACGTCGATACATTGTAAGATTATATCTAAAACGAGTAAAATCAGTAGCATTTGAAGGTCTAAATGTTATTAGTTCCTGAAACTAAAGGATATTGAGTTTTAATATGAGTTTTGTGATTTCTAAACTTTAATCTTTCGTAGATGTTGAAATATCAATAGAAATTGAATATATCTGCCTATAACATTCAGCTACATTATGACCGTTCTGAACGTAGTCACATTACATTATTTATTGACGAACTTCAGGCTATGTGAACTCGTGACTAACTACAAACAGTCCTGGAGTCTCGGATATTTTTAATATATAAATCTGAATAACACATGACATATTTACACTTGTGATCGAATGCAGCTTCGTAGATTAAGAGATACATTATCTTGCCTTGTTGCAATTATATTTTTCTTAACGCGTTTCGTTGGAGGTCGATAGCTGTTGAGGTGTAATATATACCAAAATATAAAAAGTATCGAAAATCATAAATTAAGAAAGGCTGAGAAGCAAAAATCACATAAAATAATTATAGCTTGGATTGTTTATTGTTGACCATATTGGCCGAGTCTATGGAATTCGTATTGCGTCTATGTCAAAAAAGAACCATAGACAATCCGTTCATGTAAATGGTTTATTGCCATTTTCAATAAACGATCTTAATCGATTTTTTCGATCTTTTTAACAGATGTACCAATCAGTACAACGATTTTTGACTTCCTTTCAAATGAGTTAGTTTGATTGGTTCGTTCTCGTAATCGGATTGAGGATTGAGATTGCGATCGTTTATTGAAAACAGTATTTCCTGCAATCGATCTCTAGCGTCGCAACACCACAGTTATAGTATAGAAAGTTATATACAGACCGCTTAGCCGTAGGTATTGTTAGTGAAAATTATTTTTCAAAGGACCATAGCTACAATGTTTAATGTAAGTGTAATGAGTATATTCCTAGTTAATAATCTTTATGGACAGTGGCAGTTATGTACCACTTACAGGTGATTCTCTGTTCGTGGAAGTTAATATGTTATTTTTTTATAATTAATTTAGAGTGTGTATATTACTTTAATATTTAATTTTGTAGTGAATCAATGTATCATTTGATATGTCTTTATATTTTTAATATTTTATGTCTTGAAACAATGTGGAGGCCAGGTGTTTGTTTTGATAAACTGTATGTACATCACATATGTATTTGAAATAAGAATAACTGTTGGAATAAAAAAAACAATATTGAATAAAATTATATTAAGGTTATAGCTTAAGGTCCATTTTTCATACATTTTGTTTCACCTTTAATCTGGGTAACTAAACAAGTATTGACAAGTAAAGAATTTAAATTCACGTCTAGTTAGTGATTAGTTCTCGCAGTTGAAAGAAAAACGTAAAAATAATTAATATGCATGGATATTTCGGCCTTTAAAATTTCGTCGTATTAAATTTCTGAACTGCGAGAACTAATCACTAACTAGACGTGAATTTTAATTCTTTACTTGTCAATACTTGTTTAGTTACCCAGATTAAAGGTGAAACAAAATGTATGAAAATGGACCTTAAGCTATAACCTTAAGGATGTTTGCCGAAATATTAAAAAAATCTCTCCATACCTTGGTCTCTGCATCAGTTTTATGTTTTATGTTTTACGGTAAAACTCTCAAGTGTACAGTTTATTCAACTATTTGTTTAAGCTTAACAGATCCTTACATGTAACACGTATATAGACGGAATATCGTTATCAATCGTGGGGAACACTGTGGCCATAGCCATATGTTCACCGCAGAACATTTCTTGCAAAATATGCCTTACATCATGTTTGTTATCAGTCTGGAAAAAATCAAATCATTTCTAATACATGTCTTTTTTTAAAACACGTGCCCATGGTAAGTGAAATGGGGTTCAATAAAATGTCGACTGACGAGAGATGATTACCTCCTCGGCAGTCGATACAATTATATCGCCCTGTTTGATCCAGATATAAACAGGCTGATCCCGGAACGCGACACACTTACGTGGGCCACTATGGTGGGTTTTAACATCTTGTGTACGGTGGTCGCTATCCAGGCGGATATAAAATATATCCTATCCACCAACAAATCAAATCGTAATTATTATAGCAATAAATGTGTTTATAGTGCAATATAAGAAACAATTTGTTGTATAAACACTATACAGGGTGTTTCAAATTTTAAAACCTCAAATATCTATAGTTTTACAAAGTTGTTATGCACTTTTATCGTCACATTGGACAAGCATTGATTCAAAATACATATATTTATCTTAATTATAGTATTTATCAATATCTAAAACGTTCGGTGGCGTAGTTGTATTGCACGTCCGGTACAATAGCGCTCTGAGGTCCTGGGTTCGAATCCCGGGTCGGGCAAAGTGATATTTGGGTTTTTCTGCTCAGTATCAGCCCGGAGTCTGGAATTTGTGCCCGATATGGCGATAGGCTCGCCCCCTATCACATCATGGGACGGAACATACTTGGCGAAAAGTGGGTGCCCTAGTTACACCTCTGCATACCCCTTCGGGGATAAAATGCGTGATGTTATGTATGTATGTAAAACGTTCGGCTGATAGCAAACATGTCGCCTTGTTTTACCCATTCGGGTCGACCCATATGTACAAATGAAAGTGAACATGTTATATATTAACTATATTGATGTAATATGTCGGTTCAGACATGTAAGTGATCGTGTAAACGGGTATAAAACGTATTATGTATATATATCGACATATGTTTAGATGTGAATCCTTTAGTAAAATTATCATTTTTTGAATTTATTTTGCCTTTTATTTTTTTCTTTCTGGCCACTCCATATGACAAATATTTAGTCAAGTTTCTTAAATAATTGAATTTTCTATGATATTCTGAAGTTTTGAATTTAGGCTGTATCATAATTATTTAATATTGTATTCAAAAACACATTTTAAAATAGTAATTGTTAATTTCGAAATCTAGAGTGAATCTCTATGTCTATGAGTGTTTTTTTTTTATATTTAGGCTGAATTTGATTAATTGACTAAATGTTATGTCATATTTTGGAGTGGGATTTACTATTTTATAAAACTGTTATCTATTTTGAACCTTAAACACATCGTTGACTGCTTAGTAAAGTTCAAAAATTCCCCCATGATTTTATTTTGAAGATTGAGAAAACTCGGATGACAGCTGTTATTTTTACCTCTGCTTCTTCATCAATTATTTTTATTTCATTTTAATAAAAATACTTTTCGTATTTATTTAGATGGACCATGCTTTTCGCAGTTTTTAAGATATTGGTACCTAATCTGCTTCTTTTTTTATCTTGTAACACATATTGTATTGGGATGTGCCATAAGGTTGATTCCACAAAAGGTTGATTAAGTATTTGTTGCTAAAAATATTTTTTAGATGCTGATAAAAGCTAATTTTGACTAAAAAGCAGCGATATTCCTGTTGGCGTATCCCATTTTGTATGTATCGATATATTCAGTATTAAAAGCCAATAAAAAATTCAATATGGATGATATTCAAAATTAACTTCTTCAAGCCTTTTACAATATTATAATCTCAAATTTTGGTCTACAATTTACAAGTTCTATATTCAAATTGAACAGTGCTATAAATGTACTTTTTTTATCTGTAAAAAATTTGGCGGGCTTTGCAAGCATTTAATTTTAATTTATATTCTATACCATGGTCATCTAGAAACGTAAGGTTTTCAATATTGCGATATAACTTGTTACAATTTTTACGTAATCCGTGCTAAGATCATGTATGTAATATTTTTAACTTAACAATTTAGTGAGAGATATTGCCCATATGTCTGAAAATTAATACTATAAAATTTATTGTGATAATAACACCACATGACAAGCAATTACGCATATTTATTATATATTACCAAAAGTTTTCTGGAAACTTCGACATTTTACAAATATTGAATAATCATCATAAAATTGTGGGTTGACTATGCCTGTCTCAGAATTGTGTGTTGCTTACCACGTGAGGGCTTACCCTTTGCCTTAGCACAGGCAAAGAATCTCTTTAAAAAGAAATGTGATAAATTATATATCTACATTAGACATTAATTGTTCTCTAAAAAAATTAAATAATCCAATAATTAGCAAAACCCATAGGTAAAAAGGTTTTAAAACCCCCCTAAAGGTTTTAAAACTCGAATAAATTCACCAATTCCATACCTAATATTCCGTATGCTCAATTACGCTCTGCTCTATGTTATTATTAAAGCGGGAGAGGAGGAGTGGGAAAGGAACATGTGCTCTCGACTTTACCTACAATTCATACTTTTCTCATTCTCCAAACTAACTTGCCCCTGCCCCATGGGCCATCGGCTGGCGACGCTTTTGCTCCAACACCTTAATTGATAAGATACAAATGAGCACAATTGTATAGTTATAATGGTAAATGAATAAAGACAATATAAGTAACACATTAAAACTTTTTATTTGCAAGATGGTGAAGTTTCCAGATAAACGATATTACTTAGTAGAGTTGTTACAAAATACCTCATATTAGATCATATAAATAGGTCGGGGCCTTTTAAATCGGTGTTAACCCTAAGTTAAGGAATTCATTGAGTATTGTATAAATATATTATGATCATTAGCTTGGACGTTTGTTTTATTTCTATCCCTTTGTAATTTATAAAACTATATTATAAAGCTGTAGAGTTTGTGCGTTTGAACGCGTTAATCTCGGAAACAACTAAACTATTTTTTTTTTCACTAGTAGGAAGCTATATATTACTACTAGGTGCTACTCTTAGGTGCTGCTACTTATCCCTGTAAAATAAAAAGCGGGACCTATAATTCGGGACGCTCGCATAAATAGTTTAACAGTAAGTAATTACACGAGCTCACTCACACATAGCGCGATATGTGGCATACTGCGGTACATGGCGTTCGTTTACATTTATTAATTTAGAGTGTAGACAAATAAATGATCTAAGGAGGTAATAAGGCTACGTCCGCACTGACAGGTGGTTTGCTTCGCACCTAGAACCTATCGAGTAACTTATTAAAGTGAACGATCTAGAAGTTTCGCGACGGGCGGTACGGCACGCTTCTTGCCTGGCTAGTCATGCATTGGTAAACAAACGTGTTGGTTTTTTGTCACGAGGTGCGAGGCATTTTAGAAGAAAAAATGCATGAAATATTAATTGCATTCGTTTTTAAATAAAAAAATGCAGTTATCACATGAATTAGGCGCTGATTTGTTACATAAACGTTAGGTTTTTCTTTACACATAATATCTTAAGTTACTAAGTTTTTTAATTTTTTCAATAAATAAAAATAATATGCATTTTTTTCACTTACTTACCTCAATGTAACGATTAGTCGTTCTTCGGCTAATATGTTTTATTGAAGATGAGTATTCAATTGAGTTAATTTTCCTTTAACTTTAGTAGTAAGTAGATCAAATGTTTCTCTGATTATACGCAAATATTTTTATAAATTTTCTTAACAAATAACGCAATTCTTTATACAGAAAATTAAAGTCCCCATTACTTGACCATGACTTATTTATATTAGGAACCCAGCATTACTGAAAACAGGGTAAAGTAGCCGACATAGAGCTATTTTTGAAAGCGGCATCTCGTCAACGGGTCGACAAGCAAATGACAAAGGCATCTAGCGAACCACCACGCAAACCACCTTCTGTGCAGCCGTGTATCCTAGCAAGTAGCCAGAATGCAAGCCCCTAGGTTCTAGGCGCTAAGCAAGCCACTTGTCTGCGGACGTAGCCTTAGTGTCTGTTGTTTGGCATAGGCTTGCTGATGGTAGGATATATTTTATATCCGCTCGGATAGCAACCACTGTACACAAGGTGTTAAAATCCGCCATAGTGGACCACGTAAGTGTATCACGTTCTGGGATCAGCCTGTGTATATCCGGTTCCAATCGAGGGGTCGAGGGGTACTCATGAGTCGTCAGTCGACATTCTAATTGATCCCACTCCACATACCATCAGGTGCCATACCCGTAAGAAAAAATACGATGTTATGGCCCACCGATGGTCAAACATTTTCAATTTCTCGCGTGACTTGACGTTGGTAAAACCGATACATAAATCTTGGTTGTTGTATTTCTGTTATTGCACGAATAGTCAAAAAAATTACGCATAACGGGCCGATGAAAAATGCTGACAGTAATAAAGAACTCCTCTGTAGATTTACTATGTTTCCATACTTTGGTTACGTAAACCGCTGTTCTACAAAAATAAATAACTACCCACACGTATAAAACGGTAACGTTTGCAAAAATAACAAAGTAAGAGAATATTTCGCTCACGTATGTCCAAGATTCAATCCGCGTCGACCGCTCGGATTGATTTCAACGGAAAGCTTTTCGCATATCCAGGGATTTTATAACCCGTTTCAGATGGGATTACCTTACACAAACGTGTTTTCAAATATATTTCATGCGATATATGTAACTTTTGGAAGTTATAATAAAATAATATCAGCCCTGTATTTTTATACTGTCCACTGCTGAGCACAGGCCTCCTCTACTACTGAGAGGGATTAGGTCTTAGTCCACTACGCTGGCTTAGTGGGGATTGGTAGACTTTACACACTCTCAAAATTCCTATTATAGAGTATATGGTTTTTTCTAAGTCAATTTGCTCACGGTCAGTCAAAGGCTTGACGTCACGGAAGATGGCCGCTATCAACATTTATCTACATTTAAGATAATTTACATATTGGAATGGGATAAGGGTTAAAGACTAACACGTGAAGGGCTAATCCGCCCACAAGACGTACAGACATTATTATCATAGTTCGCCCAGGATGATAAGGGGTTTAATGATAGTTTTCGAATAAAAACTGTTTATCATTCAGGGATAATATTATAGCTTCATATAAGTAACAGGCCTACGCCGCAGAGGCGACTACTACAAATTAATTAAATTAAGTCACAAAACTTTCTACGTATAAGATTAAATTTTAAATGTAAAGTTGAGTAGTGGAAATAAAGGCTTTTTATTTTTATTTATTTATTGTATTAGTGACAACTAAATAAAAACAGTCTAAGACATTAGTTCAAACAAATGTTAAAGATTCATGGTAAAGACACATTTCCCCCGAATTTAGCCAGTTTTTACGCAATCTGTGTTTCTACTCGGCCGTTTCCGCTTACCCCATTAACCGAGTATTCTGTTGTATCGCTTATCCTGTTCTCACAACATTAAGCTAGCATTTATTGGTGTAATCCCGAGATACGCCTAATTTTCAGTCTAGACGTTTTCATTTTGTTCACAGCCTATATCTTGTTAGATAAAATTTTACTGAGCCGAGAATATTAAATATGAAATTTTAGTTTTACAGAATACAGGTATTGTTTTAACAGAGGGTAACTTATTTAATAATACAAGTAAAAGTGAAACTGTATAGCACCAGACATATCGTAGAAAAGTCAACGAAGTTTAAGCCTTTATTATCGCCTTATTGGACTAGTGGCCACGTTAGCTGAGAACCGGGAGGTTAATTAATCTATTCCTAGATAGGATATATTTTTTTAAAAGCAAGCGTGAACGACTCCCAAGACCCCTAGAAACATTTCGACATCTGAATGAGAGCATGCCCTCACAGCTGCAAGCTTGTGTTCAAAAAAGAGGAGGACACACTCGATGTTAGAGAATGAATGTCACAAGAGATTACTCATGTTTAGGTTACTTAGGAATGATTTGTGTAGGTGTTTTGTGCTAAATTATTTTTTTCAAATTAATCAACAACTTGTTAATTTTAAATTTATTAATTTTAAATAAATAGATTTTGAACTCATTCATTTAACACCACGTAATTTTAATAATTGATTTACTTTCCTAATTCCAGAACCTCATAATTAGTTCACAATTTCAAAAGTATAGGATGGCCCTTATTTTGTTTTGAGTATTAGAGCTAGTTTTTTGATTCAACGTAATATGCTGTAATTACATTGAATCCAAAAACTAGCTGAGCCTGAACTGCCCGAGTCTATCACATGAGGGTATCTTCGTTGAAATGCGTATTGACTGGCTTCTCTTTATCGTAATCTTTGTGGGATAAAGGCGTCTTTGTTTTAACTACTTATTCTTTTAACTACTTATTACGTTCGTGTTATTAACGAAGTGGTTATTCGTAGGCCGAAATCGGAGTGATTTACGAAGCGCCGACGATTCCGTTACGATCATTGCTATAATAACAATTATTAAGTGTTTGTATATAAATTTTATAACAAATAAAAACTATATTAAATATCCTTATAAATATGTTTAGTAAAATAGCTAAATTCAATTGGCGATATTTTATGAAAAACAACCATGCAATTGAATTTTATATTATGTTTGTTATATTGTTAAAACCTAAATCTCACTTACCAAAAAATAACTAACGCATTAAAATTTTATATTGGAAATGGCTGTTTTAATAGTTTTATGGAACTTCTTCGTTGAGCTTCTGATGCGATAAACACATAACTTAACTTTTAATAACACATCATCTAATGATACCTAATAAACGTTGTATATTTTAATTTCTATAGTAAGTAGACGCGGATGTCAATAAGGCTGAATTTAATGTATTGCAGAACGTTACAATGTAAACAGCAAACTGCGCCAGACGTCGCTTGCTGAGATGTAATTCGCAAATTGACTCGATACTTATTCCAGCGCCGTAAAAAGGTATTAACATTTTTACGAGTTCAATATGAAAAATTGGAAACGTACTGTCATGTTATTTGGGACGTTAGATATTTTATGTCCTGACTACAACCGACACGCGGCTTTGTTCTAAAGTTGATATATTCAAACATTTACATTACCTTCTATATTATTTTCCAATGTAAAGCCAGCAAAATAAAAAAAATAATAATCTTATAATCTGATTTGAGATGAACACCCTTACCATCCAATAACCACTCGAGGAAACACGTTCACAGATATAGAAATTAACCATTATAACTGAAAGAAAGAAAGAAGGAAACAAAATATTTATTTGTAACAAGCAAAATTACATTATAATTACAGAAACAAAAATACTTAAATCTATTTGCTCGTCACAAAGGCGACCTCAGGTCAGCACATGCTGATAAAAATAATGAGCGCTGATCTTCCGCTAGCCCGTTTTGTGATGTAGCGCCATAGGCATAAACAGTGAAAAACTAAAATCTAACGAGCATCATGAATGCCCCGTCAAACAATCAACTGTAATACTCAATCAACTGTATTGTCAGCTCCTTACGTACCCGGAAACAATTTGAAAAGACAAAGAAAACATGGATTTATAAACAGATGAAAACTGGCAAAGGCAATTTGAAATATACAGACCGGTCGAGAGATGACAAGCAATGACGTAAACGTTGACGGGGTCAACATTTTATTTGTTCAGGAAATGTCCTTTTTACCTGCTTAATATACTGATAAAATATTCCGATTTAGGGTATAATGGTTATATGTGCTTACGAATATTTTGATACATTGTGTAGTTTATTTACTAATACCAATTACCTTGAAAACAGAAATTTGGATACAGCTTTTTTATGATTCTTGCGACTGAATTGAGCTCGCGATAGAGATCCTTGCCGATATTCACTTCGGAAATACTGATATACTTTTTTTATTAAAATCGACTTAAGTTCTTTTGTAATTTAAACTTCTGCGTCCTAAAAATAATCAAAAAGGTCCCCGTCCCTGATTTCATAACCAACCGCGAGGTTTCTTTTCAATAAATTCCGAACGGAATCTCATAACCGAGGTATTAAGCGTCCAAATACACAGCGGGGTCAGTGGGGCGGTTTTAAAATTTAAAATTTTAAAGCAACAAATCTTATATTTTTTATTTGCGCGGGATCCAAGTGGCCGCGGCTGAATGTGACAGGGCGAAATTAAATCGTACTACAGGCTACTGCTAGCACTTATTAAATTCTGCCCGAAAAACTGCTCTTTCCCACACAATGGGTAATCTAGCGGCTTAGACCGCGGAGATGTGGCGGGCGTGTGGTGTGAGTCAGGGGATGGTGGCGGCCATGATGTAACCATAGGTGTCATTATTGTTTATCTCATAAAAAGGTGGTGTATATGCGCAGTTCACTTAGGTTAGTTATTCCTATCAAGAGATATTGTGTGGCAGATTGAAGAATTTTTTAACCATTGATGTTATAACAATTAACAACTCTAGGGGCTTAGAAGAAAATTGGGAGAGGAAATCTGGGGAAAGTAAGTTTAGAGGAAGGAAAAGGAGAAGGCCACGAAATGTTTGTGAGCCCTCATTGGGCTCAATGTGTAGTTACAATCATGAGGTATACACACTGAACTGTGTACCTATGGCCGTGGCAAATATCCCCCCAGGCAAAGGCATGCATTCGGGGTGAAGACTGAGCGCACAAGAATTGCCTCAGAGGGAGTAATTTTCGGTTATGTAGCTAGTGTCTATGCGCTGTCCTGTTACTTACAGTAAAGCGAGCGGATAATTAGTACTGTCATCGATTATATAAAACAGGACTTTAATGGTGGTAGGTCTCTCATATGTGAGAGTCTGTCTGGATAGGTACCACCGCAATGTCTATTTCTGCCGCCAAGCAGCAGTGTGTAGTCACTGTTGTCTTCCGGTTTGAAGGACATTATAGCCAGTGTAACTACTGGACTTAATGAGACTTAACATCTCATGTCTCAGCATGGCGAGCGCAGTGGAATACCGAACAATACTTTGTAATTCAAGGTGTTGGATGATGTTTCTACTGTTTATGGGCGGTCATATTGCTTACCATCAGGCAAACGGTAAGCTCGTCTCGTCATTCAAAGCAATAAGACAATCCCAAATGACGAACTAAACCGATAGTGTTTTGCATCCCTCGCTCCCGCTTCCAACACACGTCTAGCGTCAAGCGTGGCATTATTAAATTAATACGCGGATATGTCGTACGGATCGCGACGTGAAGTCCGATTGTGCTCGCGCGCCAGATAATATTGTTTACCATTTTACAACAGCCGGTGCGACGACTACAATGGAGCTCATAATGCTTACGTTCATTTTGTATTTCCGAGTTTGTACGGGATAATCTCTTGAACTACACTGGCCGTTCTGGTAATTCTTTAATTAATTTCTGGACTGTACCCTCTAGAAATTATATAATAAGAGAATTCTACGGTCTCTTACTGAAATAGGCGGGAATTTATTTTGATTATTTACTTAAGAAATGTTTGTGAATGTGTTTATCAAGTTTGAATGGTCGGAAAATTTTACTTGTATATTCTTTGCTGTTTACATATCTTGCATGTTGTTAAGTTATAATTATTTTTCAACAAGAAAAACGAAAGTATTTGAATAGGTTTAGTATATTTCAACTCAAAAACTTACTTTTCTAAATTGGTCTTCCCAAAACAATAGGCTTCAGAATTCTTTCCACGACGCCAATTATCGAAAATTTGGAGCGTGAAATTCAAATGCAAGTCTACAATAGCGACACGCTTTGTGCTTTGTGAAGGGGAACTTATATTTTTCGTGACAGATTTCGTCGCTGCTAACTTTGATATTTCGTTGTGAACGTCTCTCACATTATAGGAATAGGAGCTGTTGACTTGCAAAGTTAGTATTGTCGGCTGTTGGAAAGATTTCTCGTGAGAAAATTTTAGAGGAACAATGTACGGAAATTGTTTTGTGATAGAAATAATATCTTTATATTCATATTAAAATGTAGGATGCATTTCTTAGTATACTTCTAGGAACAAAGGAATGAAACGGTGAAGTGGGTTACCTAATTTGGTCTCTGCTGATTTCTCACAGCTTCTACAGAGTTTTTGTATGTGAATTAGCGCTTTTCTGTGGCAAATTGTTGGACCTTCGGAAATATTTTCACCATAATAAACAACAATAACTACGTCAGTATTTTCGGTGGGAACCTATTCAAGTTGTAGCCATCTCTAGAAAGATTTCCAATTATTTTTAAAGTATCTAACGAAAAGTGAAGTTCTGTGGGAGAGTTCATTTGAGACACAATGGAGGCACATTTGTCATGTCGTAATGAAATCGAAGGAATATTTTTCTCTTTCATAGTTTGCATTCAATAGGTTATTTTTAGCTACTATTGTTCTCATGGCTGGTTAAATACTTTTCATAGAGTTTTCGTCTTAAAATGTTTAAAAATTTTAGCTTGAGCATTTCTCATCATAAACATTTGTTTTACGCTTTGAAAATACCCTGCAAAGCGCTTGTTACCTTGATAAATATTAACAGCTCTACGTTACCATCTACCACTAAATGTCTCTTTCAGTAAAGAGACATTTAGTGGTAGATTTGATCTCTACTGATATTAAAATCTGACTGCCTACGTGGCGTAATTGTACTGCATGCGCGGTACAGTAGCGCTCTGAGGTCGAATCCCGGGTCGGTTAAAGAGATATTTGGGTTTTACTGCTCAGTATCAGTCCGGAGTGTGGAATTTGTGCCCGATATGGCGATAGGCTCGCCCCCTATCACATCATGGGACGGAACACACTTGGCGAAAAGTGGGTGACCTAGTTACGCCTCTGCATACCCCTTTGGGGATAAATGCGTGATGTGTGTGTGTGATATGAAAATCAGATAGTATAACAATTTAGGGTTGAATTAGATAAATCGATATCTACCCATGCGGACCGAGTATAACCAAGAGAACGTAAATAACTTCTAATAGATTACTATCACTTTTGCTATTAGTTTTGTACGCGACAGTATATGAAATACGCACATGAAATACGTTTCAGCCGCATTGTGTCTTAATTAACCATCGTATTGTCGAAATATGCCGTTTAATTATGAATACAGCTCTTAATTAATTCTCTAATATTCAAACGCATTTGAATAAAGATGCTAGACTTTAACAGGATATCTTTGTCTCGAGGTGTGAAATGTGATCTATCAATGCAAATATTATATTGGTTTCCTTGTAGCGGGGAGGTGAAAGAGCTCCCTTGGAATAGTAAACGTATTTGTTGATTGAGTCCTATGTCCAATTCTGGAGCTAATGATGTATAAGTTTTAACCCATTTCCCAAGGGTTGCATCACCATTAGATGTAGTTGAATTAACACGCGTAATATTTTTATTAACGAAATATGCACAGTAAAAGTTTCATTTCGCAAAACGCTAAAACCTAATTAACATATTATCAAATATCATGAAATGCTAATTGAATTCCTGGTCTATTTATACCAAAAAAGTAACTAAAAGAAAGGCCGTTTTCAATGCAAAACCAACAGACATAAATAACAGCGATCGTGTTTTATAGGATCCCGTTCTGTTAATTGCCTCAGCAGTTAAGGCGAAAATCATTAACTCTTATTGCTTTTATTTATGCTTCTAATAAACTAGCCGGCTTAACTGGAAAGGTCTTAGTGAAATAGCGCTGACCTCAGAATAATACATATCTGAGTCCTTCAGTAACGTCTGTTTGTGGTGCAAATTTTGCCAAGAGATAGTTTTGTCTACTAACTTTCCTTGGATTAGGTGATGGGTTGAGGATGTATGAAGTGGGGAGAAGGCAGTTGAAACGGCGGTAGGGCGTAATTTATCAGAAATTGTCAGTAGACTTGCTCGTTAGTGTATGATATAAAGTTTTATTTATTTTCCAAAGAAACGAAAACAGATAGCAGGCACTGACTTCAATGCTCGCCGTCGGTGAAGCGACTCGTCTCATCATCGTATAAAAATGTAGTAGAGTATAAAATAAACTGCATCATCGCTCGCCGGGCGATATTTCAGCTCCATACTTTTACCTTTAGAATTTAAATAAGTTTTTTGCGCCGTCCGCGTCCTCGCCTCGAAGGTGAGTGTTTGTCTTTCTCTCTCATTAATTTCATCGCTTACTTTTCTTTCCGTGTTGGCAGCTTAACGATTTTGCTTTTCAATTTTAAATTCGCAGCAGGTATTGGTGATTTTTTCGTAGGTCAATGTTTGAATGGACATTTTCTAGAAAAGCAAAATCACTAAAGTAGAGTACAGATTTTCACGAGAACATTACGAACTACGTTTCTTTTATTAGTTTCTTAGCTATGAGTGTAGTTATTTTGATGATGTGTTCACAGTTAATAACTATTAAAAGGCTGGCAAATGTATAAGGAAGACATTTAATCTCAGTCAGTGATCCTCGCTGTCGATGAAAATTACAATCGCAGTAAAGTTGTGTGCGCTTCGGGCATTGGAATTGGGTTTTTGACTTCGAGGGGTATATTTGTCTCTGGGAAATATTTAACGCATTAAAGTTAACTGTAACTAAGTCCTAACTACAAGAGAAACTTTAGTAACTCAGTCTAGATTTGTTTTTCTTGCTTTGATTCACGTTATTGTAAGCGATACGACCTCCCATAAACAATAGAAACACCATCTAACACCTTGAATTACAAAGTATTGTCTGGTATTCCACTGCGCTCGCCATCCTGAGACATGAGATGTTAAGTCTTATTATGGCCAGTAGTTACACTGGCTACAATATCCTTCAAATTAGAACACCACAGTGACAACACACTGCTGCTTGGCAGCAGAAATAGATATTGCGGTTGTTACCCTGGCCGACTCTCACTTATGAGAGACCTACCATCAGCATATTGACTCGTATTGTTTTAGACAATTTACATTCTTTAATATCGATAGGTTGTTAAATTCCCCACAGTTTAATAGCCCATTGTTTTAAGCTTATCCTAAAAAATCAAATCAAATGAAGAAATTAATTCCGACGGCGCCATTTGCGACGCGGTGTGATTTTCAATTTTTTCTCATTACGTAAATTATGGGTGATAAAAGGTTACAATGTGACCTTTAGCGCGCTTTATTGGTCATTAAAGACTTTTTTGTATTAAACCAACAATAAAAGATCGAAAGTTTTCGAATTACGTGGAAATTGCGAGTCGTCTAAACTACTTTTGGAATGGCGGACCGTAGTCGAGAATTACAATTGTACCTAAACGTAAATTATGTCTGGCTGGAGGATAATGGTCATGACGATTTTTTTTACTTTATACATAATAAGTAGTCCGAACAAAGTACTCATTGCATAGCAATGTACTGCATTTATCATGTAGATTGATACGAAATTTCAGGAACTACAAAGTCTAGAAAATATATACAGGGTCATTTTGATACTGCGTTACTAAATAAAACATCATAATTATCTGCTTGAAAATATCACTTTACAATCAGTTACTCGAGCCGTAGCTATAAATTAAAGTAGTGTAAGTTCAAACAAAATAAATATTAATAAAACGTAATTTGAATTTCATACACCCTTATGCCACTACTAGAACTCTAAGAGATTTCGTTGCAGCAACATCACACTTACAGTCAGATATACACTCACACACCATATTCACGCTAAACTACAAAAGGATCGAAAAATCAGAAAAATTACCCTAGGGTTTTTGGTGAAAATATTCGTTATTCATGGATAATTTTTGACACAATCTTAGCACAGATAAAGTCGAGTATATGGTTTCATTTATTAACGCAACGTCAAAATGGCTCAATATACGAAGTGTAGGCATTCGTTATGACACAATTTTACGAAAAAATCTAAAATCCTCACAGGGTTTCCAAGTTTCCAATCCACAACCAATAGTCCAAAGCGACTGTCGGCCTAAATAAGTAATTATTCATCTATCCCCCACAGAGTAGCGTCGACAACATTTGGCGTTCAATTATCGCTGTTGGAATCTGTCCTGTACCAGCACAATGGGGGTTGGACAATCATTATCAAAGGTCAAGGGCAGCGCCGAATACAAATTGAATTGGGCTGTTCACTATTTTTTTGTTTTGTTAATTTACATGAAAATGAAAACATTTTAGCGCCACGATAAAATTACGAAACATCCCCAACGAGTGGGGCAATCGCGTGGATGGCTTGGAAAGATTTTGCTTATACCTTTAAACGAAATATATGTCAGAATAGACGTGATAGATTAAAGTCTGACGTATACTGGCGGGCTCGTGCGGCAAGGGATCCTTTGGCATTTACATGTTAGCGCATACTGACGGCATTTACTGCTCAGATATATCCTAGGCATATAAGGATGACTACCGACCAATACCATACATCGGCTGTTGACTTTTATAAACAGTCATTTATTTATTTTGGAATGACAAACAGCTGCACAACAAAAGGTACAAACAATTGTTATTGTATTAACATTTACATAAGTGTGTAACGTAACGTACAGTCAAAATAAAATTTAAATATGAAATTAAAGCAGTTGCATTGTAATCTATACTAATCTATACTATTATATAAAGCTGAAGAGTTTGTTTGTTTGTTTGTTTGTTTAAACGCGCTAATCTCAGGTACTACGGGTCCAAACTGAAAAATTCTTTTTGCGTTGGATAACCCTTTGTTCGTGGAGTGCTATAGGCTATATATCATCACGCTATACCCAATAGGAGCGGAGCAGTAATAGCTAATCTCAAGAACTACCAGTATGAACTGAAAAATTCGTTTTGTTTTGGATAGCCCTTTATTTGTGGAGTGCTATGGGCTATATATCATCACGCTATGACCAATAGGAGCGGAGCAGTAATGAAACATGTTGCAAAAACGAAGGAAGTTTTGAGAGCTTCCGTTGCGTGCGCTGCGTAAACGGTTAAAGTTATGCAACAATGATGTATGACGGGATTGTTCCTCTTAAAAGTTCTAAAAAATATATTATAAAACCAAGGTCCCCGGCTGCATCTGTCTGCCTGAACGTGTTAAACTCAAAAACTACCCAACGTATTAAGATGAAATTTGGTATGGAGACAGTTTGAGACCCTGGGAAGAACATAGGCTCCCGGGAAACTACTACTTTTATAACAGAAAACTTTAGCCTGAAAAACTTTATAACGCGGGCGGAGCCGCGGGCAAAATCTAGTATAATATAAAGCTGATGTTGCTTGTTTGAACACGCCAATCACAGGAACTACTAAACCGAATTTATTTTTTTTTGTCATTAATAAAAAGCTACGTTACTATTGAGTACTATTGCGTTTTTTTTATCTCGGAAAGATGTTGATGCCGGGCAGCGTCGCAGGCAAAGGCTAGACATTTATAAACTTTGTAGATCCCGGTTTCTTTCAAGTTTTCTTTTAGCTCATCGTTAAATCTTTTCCCTTTAAAAGACGAAAATATCAAGGCCACGAGAGTAAAGCCACAGCAAAGCAATCATAACACAAATGTTCTTGCTTTCATTTGCAACGAAACTAAAATTAAAATGTTTTTTTTCGTCAAATTAAAAAAGCCTGTTTAAACGAAATGCTTTTCATCCAAACTTGGGATTTGGTCGGATTACCGCGCGTTTGGCCGAAAGATATTGGACGGATGTTCTTTTTAATTCCATATTTTGCAGGCTTTTACCGGAGCAAACGAGGTTTAATAAGGCGGGCCACTGCGATCAGTGTTTCTACAATTTGGACTCAAATATTTTTTATGTACGCTAATGAAAAGTTATGGCTCTTTGGAACTGAGTTTGTCAAACTGTTGAGAGGGGCAAATGTCGCCTTTGAGTTTAAGTATTAGAAATAACATCGAGAATAAATAAATTGAATAAATCTTTATTGTGGTTTTCATGAAATTAGCTAAAGGGAAGCTCTTTTAATCTTAATTTCATTACTGGTTCTTACAGATTAGTGATTCTAGAGGCTCATCGGGCTTCATCATTCTGTATCATAATCGTTCTAGAAACCTAAACAGGGGTCAAACTTAGGCAAATGTAAAATAAGTAAAATTCAATGGAATCATGCGGAGATAGTAGCTTAAATTTACCTTCAATTGTCGTATATGTCGCGCTATATTTTATTAATTAATTCGTCGTCATCAGTAAATACACTGTGTATCAGGGTGACAAGCGCAGGCGAGTACAACACGTTGGTTGTAGTTCATTCATAGTTCTGTATGATGTTGGTACTGTTTATAGACGGTCGTATACCGGGAGTGGCATGATCGTCTTGTCATTCAATTATAATAAAAAAAGCAAAAAGGGCGCCGCAAAGTTTGAGCGTCGCTGGAAACGAGCGCGGAGCTATTTTCTTGCCGAAAATAAGAGTTTATGAATATTGTTGTAATTTAACTTTTATTGTACTTTATTACGTCTCTTTGCGTTTATCATATTGCACACTTGAAGAAATTCCGTTTTAAGGACGATTAGTAGGACGGTTATTAATGCGTTGGTAGTTACTTTTATTATATTTGATTTCTTTTTGCGTAAAATGTCAAGGTGGAGTAGTTCCTTTTGTACTGGGGCGTTACCTGTCGTAATGGAGAAGGTATTTTGGGAATTGGGACATTACCACTGTCAATTTGCTACTACGAGACATTATTTTGTGCAGAGAATATGTTAAAATAAATAAAAAATATCAGCCCGATAAATATTAAATGTTATCTTTTACCTGCCGCTAAATTATGTTCGCACGTAACTTGGATAAGCCCAAGAGATGTGCCTTGGGTTTTGAATGTGTGGAATTTCGTGTTTGAAGTCTGTGCTTTTCCCGAATAAGCATAAGCAATTGTCCATCTCTCTATCATCAAAGCTGTGGACTAATCTCCATATTAGTACTAACAGTTGTCAATGTAATGATATCTACCGCAATGTAAACAACATCAACCACAAGGTCCGTTAGGTACCTAATTCAATTTACTTCTAATACATTAATCTACGCTCTAACTCCAATTAGAAACTACGATAACACGCTGAGCAACAATCGAAAAGGCCACAGCTCGTGAAACTGGCTCGAGTAATGTCGAGCAAAGTCGGGATTACGCGTAGTGTAATCTGCAGGGGAGGGCGCGCGGTCGCCGCGGCGCTGTGCCCTACGTGGCTTCGTGATTGAATCTAGGGTTGGCAGATTTAGGTTTGCAATCTATAAAATACCTATTTTTTTATTGCTTTGAATTACGACACAAGCTTGCTATTCGACTGATGGTAAGCGATACGACTGCCCATAAACAACAGAAATACCATACAACACTTTGAATTACAAAGTATTGTTTGATATTCCACTACGCTCGTCATCCTGAGACATGAGATGTTGAGTCTTATTATGTCCAGTACACTGGCCATAATGTCCTTCAAACCGGAACACAACAGTGACTACACTCTGCTGCTTCATTGACCGACATTGCGGTGGTACCTATCCAGGCAGACGCTCACATATAACATACCTACCACCAGTAGTCTTTATTCAAGTACAATTAAAAAGATGATAGTTAGATGCGAGATATAATTTGTATTCATTCCATTAGCTAATACTTCACCTCACCTCACCTCACCGGTGAGGATCGCGACGCGTTTCTCCCTTATTGCTTATTTAAAAATATATGTATATATATATACCTCATTTTATTTCTTCTTCCCTGCCAGCCCGAGCTGGCTTCTTTGTTTACTAAGTATATTTTTCATTTATTTTATTTTCAATATAAATTATCTTTGTTTATATAAGCTAATTTAATTAAGTAATAATTAAATATTCTCATGTACCTTGACTTATCATAAGTGCAACTATGTTCGCCTACGTGATGAATAAAGCATTTTATTTTATTTTATTTTATTTTATTTTACTTAAACATGATAAAAATTCAATCATTATAGATTTGTTTTACTCCGATTTGTTTTAAATTCGCGATTTCTTAGTATTTCTACTTACGTCACGTGTTTTAATGATAATTGACAATATATATTATACAAAGGATATTGTTATTTGTACTGTACATTTATCGCACAGTTCCTATGTTATATTTACTTTTTAATTATTAAATATTTTTTATAACTTATAGTTAATGGTGCATACCATGCTATATATCATAAGAATAGTCATAAAAACGTTTACTTTCCAGCGTCAACCCTACTGCGTAGTCGTAGTTAAGTTTGAGACACAGTCCTCATGTGTGTAGATGGAAAACAGCGCTCCGTGCAGCTTTGTGTAATAGACGAGTGGGTTGTGAGTTGATTTATTATTCATTTGATGTTCGAGCTTCGTTTATCGTCATAATTAAATGTTGCCAGTCGCGCATATTGCGGTATACTTGGGGAAGTTTCACGAATTGTCTGCTTTTATTTAAAACTTATTACTTAAATTCTACTTGGTGGCGTAGTTCTACTGCATGCGAGATACGACAGCGCTCTGGGGTCTTGGGTTCGAATCCCGGGTCGGGCAATATGATATTTGGGTTTTTCTGCTCAGTATCAGCCCGGAGTCTGGAATTTGTGCCCGATATGGCGATAGGCTCGCCCCCTATCACATCATGGGACGGAACACATTTGGCGAAAACTGGGTGCCCTCGTTGCGCTTCTGCATATTCCTTCGGGGATAAATGCGTGATGTTGTGTGTGTGTGTGTATGTGTGTGTAAATTCTAGTCTAGATCTAAGCATCTCTTTTCTAAATATTTATATGCTACAAAAGCAGGTGTCGGCGACCTCTATCGTTACTACTTAATACCAATGTACCTATTTACCCGATTTAAAAACGCTAGATTTAGGGACACCATCAGCTGTAGTGTAGCTAGTTTACTACAGTAAAATACTACCCACTGGTGAGCACCGGCATTACTTATTACTGGGAGGGTATAGGCCTCAGAACAGTTTGGAAAATTGTAGAACACCCTATCCGTGCATTGTGAGCAGATAGTTTGTTCTAGTCACAATGGTAGGAAGGTCCTGACAGAGCAAATTATAAGACCTATGAACTTTTTAAATATTAAGTTGGCTATGTGTTAATCAAAAACGATGTATGTGCCAATTTGATCCCTGCTTAGTTTATTCTTAATAAGAGAAAAATTTATCATGAAAAACATAAAACTGCTGATGATGGAACGCAGTCCCTTAATGTACCCGATGCGACACGCGTGTGAAATGTAAATGCTACGAATCAAACATTCACGCCTTTCCAGAGTTCTTTGTGTGTTCAAAGGAGAATAAACTTAGATATTAGTTTGTGGGAGCTAGTTTCTACAATTGAAAATATGATGAGCATTGGTAGATAAATTTAGTTCAAGAGGTATTATTATTATAAGCAGGCGTCCTTTTAATGGTCACCAGGGGATACCTGCAAATGGGATACTGGAATACTACGGCTTAGCTACTGCAGGAGCTTGAGGGAGAGTTTGAAAGGAGATTTATTTATTTATTTAATTAATTCAATTAAAGTTTACAGCACTTGGCCAAAACACTTACATCTAACAATATAATCTAACTCTAAATTTAACAATATTAAGACAGCAATAACAATAAAATAAATCTCAAACTAATAACAAAATAACTAAAATGATTTCCAATACTTAACTTACTAAGGAACATTTTAAAGCGTTTCTAAAAATAGCTTAATACTATTATAAATATGACAAGGTTTATAAAATATATCCAGATCTGTGTGATGAGCGTGCACGGCATTGAGAAGTGCGACCGCCCGGATGAGACGAGATCGGGAAGGAAGAGGGGGGAGGCGTAAATGTTCACAAGATCTTATAGGCTTTAATGTGAATTTCCGACCAAGAGGTATACATACTTAACTGTCTAGAGTCGCGTCTAGGGCCGCGTGCAATGTCCCTTCGTGCATGGGCGTGCATTCGGTGTGAAGACCACGCGCTCAAGGATTGCTTTAAGAGGTTTCAAGAGGCAGCTGGTCTCTTGTATGCGACTTGGATAGGTACTAAAGATTTTTCTGAGATGAATTGTTCAAGACTGGTTACTTTAGAAGGGGGATTACGTCAGAAGCATCAACAGTAAAACCTTAGAGAAATATTTGTGAAATATGCCTAAAAAGTCATCGGGAACGGTTATTTACGCGGGAGGAGTCGCGACTTAACATCTAGTGCAGAATATAATGGCCAATACTAGCTAAAATGAACATAAACATGATTGCACAACAAAAAACAATGTTTAAAAAACCAAGATTAAGTACAGTCAACGCATTTTATAAAAACTCTAATTTTCAATCTAAAAACCAAAGCAAAAAGGTCTTTAACAACTCCCAAACTTACTAATTACGTTAATTTACAAAAACTGTCGACTCGAGCTCTAATTAGGTTAGGGTTTTGCGCACAATGGCTGATTGATTGGAGTTCCCACAGGCGTCAATAAATCCCAAATTTATTCTATAAGGTTAAGGAAAAAAGATTTTGCGAGCTTCGGTATCAATACTAATAAAGATAAGAATTTTATTTTAGGTGTCTGGGTTGCATGAAGTCTGGTATACGTCAGTTATTGATGTGATTTGTTCTGGTAGTATGCCTTCATGTTCTGTATTGTGGTAATGAATATTGACGTGTTACATCAATGTATTATGGATAATATTAGGAGCTGGTTACTAAAGCATGTTTATTTTATAGTGTACTTGTTTATTAGTAATAATATAAATGCGAAAATTTATAAGAAGATGTTTGTTAGAAGTACTTAAAACTGTCGAACGGATTTGGATGAAATTTGGCAAAAGATAAATGAAGTCCTGGAAAATGCCTGATTCTTATAATTGCGTAATATTCTTTCTTTTAACGTTATCCTATAACTTAATAAATTCTTTAGTATTCTATAAACTAAAGGAGATCCCTTCAGTCTATATTATTTTATCTATTCTATACAGTTCCTAAAGGATAAACTCGCAAAAAACATTTTCAAATGATGTAGGTCTAGGCCCTGTCTCCGCTCTCGGATCATAGGAAACAAACGTCAAATAGACATGTAACGAGTAAACAAGACCTACATGTGAATATTGATATTTTATTTTGGAAATATATTGTACGCGCGTGTCCTCGAGCCTAGCCGAGTGCCACTAGGACCACCTTCAGTTATGACTGTGTCGGACAAAACTGTTAAATTACAAGTGTTTTTTGTTTTAGTAAGGCCGATAAACGATTATATGAGAGGAGGAATGATGAGGAGTTGTGGTAGGGCTTCTGGAAATGTCATATATTAATAGGAAAGGCAACGGTTAAGTAAATATAAAAAGCTGAAGACTAATCTTCAACATTGAAGAGGCACTTGAAAAAGAAGAAGGGTTAGGTAACTTATAAATATGATTGTGGTACATTGCGGAGTTTCCAATCGATGTTTGTGTCAAATACAAGATGGGCTTGTGCCTTACACATCGAAGAAGATAATCTCAGCTAATTATTTACTGGTTTATTAGGTACTAGCTTCCGCTCGCAGCTTCGCCCGCGTGGATTTCGGACTTCAAAAATGGAGCCGGTCGCGAACGTTCGAGAATGTTCGTTTTACGAAGCTACTCGCTAGGTGATTCGCTAGTCTCAAGGTGCCAAGCAAGCCGCCTGCCTGTGCGTTCGCGACCTTATATATATACAAAAAAATAATCCTTATAGCATGATTCAGTATTCACGCATGATGGCTTATTATTAGCGTATTTCATGTATAACTTTGGTGTTTCTATACCGATTTCTATGATTCTTTTTTATGGAATATTTAATAATGTTAACTTTTTAAATTAGGGATGACTGAGAGTGTTATAAACGTAAGAGTAGACAAATATAATGAGAAAGCTTCGAACTGCTAAGCTATCGGGAGTTACACATGTTATTGTGAGTCAACCATAAAAGATAGACATATGCTGTCGTGGGATATTTTTTACATAATTTTAAGGAGAACATTTCCGTCATACATGATTTCTGTGTAGCTTTAACCATTAAGCTTGCACTCGCGACGGAAGCTTAAAAAATGGAGTAACTTCTCCCGTTTTCCCAACATTTCCCTTCACTGCTCTGCTCCTATTAATTGTAGCGTGATGAAAAGTATACTATAACCAGCACAGGAGTATGACAAATAATTGTACCAAGTTTCGTTAAAATCCGTCGAGTAGTTTTTGTTTCTATAACGGTTATACAGACAGACAGACAGACAGACAGACAAAAATTTTACTAATTGCATTTTTGGCATCAGTATCGATCCCTAATCACCCCCTGATAGTTATTTTGGAAATATATTTCATGTACAGAATTGACCTCTCTACAGATTTATTATAAGTATAGAAGATTAGTTACTTTCGAAATCTTTATTTACGAGCACAAACGCAGCTTTATAATATGTACATGCTGGTGTACTCTAGAAATTTGGACATATCCTGAAAAACTTGATCGGATGGTAGTCCTACACAACTGACACTCACCAGACAACAAGGGGAGGATATTGCGTTCCTCCCACCAATAACTTGGGTGCATACGACCTTGTTATTGAACTCGACATGACAATACAAGATTCTTGAGAAAAGTTACAGGAAATATTCAAACGTGTGACATTATTTTATCAGGGTTGGAAAGGGGGATGTTAAAATAAATTAAGATTAGGAATATCTAAAATATAACATTTAAGTGTAACGATTAATAATAATATGTTTTCATAATGTCTATTCATCCATCTGAATCTGATTTAGTATAATGTAGTTGAAGTTGAGACTTCCTTTGACGGTCGTCAGAGCTACGCCGATCTGACTTCCTAATGTACTCACCAGTAAATAGCTCGGTTTCATGGTGAGGGAAAGCGTCGTGAGGAAATCTACATTGTCTGCACTGACCGAGCATTAGTCTCTCGAGCCGCCGAGCCACACCGGCACCACCAATGCACCAGCACCAGACTACGAATTTAACAATACCCGAGCACGTAACTGAGCAATAATCAACTCGGAATTCACCAGAAGACGCCGGGCACCACTTAATTTTATTGCTTTAATAATGTCGGCAATGTTAATTAAACTCGAAGACAAAACGGCAAAATTTACCTAACATAAGTCTGGGACAAATACTGGGCACTGTGTGCGATCGTTTACAGTGCGATCTCTGGAATAAAATTACATTTGTAACCATAATATGTTTTGACTGCATCAATGGCGTAGTTTTAATGCGTACTTGGTAGGACTACCTCTCTAAAGTCCTGAGTTCGAATTTCAGTGTAGGTCAAATATAGTAAATAGGTTTTTCCATCTTAAAAATTATTCAGTCGGAGTAAGGAAGTTGGCTGTGTGATATCCCCGTGCCTCGGAAAGTACGTAAAGCCGTTGGTTCTGCGCCTGATCTCTCTCCGGTCATGTCAGATTGCCGTCTCACCGGACTATGAGAGAGGAACAGAGAGTGTTTAACTAAGTATCATTTAACTTTTGTTTATATTTAAGCGGTGTCATCGATGAGATTTTGCATTTAGAAAATGAATTATGAAAAAAAATATTTTTAATGTTCACTTAGAACAGTTTGTGCAAAATTAGTCGCTTTTAGAGTAACCGGTTCCAGAGTGAATTTCAGAGATTACCACTTTCAAACACATCAGCTTATAACAATATAGAAAGCTACTTCACTCGTACAGCAACTCGGTTCAAATCTTGCAGGATTGTGAATTTGTGCTGCTCGGCTGGCCGTCGTTTATCCTTCTCTGTCGTCTGATTGGGCCTTTGTGTTTCAATTGGCATGTTTGGGGAACGTGAGTCTGTATCGATGGTTTGATTTGTTGGATTTATTTTTTGTTTATTGAAATTTACAGTTCATTGACTGCTTTATTAGGCTGAACAAGAGAGAATTGCTGAAGGTTCAATAAATGGACTACCTATTCGTAGTGCCCATTCTTCCTGTAGAATAATACAAGTTGCCAACATATCGCTTTTTTTTATCTTTATTATTTTGATGCTAGATTTCCCATTTTATAGCCCATTCACTGCTCGCTGCACTTTAATATATTTGACACTAGGTGTTGTACGTGGCTTCGCTAGCGTTAAAGCTTTACACGCTCCAAAAGTCTATAATTCATCGTACTGATTCATAGCGCCATCAGTAAGATACGTCATCTATTTAAGAATTAGATTAAAAATTCAATTATTTCCCACGGGAGCTACCGGGACAAAAAGTAGCCTGTGGTTAATCCAGGGCATACTCTATAAATGTGTCAAATTCTATCAAAATCAGTTCAATGATTGCTGCGATTAAAAAAAATGCTTTATTCATCACGTAGACGAACATAGTTACACTTATGATAAGTTAAGGTACGTGAGAATAAAAAAAAAATGCTTTATTCATCGCGTAGGCGAACATGGTTGCACTTATGATAAGTCAAGGTACATGAGAACATTTAATTATTACTTAATTAGATTAGTTTATATAAATAAAGACAATCTATATTGAAAATAAAATAAATGAAAAATATACTTAGTAAACAAAGAAGCCACTTCGGGCTGGCAGGGAAGAAGAAATAAAATGATGTATAGAATATTTTATTATTACTTAGATAAAGTCGCTTATATATCGCTTATGCATACATATATATATATATATATATATATATATATATATATATATATATATATATATATATATATATATATATATATATATTGTTACATTTACCAACCAAACACTTTCAGAAACATTTTTAATATCAATAAGATAAGTTTTGGTATGAAAATCATCGCACCGTGATCAGTCAGTCGGTTTGTGGTGGAAACGTCTTAATCCTCATATTTATCCGCTAGCCGCAGCCACACCCGCCGGTGCAGACTCGAGGCACACAACCAGAGCTGCTAATTATTCTTAGCAGACAGACAATATGGGCCGTAAAGCCAAGAAATTTGAATTAGAATGGATGTGTCATTGTCACGACAGCTGTTTATGGTGATTTAAATTTTGTTGTACGATATCTTGCTATTTACTTTGGAAGATTATGGAAATGCTTGTATATTTTAAGAGTAAAAAAGAAAATTTGATACAAATAGACCAAATGCTAGACTAAAATTGGCTACTTTTTATTTGGATAAAGGGTACAGAAGCATCAAGAAATCTGTTAGTTATTAATACGTGTTATTTAAAATAATATTTTAAGAGCTTAAACTAAACCTATTGTTTGTGTGTAAAGTTCGAAAATTTTTACTGAAATTATAATACCGAATGTACCTACCATGATATTTCTAATCAAATACTTTTTTACAACAGTAAACTTTACCTCTCCAATTAGTATCTTATTGCGGCAGCTTCTATCCTCTCTGTTATAAATCATTTCAAGAGAAGATATGATAGTAGAACCGAAGTTTGATAACTAAACTCCTATATTAAAAATGTCCGCGCATCCGGAGTTAATTAGTTCCGCGTCACGCCGCGCGATGGCGGTACTCGCAAATACAGAGTTCATTTGGAACTCGGTCTGAATGAACTACTGTTGCGTTGGGTTGCGACGCTCTGTTTGTTGTCAACTACTACCTACAATAATGAGTATATCCTTCTTACTTGATGCTTCAGTTTAGATTATTACAACTTAACATTACTTACTATACAGTCAGCCGAAAGTAGCTTAACAAATTTCATTCACATTAACTTCATATGAAACATTATTTTTTCTTTATCAAAAATAAAGTCAACCATTATGTTTATTTTAGTCAAGAAAAATACACATAAAACACCAGACGCCTTTATCTCGGAAGGGGTAGGGAGAGGTGCAACCTGAGCATCCACTTTTTATATGTGTTCTGTTCTATGAATTGATAGGGGGTCAGCCTTTCGCCATTTCTAGTACAAATCTATATTTTCCGATATTTAACAGAAAAGACAACATGACTGCCCGACTCGGAATTCGAACTGGGGATCTCAAAACCGTGGTGGTACTGTGCAATACAATTGCGCCACCGAGGCATTACTAGACGTCGCGTGACCCACTTCTTACAATACCTATGTATTTCATGATTTCTTATGTTTAAACTATTTTTGGATACAACACCCCCCCCCCCCTCCCCGTTACCATGAAGGCTGCAAAGTCTTCGAAACGTCGGGAGAAAAGTAAAACATTAAAACCGCGATAAAATCCGAAAAATAGTTTAATTTAAATATCAATGTATTTAACTTTATAAAAACGATTTGCAATTATTTAGGGGGTGTATTCTGTTTTCTGTATTTATAATTAATAAATGATATAAATCCATCACCAATCGACGTCCGGGTTACCATAACTTCTGTATAAAGTGGAGTTGTTACTACCAACTCTGCGTAAGACAAACACGAAGTTCGTTTAGTAACTCGGAGCAACTTAACTGCTGTTACGTGAGATTGGTTTAAACTTACTGTTTACTATTAACTAGAATTTGTTTTTATAATAAGATCGAACATTAAACTTGATAGAATTATAAGATAGGTTCTTTTTCTTAGGATGTATTTTTTATATATCCCGGTTCGGGCAAAGTGATATTTGGGTTTTCGTATCAGCCCGGAGTCTGGAATTTGTGCCCGATATGGCGATAGGCTCGTTCCCTATCATATCATGGGCGGAACACGCTTGGCGAAAAGTGGGTGCCCTGTTTGCGCCTCTGTATACCTCTTTGGGGATAAATGCGTGATGTGTGTGTGATGTATTTTGTCACATTGGAATTACGAATTTTGCGAACTGCTCGCCTGATGGTAAGTGATATAACGGTTCATAAGCAATATATAATGACACAGAGAGCTTTAAGTTACAAAGCGCTGCGAGTCGCCGCAATGTGCCTACTGCCTATTACTCCGCGAGTCTCATAATGATGTATTTGAAAATATGAGTGTATTACAATTATGAATGAAATTATATGAAATAATTTATTTGAACCCGTAAAACGTTATACATTATTTAGATTTTTATGAAATTTGGTATGGAGATAGTTTAAGACCCTGGAAAGGTTAAAGGCTTTCTATCCCGGGAAAATATATAGTGGGACTTTTATCCCGGAAACTCCTCCACGCGAGCGACTCCGCGAGCAAAAGCTAGTACACAATAAATAAATTTAAAATTTTTATAAGACTGTACAACCCTTTTAGTGTATGTGATCCAAATCTGTGCAAGACCAATATGATTAAAAACATTTTAAATTAAATTCGGTTCACTCGTTCAAGAACATCGATGCTACAGACAGATAGAAGTAAAAAGAAATATTTTATATCCGACTGAATAGCGATCATACACAAGGTGTTTAAACCCGCCATAGTGGCCCACGTAAGACGTAAGTGTGTCGCGTTCCGGGATCAGCCTGTGTATATATAGTTCCAACAGGCCGGCATAATTGTGTCGACTACCGATGGGAATTATCTCTCGTCAGTCGACATTCCGTTGGACCCTACTCTATTTACAGTGCACTGAGGACACTTGGCCGTGCTCTTATAAAAATATACCTTTACAACCATCTTTATTAATTAAAGTTGGTGTTTGCGACACAGTAGCAGCACTGTCTAGTAAGCTTAGCACGATAGTGTGCATCACTCGCCATCCTTACACATGTCTCATAAAGTTTGTAATTACAGCGTACTAAAATAACTGACGTGAACTTAAAGTTGTCTACGTATACCCCTAAAAGTTTGGTTTCTAAAAGCATTTTCATGCACCTGTTGCCTGTCATCTTTGTGCTACGTTGATAAGATTTCTGATTGCTGTCTACATACTCTGTAAAGAATTAAAGAGTTTACGAATCTCTAACGATTCATAGTTAAAACTAAGATATCTGTGACCAATTATAATTCTTGCTCTCTGTGATCCAAATACATATAGCGTGATAATGTCCTCAACAATTGAGGTCAAAGGCCTCGCCAAGAAAGCCTTAACCCAAACAATTACACTAAACATTGAGATGAGAATCCCAAAACCATATTTACAAAACTTGGTACGAAATTAAATTTCCCACCGCACTGTATAAGATTACTTACGCAAGAGGACACGCGCTCAGACTCAACAAAAGCCAGGGCGGTAATAATGATAAACTGCGTGGATTCCCCGGGGTTTCTAAACAAGGAATCGCGAATTAGGATTCAGTTTAGTATGACAACTTAGATTTCTTAGTTAATTATGACATAAGATAGCTTACAAGTTGCCCGCGGCACCGGCTAATTAAAACAATCTGGAAATATAGTAAAATTTTATTGCTTAAAAGCATCTTTATGGCATATGTGAACTCAATGTGAATATAGGAGACTGTCTCCACGTGTATTTTATATTGTTTCGGTTCGCGTAACATCAAATAAGTATTTTATAATTAGTATAGTTAATTTACATTGGCATGATAATTACATATGTTTTGACATACATTAATATGGGCATTTGTCTCGTTTTGGCACCAGGTTCCACTGCGCATTTTTTAAAAACATTGAACACCATGTAATAACTTATGAGATTAACCATTGTTGATGTGGTATAGTCAGGGTGTAGGCCGGCAGCAAAACGACAATTTTAAATGAAATACACTCTATTTTCAAGTTCCGCTTTACTTATGTTCAGACCAGAGGTTACAAATCGACTGACTCGCATATAACGTGCTACAACGACCTTTTATACGTTCGAATGAATTCAAAAAGTAACTGACAATAAAATCAAGACACTCTAAATACTACAATTATGTATCAAATTGTATAATATTATTTTTTGTGGCATTTAATTTGTATTTTGATAAGTAATCACTAAGAATAAGTAATTGTTTAAAAGATAATTTATAATGAAGTCCGCCGGAAAGTAACAACCGGACGGCGTTAGTTATTATTTATATTTTACTCTATGTTCATAATAAAATCATTGTAATTATCAGCTAAATAGGAAACAATGAATTATCTATTAAATATTATATTATGAACCTGAAGTTGATAACATCATGTTTCATTTCCGCAGTCTGGTGTTAGTTTGTGTTTTTTCACTATACAATTCCATGTGGAATTAAACATTATACAAAATTGAGACTTCACGCAACTTCCACCAGTTAATTTCTGTGTGCATTGTAGAAGTTAAATGCTATAGTTGTAGCGTTTTGTAACGTAATGCAAATTGTTTTATTCTTATATATGGCGAAGCTATTCCGAAAATTATTAATATTGTTTCGTATCATACCACTCTATGTTTCTCTTTGTGTAGAGATAGTTTATAGGTTTATCGTTTAAATAAATAAATAAATAGGAAGACGAGAGCGTATGTGCTATATAAAATGATAACAATGGGTTTGATATAACATATTTTATTGTTTTGTTTGCCTTGATCGCTTAATAAATCGCCACAAATGCCCTAAAACATAATCGTTATCTTTAGAATTGTGCGTGCGAATATTTTAGGTCAGGTGCTCGTTTGTTAGCATACAATAAAAACCTACCACAAATTTTGGTGAAATAGTTTGCACGTTAATAATTTAAATGTCATGCTCAAGAGCAAACAAAGGATTCCAGAAAACTGCATAACATTTTTAAATCTCTGAATAACGAACGTAACGTTTTGACAAGATTCAAATTAAGTTTGTGTTTTGTTTGCAGTTGTGGGAGACAGTTTTCTAGAATGTCGACTGACGAGAGATGACTACCTCTTGACAGTCGTCATAATTATGCAGGCCTGTTGGAACCGGATATTCAGGCTGATTCTGTAACGCGACATACTTACGTGGGCCACTATGGCGGTTTTAGCACTTATGTTCGGTGGTTGCTATCTGGGCGGATATAAAATATATCCTATCACCACCAAATACATATGATATGTATTCTCTTTTTATGGCTTATTTATTGATCTTGCATGGGGTATTGATTAAACTCCAGCTTTCACCCGTGTAAGCTACGCTATTGCTCCTCCAAAGTTGCTTTGCCGGACCGATATAAATAATGCAATATTTTCGTCACCCTTATTTACTAGCGATTTAGCTGGCAACACTAATGTAGGGTGAAATGCAGAGTATATGTTCTGTGCGAGTCGTTGTAAACGTAATTGTAAAGTTTATTCAACACTCGTGTTTAGCAGCAGACAGCATTGCGACTGCTCATATCGGGCTGTTGATAGAAATAAAAGTCAAAACATGTCATTTGCTGTGATTGAATTTATTTATATAATATATTTCATAAATCCGAAATGTAGTTCAAAGCCGAGTCTGATTTGAATAAATATGATAAAAATGTGGTCAATATGCCGATTTGTATGGCTGAATGTATATCGGTTGATCTTGGAACGCGAATATGACAACGATAGCTCGTTGTTAATGTTGTAGCCAACAGGGTCCTTGTTGTTAATGTCAAAATGATGATAATGGTGTAAGCTATTACAAGTAAGTTGTCGTTACCTTCTTGAGGAGCTCGGATTTAGATAATTTTTTTATGATTTTCATGTTTATTTCGTAACTACACATCTTCTATTGGCAATATTAAATAAAATAAATAAATTTAATGGACTCTTGGTGGCGTAGTTGTATTACGGTATGACTGCAGTGCTTAGGTCTCGAATTTGAACCTGGGTTGAACAAAGTGGTTTTTGGGTTTTTCTACTCAGCATCAGCTCTGAGTGAAATTTGCGCCTGATATGGCGATAGGCTCCAGTTATACGAGTTACGCCTCTGCCTACTCCTTCGTAGATTAAAGGCATGAGTGTATTTATACTAGACCGATTAGTAGATTAGTTAGTAGATCTCATTACTTGGCGAGCAAAATGCCAACGTGCTATGGAGTGAAGTATGCTAGGGATAAAAATCAAATACCGAGTCAGGAACATAGATATAAGAGCAAAAACAAAACTCACAGACATTATTACCCGGATAGACGTCCAAAAATGGAGATGGGCTGGGCATATGCTACGCCATCCCATTAACAAATGGAGCAAGCAAGTCACCCTTTGGCAACCAAGAGACGGCAAAAGAAGTAAGGGTCATCAAGGCAGGAGATGGGAAGATGACTTGAAACAAACGGCGGGACCTTTCTGGTTGAGAGTGGCAAGGGATAGAATCCATTGGAAGGAATTGGAGGAGGCCTATGCCAAAAGGCACACCGAACTTAGGGACCTCTTATAACCCTATGTTTAGGAATAAAAGGCTATTATTATTATTATTATTATTACTTGGCGATGAGTATCTAAATACAACTAAGTTTTCGAATAGTCGGTGTGCAAGTCAAGCGTTGTCAAAGCGGCATGGGATAACATTTTCGGGGATAAAAGAATTTTTCACTATTGTCTTCATTCAATGGAGTCTCGTGTGTTTTTTTGGCAGTAAAATGTCTACCCGTTGTTCCGCTTGTAATTAACTAGACGTTTCATGAAAATCTATTTTCTATTATTATGTTACTAATATTGTAAATGCAAAAGTTTGTCAATATGTTTGTAGGTATATTCTTTTTGGAAATAATGTATAAATAGATCTACGGGTAAAGCACAGAGCGGTGGTGATAGAACCAGACTCAACATATAAGTACTTAGCATGAATGCGGTCTGCAAATCGTTCTAATGATAATTAGATTTTACATAAATTCGACACAAAGGGAAATCGGCAGGAATTGGGTTATATGGAGCTTTTGCCACTAGCACTAAGATAAACTAAGTCCTGGATTATCATACGATAGGTTAAATCCCATAGAGGATTTATTTTATTTATTTAATTAAGACGCAGAACAGATTACAATCAGATTTAAAAAAAAAAAAATAGAATATACAACCTTAAAATTATTATTAACTAGCTGACCCGACTGACGTCCTGTCTCAACTATGTATGCACGCGCGCAGTCTTTCGATTGCTGACAGTTATTTCAAACCACTGACAGTTATGTAAAATTAATATTGTCGTTAAGTGTTCTTAAATTTCCTAATTACCGCGTAATTTATTGATTTTTTTCTTTCACAAGAACCTTCTCCTGACAGTAACAAAGACAACAAAAAAAAAAAATAGTGAAATCGGTCCAGCCGTTCACGCGTCATGGCGTGACCAAGGGAAATGGGGATTCATTTTTATATATATAGATTATTCATTTTCCGAATTTGGATTACGAATAACAAACTGGTGGAATTGTATAAAAAAATGGTAGGTGTTAGTTATGACGGTTTGCATATGACACAGAGTGCATATAAAATATTTTTCTACATCGCAGTAAAAACCTAACATTGCGTGTGACTGTGCTAGCAGGGCAATATTTACATGTCCGATATTTCGGCTTCATATTCGGACTTCGGGCAATTGACTTAGAACATTTTTACTTAAATATTGTTACCTAAAATCACGTTTTATTCCGCGTTATATTATAAATAAAATAGTTAATAAATTATGAAAATAAATACTTTTATAGAACGTGCTCGTAGGCTTCACGATTTGAATTGTTAATAAATACAATATATTTTTAAATTTATTTTTCAATTTTTTTATTCAAATTTCGAACGGTTAGCCTGTAGACGTAACAATGAAATCCGCGGACGCACGAGATTTCTCCCGGACGTGGTATCGCTCGTCAGCATATATTGTTGCGGCGGGAGAGTGTTTCCATTGTTCCACGTTACGAGATTAGATAGTTTATAGACGTAGGATGTGTACTTTATACACCGTGTCAACCTACTTTTCATTTGGCTGGACTACACAAAGTGGTCGCTTGATGATACTCTACCTTAGTCCAATGTCAATATTAAAACAAAATTAACAGAATTTAACTACAATTGATACACTCTGTTGCTTCTGTCAGATCGACGTCACATTTTGACACGAAGGTCTACCAAACTTTACAGTAATTTCTGAATACGCGTGTAAGTATACAAAATCTATGTCTTATGTAGCTAAGAAGGTATCACTGTTAATTAGAAAGTATGACGCGTTTTTTTATACGTGCATGACAAAGTGACCTCACTGTAGCTGATGGTAAGTGAAGTGGGGTCCAATAGAATGTCCACTGACGAGAGATAGTTAACCCTCGACAGTCGGTACAATTATGCCGGCCTGTTGGAACCAGATATAAACAGGCACTCGACGGTCGACACAGTTATGCTAGCCTGTTGAAACCGGATATGAATAGGCTGCTCGACGGTCGACACAGTTATGCTGGCCTGTTGAAATCGGATATACACGCTGATCGCGGAACGCGACACTTACGTGGGCCACTATGGCGGGTTTAACACCTTGTGTACGGTGGTCGCTATCCGGGCGGATATAAAATATATCCTACCACCGGCAAACTTACATTTCACCAAGTAACTCCTTTGCCTCGTTAGTCAGATGTAAGTAAAATAAACTGAAAATTCGACAATGTTAAAAGCCACGCTCACAATATATTAAGAGGATGGAAAAGTTTGTAACACACTCGTAATATATAATGACTACGGTGAATGCTCAAACAGTGCGGTCGGCAACATTTGGCACTGATTGGATGGATGGATAATTCGTATCGTGGTTTATATGGAATAGATAGTTTATTTTAGGATTAGCTTCGTTACTACCGGTATTTAATAATTGGAATTCATCATGCAGTCGCCTAGCAAATCACAATTAACATGTCATGTGGTTTAATTAATTTCCAGTGATTTCATTCGTTTAGTTGAGGTGTAGAACCGGTGTAGTTGAATGCTGTGTCAGGGTAAACATGTTTAGAAATCATCAAAGTATACCATACATCTGTAATAAAAACTATTCATATAATAATATTTGCCGTGTATTTTATACTGTCCCACTGCTGGGCACGGGCCTCCTCTACTACTGAGAGGGTTTAGGCTTTAGTTTACTTCGGCGGCCCAGAGCGGATTGGTAGACTTCACATACCGTCCAAATAGAGATATAAAACTTATAGAGAAATTCTCAGGTATGCAAGGTTTTTATTCAGTTATCTATCAAATTAAGAAAACTTTGGTATTGAAAGACCATACGAATGTTGAATGACCTTTTGTTTGCTGGCCTGACTATGGATAAAATATTTTTTGTAGTTACCTAATGAATGAATAAATCCCTTCTAGCCGTATTTCGGCCACGGCGGCTACTTTTAACAAAGATCAGCCACCGATGCAGAAGACATTATAGTGCAAAAAGTATCTGAATACATTCAAATTAAACTATTTTTCGGATTTTATCGCGGTTATAATGTTTTATTTTTCTCCCGATGTTTCGAAGACTTTGCAGCCTTCGTGGTCATGGGGGGGACTGAGGTGTTGTTGACCCGTTAAGTCAAAGTAACTGTAAAAATAGTTTAATTTTAATGTTTAACATTCGCGTATACATAAGAAATCATTATCCGAATACAGACAAACAAAGGTCTTTTGAATCTTTTAAAGTTAATATTGACGGTGTATAATGGACACGCTCATCATTCCAATATTGGCTGTATGTACGCGGCGCAGATTGGCCGAGGAATGTCGCGCGGCGTCGCGTGCCGCCCCGTTCGATTCATTACTTCATTGGGTTGACTGTGAGGCGCGCGACGCTATGGGACAAAAGGTTCGTTATTTAATCCAGGCGAGAGTAATATAAAAAATAATGCATAAATAATTGCACTATTATTGATACTCCATTATTCATAGAGGTTATTTATCTAAGGTCGGAGCATTGCTGTGATAACAAGTATGTTTCTCAGCTTTGTTTATCTGACGGCTTACTGTTTGTTCAGCTTTGTTTATCTGACAGCCAACTAGATTCAAGTTGTATCTCAATATTGGTCAATCACAACGGAACTATGTCTACGCATTGCGAAGGCTGCTATGCCGTCAGCACTGAGAAACAGACTTGTTATCACAGCAATGCTTCTTAGATAAAAAACGTCTATGAATAAGGGGATAGTCAATAGCATACAGTTTTATGCTCTAAGCAAACGCTGTCAAATTCAGAATGTTTTTTTGCTCCCGCCTACAGACTCGTGCCGGTCATGGCCACCATTATGTAGCACTATGACACAACAACAAGCTGTCTATATTTCGTTTTCGTACAGTTATTGTGCGCGACGGTATGTTCTCATGCTCTTTTAAACAATGAAGGTGTAGTGTAGTATGCCTAGCTTTAAGTACATGTATTACTAGGTGATTGTCTCGGTGGCGTAGTTGTAATTGTACACGGTACAAGTACGAATGCCACGCTGAGGTCTTGGGTTCGAATCCCGGGTTGGGCCAAAATAATTGTGACTGGGTTTTTCCATCTTAAAAATTACTCAGTTGCAATTCGGAGTCAGGAAGTTGGCGGTGTGATACTCCCGTGCCTCGGAAAGCACGTAAAGCCGTTGGTCCTGCGCCTGATCTCTCTCCGGTCATGTCGGATTGCCGTCTCACCGGACTATGAGAGTGAAGGAACGGAGAGTGCACCTGGATATTGCGCACACTCGTACACTATAATATCTCCTGCGTGGCTGATCTCCGTTGAGATTTGTTACATAATATATACACCCTCTTGAACATTAAATATTATTCGTGTACCACCATTTGTGTTTCATTTGTCATCACAAAGGTGTAATGACATCACAACTCGCAAGAAAGCAAACGCAACTCGTAGGAAAGTCACTACGGCAAACACTCCACAATGTATACGGCGTTTTACATCCACTCGGGTTTACAAAATATATCTGGTATTCTACAAGTTAATTTTTATATTTTAAAATGGTTAAACATTTATGAACTTGTCGAAATTTATTCTAGATTTTGTACCAACTTCAAGCTTTGCGGGTATGATGAATAAAAAATATGTTCGAAACACTCCGGGTACCCACGGGAGCAACCAATGTGCATTTCAAATATACTATAAGATAATATTTGCAAGTGTGTTATAAATGCATGAACATTTTATATCTATATACGAATGAGGATGCTAATTTCAGAAATATAAACAATTATTATACGCATCAAATTAAATATTCGTCGTATGTAAACAGCAAACACTATGTCTCAGCTCATTCATAAGAATAAATACATATTCAAATGTTAAATAAACGTAGATAAGTATTAGACATACATATCAACAAACCTAATACGCATTAGTTTCCGACTTAAATGTTTATATTGATATTAATAATAATAATATCAGCCCTGTATTATATTATACTTGCCCACTGCTGAGCACGGGCCTCCTCTACTACTGAGAGGGATTAGGCCTTAGTCCACCACGCTGGCCTAGTGCGGATTGGTAGACTTCACACACCTTCGAAATTCCTATAGAGAACTTCTCAGATGTGCAGGTTTCCTCACGATGTTTTCCTTCACCGTTAAAGCGAACGATAAATTCACAAACAATACACACATGATTTTTTAGAAAAGTCAGAGGTGTGTGCCCTTGGGATTTGAACCTGCGGACATTCGTCTTGGCAGTCCGTTCCACACCCAACTAGGCTATCGCCGCTCTATATTGATATTGTTAAAATATTTTCCTTTTTTATACGGGCACTGTAATGTTACCACACTGCACCATGGTAAGTGGTCCAATAGAATGTCGACAAACGAGAGATACTTACCTTCGACAGTCGACACAATTATGTCGGCCTGTTGGCACCGGGTATATACTGGCTGGTACCGGACCGCGTCACATACGTGGTCCACTATGGCGGGTTTTAACACCTTGTGTATGGTGGTCGCTATCCCGGCGGATATAAAATAAATCCTACCACCAGCAAATAAATTTGAACGATCATTATTGTGTACGAAGTGATCCCTCTAAACGTATATATCTTGTGGCATTCCACTTGTGATTGCGCAGTTTTTGCATTTTATGGTCGCCGAGAAGTGGCTGTTGATAGCGAGCATTTTACCACCAGATAGATAATAAGTGTGAATGTTGATTTATATCTTTTTTAATTAGACTTTTTAAATCGGTCATAGAATAGAATTGTGAGACAGTCACATCGGCCAAGCCAGCCTTTTCGTGCTAGAAAAAATATATTGAGAGCGTGGCTCGCCTAATATCTTCTTTCACCTGCCCTACCTCTCTCAATGCAGCGTCGGTGTACGCGCTTTTTAATACTTGTAGAAACACACCTCTAGTGTGAATATTATAATCTACGAATATCATAAATCTATATCAAAAATATCCTTACAAAGATTAAAGATTTAACATCTGTTTCAGTTGAATGCAATAATTCTACACGTAAAGATCTATTAGATCGTAAAAAGGCTGTGAAATCATTAGAACGGCGGCGTGTCGAGCTGTTAATTTAATATCTGGCTGTAGCCGGTTCAAACCGGTAATATCGGTGCGGTTATAACTGGTATCAAGCGGATTAAAGGCGGCAATATCAGTTATATTGCGCAGTGTGATCCGCCCGGTTCCGTTCGACTTTATTACTTCTCGTGTTTATTGATTTGATACTCGATTGTTGGATGATTTTGTGATATATTTTATAAATTATTAATTGATTATATTAAGAGGAGGATGACGTTTTGGGGTGTATTATAAAATTGAAGATTTTTCTTTGTGTAGGTGTGCTGGTTGCAAGGCAATAGCGTCCTAAAATTTTCGCGTAAAGGTAAACGATATCATCATACGAAATTAAAATTGAAAAATTCAATGCTACATACTTATCTATTTCAAGTGATCAATTTATACCTATTATTTGGGTGTCAAGTAATGTTTATGGTTTAAAAAATTGCTAATAAGTTTTTATAACTATCTGATTGAACTGCTTGGTGTCTCCTCAACGTGAGCTAAACGAGGATGCAGTGTGCGCAAAATTATTCTTCCGTTCTTTGTAGCTTAGTTAGAAGATGCCGGCTCTTTAAACGTTATACTGGTCGTTAGGGCCTGTTTGTTAGAAACAGTTAAACTCCTGTCATTATTCCTATATATAAATTGTATTACGTCATTCGTTTCATTCAAATCCTTCCTAATTTCTTACACCGCTTCGATGATTCTTCGGAAATAATTCATTTTCGGAAGAATATTATACACAAACAGATCTTCCGCCATTTCGATATGAAAGGAATTCTCGCCACGCGGCAACTTTTTAATTAACTACATTTAATTGATTCGGGAAGGATGGACGGTAATAATGTCATGGTTTACGGAACTAGCTTTTGTACGCGAGTTCGCTCAAGATTTATTTCGATTTCACACGCCATTTTTATTCATTAGGTAGAAATGACACAGATGCGTGGCATTATTTATTCCAAAAAAAAAAAAAATTCTATAATGTATCTTACTACTTTCCTTTACTTAATAAAAATAATTTTAGGACATCTAAAAAAATATGTTTAAAATATATCTGTAGTGTTGAATAATGATAAATTTAAAGGTCGGATAAAGTTTTCGTAAACGTATTTTATATATAGTATATTTAAAGGTGTCTTCGTAAACATATATTGTTTCTTTTGATATCCGCCGAGTAGCGTCGTTGTCTTGTGTGTGTCAAAATATGTATTGAACAGTTCGTTTAGTGTTACAACTAATAAATGTATATTCAAGAAATCTTACTCAATTTTACTTAAATATAGTCATAACCCAATATGTAGTATTTAGAATATTAAGCGTATTTGTATTGTTTGATTTGTAAACTAAATAAAAATAAATAGTGTGGAATGAAACGATAGTGTGATGCATGGAACGGGATGTAAAGACAGAAAGACAGACGAAGTTTGGAAACGACGCACAGAAGACGTTATATGAAAAAATATTAAAGAAGCAATTAACTTGAAAAGTACAATTTTATTTTGGAATAAATCCCATATATATACCTACCTATATACTTTATATTATCGGTAGAATATACGTCCTAAATTTATAAATAATTAACATTACATACTAAAAAAATATGTAAAAGTATATCTGTCGTATTTCAAATATTCAGCGTATTGTATTGCTTGATTTGAAAACCAAATAAAAAAGAAGTATAAATGCAAAGGTTTGTAAACGTTTAGATGTTTGTTAGAAGTTAAATCAGAAACAGCTAAACGCGTTTGCATGAAATTTGGCACACAAATAGTCATGTCCTGAATTAACATACACACTACTTATATCTGTCATTTGTTCCCGTAGGAAATAATTGAATTATCTAATCTGACATTTTTAAGTAGATGGCGCTAGTGTCTTATGCAGAGAGCTATGTGAGTTAGGACTTTTTTATCTTTTTATTATTATTTATATTGTCGTGCTAAGCGCAAAAGCGGTATGTCAGGGAAACCTTATTTCGAGATAATCGAAGTTTTGTAAATATAGTTTTATAGTTTTGTATGTTAAATTGAGATAGAGAAACTCTTTTAGGGTTTTTTAACAAGTTCTAAACAGATACCGTTATTTAGGTAGGTTCATTGGATGGGTATTTCTTTAAGCTATCTGATGACATAAAAATCAATTTTTACCGCCTTTGAGCTTAGTACGGCAGTATATAAGGTCTCGAAGTATACGAAGTCACGTCAACATACAGTTTTCTAATATTCTTTCTAAGTCGATGTTATCATCCTGTGATAGCTATTTCTTTAAACGAACGGTACTTTGTACGTGCATGGCAGTGATCCAACTGCAGTTGTAAGTGAGGTCCGATAGAATGTTGACTGACGAGAGATTACCCCTCGGCAGTTGACATAATTATGCCGGCCTGTTGGAACCGGATATACTCAATAACGACTTTAGAAAATTCTGTATATGTCCTGACTGCCATCGAACTGGCCGCTCCCGTGACGTCAGCTTCCCGCGGGGATATAATTGCTTTTATAATTAAGCGTATAACTAACGGTTAATTTATTTTACAATGTAATTGCAACATTGTTGCTACTATTAGCTGTGTAGAGCGGATGATAGTAAAATCGGGCGAATGCAGTGGACAAAAATAGGGTAGCTTAGTAGTTAAGTTTTTTTTACAAAAATACACGAATGAAATTTAATGGAGGCAGGGTTCGTACGCGACTTGAAAGCGAATATTTTTTTAATTGTAGGTATTTATTTGGTAGGTCTCTTATATGTGAGAGTTCGATTGGTTAGGTACCACCGTAATGTCTATTTATGCCGCCAAACAGCAGTGTGTAGTTACCGTTGTGTTCCGGTTTGAAGGAAATTGTAGCCACTGTAATTACTGGATATAATAAGACTTAATATCTCATGTCTCAGGATGGTGAGCGCAGTGGAATACCAAACAATACTTTGTAATTCAATGTGTTTGATGGTATTCTTACTGTTTATGGGTGGTCAGTTACCATCAGACGAACGGCAAGCATTTCGTCATTCAAAGCAATAAAAGAAATCTAATATGTACAAGCGACTATACTCGATTCAACAAGTTATGCTAAGCCACTAGTATACTTCCATAAGGCCAACATAATTCTGACGACTTAAAAACAATATTTTTCGGCGTCATTACATTTCGAATGCATTATACTCAGTATAAAAACATTTTTTGACACAAACAGATCACCAAACCGGTGCATGCAAATGAATCCTAAAAGATATGAGCTTAAATGACGGGCAAACTGTCCAACACATTCTATGCTAAAAGTACATCGTGGAGTGCAAAAAATGCGTGATGAATGGCGGTCCGGGATAAACGCCGCACCCGGACAGTAATCCCTAACCAACACCCGATGATATTAATTTTAACAATTCTATTAATTTCGCGCCAAATGCTTACGGTGTTTGGGACCGGTAAATCTGTTTTCTATTGGCGCGGATTTTTTGTTTAATTACGAGATGAATGTGGTGGCTTATTTTAATATTCTAATAATAATATCTTTATTTTGGGAAGTTATCTATTCCATTTTTATGTACATTAAAAAACATATAAAAGAAACAATGTTTTATTATTATTTGACCGACTATTTAAGGAAACGCGTTTATTACACAAAGATTATTTTATTATAATATTTTTTGCTGAAGTCTATTTGTTTGTCGTACTCTCAACCTTCATAATGTCTTAGGGTTAATTTCAACCTATGATAACACAAAAATTAAATTTTCGCATCTGTTAATAACAGGCGTTTAGAGTTTGATATTCTGTGAATTATTTTTCTATTTTTTTCTTCAAGTGCATCTTCATTGTTGAAGTGCGCCATCAGATTCTTATATTTCTCCTTGTTATTGGTCAGGCGGAACAGGTCATACCGGTCTACACTCGGATGTTTCTCAGCCATAATTTTTACTTTCGCCCAGCGCGTCTTCCTCTCCACCTTGCCCATCATTATTAATTGCATCAGCTTATATCTTTCATACCAAAAAGAGTCCGGCTGTGTATTGCACACACAATGGTGCACTATAATATCTTCTGCGTACTTGGCTAATCTACGTCGAGTTTGCCGCCAGCCGAAATGGCTAGGAGGAATATAATATAGTCTTCAGAGGTTTCTAAATAGTTTTAAAAAACTCCAAAGAGTGATGAAGTAATTAATTTAAATATAATAAATTAACTAATGCTTATAATTATGAAACTAAAATGTAACTTGGAATGTAATTGCGCTCCCCTCTTGCCTACTAATTTAAGGAGTCGCACTCACCGAAATGTTAAACGTTTCGCAAGTGATGTTAATTAGTTAATTAAACTAAAGTTTTTAACTTATTTATCTAATCTTGTAATTAGTTGACGTGGTTAAATTTTTAACTTAATTTCCTTTGGTAATTAATTTTAATGTAGTTTTAGAAAAGAGTGAAATATGTTTTTAATTTACAGCTTTGAGAAGGTTGAAAGCGTAAGTTTGGTTATTTGAGGAGTAAGATTAGGAGATCGCTGGTGGGACGGTAAGGCAAAAGATTCATCATCGCTTATTTAGAAGGCGTTTTATTTGCGCTGAATTTTTGATTATACGTAGTAACGTATACGTAATGTATATTCAGCCACAATGTCATGACATTAGGGTATACTATTCGTTTCTTAAAAACCAGAAGTTTTTTTTAAACGCTCTAACCTCTAACACTGCAGGTTCGATAACAAAAAAAAATAGACTTGGTTGAAACTTTAAAGGCAGACGAAGTCGCGAGCAACGGGTAAGGCCTAGTCAAATTACTTCAATTACAAAATATTTAATTTTTTCAAATATTATTTCTTTTCTAAGCGTAATGTTTTGCGACTTATAGGCAAATAACCTAGAGAAGCAAGACCCTTGTCTATAATTTTCAATGAATATAATGTAGCTAGATACTCCGTAAATATTATACAATTTTAATTAAATTTCATTGTAGTTTTAGGAGAAAGCGAACATGTATAAACTGTAGTTTCGATTAAATATTATTAATAATTTTCTTATTAACAAACATACTCATAAATGCTAGACAGAAATATAGATAAAATATCCACAAGTCGCTGAGCGCTTTCCGTTCTATGATATGATAGCGAGTTTATATTATCCTAAAATCGAAACCCGGGAACTAGAAATTATGGAATAAAAATTCCAACATTTTGTATTTGATTGATTTACTGATTGCAAAGCGGATTCAAAACCTTACTAATATCACAATAACAATGGCGTAAACAATATTCAATAAGAAATAAAGCGCAAAAACAAACAGTTTCAAACCAACTCGGTTAGATTTTAAAATAAATCTCTCAATTTGCTGGCTTGCATATCAGTACGGACTGATGGATGGACAGTCCGTCATCAGTATCGATTGACGTGACTGACTGACCGTGTCCAGACCGCCAATTACCGCGTCCCGGCCAGCATCTAGCCAACGTTAGGCTATTTTAGAGTTTATTTGCTGCATTTTGTAGGTAGGAAATGTACGATTTTATCTACTGAATACGTATGGCGTTGATTGCCTCGGTGGCGTCACAATTGTACACGCGCTACAACCGCGCTGAGGCCCTGGGTTCAAATCCCGGGTCGGGCCAATATAATTGTGACTGGATTTTTCCATTTTAAAATATTACTCAGTTGCAGCTTAGAGTCAGGAAGTTGGCGGTGTGATACCCGTGCTTCGGAAAGTACGTAAAGCCGTTGCCCTGCGCTTGATCTCTTCGTTCATGTCGGATCGCCGTCTTACCGGACTATGAGAGTGAAGAACAGAGAGTGCCGAGATTGAGAGCCCCTTAGAATGTTCCAAAAAATGCTACTCGTAAATCGATGTCGTTTAATTTTGACGATTGTGGTTGATCCAGACCAATGCGTGACTGACAAGTCACATGTTAATCTCTCAACCAATCCTACTAAAACGACACGGAGTCGATTCGTGATTTTTTTCCACATTTTAAGTACACAGAGCATTCCCATATAGTGTTTCGTCAATTTCGTCATACAAGTGAGCAGAAGTTGTGAAGGTGTTTGGTTCTAGGACGGATTGCCCCCACCACGCCCCGTTACGTCGCTTGTGCCCAGTAATTGTATTTGCAATGTCCATTATAAAACAGTGCGATCAAACGCAGATCGTAAAGAAACTTCGGAAATGACATAGCTGTCATAAAAAGAGGGGAATCTAGAATGTTCCTTGATTTATGAACGGTATTTACCTGGAAGCGTGGAGTAAATCTTGGAATTACGGAGTTCCTTTGTGTAGATGATTGCTCTGTTAGCCCAGACAGATGCGACAGTGAGGAACGTCTTCATGTTACCGTAAATACAAGGGATAATTGAGTCTCGTTTGATATATTTCATGCACTCCAGCGTTGTGAAAAGATGTTGTTAAAGCAAATGTGAAAAGTGATGTTGAGTGACAAATATTTCGGAAGTTTGTATTTTGGATTGGATGTTTTAACGCATTCTAATATATAAAATCCAAACTAGATATTCTTGAGCATTGAATGAAAAAATAATGAGTTACATTATTTGTTATGTGAATTTTATGGCTTTCTTTAAGGTAGATAAATAGTGAAAATTCCATGTAAAAGCTATCACAACATTTTTATTTCCTTCATAGCTATAAAATTCAAGATGCTTTTGCCTTCTCTGCAAGAAAAATTTCAAGTTTAACCACGGGCGGAAAAAACCGAAGACAATAGCTATTTTTTATTAATTGTAAAGTTTTTACTTTTATTTTTTTTATACTTTACGCAGGCAAGTCGAGAAGAACTTGGTAGTATACCGTAACCGGGTTTACCCGGGCTATTTCAATTTCTTGCCAGGTTGTGAGTATGCAGAAATATTTAAAGGGTGGCGTGCAAGAGTGATGGTGCGGGCAGCGGCTGCGGGGGATACGGGAGAGGAGGCAACGAGATGGATGGCCGTGCGATATTTTAAATTACTTTCACACTATGCCAATATTTTATACGGTTTAATTTCAGATGTATTTTTCAAAATCCGATATCTGAATTGAAATCGGGTTATAGATTGATGTTAAGTATAATAATACAATATATATATTGTATTATTATACCATTTATGCCATTACCTACAACGCACAATAAGTAATATGACTTATTTATAATTTTATCAAATACTAGTTTTATATAGTTTGTAGTAGTTTATAGTTCGCGTGAATAAGTTTTTGCGGGATAAAAGTCCCGCTATATATAGCATAGAAAGTATATTATGTCCTTCCCGGTGTCCTCATACCAAATTTCATCCAAATCCGTTGAGTACTTTATGAAATTATCGCTTTTAGAAGGGCAGTAAAATGTGGCGGGGGACTTTGTTTAATAATGTATTTTTTTGAACGTTTTAAGAATAATTTCGCTATACATGATTATTCCGTTACTTTAACCGTTCAGGTAGAGCACGCAACGTAAACAAAAATGTGATCGGCTAGAGCAGCGTCTCGTATTTATTTATTTATTTGCAAGAATCATTGTTATAGAATAGCGGTACAATAGCGCTCTGAGGTCCTGGGTTCGAATCCCAGGTCGGGCAAAGTGATATTTGGGATTTTCTGCTCAGTATCAGCTCGAGGTCTGGAATTTGTGCCCGATATGGCGATAGGCTCGCCCCCTATCACATCATGGGACGGAACATACTTGGCGAAAAGTGGGTGCCCTAGTTGCGCCTCTGCATACCCCGTCGGGGATAAACGCGTGATGTTATGTAGTATGTATGTATGTATGTATCATTGTAACAGCTACAGGTTTCACTGTTTTCGCGGCATGCAAATTTATTTTAACGTAAGCATAACATTATACAAGGTCATTTTGACATTGCCTCACTTAATGAAACCACATACTCGTCTTCACCTATGCTGACATTGCGCCAAAAATCATCCGTTAATAATTAATATTTTCGCGAAAAATCCTGATTTTAGTTTCCTGATTTTTTGATCATTTTGTAGTTTAATGCGAATATGGCGTGCGCGTCGATGTATTTCTGACTGAAAGTATGATGTTGCCTCTGCAACGAATTCTCTGAAAGTAGTAGTATTGGCGTGAGGGCGCGTAATATTAAAATTACTTTTTATCAATATTTATATTGTTCGAAACTTACACTTTTTTATTTTACATCTACGGCTCAAGTAACTTATTGTAAAGTGTTATTTCCAAGTAGATAAGTATGTGGTTTCATTTAGTAACGCGATGTCAAAATGACCCTGTATAATATCCCATGTCATTATCTCAACTCTAGACCCAACATTAACCGCACACGCTTTATATCTTTCAGGACAAATTCGACCATCCACCGCATTTATATTGTTCAAACTCAAATTGTCGCATATTCGCGTACGTGAATACTTGAAATTGCGTCCGGCCAAACCGGACACGTCCCGAAGTCGGACGGTGTCCTGCAAACTCGGACGCCGCGGGCGGTGTGATGCAAGTAACTCAGTTTAATAATCTGCATTTTGGAATTGAAACATTTTTAGAACTGGGTCGTGTTTGTAAGAATCTTGAGGGAGAGGAGGAACTGTCTTCTGTTGGTGGTAAGATGTTGATATCCGTTAGTGAGCCCCGAACGCTTTTTTTTATTTTATTTTCAATTTAATATTATGAAGGGCAACGCAACTAAATGATCAGTCGGTTTCCATTATGCCGTCATATTGTGTTGACCCTATGTTGCATGGTCGTTTATTAAATAAAAATTCCATAAGGTTAGTACAGTCAGCCACATAAGTAACTGAACAAATTCAAAACTTCAAATCGCCTGTATACATTAAGTTTAGCTGAAACATATTTTTTGTCTGTGAAGTAAATTTTTAATTTAAGTGAAGAAAAAAAAATTGTCGGTAAGAACACAAAAGTGTAAGTAGCCTTAAAATTTGATTTTTTTTAGCTACTTATATGATTGACTGTACATTTAAGTTTATAGATGATTGTAAGTTATGAATTTGTTCAATTATTTGTCCTTGTCTGTAATTTTTATTATACGTGCACAATAAATTGACCCTTCTGAACCTGATCGTAAGTGGAGTGGAGTCCAATAATATGGATTGACGAGAGACGATTTCCCCTCGACAGCTGACAATTATTCCGTCCTATTGGAACCGGGTATACACAGTCTGATCCCAGAACGCGACACACTTACATGGACCACTATGGCGGGTTTTAACAACTTATACGGAATATAAGTTATTATAACCGTGCTATCTACGGATATAAAATATATCCTACCACCAACAAAAACATACAATACTATGTAGGTATAAATAGTAAATCAGTGACACGTTTTTAATATTCCCGGTGCGTCCCACTCAGATCCGGTCCGATATTTGCATCCCTTTAATTTGCCAATATGGATCAATCATTGCTCGGATTTTTCACATGCGCTTTATTTGCAGCTGTCGCTAGCGTTCCGATATGACGGTTTTTTGTATTCAGCTTTTTGAATTACAAATTGGCCGCATTGTGACATTGGCTTTAATTGAGATGTTTGTAAAGTTTGCTGAACAAATAAGGCTTATAATCGCTTCCATCTAGTAGTAAAGTATATGATAAGCAGCGATAGCCTAGTTGGATATGGAACGGACTGCCGAGATGAAAGTCCGCGGGACAAAACCGAAGGGCACAAACCTATCACTTTTCTAAAATTATGTGTGTATTCTTCGTGCATTATTGCTTGCTTTAACGGTGAAGGAAAACGTCGTGAGGAAACCTGCATACCTAAGAAATTTTCTATAGGAATTTGATGGTGTGTGAAGTCTATCAATCCGCACTAAGCCAGCTTGGTGGACTAAGGCCTAATCCCTCTCAGTAGTGAAAGAGGCCCGTGCCTATCAGTAGGACAGTTGTATAATACAGGGCAGACATTATATTATAATATAGTTGAAATGTTCAATAGTAGTAATAGTTGAAGCAATGGTAGATTTATTATTGGAGAAACAAAATTTTCCTCGTTGCCGCCATTTTAGGTCGTGTTTATAATTATTGGGACGGAAATAAGCTTGGAAACACACAGATGCAATCGTTGCGTTTTACCTCATTGAATATAAGTAATTGTGTACGATTTGTATTCCGTACACAGCAATTTTTCACAAAAAGGTAATCAGGATGTCGTATTGCGATCGCGCGACTAACTCCTGTTGGATCCGACGCTGAAGATTTGAATTAATTTTATATTCCGAGCGATATCGATTCTAGGAACTTATGGCTGATTTATAAGAAGCTTCTCGTACGACAGCGAGAAATATATGATGATATCGCACTGCAGTTATAGTGTTAAACATAGGTACAACATTTAGTACTGAAAATATATCACAAAATGTAGCAACAGCAACATATATAACTAGCTTTTGCTTGCGGCTTCGCCCGCATGAAATAGTTTACGGGATAAAGTCCCGCTATATATTCCCAGGATAGAAAGTAGCCTATGTTCTTCCCAGGGTCTCAAACTATCTCCATACAAAATGTCATCAAAATCCGTTGAATAGTTTTTGAATTTATCGCGTTCAGATAGGCAGACAGATGAGGCGGGGGACTTTGTTATATAATATGAAAGGAGATTTTTTTTTATCATGCTTAAACGATAAATGATTTCCAATATCTAGGGTGAAAACAATCCAGCGAATCGTCAACAGTCTCTGCCTACCCTATCGGAGTGCCTGAACTTCCAGTGATTGAAGTGCTACATAATATTTTATTTGACGGAAAACAATTTTCTCAGTCCAATGGTTCAGGTTATTTCTTTTCCTTTTGCAAAAGATAATATTGTTTATTACGGTTCGATTGATAAGCCTATTTGTATGTCGTCAAATGTATAATAAGGTTTTTGTTTCTATGCTAAAGCTCATAGACCAGGGATAGAGATACTTTAATGGTTTACGTGCCACGTTTTTTTTAAAAAATGGCCTGTAACGTGCTGTCCATGACTGGATTTATCTTTTTGAGTGCTCCTTTTTTGTTTTTTTTTTTGTAGCCCAACTATGTTTTTGTTTTTTTTTTTATCGGGGCTCGTCAAAGTGGCTTCACTGCACCTGATGCCCAATATAAGATACGTATACAATGTTTAGCATATTATTCGCGTGTGCAAATTAAGTATGTTTGTTGCTAGACCATGTCGGTTCCGCGCCGAGCGTCGGCCGTAGCCCGAGAGGTCTAAATAGATGGCCTTAAACTGATTTTGAAAAGAACAATACCAGAGTTTCTGGCCCGTTCTTCTCGAGAACTGCTTTCCGAACTTGTGGTAGAGTTAATATTGAAGGAATTAAAATAATGTATAACATTTTACAGGTTCAAATAAATTATTTCATTTCATATCATTTTTCAGTTTGCGATACTATATATTATAAAGGCAGCAAATTTGTATGTAATTGCATAAGATTCCTCCAGATCAAAGCATATTGCGAGATTTTTTCAATTCAAATTAAAATACCGGATGCTTTGTTTACCCGACACGGGTGAGAAGCTATGAGATTCTTTTGTTTTTATATTTTATTAAATTGTTGTGCTTCGCTCGCTAAAGACGGCAGATAAATTCTTATTAATCTGAGATAAAATTAAGAAATGCTTGTTTTTTATTACATGCGCAAACAGCTGGGTTATTTGATGCTAACAGATTCAAAATATACACCATACCGTTCATAATAGGTACCTATTGTCTAGATTAATGACGTAAAGAAAATTAAAGAAGAAATATTAAAATCTGTTGGAGAGCCAAAAACATCTCTGTCCAACCGCATTCCTCTTAAAATTGAGTCCAAAATGCCTTATGCATGACAAGTAAGTGATTATTTACAATTTGTTCATTTGTCGTCGAAAATAAAAACAGAAAAACAAAGTATTAAAAACTTTAATGTCGACGTAAAACACCGAAACAATCGCAGAATTCAATGAAAGAAATCCAATACTCCGAAAAAGTCCGCGTCGGAGAGACGTCAGTTAAATTCTTAAACGTACTCCAATATTATTTCGACGGACGGTAGACAAAGCTTGCCCTAATGAGTTTACTCCGCTTATAAATCCTATTTGGGAGGGGAGGAGGCCCAGGGAGGACAGAGGGAAATGGAAATCGTAACTGTTTGCAATGAAATTCTGATGAGTTTCGTTTTTTAGGAATTTAAATGACAACAATCAATGACCAACTTTTAGGTTTAGAATTTAGATGGCCTATTGAGGAAGAGATCGGATGAAGGTCGAGGGTTTGGACTACTACTTATCTAGTCTTATATAATTTTTAAACCTTACCACCATATGTGTTATTGTTAGTTTAAATTCTTTCACGTCTTTTTTCTGTTATGTTAGCATCATCATTATTTCAAACATGTTGCAGAAATCATTTGGCGTAGATTATGTGACTGGTTTAATTATTTAAAAATTTAGAGGATCCAATCCCTTGTAAATTACTTTAGAATCTACATACAGTTTTGCTCGTCCTTTAAAACTGAACGTAGGTCCTCGAGCTTCACAACGAATTGTGTTTTATGGATTTGGTATAGTCAAGTATTTTTATAATCCTTTTTCCAAACAGAATCCAAATTCACAATTCCACTGACGTTGTTTGATGGACGTAATAATTGATCAAGAGATTACTATTGTAATGCATTTTGCTAGAACTAATTCAGTTGAGCGAATTCCATTCTATACGTAATCAACTAATCGCTATTTGGCATGTAATTCTGGTTACATACACGAGTTTCCATCCCAAACCAATTTCCTATTAATACTCGTGATACAGCAAGGCACATTTAGACACAACACACAGAGACCCAATCAATCTGTATATTAAACCGGTGGAATATGCATTTGTCGTGATCACAAATGGAAATTTTGATGACGCCTGTGCAATACAGATTTTGGATTTTGTTTTCAGTAGATTTCGGTTGCGGCTTTTGATCAAGGTAATTTAGTTAATAGCGTATAGTTGGATTCTATAGATTTATATTAGCGAAAGATTAATAAGAATCAGTTTAATTATTCTAATGATTACTCCCAAATAAACAATCTTATTACTTACAACTTTATTTCTTTCGCAGATATGTTTATGCATATCTTGATAGAAAGATTATAGCGACTCACTACCGGTTTAAATTCAGATCTTTGACCAAGATTTTAATTTTAATCGAAGAGACTGAAGGGATTAAACACCTCCTGGGTATTCATAGCCAATATTCATTTGGCTTTCATTCAAAATTAATCCGTTCAATCACCATTCATTTATTCATTCATTGACTCGTTAATTAAAATTATTGTAACACAATGGATAATATAAGTGAAAGTGACCTATTTCCATATTTTTGTACACCGTTTAATCGGCAATCCGTCGCTTTGTCCATCAATATACGAGATAGCGCGGAACAGTTATTTGTTAGTTACGAACTCGCTGTATTGGTCTACGCAGATGACCTGTTTTTGTAGGAGACTACTAAGCGCCATAAAGGCGCTATCTCGTGAAATCATTCAAAGTGTTGTGGATGGGCTGTTAGACGAAGCACAGAAGTAGAATAAGAAAATGCAACACCGTCAAAGAGGTATTTTTTTTTATTGCATTGAATGATGAGACGAGCTTGCCGTTCAACTGATGGTAAGCGATACGACTGCCCAAAAACAGCAGAAACAAGATCCAACACCTTGAATTATAAAGTATTGTTGGCTATTCCACTGCGCTCGCCTTACACTGACTACAATGTCGTTCAAACCGGAACATAACAGTGACAACACACTGCTGCTTGGAGGCAAAAATAGACATTACGGTAAAACTTACCCAGGCGAACTCTCACATATGCGAGACTTACCACAGTATTTCGCTTTAATGATGAAACAGAAGCAGAGAGTCGCTTCGAATTATTTTTAATCTAGGCTATATGTTAAGCAGCTTCTATTTAAAGTTGCTTCACCTAATTGCTAAGTTGTTCACAAGTTAATATAAATTTTTAAGTAACCCCAACTATTTAACGAGTAAGTCTAAAAGAAAACGTCAAAATACACGCAACTTTCTCATGTTTACATCGACATACCATCATTTTTATTTACAGATAAATTTAAACTTTTATCGTACCGATTTTGATCGGTCGTCAGCGTTTGCCGTGGCGGTCTGCGTCTAACTATACCGTAATTTATAGGCGGTGGACAGTGATTTAACTCGCGCATAAATATAGATCATGATTTGGATACTAGCCCCGGTTACTACTGTAGTTAAAATATATTGTTTGTAATGCGTAGTTTCCAAGTTTTTCGTTTTCGCAAGGCAAAATGGGTATAACAATATAACTATATAATACAGTGAACATTTCACCTCGCTGTTAAGTTAAAACGGACAGAGAAATTTAAGAAGTCGCTAGTTGACTATAACAAGGTTGTATGTAATTTTTTTTATGTTGTGAAAATGTGATTTTATGTTTTCATGTTGGTAAAAAATAGAAAAGACAATAATTTGTGGTTACCTCTTTATTTATCTTTCGGGATTTTTAGATTTTTGGAAATTTTTACTGCCAAAATACATTAAATTACGTGATATATGTAATTCCATTTGGGTACAAATATAACAATGAACCTTGTAATAGCCAACTAAGTGAAGACGTAGTCGATGTTTATGCATCAGACTTTTGTACAACGGACAGGTACAGGAAAATACCAGGACATTAGCTTTTTCTTGTAACAAAATGGTCAATTTTGTGGGAGTATATATATTTTTTCTGCTCGTTATCGGCTCAGAGTCGGATATGGTGTCAAGTAATTGGTATATAGCTAACTCTGTATTGCATACATGGGACTCAACATACGTAACAAATGTAGGTATTTTTTTATTATTACAGCTTGAATGACGAAATGAGCCTGTCGTTCGCCTGATGGTAAGCGATACGACCGCCCATAAACAGTAGAAACACCATCCAACACTTTGATTAACAGAATATTGTTTGGTATTCCACTGCGCTCGCCATCCTTAGACGTAAGATGTTAAGTCTTATTATGTCGAATAGTTACACTGGCTACAATGTTCTTCAAACCGGAACATAACAGTGACTACACACTGCTGCTTGGCGGCCGAAATAGACATTGTGGTGGTACCTACCCAGGCGGACTCTCACATATGAGAGACCTACCACGAGAATAAGATGAATACACATCAGTTGTGAAGCGTCCATGCTCGATTCCTACCGGCTTTCCTTTTAGATTTATTTACGTTTCTCTTAGTTTTTATTTTCTGTTAAATTGACCACGATGTGTTAACTAATGTAATTTATTTTTGCCTCGGGTTACTTTTTTTTAATTTTAATTTTCACTACTGGTACACATAGTTCTTGAATAGATAAAAGACGTGATTCTGTATGTAAATACTGAATAGTACTCAAAGTAATATTTACCTTTATAATTAATTTGTCATGAGCAAATAATAAAATGAGAACATATGAAATAGAAGATGTTTATTATTGATAAGATCTTTCAACTTCTAGCCACATAGTATTGAAGCCATTTCCAGCAAAAGTTGTTACCAAGTTATGTGTTGTGAACAAAATAGTTTGAAACCAACGCACGATACTTCGATGTCTATTGACCGTCCGTTTTCGCTCCAATGCATGCTATTTTGAGGGACCAATTGCTGTGAATTGAGATATTAGAAAGGCAAATACTCTGTGGCAGATACTAGGAGTTATGCTTTTCGTCCAATATGCCAGTAGACTTCATTCACACAAACACACGCACACATATACACACACGCAATTACGCTTTTTATCTTAGATGGACTAGGCCGAGGCACAACTAGTGCCCCCCTTTTGGCTGTGTGTATGACATTCTATGATGTTATAGAATATGGACCTATCGCCTACCGGGCACAAACTCTAGACTACGGGTTGACACCTCGCAGAAAAATCCAAGATCATTTTCCCGACCCGGGACTCGAATCCGTAGCCATTGCGACCTACCGAGCACGCAATAAACTACTGTACAATAACTATGCTACTGAGGCAGACATATATCTCTCGTGTAGATATATCAGGTACGCAGGTTGCCTCACGATGTTCTTGGAGTTGTAATTGTGAGGAACAAATAACTATGAAGTTGGAACGTGCCTTGAGGAAGGAATCGAATGTAGGATATCTTACCAGTTTTAATTGTTTGTTAGGTTATACTTGTTTTTTAACACAAAATTTATTTAGAGACGTATTCAAAACTTCTGAGTAAATGCTGCTGTCTTATAAATGTATAATGCGACCAAACACTAAAGTCGCACTCTAATCTATGCTCCCCAAATACATGTTAATAAAATGTGTACGATCTACATTAGCTGTGTAATACGATAACTCAAATAAAATTTACTTGTAACTTGTGAAACAGGATTAGTTATTGTCTCCAAATTTAATAATAAAAGCAAATATTTTAAACGATTTTATTAGATTTTATTAGACGTTTCCAAGGAAAAATCTTTTTATGGAATTTTAAATAATGCGGAATATATTTATAATGAAAGTAGAAAATTCCATTATCCTTTTTGTTAGCAACAATAAAAGAGTGCTTTATAGTGCCGCGTGCCGCGAAAAATGTTTTAACACCACCGTTTTATATTTTAGCTTTTCTATAAAAATATTCTTTTTGGTAAAAATGATTTTAAGGTATTTAACGAAACTATATTTTGTGCTGTTAAATAAAAAAAAAAACTTTTAACTCTTACAAATACAGGGTCATTTTGACATCGAGTGTAGTGAAAGATTTACTTCATTATATTTTAGTGTGATAAGTTACATCCAGGTGATGCTCCCGTCTTTCTACCTCTTTTAATAAATTAAATGTGATGACGCAAAGTTCACACAAGTTTTGGAAGTTAGTAAGTATGTATTAGCATGTATTCATTTTGAAATATAATTTTTATTCCATGAGTTATTTTCCTTTATAAAACAACTCATGATCATGAACAATTAGTGAATATATTTCGTGTAATATTTTGTCCGCACACCTATGTTCCAGGAAAACCTTAAGTAACAAAACCAATTTTTAAGTATTTCAAACCCACATATTCGGCATTAGAAATCGTGCGAAATATAGTTTAACTAGCGACCCGCTCCGGCTTCGCACGGGTGCAATGCTGACTGTTTAATGGATGTTATTATTATACTTATAAACCTTCCTCTTGAATCACTATATCTTTTAAAAAAAACCGCATCAAAATCCGTTGCGTAGTTTTAAAGATTTAAGCATACATAGATAGGGACAGAGAAAGCGACTTTATTTTATACTATGTAGTGATAAGAAGCGTGATATAATTTGTGTTAATAACAAGCGACCCCTAACGCCCTGGAGCGCCCCGGCCGTCCCCGGCGCCCTCACGTGCTAGCTTTCATTCACGCTGCCTCAGCGGTGCGATGAAGTGAAGTTGGTTTCAGAAGGGTTGGTCTGATTTGGAGGGTAACTCATCACGGCTGGACTATAACATTTCTTATTATAATAAAAGAAACGGAAAAACCGATTATAACTAGAAAGGGACCGTTCAAGTATTACGTAACGCAATTTGGTCATGTAAAACGTTACGATGCGTTACAAGCGCGGGAGGGGGGTTCGTACAAAGCGTTGTGTAACATAGGACTTTTTTTATTTTAAAACAAGGTATTTTAGGTACTTTGCGAAAAAATTTAACTTTAGAGTTATATAACTTTTTAAGGGGGAACGGGGGCGTACCGGAAAATGCTACGACGTGTTACTTGGAGGGGGGGGGGGGGGGGAGGGGTTGTCAAAAATCTTCAAAAATTGCGTTACGTAATACTTGAACGGCCCCAAATTTCATCTGACTTAATCTGTTTTGAAGTGTTATAATTCTCGCTAAATTTCCTGTTCATTTCATGTTGTGGAAAACCGCTGGGCGTCAATCGGAAACATCAAGTTCTGGCAATCAAGCAGGGGAAGTCTCTGCGGAGTTTAGGTTCACATGCCGATGTAGACATTATATTTGAACTTCATTTGTACTATTAGGTTTAAACAATATATTTGAGCTTGTACTAATCATCAGGCTTGCAATTATTTATCCCTTTCAGGATATAAAATATAAAAATAAAACCCTTCTGCGTCAATTAGTTTGCGTCTAAGTTTCACTCTAGTTAGTGTAGAGACGATTACACGGTGTTCGCTCACGTCTCTTGATTCCATCCTTTTGTCAGTTATGTAACTCGTAATTTGGCAATCGGTTAAAGCAATTTGACGTGACGATTCGTCACAAACCTTAATGCGCAATGGGAGGGCCATGTTAGGGATACGCAATCACAATTTTGTCTATGTCATTTACTTTTATTGGCGATTTTTTAGTATAGGGCTTATACGAGAACATGGTGATTCTAGTGTCGTATAGGTTTTACCAAATAACGTTCTTTTTAACAGTTATTTTTTTATTTATAAAATGAAGGCCCCTTTTCAGTCTGCCTGTACGTTATCGATTTTTTAAAATTCTACTGATTGGATGTTTATGAAATTTGGTATGGAGATAGTTTAAGACCCTGGGAAGGCTATTACCTACTGTCCCGGGAAAAATATATGTCGGAACTTTTATCACGGAAAACTCCATCACGCGAACGAAGCCGCGTGCAAAAGCCAGAGCATCTTGAGGAAACCTGCATACTTGAGAAATTCTCTATAGGAATTTTAAGGGTTTGAAATTTAGCAATCTGCACTAGGCCAGCGTGGTGGACTGAGGCCTAATCCCTTTCAGTAGTAGAGGAGGCTCGTGCCCCAGTAATGGGATAGTATATAATATAGGCCTGAAATTATTATCATTATATTTATATACCAACGCTTTTAAAAAAGAGAAATGCTGGTTGTACGCATCCGAATTGCTTTGTGGTTATTACTCATGGGAGTAACAAAACCAAACCTGCTTTTCATGTATACCAATCGCAATATACGTGTGTTTATAGCTTTGTGATTAACCATAACGTGAAAGCTATTCAGAGAATCATTGGCCGAACATAATTAGGCCAATATTAACTACAGTGTGCATAACAGAGGTCTCGGGTCCTCAATGCAGGCGTCACGTCGGTCGTCTCGAGTGGCTTAATGAATGAATCCATCTCTGGACGGCTTTGAACTGTTGTTACACCGATGTGTAACGATAAAAGGATTGTTTTCTTCGCAGCTGCTCTGGTTACCGCAGAGCTACGCTTTCTTTATATAAAAATAAGATTTTTGTGTTGAATATGATTTTTTTTTCTAGTACAATAAAGTAACTGCACTACACTTGATGGTGAGCGAGATGCTGTACAAATAGAGTATTGAATGGCAACAGATCGCTATCTTCATTCGACACCATCATGTCGGCCTACTGAGCCGCTTTTTCGCGCTATGGTCAAAGAACCCATTTGCGCAGACGATGTCGTTTACAGCTCATTAATATCATTAAGATATAAATAATACAATTTGTTGGATTTTTTTGTAGAGAGAAACCTCTTTAAATACTTAATAAATTGGGAATTAAAGCATTAATAAAAAGGTATGCAGTCCTGAGTAACATAAAGTTTTTTGATTCGATACACTTCCCGTTTTCACAATTAGCATTTATTCGAACGCCATCTAAGTTAAAGACTATTAAGAGGTTTCGCAACAGTGTGTAGCAAGGCCATTAAATCAAGTGGATATGCATTTAAAATTTGTCCAATCCGTCGGGAGTTGCCGATTAATATATGTACTCGCCAGTGACTCGCGCCAGTACTAGTACGAGCTGCTCGTTAATACATAGCACGGAAAATGGATCAAATTTTTACACACTATGAATTTTAGTCTCTTGTGGATTGTATTGTTAAAGTTAAAATGCTGAATGTTTTTTTTCCATGCCCATTTGGTTTAGAATGAACGTGGGAATATTTTTTTAAATGGAATGCAAAGATTTTTTAATGTTATAGTGGGCAAACGAGCAAACGGTAAGTGATCACCGACGCCCACGAACATCTGCAATATCAGGAGGCATAGAGATGCGTTGCCTTTTCGGTAGGAATACGCTCTCTTTTAACGTCACCTGGGGCCTTATTCTCTATCCCGCACGTTATTTTGACAGTGTGTAACAAGCACGTAACACAACGCATCATGTTTAAGACTATATTCGTCGTATTAAATTTTAAAGGCCGAAATATCCATGCATATTAATTATTTTTACGTTTTTCTTTCAACTGCGAGAACTAATCACTAACTAGACGTGAATTTAAATTCTTTACTTGTCAATACTTGTTTAGTTACCCTGATTAAAGGTGAAACAAAATGTATGAAAAATGGACCTTCAGCTATAACCTTAACAGCTGAGTTTTATTTGTTAAAACGCCGACTCAGCTAAGAATAACCTCTTAGATTACATCTTAAGATTGGTTTATTAAATACTTTCACATTAAATGTCTACTTAAAATCCTACTCAAAGATGGGATTCATTTATTAAGGCGGCCGATAACAAAACAGCACACTGTACACAGCATGCAGCATTCAGCATTGAGCATTGAGTACATAGTATACAATAAACATTTCCAAAGTCAGGAAAGTAACTTCCAAAAACATATTATACAACCTCGAAACAATTTTTGCTATTATAAAAAAAAAAAATATTTCTTTTGTTTTTAATGTACTAATCTCGGGTACTATTGCTCAAATACAAATAAAATAATAACAATAATTCTACTTTAACCCTGAATGCTACTTTTTTCTGGGAAATAGGCTTTAATGCAAACAGAACTGCGAGCAAAAGATATTGTGCTAATAAAACTATTTTATAAACAGCGGACATTTTTTCTCTCTACGTTGTCTCCGTGACTTGCAATAATTTAACAGAATTAAAATTCAAGTATCAAAGCGTAGAGGTTGAAGTAACAAGTATTTTATTGCAATATAGTTCTTATCTCATTTATACAAGGTTTATATTGAATTGCATATAAAAAATGCAATTGATTTTGATAGTTTTAAAGCGAGGTGTGTTTGAGGAGATATATTTATTCGCTCATGTGGAGGGTTGACTGTTCGCATAAAGTTTCCAAATTGGCTGGTGAGAGTAAATATTTATATCAAAGTGATTTCTATTGAATTTGAAAGCCGCGTTTATACTAAACCCCCAAAATGTTATATTTATCGGTTCTATGAGTGATATTCTTTTGATATTAAATCACAAGGATTCCGGTAAAGCAGATGTATTTTGTTGTAGACGGTCTACCTGCATGTTTACCGTTGAAATAACTGCTTAATACATATTAATTAATGGGACGTTGTTAAATAAAAAATGGTTCACAGAGGTGGCGAAGTGTGAAATTTTCCCAAAGAGAAGCCGACAAATATGACACTAACTATAATTTCATTTGAGCCCACTATGCTATAAATAATAATAATTTGTTTGTTAATAATATCATTAATTTTAATAATTTCCTTACATCAATTACAAAAGTGAAGCCGATAGGAATCACATTATACATAAGAATCCTTCATCACTGGTTCACGGATATAATTTTCTATTGTTTAATAAAATTATTATAGTTAGTTTTTGCTCACGGCCCTACGTGGATGTTCCCGCTTAATAAAAATCTCACGGGAATGCATTACCGAGATCAAATGTTATCACTCTGTTAATTCCGTAATGCTCCTTTTATGTGCCCTAATTTCACCAGAAAAATATTCAAAAATCTTCAAATGAATTTATATTACAAACATCGCAAGTCGCTTGCGCTGTCTGTTCGCTTAGATCTTTTAAGCTATTCAACGGATTTTAGTGCAATTTTCATCAATAGTACAGAAAATATATTATAAAACAAATTCCACCTCCGTATCAATCGGTCTGTCTGAACGTGATAAACTCAAAAATTACCCAACGGATTTCAATGAAATTCGGTATGGAGGTAGTTTGAGACCCTGGAAAGGACATAGGCTATTTTCTATCCCGTTAAAAAATATAGCGAAACTATTATTTTGGAAAACTCTTTCACGCGAGCAAAAGGTAGTTATAATAAAAGTTTACTCTTATCTCATTTTACTGTTTACCAGAAATTATGACATAATATATAATTTCATAATTAGTATCGAAACATGGCTGCCTAAACTCGATATAGATGTTTGATTGATGAATTGTTTCCTTAGGACATAACGTAACACGATAATAATTATAATTTCATCATTGATCAAGCGAAATTATTTTGATGGTTTACGAAAATTATTTTGTCTTGTAAGAATAATGTATTCAAATTATTATTTGTTAAAAGTGCTCGGCAAAGTGTACCCACTGCACCTGATGCTAAGTGGTCCATTGAATGTCGACTGACGAAAGATGATTACCCCTCGACAGTTAACACAATTATGCCGGCCTTTTAAAACCGCTTCTTCACAGGCTGATTCCAGAACGCGACACACACGTAGGCCACCATGGCGGGTTTAAACAACTTGTACTGGGCCCTTATTCTGTAAGATAGTGTAAACGCGTAACGCGGCCGTGTCATGTTATCTTCGAGAAATGTGCGTGGAATGGTATTCTGTAAGTAAAATTTCTATAGTCCTAAACATGATGCGTTGTGTTAAGTGCTTGTTACGCACTGTCAAAATAACGTGCGGGATAGAGAATAAGGCCCCTGTGATCGCTATCCGGGCGGATTTAACATATCCTACCACCAACAGATGATCTTCTTTTATTGATATCATAAGTTAAATGATTAATTTTATAGGATTAACAAATTTTCTTCCATTTACGTGAATTATTTTACGGCGTAGTGAGATTGCGATGCTTCATTGTTCGAATCTCATGCATATAACTTAATTTGAATCCATCGCGCGTGATATACCGCCCGCAATTTACACACAAACTGATAAACCGATAACTGTGAGTTATAGACGATAGTTATGTGAAGCCCGACTCCGCCCGTTGCCTGGACTTATCACCGGAGTATCACATACTAGTTTCTAGTGATGTAACGAATATTCGCATTCGCATTCACATTCGCGAATATTCGCATATTTTTGGATATTCGCATTCGCAAAATTTCTGCGAATGTTTTGCGAATGTCAATATCAGAAAAATAATTTGAAGATAATAGTAGACTGCCTCGGTGGCATAGTTCTACTGTATGTGCGGTACGGCAGCGCTCTAAGGTCCTGGGTTCGAATCCCGGATCGGGCAAAGTGATATTTGGGTTTTTCTGCTCAGTATCAGCCCGGAGTGTGAAATTTGTGCCCGACATGGCGATAGGCTCGCCCCTGTCACATTATTAGACGGAACACACTTGGCGAAAAGTGGGTGCTCTGGTTGCGCTTCTGCAGACCCCTTCCGAGATAATATTCGTAATACTGTGTGTGTGTGTGTGTGTAATAGTAGGTTAATAAAATCAAAATCTAAACTAAAACAATATTCTTCTACAATAAACTATAAATATAGTCTAAACAAACAAACAAAAAATTATAGACTCTCAAAGAAAAATACCTCTCTTTCTTAAAACATACCAATTAATTAACTATTTTTACCATGTTTTTAAGTTAGTAATTAAACTTGAGTAGAGGAATATTAAACTTTAAAAATAAAAAAAAATATTTCGTTTACTTTAATAAAGCTTAAAAATGTAATTCTCATTAGAACTTGTAACACATTAGCAACTAAGAAATTAAAAGCAATTGAAAGAAACAAAAACAAATTCTTCTATAATTTTTTATCAGTCTTTGCATAACTTTCTAATGTTTAGATAATTATCATCTTAGATAATAATAAAATTTGGATAATCATCATAGAAAATTGGCGCCAAATTTGAACAAAAACTAAACATTCGCATTCGCATTCGCATTCGCGAATGTCGGTAGCAGATATTCGCATTCGCATTCGCATTCGCGAATGTTCAAAAAATGACATTCGTTACATCACTACTAGTTTCCCTCGCGTCACCGCTCGTGTAAACCGGTTCAGTTTTATCGAATAGTGGAATTTTGTGAATCTTTCTTGATTATTTTGAACTAGTTGAGGACCCTGTTGTTGGCTTGTATGCATGTATGCTTTATTTGCTCCGTCGAGTGACGTGGTACAGGTGAGCCTACGGCCATATTTAGCACAAATTGCGAACTCCGGGCTGATGCTCAGCAGAAAAACCCATTATCACTTCGCTTGACTCCTGATTCAAACCCAGGACCTAAAACGGTGGTCGTAGTACATGTAATATATGTCTTTGTTATCTGTATCGGCAACAAGAGATTTTATTAAAATACCTAACCCCAAAACATTTGTATCAAACATTTCGTCCCGCGAATTGCACCTGGCCTCCTGTTCAACCCGCTCCCCACACCGCTACACATTTTCAAGCCAGTGACATTTAACCAAACAGCGAGCTATAATGGAAAATGTTGGAAACATCTGTTTAACATATTTCCTGTTAGCTGAGGCCCCGCTTTCCTTGTAGCTTGAGTTAACCCGTGTAGACAGATGGATTTCTGGGAAACTGTGATTCTTGGGTACAGTTCCATTTGTATTTTTGGCTTTACTATTTTTCTGTTGTACTGATTTAAATTTAACTGTAAGCATTGTAATTCTTGCTTGGTTGTATTACGGCACGATTGCAGTGCTGAGGCTTCGGGTTTGATCCTCGGTGCTGGCAGTGATGGATATTTCTACTCAGCATTAGCCCGGAGCCTGGAATTTGTATAAAATTATAAAATATTTTTATTATTTTTTTGAGTCGCATAATTTGAGTGGGCCTGTATAACACTAGCCAGTTCACAACGAACGGAGCTAAATCATGCCATACGGACCTGCATATCATTCGTATCTGTATGATTAAAAAGAATAGAAGGAATTGTCAATCAACTGACAGCACGTACTTTGCACGTCATTCGCATCAATGCAACTAAAAGGCCATGCATGCATGACAGCATGTGAAAGATGTCATGCATGAAGCCGCATGATCATAAGCCCCTAAGGAGTGCTTAAATGTAAGCACCGATATTCATTTAGTTAAAACTTCACCGTGAAATTATGACTAATTTCATTATATTTAACCTCCATAGTATTTTATCTAATATACCCTTCTAGCTGACTAGGGATATAATATAATCATCTATTCGCTTAGCTACCCATCTAGTTATAATTGTGTTATAGAGAAGTGGCCATCAATCAACACACACTCAGAATGAGAGGTGATTCATCTAAACAACTAGCTTCGTGGCTTGCCAAAATTATACTTTTTTTTGGTAACAGTATTATTTGTATTATGCTTTTATTGCAGCACAAAGGTGATAAAATGACTAAATACTTTAATCTTTACATATTTATTCAAAACCTTAGTAAGTAACGATAAGTATATTTTGGTTTTCGTCTATACCTATAATAAAAATCGTAGATTTCGTCTTTGTACGCGCATCAGCCAAAAACCTTGTTGGATTCAAAATGAAATACACACAAATATATATCTTTAATTTTAGTAACAAAGTATTTATTTACATATATATTAAAATGATTAAAATAGAGTTTGCTCGCGTCTCCGCCTGAGTGAAAATGTTTTCCCGGGATAAAAAGTAGCCCATAGCACTAAGGAGTAATATACTTTCCTATTAGTGAAAAAAAATCAAAATCAGTTTCTGAGTTTTTGAGGTTAGCGTTTTCAAACAACCAAACTATTCAGCTTAAAATTATACATTTTAAAATTAATTTATTAATTCCATGGCATCATGCCGTGCTGCCTCACCGCCCACAGCGCCTCATCGCGACAATGACGCCATAACTCAAAAGCACGTTGTTTGTTATAACAGTCTGAGAATTTGCATGGATATACGGTCCACGTAGGTGAAGTTTCGGACACAGTACAAAATGATGTGCTGAGATGAAATAAGCGTTGATTTTTTTTTATTGTTTTGATTGACGAGACGAGCTTGTCGTTCGCCTAATAAGCAACACAACCACCCATAAACAGTAGAAACTCCATCCAACTTGAATTACAAAATATTGTTTGATATTCCACTGCGCTCATCATACTGAGACATGAGATGTTAAGTCTCGTTATATCCAGTAGTTACACTGACTACAATTTTCTTTAAACCGGAACACAACAGTGATTACACACTGCTGCTTGGCGGCAGAAATAGCGTTGCGTAAGGAAGGTCCATTTATCCTCGCCTAAACCTTATTGAACTTTTAACCGATCGGACAGACACCGATTGACTTAATTCCTAAAATTAAAAAGTTTTGAAGTAACTGTCCGTTTCTTAGTAGTATAAAATTAGGGGTGACGCAAGATTGATGCGTCAAAATTTCGAGATGTCAGATCGGATGTAAAAGGTTAGTGCGAAATGTCGGAAATCACATTTGAACGTCGGATGCGTCGAACATTGCATCTATTATTTAAATTCGGACATAACAGATTCAGTGTCAGAGGAAGAAGTTACATGTCAACCGTCGTTGGCTACAGGTTTGAGGTCGAATCTCAGATATCAGATTTAACATGGCAGGTGTTTAATGTGGCACATGGTATGTTTGATACTGTATATTAAAATTCAAATAAATGAGGTCGGAATTCAAAGGTTATGCGATTGTCCAGTGTGTAACTTACAAAGGATTCCTGGCGTTGTACCGCGCTATAGGATTGTTCTACGTTTAAAATATGTATTATAATCATTTCGTGGTGCAGTAATTTGAGCTTAACTTAATTATTACATGTGATAATAGCTTTTGTTTGTGGTTTCATCCGTATTTTTGCTTTTCTATAAGATTTAAAGTATTGTCGGCCTTACTGGGGGTTTAGTTGATAGTTGGTGAAGTATTTGGTAGTTTTAGTTGATATCTAACTTACCTGATATAGCCATGATAATAGTAGCATAATGCATCTGCTGATGTCTTGAAGGTAAGGAATATGGATTAGGAAGGAAGAGGTTTACATGAGCTTAAAGAAGTCTACATTTTTAGAGCAGTCTGCTGTATCAATAATGACCCTGTTTAGACAAATAAATTGGTTTTATTAACGATTAATGCATAATTCATAACATTATAAAAAACCTTAAAAAAGTACTTACAAACTGAAAACCTTGCAGACTTTATCCGTCTATGTGAATTAGCCTCTTTATGTCTGTATTGTAAATATATGCTGCTCCTAATTATACTCTGCCCATCTGTAAAAATTACATCCAATCCTGTTCAGCAGTGTCGGATGTACGTAACAACAGAATAACATAAAGAAAATAATTCTAAATATCGCTAATTTATTTATTACTCTTAGTCACCTTTTTTTTATATTTTCTTTTAATATACGGACACACGGGGTATTGTTGTTTTATAATATGCGTAAATTGACCTTCAGTCTCTCATATATTTCATTGTGGTCCGAGTCTCAGTTGGTGTGCTAAATTTTACATGAGATTCCTTTCTTTCTCATATTCAACCATTTTTAAGCAATTGCCCATTTCTTTTGTATATAGGTGACAAAAAGAATAGCTTAGGGCTACATGCATAAATAATGAAAAGCACGTTCGCAGCCCCTCGGACGTGGGCTGATACTATAAAAAAGGAATTATGAAAATTGGCTCACAAATCCCAAAGAAATCTTTACAGACATAAAAAAACAAACACGAATTGAGAACCTCCTTTTTGGTAGTGGGAAGTTCGCTAAAGATTTCGCCAAGGCAATACCAGGCGAAAAATATTCAAATACGCGTTATGAGTTTTCTAGAAATTCACCGAAACAATATCACGGCTGTAAACTCGGGAATATATCATACGAAGTTTGGTAATAACGTTAACTTATATCAAATAACTTGCGATAGCTTAGTAAAATAGTTATTTTATTAAATACGCTGCCAACGCGACGGCTGTCTCGGCAAATTTAATTATATTCAGATATTGCGCCTTAATTATTAATCCAGTTATATCGATGTGGGCTTTGGTTGAATTTGTGCTTAGTTTTGAGAAACTAATTTTGAAATTATTTTAGTATAGTTTTTGCTCGCAGCTCCAATGAATGAACCGCCGTGTGTGAACATGTGAATCCAGGACATGGTCTGCAAGTATTTGAGTGTCAAATTGTATTTAATCACATATCAATAGGGTACTTAATTAAAAAAAAAGAAAGTAAAAAAATATTTATTATTGGGACAATATAACATGTACAGAGGTGGCGACGGGTAAAAATTTCCGGAAGGGAAGCCGACGTAAATATAGATACTAATACTAATTATAATTATTAGATTCTACCACAGTAAATATTCTTTCTTTATTCATTAATTATATAATTTACTTAATAGTTTACTATATTGTGCGAAAGAGAAGCCGGTAGGAATCGGATTATATGGACCCTACGCCACTGATGTACTATAAAACGAGAGAAAAACAAAATACATAAAGAAAAACAACACAATTACACCCATTGTGCCAACAATGGGAACTCTCATTCAGCTCCTTGCTGCAGTACCAGCATGACTGTTACTGCAGCGCTGATTTTCAACTTAATTAAGAAGCTAACAAACCACACGGTATAGCGGTATGATATTATTTTGGTGTTGCGTCGCCGCATCACGTATTTACCCTAGAGGTTTTGTCGGTGAAATTGTCCATTATACGCTTTTAGAGTTGACAGCGGCTTCCCTTTTATCTGTTTGGTAATTATCCCAATACGTTATGCGGCTTCAAACCAATCGTAAAACATATTTTTATCATTGTACTATTTAAAATATCAAAGTTTCTGATTCAAACGGTAGGTTCAATAATTAATTTAATTTTTGAATATTATAATTCCATAGATTACATAATATAAGTTTATTCTTGTAAAATATATGGTTTTATAGAAAGCTGTAAGTGTACGTCTCAATTAGCAGAACCTTGCTCACTGTTAACAATTGTTTCTTCACAATTATGTCAGTGAATGAAAGAGAACATTTAAGTTGTGAATATAATACAATATAATAAAATTTAATAATAGTCTCATATTCGCAGCAGCAAGAAGATAATGTCTGCAGGACCAAACCGCCTTGAAATTAAAACAAACGACATTTAAGAATATTCAAATAAAATTATTTTGCGTATTTTATCGCGGCTTTATATTATTATTTTTCCCAACATTTCGAAGACATTTACGATCCAAAAACTGCTATGACACAACATGTCTAGCATAACCTGTCGAATTCCAGTAAGGCCATTAAATATTTGAGCCACGTAAAAAGTCGGCAGGACGTTTATTTAAGCCCCTTCAGAGTTCGTACGTGACGAGTTTGGGCGTCAGTGACATGAAAAAATTGGCGTCGAGTTTGTTTCGGCACGTGAGCGCCGTGTGGGAATTTAGAAATATTGACACACAGGCCGCTGAGAGAGTTAGTTTAAATAGGTGGTTTTATAACATAAATTGGCAAACAAGTAGGGTATATAATCATATCAGCTCTGTGTTATATATTCCACAGCTAAGCACCGGCCATTTATACTACTCAGAGGGGTTAGGCCTTAGAATAAACCATATAACCATGAAAGCTACAACCTTCAAAACAAAAATTTTATATAATATATTGGATAAATCCATAACGTAGGTTTATATTAATCCATCATAGGTTTATAAGAGGTCATTTAACATCAACTATTCTTCTTGTGAATGGTGAAGGAAAACATCGCGAGGAAACCTGCATACCTGAGAAGTTCGTTGTAAGAATTTTGACCTACATGAATTCTGGCAATCCGCACTAGGTCAGCGTGGCGGACTAAGGTCGAATCCCTTTCAGTAGTAGAGGAGGCCCGTGCCCAGCAGTGGGACAGTATATAACACAGGGCTGATATTATTATTATAGGTATGGTTGCCTTGTATGCGTGGATTTGTATACAGCAGGGCACTAGCACTTTTTTATCGGTCGCAAGCTTAGTAGCTTCTCTGTATCTGGTGTTAAGTGAGAAGCTAAAGGTAATGCTGACCAGTAAGAGAACACATTTCTAAACGACCGGCACAACTAAGCCGGCATGCTTGCTACTTCACGCTGTTTCATTTTACAGAATAGGAATTACAACTAAAAGTTATTCAAACAATTGAATGACGAGAGGAATCTGTTATTAAATAAAGCAACACCGCACAAAACTTTCACATTGAAAATACTCAGCATTGTACGAACTATTAAATCGGCTTATATGACTCCATCTAAAATTAGGGTCCGAAATTACTTTCCAGACTAAATAATCTGTTTATTTTTCATCGTATAAACTTAATAATAAATATTAATATCAGCCCTGTATTATATACTTGCCCACTGCTAAGCACGGGACTTCTCTACTACTGAGAGGGATTTGGACTTAGTCCACCAAGCTAGCCTAGTGCGGATTGGTAGACTTTACACAGCTTCGAAATTCCTATAGAGAACTTCTCAGATGTGCAGGTTTCCTCACGATGTTTTCCTTCACCGTTAAAGCAAACGATAAATTCACAAAGAATACACACATGATTTTAGAAAAGTCAGAGGTGTTTTCCCTTGGGATTTGAACCTGCGGACATTCATCTTGGCAGGCCGCTCCACACCCAACTAGGCTATCACCGCTTTTTTTTTATATAGACTTATCAACATTAATTAATAATTACGAATACTGGATAACCATTTCACTGTACCGCTTTAGATAATATAAATAAATATTACATAATAATGGTAAAATAATTAAATATAAGAAAGGAACTGTCTCCTGACATACAAGCATTGGAACCTAGTTCAGGAGGTTGTACCATACTACCATATTGTAATTACTAGTGTTCATTAAAGGATTATTATTATCATAAAAATAAGATCACGATTTTGGCTGGTTGGTAATTTAATAACTAGTTTACTGTCAGATAAGTTTATTTGCTATTTATAAGCCGTGTTGTTTCGGCATAGGTATAATTGAACACGAAGCACGACAGATGTCATTTGCCTTGGTGACGTAGTTGTAGTGAGTACTCGGTACGAGTACGATTATCACGCTAAGGCCTTGTGTTCAAATTCCGGGTTGGGTCAAATTAGAAGTGACTAGGGTTTCCTCTTAAAAAAATCTGTCACGAATTTGGTGGTGTGATATCCCCGTGTCTCGAAAAGCATGTAAAGCCGATGGTCTTCCTCTCGATCTCTCACTGGTCATGTCGGATTGCCATCTCACTGGACTATGAGAGTGAAAAAATAGAGAGTGTACCCTGTGTATTGCGCACACACTTGTACTACTATGATATTTCCTGCGTACCTGGCTAATCTCCGTTGAGTTTGGCCGCCGCTGCCGAAATTCAATTAGGAAGGAATCAATCAATCAATTTAACACAAGATGAAAGTTAGCTACAGAATGAATTTCTAAAGTACCACATTAAAAAGACGTTTCCATTGTTTCAATAAAGTACTACAATTGTATTTATTATATTATATTTTTCAGGTTATAATTTATATTAGTCGTTCCTTAGACGATTTTTACTGCCAAAGCACTCTTGTCTCTCTAATTGAAACACTTTTCATTCCTGCTCCTCTGGGAATCGAACTTATACCTATTGATTTCAAGGCCTAAGCACGCTATCCGAATTATTTTAGGATATAAAAAGGCCGAGACGACGTCACGCTGAATATTTATTAGTTCTGTTGGACATCGATTGGGGCGTCTTGAAGTTGAAAGAGCAGTTTCAAAACTGCTGACTGGCGTAGTGATTTGGTGTTTATACTCTTGGAATAATTTAGTGTTTTTCTGTTATAAGTAATGATTAAACATTTTTAATATCTTTGTTGGGACATTCAATTTTACAAAACGAAGATTAATTAGGAATGATAATTTGTTTTAGTCTGTATTATCACTGCACTAGGACATTCCTATATCGCAGACTTTTTTCTATTATGTTAAGAATTATGTTTCAAATGTTTCTTCACGGGGGCGAAACCGCGAGCAAAAGCTCTAGTATGATTATAATGCAGTCTAAGTAAAACTGAATGTTAAGTGGGGACTTAACATTTAGTTTTACATAGACTGCACATGTAGGGACATGATTATCTAAATAAAACAACTTACAAATTAAATATATCAGTTATTAATCATTTCTTATGTATACGCGAATGTTAGACATTGAAATTAAACTACTTTTCCCCCGCGATCATGAAGGCTGCAAAGTCTTCGAAACGTCGGGAGAAAACTAAAACATAAAAAACCGCGATAGAATCCGAAAAGTAGTTTAATTTCAATGATAACAGTTATTGTTCCTTTTATATTTGCACACCGACGAATTCTTATCCAACGTTGGTTTAAGAACGAGCTTTTCAACAAATTTGTTATAAACATATTATCGGACTTTTATCTTATTTCGAGAGAATTAAGCAACTTATAATGTAGTCGATTAGCTAAGTTTAACAAAGACATATTTTTATAAATAACAAACTTTGAAACGCCAAAAGTGTTTCGTGCAGACTCCATTATCAAAATGTATTCGCGCCGCGTCCCACGCATTTCTCCTAAGTAAAGGTGTTTAAATAAAACATTAAGGTATAACGCCATCTAGCGGCGGATGTTGGGAACTCCCGTACGTTACGTGTCGCGTTGGAGAGAAGAAAAATGGCACGCTAAGCCAAGATACATGGTTTTATGAATAATTTAACACAGGTGTTTTGCTCTTGCCTCCATCATCGGGGTTAATCTTACGTGTGTTCTTAGATTTGCGTGGGTGGTTTTGTATGGCTTGGCAACGGAACGGTTCTCCGACAAGCCTATAATCATTTATTATGACGGGACTCGGGTAATACAGAGATATGTGCACATGTATAAGGTTCGTTAATGTCTGATACAAATAGGTATTATAAATACTATCTTAATTACTATGTCAAACTGTGAACAAAAATTGGGACTCCGCATATCTCTAATCATGCGCAACGCAACATTAAACTTCGTTGGTATTGCTAGAAACTGGATAGTATATACTATTATACTATCTCAGTCGAGCTGGTCCATTCATGCTGCAGCTGTCTACAGCGTTGTTCTACTACTCATTGATATTACATTTCGACTACACACGTACAGTATAGATTTCCGTGCTTAGATAAACGCCCAGTTTACATTTTATAAATCGCTCTTTTGATAAAGACTCCGCACGCGTCTAAAGGTTTTTCCGGGATAAAAGTCCCGGTTTAAATTTTCCCGGTATAAAATGGAGCTTATATTTTAAGTTGTACTTATAGCAATACACTGTTGAAAACTGGATTCAATACATTCAGTAGTTTTTACGTGATGCGTGTACAAACATAAAGACAGACAAAACTTTTGAGATCGGTTTTGGCTCTGTTACTCTAATAAAGACCCTCCATATTATGATTTGTGCGAATAAATAATGAATAAGACTTTGCAGCACGGATGAACAACACCTCAGTCCCCCCCGTGGCCATGTAGGCTGCAAAGTCTTCGAAAGGTCGGGAGAAAAGTAAAATATTAAAACCGCGATAAAATCCGAAAAATAGTTTAATTTTAACCCTCCATATTAGCTTTTCTTTAATATAATGTACAAAGGTCTGATACAATTTTATTATATTTACAAAAACATAGCTTGGTGTGATGGTAGTTAGGGCGCACGAAAAATACTTTATATTCCTATTTTACATAGAATAAAGAACCGGGACATGCATTAGCGAGTTTTACTGAAATGAAGCGTCGCAGCGACGTGTCCCAAAAATATCTTTAAGATATGAACTAACGGCAGCTTTACGACACGTTCGAGGTAACCTACGAACTGCTCGCCGACTCGCAAAAAAGTATGTTAATATTTATGATGAGTATAAAATTGTTGGAGGTTACGTTTGTACGTAGTACACCTTGTTTTTTATATACATTAAATCTAATAAGCTAAGAGTAACGCAGCACTATGTGTTAGTGTTTACAACTCATAATTGAAATGCTATTACACAAGGCGAATTGGGACAAGTTAATTTTAATTGTCGGGTAAAATACCATTTCCTACACATGTTATAACACATTAGAGGATTTTTTCCATGGCGGTAAAGTAAAAGTTTACGAAGTCTAAATAATGTTTACCATTTTATGGAATCAAATTTAATTATTTCATATCATTTCACTTACCGTTACAATGCTACATTCATGCTACTCTAGACCAGTTTTTGTCAGACAGTGGTACTACCTCGGTCGAGCTGGGTATTTTTCTACAGCATAGCGCTATTATTTACAATTTTCAGATTATCATTTTTTCTAATATTTTTTTTTATGATGCATTATTCACAATGGACAAGACGGTTTTGGTTTCAAATATTGTACATAATACTGACCTCAGCGTTCGTGGGGTCGACCGAAAAAGCTGACTTGCAAAGTCAAAGTATACAATGTCAATCTACTGACCCTAAAATATAAAGGGCAAAGAAAGTTATTTTATAAATCAAAGTCGAAATGAAGGGTTAGAAAGGTAACGCTTAAACTCATTGGAGGTTTAATGGATCAAAGTGAAGAAGTAGATTATACGCTAAGGCAATCCAGAAAAATATGAGTTATGAAGTACTTAAGATGCTTGTTTTTATACTCATAAGTTACTAAATACGAAGTGTGTTCAGAAAACCAATTTTTAAATTTCGCGCCTTTGGAGAGTTTGATTGTAAATTTTTTATGATGAAATATTTTCAGCTGTATTTATTGTTTACTTTGCCAGTGGCAGCCGCTAAAGTCAAATGTGATTTTATAAGCTTGGCAATTTTCGTTTATTGAAAGAAATGGACCAAAGAATATGTATCAATTTTGCCTAAAAGATGAAATAAAGTGTAACAAAGTGTATGATATGTTAACAAAGGCCTATGGTGAGTGTGCTATGAGTAAAACAAAAGTTTACGAATGGTAGTAGACTTTCTAAGATTAAAGATTGAAGTTGAAGATGACGAACGCCACGGACGCCCCATCACATCAACAACCGATGAAAACGTGGAAAAAATTAAAGAAATGGTTATGAACAATCACTAATCATAATCAGAGAACTCGATGATGATGTTGGCATATCGATTGTCTCATACCATGAAATTTCGAATGTTATGGAAGCGCGTGGCAGCAAAATTTGTTCCAATATTGTGGAATTTTGAACTTTTGCTTGTTCGAGAATTTTTCGCCAAAAACAATACTGTAGCGATGCTCTAGCTTCCATATTCGCCAGACATGGCTCCGTATGATTTTTTCCTATTTCCAAAAATAAAAAGAACATTAAAGGGCCGTCGTTTTACAAGCGTAGATGATATTAAAGAATTAAAGGCTATCCCACAGATCGAGTTTAAGAAGTGACGTGACTCAGAAAAACTTGATCATGCGGGCTGAGCCGCGAGCAAAAGCTAGTGCGAAATAAAATGACATACACATCCCTTTATGGCTAGTTAAGGAAGTTTTTATGACCGTTTTTTAAGACATAAGATTCGGATTGCGTCGCATTTCAAGTTTTATTCGTACGGGAATGTGAAAGTTGGTGTAGAGCGAACAACTTGAATCTTTGGCAAATATTTTATACGTAGTTAACGTGGGAACAGAAAGGCGCTGGTATTCTGATTTTATGAATGTTATTTTTAAACTCACCGGTAACGATGAACCAGTCAGATTGGTAGATAATTCTTAAACACCATATAAGAAAAAGAAACACATACTAATTAACTATAGCTAGTGCAACAATAGGCGGTTTAATCGCTAAGAGTGATCTCTTCTAGAAAACTTTAAGATTTACAGTTAGATTAAGAAAGGAAGCTTTAGAAAATCTAATATTTATTCAAACACGACACGACTTAACACATAAAACTCCTAATCGAAAATAAATCATACTTTTTCTTTGTTAGTGATTCTTTATTTAAAAACGTTAAAAAATACTATATTTTTATTAAAGAATATTAACGTTGCTTATACACTACAGTTTGATTAAAAAAGAAAGCTATAGAAAATCTACCAAAACATTTAATAAAATACGACACGACATAAAACATATAACTGAGAATCTAAAACAAATCAAAATTTTCCTTTGATCGCGAAAAAATCTATATTTTTCTCAAAGAGTATTAGCGATCCTTACACACACTAACAAATATAAATTAACACATTAATCAAAAAGAAACGCAATCGCATTATTATTACGTTTCATATTGATTTGACACAGTATTACGCCTTATTAGCGGCACAACTACTCATGCACGACTAGGTAACTATTTGAAATTGGAACTACAGTATAAACGTGGCACAACACGTTTACACGAACTATGATTTCTTTTAAACCAGATAACAACAGTGCTTCCAGAATGATCGACGCTTGTAATAAATAATGCAATGGTAGATGCCACCGTTAACCGCCATTTTGAATAAATGATCCCAATCGCTTTTTTCGATCTATCACAAAATTGGACCAATCAGAACAAAGTATTATTTAACATGCTTACAAATGAGTTATTTTGATTGGTTCATTCTCTAAATCTGATTGAAGATAGAGATTGGGATTGTGTGTTGAAAACGGGTGAAAGTCTGGTACTTGGGTACAGTCAGCCACAAAAGTAGTTAAACAAATTGAAAACTTCAAACCTTTTCTACACATATCAATCGTAATATGATATTCTCTGTATTTAAAATAATTTAAGTCCTTTGAAGACTATATTAGCGAAGAAAAAACTTTAATTGATAATGATCCAAATGTTACAGGCGATTTGCAATTTTCATTTCTTCATCATTTTTTTTGGCTAACTGTGCCTAGCCTAGCTTCATACGGGAGACCTACCTAACATATATCCAATAACAAACAAATAAACCATGTTATAAATATTACAATAGTTTCCAATCACAATTTTAAATCTAGGTTCGAATGTTGTGAATAATTTGTTGGTACGAATTGACAGGTTAAAACCAGTTAGTTTGTACGTGTTGGAATTCAGAGATAGTTTGATAAATATTCAATGCTTTTGGATAGTATAATAGGAAATTGTTGTCGCCTAGGTCTAACAGCGGCATATATAGGATCAGCATAACACACTGTTTGAAGAATGTTATGGAAATTGTTCACTTGAATTTACAATTTTGTTTACGGCTTCTCCTGCGTGAAAAGTTTTCCGGGATAAAAATATTCCTGAATAAAAAGTAGTCTATAGCAGTCATTGCTAGGTAGGATATATTTTATATCCGCCCGGATGGTGACCACCGCACACAAGGTGTAGTAACTCGCTATAGTGGCCCACGTAAGTGTGTCACGTTCTGGGATCAGCCGGTGTATATTCGGTTCCAACAGGCCGGTATTATTGTGTCGACTGCCGAGGGGTAATCATCTCTCGTCAGTCGACATTATGTTGGACCTCACTTTTCTTACCATCAGGTGCAGTAGCGTCTCTTTATTGTGCGCGTGTAAAAAAAACTAAGGAATAATGAAGCTAATAAGGGGAAAAATTTCATAACGGTTTGGTAGTTCCTGAATTTAGCGCGATCAAACAAACAAACTCTTCAGTCTTATAATATCAGTATTACCTGCTCAACATCAATATCTGAGTCATCCAACCTCATGTAAAAAACCCAAGAAAAAGTGTTACATAACCTGGAAATCAAACTCAAAACCATCCAGTCCACTCGCTCCCACTGAACCGAGAAGGCAATATAAATTCTCAACTGATTAAATAAAACTTAAATCCAATGACAAAGCGCTGGGCTTAAAAACGATCGCATCAATTGATACGTAATGATATTAATGTTGCCGGCTTACTCTCGTCAGGCTCTTGATGTTTGCGTTGCGAATGTAACGGTGCGTGACGAGGCTCAAAAATCTGGGTAAGTTAGAGAGGAGACTGGGCACTGGGTTCTGTATGGTATTTATTTATTTTATATATACCAGGATGGGATTCTCTTCGAAAGCATTCTTTTGTATGGAATCTGGACAAGTGGGAGAGGCGACTGGGCATTGGGTTCTGTATGGTATTTATTTATTTTATATATACCAGGATAGGATTCTCTTCGAAAGTTTTCTTTCGTACGGAATCTGGACAAGTGGGAGAGGAGACTGGGCATTGGGTTCTGTATGGTATTTATTTATTTTATATATATAAGATTCTCTTAGATTTTTTTTTGTATGGGTATGGCACAGTGACCCTGCATGTGATGGTGAATGGAGTGAGGTCCAGTAGAATGTCGACTGATGAAAGATGATTACCCTTCGGCTGTTCACACAATTATGCCCCCTGTTGGAACCGGATATACACAGGCTGGTCCTGGAACGTGACACACATGGGCCACTACGTCAGGTTTTGATACCTTGTGTACGGTGGTCGCTATCCGGTTGGATATAAAATATATGCAAGCAAAATGTTAGACGGTTGGTCGTGTAAAATAAGAAATTGGTTCGGCTGCATACTAGAAAAATGACGCGGTGACAGCAAATTAAAGTGGGATGAGAATAGGTGGAACAAAATTGTCATATAGGTAGCGGAACCTCACAGATGATTATGTGAAGAAACAAGAGTTTTAGGTACTAATCCTATTTTATAATAATAATAATTGAATCACTTTGAATCCCTTGTCACCAGTGACTTGGGTTTTGAGCTTCGCCAACATTTTTAGATGATAGTATTTGACTTGCAACTTTTAAGAATAATAACATAAGTTGAGCTAAATATATTACTAAGTTAACTTTAACTTTGTGTTAGAAATGGTTTAAACTCAATAAAATTGGGATAAGATCGCTCCCATCTAATCACAAGACGGGGATTGTGGCGAGTTTATGTCATTTTAGAAATAGTTCAGTACCCCTTGTAGGAATTTACGCGTTGTCATATAGTACTTGTATAGAGTAAGGAAATGTTTACCTATTTTTCTATAGTTATAATAATAATATACTGACCCACTGCTGGGCACGGCCCTCCTCTATTACTGACAGGGGTTAGACCTTAGTCCACCACACTGGCCTAGTGCGGATTGGTAGACTTCACACACCTTCAAAAATCCTAAAGAGAATGTCTCACGTATGCAGGTTTCCTCACGATGTTTTCCTTCACCGTTAAAGCGAGCGATATTTAATATTCAACACAAATGTAACTTTGAAAAGTTAGAAGTTGGGTCGGATTTTAAAGATGCGGCCTGGCTGGCAGAACGTTTCATACCCAATTAGACTATTACCGCTTTTCGACAATAATATACGGCACAAAACAAATTAATCCTACCAATTCCTGTTCATCTTCAGTCTCATTTATAAAATTATTTTTGCGTTAAGAGGTGGTTAAGCATTGCTTTAATAGTTGTCAAAAACATCACCGTAGTTTAAACCTTATTAAGAGGCAAGATGGCGGGTATTGACTTACAGCTGATCGAGTAAATTTATGTTTAAGGCGATACCTCAAGGTCCGTTTTCATACATTTTGTTTCACCTTTAATCTGGGTAACTAAACAAGTATTGGCAAGTAAAGAATTTAAATTCACGTCTAGTTAGTGATTAGTTCTCGCAGTTGAAAGAAAAACGTAAAAATAATTAATAATCATGGATATTTCTGCCTTTAAAATTTCGTCATATTAAATTTTACAAACAAAAATTACTTTAACGAAACCATTACGTTAACGATACGACGCATAAATTCTTGTTTGGGATAAAGTAATCCTTTAAGGATTTTTATTTTACATTAGCTCACGGATCCCTGACATACCAAAATGAATCATCATGCACACGTTTAATTTTATTGGTTAATCGCACGATACTGATGTTTGCTTTTGTTTTATTAAAATAAATTCCATTATCGGCTCGTAATTACAAGCGTAATCTGAATGGAATGCTGTTTGGGTTTTTGAAAGTATTGAAATATAAAGTTTTAATTTACTAATATATTACTGTATAGTATTTCTTGGACTGCCTTATGCCGTAGTTCTACTGTATGCACGCTACAGCTGCGCTCTGAAGTCCCGGGTACGAATCCCGGGATGGGCAAAATGATATTTTGGTTTTCTACTCAGTGTAAGCCGGCGTCTGGTATTTATGCCCGATATAGCGATAGGCTCGCCCCCTATTACATCATGGGACGGAACACACTTGGCGAAAAGTGGGTGCCCTGGTTGCGCCTCTGCATACCTCTTCGGGGATAAATGCGTGATGTGTGTACTATTTATTTGAAATAATATTTTCGTAAAACTTAATCAATTTACTTCGTTAATTTGTGAATGGAATTCCCCTAATGACTAAGTTACTAGCCCAAACACTAATATATCTAAGGACAATACGCTTCAAAACAGATAAATTTTCGAGAAACATCTAGCGTCTGTAACGAAGCCCTCATTTACATAAGCCCTTGAAAACTATAACTGGTTATAAATTTTAATAAACAAAATTAACACACTATGCTGAGGGTCGGAATAATTTGGATTTATGGCCCCCGAGGCCGGCAGTTTGAACAAATACCTCGGCCTAACTAACTAAAAAGTCAAATTGTCCTGGTGTGTTTTGTTTCGCGTTGTAGTCCGGTTGGAGGTCGACCATGGTTCAGTGGATTGTAGGATATTTCCGGGATTATATTATTATTAATTTTAATAGCTATGCGTGTTTTACTGTATACGAATGTTTGTTTGAACGAATACATCGATGAATAGATTTGTTACGAAGATTCATAATTCATTATCTTTACTTCGTCCTTTATTTATATACTAGATAATGGAATTATATTATATGTTCCGGAAAAGGAAGTATAGACTAGATGACTTTATTGTTAAAATATGTCTCTCCACAGCAAAACTAAACTTATAGTCATAGCAATTAAGTTGATTTTAAAATTGAAATAAAGTTATTATAACTAACTAGCGGCCCTGATAGATATTGTTATTAATAGGAGATAAAATCGTAGAACACGAGTACAGCGCTACCTACTGGGTCCAATTATCAACCTAAACCACCCAGGAACCAAACCGAAAACACAAAGAAAAAGTAATCAAAATCGGTCTAATGCTTTGGTTCAGTGACATATATATTCTACACGTTCATTTTATATTTATGCATAAATAAAAAGTAGAAACGTAGCTGTCTGCTAAATTCACAATCTTCAAACACGTGAACTGACAAACATGTGAAGTTAAAATAGTCTAAGTTTTCTGAAGCTTTTAAATTTTCTACGCTATTTGCACAATTTTTCTTTCCGTAAGAACTTCCTTTAAAGTATTAGAAAATTAAAAAGAGATGAGTGAAATCGGTAAATTCGTTCTTAAAGTATGGCTTGACCAAGGGAAACAGAGATTTATTTTATATATTACTAGCTTTTGCTCGCGGCTTCGCCCGCGTGAAGGAGTTTTCCGGGATAAAAGTCCCACTATATATTTTCCCGGGATAGTAGCCTATAACCTTCCTAGGGTCTTATACTATCTCTATACCAAATTTTGCTTTCTTATGCCACGTCTTATGTCACGTCCCGTCCCCGTGGGAGCGGGATAAAAAGTATCCTATGTCCGTCTCCTGGTTCTAAGCTACCTCTCCACCAATTTTCAGCCAAATCGGTTCATCCGTTCTTGAGTTACAAATAGTGTAACTAACACAACTTTCTTTTTTATATATATAGATGATATAAATGGAATGGTCTCAACAATGCGTATAAACATGGTTAACCTATTTCTGTACAACCGTTTACTTTTGTAAAGTTGTAGATATTTAGGACACGGGCAGGCGACCGCCGAACAACCGCAACCGGCGGCTTACCGTGTTCTTTCACTAAGGGGAACTTAAGACACGACCTACCAAACAATACAAAATATTCGTATAACAGAGACGAGACTTGGAAAAATCAGTGAAATTATAGAGAGGATGATTTTGAACCGAGAATCGGCTTCAATTCTGGAAGAAAAAAAATGTATTTCGGGTTTGGGTCATAAGGTGCCACGCAGATGCTGTCAACATCACCAAACCTAAATGCCTTTTATATCGAGCTGGTAGGTAACATTCACAATATGCTACCAACGAGTCCTAAGTTGTTTTGGCCATATCGCCCGAAGACAGCCAGATAAATTCGACAAACTGCTAGGCGGTAGAAGATAATTACTCGCTTACCTGATCAAATTAAAACTATAACAAGACTTCCTATTACCATTGCCCTGAGGAATGCTGAAGATAGGAGGGTATAAAAATAACTCGTCATCAACTCTAAGACGAACATGACCTTCAGTGATGAAGAACATGATTTGCAAGAGTTAACACAACATATCTCCAGTTTATACCAAGTTTATTCTGGACTATGTTGTAAGTTTATTCCATCCATGATGGGATGTGGGGCAAATTTATCGCCATATTGGGCACAAATATTCCGGACCACTCGTATATTTATTAGAATCATACATTTGATACCTAAATATGCTCGAAATAGCACCTAATAGAGCTATATTAATTGGTTTCAAGTTTCTCTGTTATTGTAAATAACGAATGGTGAATTATTTTCCATATTTAGCATTAATTTAAGCGTACAAAATGTTAACGTTACACACGAATCTATATCTATACTATTAAATAAAGCTGAAGTGTTTGTTTGTTTGAACGCGCTACTCTCAGGAACTACTGGTTCTAATTGAAAAATTCTTTTAGTGTTTGATAGTCCATTTACCGAGGAAGGTTATAGGCTAGGTACCATCTCGCTATAACCAATAGGATCGGAGCACCAATGAAAAATGTAGCAAAAATAGCCGCTGCGTAAACAGTTAAAATTACGCAATAATAATGTATGACGGATTTGTTCCTCTTAAAAAGATCTATAAGAAAATTTATTTAAGTCTTTTTTATGTTCTATTTGTTTCTTTCATCTGATAGATGTTATTTGCGGCTCAGTATACGTATTTTTTTTTTAAATAAGGGGTGTAATGCAGGAATGCGACATTTTCTAATAACAAATAGCAACTTGGACTCTTCTACAATCAGGCGAGCTACTAACTTGTTTCACGACATGAAAAAGGCAACTGACCTTACACGCGTTATTAAAACTTACATTGAAAGTTAATCTTATCACAAATTATGCCTGCATGAGGCAATAAACCCGCTGCAGCGCTGCAGAATCACGAGCGTCTATCAGCGATAACCATAAGCGAAGAACGGTAAGCGCTCCGGACGCTGAGATAACGCCGGTCCTAACGATTATTGCATACACTGTTCTGGGCACAATTAAAATTAAACGATTTAGCGTATCTCGGCATTTGTAGTGTCAGGGCTGTGCTAAGCGACTTTCACCTTAATGTGGTTTGAGTGGATTGGCAATTTTTTTTGGTTTGTTCGCAGAGAAATTAAAAAGGTCGTGATACCTATGTTTATAGGTTTATTTGCTACGTTAAGGATTTACATTTATTTTTCATCTCCGACATTTTGACATCGCGTTACTAAATGAAACCACATACTTATCTACTTGGAACTAACACTTTAAAATAAGTTACTTGAGCCGTAGACGTAAAAAATAAATAATAAGAACAAAATAATTATTAATAAAAAGTAATTCTAATTTTACGCGCCCTAAAGACACTACTACTACTCTAAGAGAACTCGTTGCAGTGGCAACATCATACATTCAGTCAGAAATACATCTACACGCCATATTCGCACTAAACTACAAAATGATCAAAAAATCAGAAAACGAAAAGCAGGATTTTTCGTGAAAATATTAGTTATTAATGAATGATTTTTGGCACAATGTTAGCAAAGTTGAAGACGAGTATGTGGTTTCATTACGTAACGCAATGGCAAAATAAACTTGTATAATATCTTGTTTAAATTTAATTGTTTGTCTGACCTTCCGAGAAGCAGAGGGTTCATTTAAAGTTGGGTAATATGTCAAATAATGCTACATGTTAATATGACGGGTTTATACTTTGTTTACAACATTTGTTATGAATAATAAATAGGGAGAAGTTAATAAAATAGCATATAACGTGACCTGTATGAATTCACCGAAATGTAGTATGAAGTATACATAGTAGTATGTAGTGTCTATATGGTAGGTGGACAAAATGCATCATCAATTTAAACGCAAATAACGTTTATATTTTTTATATTTTTGCGAAGACAATTCTTTTTAAAAAATAATATTGTTCTAGTTAACCTACTAGTATTGTTGATATTCCAAAATAATTCGGTACAGTGACAACCCTGGACATATCTGAATCTATATTACAAAGAACCCAGGTAACTGCTGTACTCTGGGCTTGATTATTTGTAAATGGTGGCACCGGACCTTTAACTACGGGTCGTAGGTACAAACAGGTCGTTTTATAGCAAATTTAACATAGTTATGACATCACAATGTTTTAATGATTTCTTATGTTTACGCGAATGTTAGACATTGAAATAAAAACTATTTAAACGGATTTTATCACGGTTTTTTATATTATTATTTTCTTCCGACGTTTCGAAGACTTTGCAGCCTTCATGGTCACGGGGGGGACTGAGGTGTTGTTCATCCGTAAAGTCAAAGTTACAATATCTACCTACATTTTTCAAATATACAACTTTTAATTTTTTTTTTTATCTGTTGACGGTCCGATCTACGCAGAATGAGCTCACAGTGTCTTGAGGTCTGGCAGCCGGTCTTTTGGGATCCGATTTAATTAAATGTAGAACAGGATCCCAGGCTTGTGCAAGCTTCCAACCATCTTCCCTATTGAAATTTGGGTGTTTTTAATTTCAATAGCCTCGCGAATCATCCTAGGCAGGAATCGGTGTTCTTTGGCAAGGATTTGTGGCTTGTCTAATCGCAAATAATGATTGGAGCCTCCTTCAGAATGTTCAGCGACTGCAGACTTCGTAGAGCGTCGGTGTTTCACGTCAGCTATATGTTCTTTTACGCGGGTCCCTATATTTCTTTTTGTTTGTCCTATATAAGAGAGGCCACAGTTGCAGTCTATCTTGTATACACCCGGTTCTTGCAGAGGTATATGGCACTTGACAGGTGGTAAAAATTGACTAATCTTCTTAGGCGGCTTGAAATAGGTTTTTATTGAAGCACGCTTCAGGATGTAGCCAATCTTGTCGGTGACTCCTCTCACATATGGTAGTACAACCGGAACACGTTCAACTGTGGCTGGTTTCACTCGGTCTCTGTGACGGCGGCGTGGAATTTGGAGCTTGTTGTCTCGCAGTACTTGCTTGACATGTTGTAGCTCAGCGGCCAGGTGTTTCTCGTCACAGATTCCTCGTGCTCTCTGAAACAATGATTTGCCCACGGTAGCTAACTGTTTTGGATGGTGGTGAGATTCACCGTTCAGATATTTATCAGTATGGGTCTGTTTCCGATACACAGTATGACTTAAGGTCTGATCAGGATTACGAATGACTAAAACATCCAAGAAAGCAAGAGATTTGTTGTGTTCTAACTCCATAGTGAATTGGATTTTATTATTGATGGAGTTAAGGTGATTTAAAAATGCAGATACTTTGTCCGATGGTAAAATTGTGAAAGTATCATCTACGTACCGTTTGTAAAACCTTGGAGAGACCGGTGATGTTGTCAGGGCTGTCTCCTCGAAGTCCTCCATGACTATATCGGCGACTACCAGAGATACAGGGGAGCCCATCGCTACACCCTCTACTTGTACATAGAACTGATCATTCCACAACATATAGCCAGATGTAAGGCAGTGTTGGAGTAGTTCTGCATATTCCACAGGTATGTTATTATCTACTAACTTCTTAGACACAATTTTGATGCAATCTTGTAATGGTAAGCTCGTGAAGAGAGACTGGACATCAAAACTGACCATTGTTTCATTGTCAGCTAACTGTAGGTGTTTAATGTCGCTGACAAATTGTAAGTTGTACTACCATATGTGAGAGGAGTCACCGACAAGATTGGCTACATCCTGAAGCGTGCTTCAATAAAAACCTATTTCAAGCCGCCTAAGAATATTAGTCAATTTTTACCACCTGTCAAGTGCCATATACCTCTGCAAGAACCGGGTGTATACAAGATAGACTGCAACTGTGGCCTCTCTTATATAGGACAAACAAAAAGAAATATAGGGACCCGCGTAAAAGAACATATAGCTGACGTGAAACACCGACGCTCTACGAAGTCTGCAGTCGCTGAACATTCTGAAGGAGGCTCCAATCATTATTTGCGATTAGACAAGCCACAAATCCTTGCCAAAGAACACCGATTCCTGCCTAGGATGATTCGCGAGGCTATTGAAATTAAAACACCCAAATTTCAATAGGGAAGATGGTTGGAAGCTTGCACAAGCCTGGGATCTTGTTCTACATTTAATTAAATCGGATCCCAAAAGACCGGCTGCCAGACCTCAAGACACTGTGAGCTCATTCTGCGTAGATCGGACCGTCAACAGATAAAAAAAAAAATTAAAAGTTGTATATTTGAAAAATGTAGGTAGATATTGTAACTTTGACTTTACGGATGAACAACACCTCAGTCCCCCCCGTGACCATGAAGGCTGCAAAGTCTTCGAAACGTCGGGAGAAAATAATAATATAAAAAACCGCGATAAAATCCGTTTAAATAGTTTTTATTTCAATATCACAATGTTTTACCCTTTACTAATGTCTGTAAGAAAAACATTTAAATATAATCAAGAATTATTTTATTATTAAAGTTTTCGAGGGTGTGTGAAGTCTACCAATCCGCACTAGGCCAGCGTGGTGGACTAAGGCCTATTCCTTCTCAGTAGTAGAGGAGGCCCGTGCTCAACAGTGGGACAGTATATGGTACAGGGCTGATATTAAGTATTATTTTGCAACTATCTTTATTTTCAGTGTTTAGGTACATGTCTGTCTCCTCCTTGCGTCGTATTCCTTAATATCGAGGGTCATGACCTTCCTTCTGTATCATTTTTTCTTGAATGAGCTTTCTCCATCTGTTTAGCCTATATAAGTTATCCAAATTTAGCTACTACATGGCGTGGTCGTTTTGGTTTCTCGATTTTCAATTGTTTTGTATATAATTACTAATTGACCCGACAGACGATGTCCTGTCTTAACTATGTATGCACGCGCGCATTCTGTCGATCGCTGACAGTTATTTCAAACCACTGACAGTTATGTAAAATTAATATTGTCGACAAGTTTTCTTAAAAATTTTAATGTTCCGCTCAATTTCCCAAATTTTTTCTTTCATACGAACCTTCTCCTGACAATAATTAATACAACAAAAAAAAATTTGCGAAATTGTTCCACCCGTTCACGCGTGATGCGATGACGAAGGGAAATAGAGATTCATTTTTATATACAATTTTATAAAAGAGGAAGGACGTACCAATGATGTTATAGATCAGTACAGCCCGACTCCCAGCACGCTTGATGTCGGGTCTTGTAATATGCAAATCACCGCTCTCGCCAAAGAGAATGTAATTACTATACTAGGTTTTGTTGACGAGTTAACACACTACCAGAATTAGGGGTTTCTGAGCTTAAGCCAAACATTTGCTCGTGGTAGGATATATTATATATCCGTTCGGATATCGATCAACATACACAAGGTGTTAAAATCTTTAGTGGCCCAGGTAAGTGTGTCGCGTTTCGGGATCAGCCTGTGCATATCGGGTTCCAACAGGCCGACATAATTGGGACGACTGCCGACGGGTAATCATCTCTCGTTAGTCGAAATTCTATTGGACTCCACTCCGTGTACCATCAGGTGCAGAGGTCATTTGGCCGTGAACGTACAAAAAAAATATTATATATGTTTTTTACGGTTTATTGTTTATCACGAATGAAGTGACACGTTTTTTGTATGATTTATTTGTTGTTTTTGCGCGGAAGTAAGAGTAACTACTTTAGCGTAGTAGCGGAGGCCACTGAAAGGTTATGTCTGAGCCAAAGGTTAGCCCGGAGGGATGGAAAACATCGAACGAAGGTACGACGTTCTAAGGTAAAACAATTACTGTGTGATTTATTGACAATACGAATTATAATAATATTGTTAGAAACTGAAGTGATTTTGATTAAAATAACAAGAATTAAATGTCAATAACCAACTGCTTCGGTCTGTAAATGCTCAGTGTTTTTATAAATAAAACTACAAATACCTTCATTTTTTTTTATCCTAACAATATAGCAATACCGGCTTGTATACTGTCTAGGGTTTGGGAATTCCCGACAATTTCAAAGTCCCGGGACTCGAGACAATTAAAATTACGAAAAGTCCCACGACTTCGAGACAACAACAGATACTAATACTGCTCTACTACTGGGCCCTGGCCTCTACTACTGAGAAGGTTGACACCATCAATTTCCCTTAATTAAGATAGTTTTTATTCATAAAGTTATGACGATTAACTCCCTCTGTATAATACGTGATGGATGCGTGGCGACCCGTAGTTGAACTAGTTGTTTCTCTGTATACCCTATGGGGAGTCTGCCGTGAGCTTATGCAAAGCGCATTATAGACCAAATACTCCAACAGAGTGCAGTGCAGAGTGTATACTCAGGGCCGGATTAGCCTTTAGACGAAAGGCAACAGCTTAGGGGCCCGGTATCGACCAGGGGCCCTTCGCCCCAAGGTCTCATTCCTTGGATGGTGAGAGCTCCGCCTAAGAGCCGAATCCCGCGAGGGTTGCGGTTGCATTTGCGCATCCCGCGACCTTTGATATTAGGGAGTGAGAGTCGAATGGCGAGGTTTTAGTTGGTAGGACGGTTTATACCGGTGAATACGGCAGAAACCCGTAACGGATTTCACCGTGTTAAAAAAAAAAGAAAAAGGCCCTTCGTCTCGAGAACAAAAAGTAAAAATGAATTTCAACGATTTGTATTTAATAAAACGGTTAGTCAATGAAAATATTATTAATCATATTTTACATTATATTTCACTACGTTTTAGAACGCATTTATTTATTAGAAAAATATTATAAAGATCTTTACTTTCTCTGAATTTACATTTAAATAACGGTCACACCATCCAAATTGGTTAAGTAATTTTTGAGAAAATCATAATCATACAATTGTTTTTATAATACATAATCTCCTTTTTTGATGTCGTTAAATTAGGTTGTGGTTGAAAAAAAAAATACGGATATTTGCTAAAGGAAAAGGGGCGCCATTATGTGAAACGCCTAGGGGCCTCCACAGTCTTAATCCCACCCTGTATATACTGAAGTGCAGGCGACCAGGGAGCGCAGTACAGGAATGAAAATGTTAAGTTCGTGAAACTGTTTGCATTTCCGTTAGAAATAACCTAAAAATCACTCCAAACTTTAAATGTTACCACTCCAAACGTAATAACACATACATCTCTATCCACCACCACAAAAAGCGTGAAGATAAACCCATCCCATTATAGAATCGAGGCCACGTGCAATATATAATTATTTATGACGTTAAAAACCGCCGTAGAAACGACCGCTCGCGCAGTTTCGGTCGCCGTTGGCTTCGGATTGTCCGGATCACTGCCAACTGTTCAGCTGCTGCCAGCTTTTTCCACGGCATACTTTATTGACCTGTAATTATATAACGTATTGATTTTTTACCACAAGCACCTGATTTATATGCCAGTGGTTAAGGGTGAAATCCGTGTGGGAACTCCATACAATATTCTATCTATATCACTACATAGTATAAAACAATAATATATAAAAATGAATCCCTATTTCCCTTGGTCACGCCATTACGCGTGAACGGTTGACCGATTTAATTATTTTTTTTGTTGTGTTTATTATTTTCAGGAGAAGGTTTTTATGAAAGAAAAAATTCAAAAAATTGCGCGGATAATTAGAAAATTTAAGAAAACTTAACGAAAATATTAATTTTGTATAACCGTCAATTGTTAGTAATAACTGTCAGCGATTGACAAAATGCACGCTGCAAATTCATAGTTAAGACGGAATATCGTCTGTCGGGTCGGCTAGTACATATTATAAAACAAAGTTCCCTTTTCTGTCTGACTATATCTTATCGATTTTCCCAAAATCTACTGAATGGATTTTTATGAAATTTGTTATGGAGATACTTTAAGACCCTGGGAGGGATATAGGTAGTAAATTTAAATACAATATGTAAATATTCTACGCTTCAACGATCTTCCAACTGGAAACAATTTAATTGCTTGATAACTGCCGAAAAGATTTATCTACTGGCTTTCCAGACTTAATTTAGTTTAATGACTTAGGATTAAATGCTTCACACTATATTCGTATTCACAAAAAAAACTAGGCGTAGGGTTGGCTATTTCGTACTTATTTTCATTTTATTCATCTGACAGCCAGCGGAATTAAAGTCGTATCGACGTTCACCAAACCCAGGGCCGTATTTATAAATGAAACTCACCTTTGAGTAAGATTTTAAGTAGTAATTTAATGTATTGAACTATTTATAAACCAAGCTTAAGCTGGTATTTACCCGCTCGTTCTCAGTTGAATCGTCGCCGTTAAATGCACAAAACCCAGCTGTCAATACTTTATATGCTATGATTTAAGACACCATCTGAGATTTTGATATCTGTTTATTAATTAGCGATTTTCAGATGCCGACTTTAATTTGTTAACATATAGCACTTGAGAGTGTAATTCAGCTACATGTATTAACATAGGCCCATAGCCTTTCATTCTATGCAATGTTCAAGCAAGATGGTTGCCAACTTGAGAAACAGACTAGCACAGCTCTATACTTAACCAAGTATTGTGAACAAAAGTAACTTCTCACGTCTATATCAACAAGGGTAATGGAATACTTTAATAGATCGGTAGTATCATCGAACATCCATTAACAAAGTAATCTTTAACTTATTCATCACACGAGTACGTTTTGTGAGAAAAATGTGAGGTCATCACTGGCGGAAATCTTCGCGTGGACCTTTCCTCGGGGACCTTTCATGAATTACTAACGTTTCTTGAGCTTCGTGGGGCTAGGAATAACGCGGGTATTTATGTATTAAAATGGACTGCAAACGATTGTAAAATTTACCGCTAAATATTAAAATATATCTATATTGCCTCGGTGGCGTTGTTGTATGGCGTGCGCGGTTGGATTACAGGTCTGGGCTCCCGAGTTCGAATTCCAAGTGGGGAAAAAATATATAGGGTTTTCCTGCTCAGTATGAGCTGGGAGTCTGGAATTTGTGCCCAATATGTCGGTAGGCTTGTCCCCTACTACACCATGAGTCGGTACACACATAATGCTTACGACTGAACAGGAATTTTAAACTCTCCCCATGTTCTAAATATGGTATTGTTTTCTTGCACTGCCAACGTTCACTTTAAAACGAAAAAGCATAACTGGCGCCTCCAAGGTAGGTTTTTTATTTTCCGGGTCAAGTTATAATGAGACTAAATTACAATCTTAGCTGTGTTTTTGATATTAAACTAGAGTCCTTTGTCCGAATAGTTCGATTCAAAACCGATAGGTAATCATTTGTCTATTATCTTTCTATATCTAAAATTGCTTGGTTTCATTTTATTGCATTTATATAAATATCTGATTTAACGATAACGAATCCAGAATAAAATGTGTTTGTATTTATTTAAATGCTAGATTTTCTCGCGGGTTCTCCTGTATATTTAAAAAAATAAATGTTACTTACTAGCTTCTCAAAAGCTTCCATCCAAATGAAAGATTATTTATAAGTTCAATTCCGAAAAATCGCGTCATCTGTCGGTCGTTTCAAGACCTCGGACAAACAGACAGAAGACAGACAAAAATTCAAACACAATACAGTATTGCGAATAACCACACGAGTTAACTGAACGAATTCGAAATTCCGATCAGGCATCATAATTTAGTTTATTTATGTGGATCATTCAGTTATGAAAAAGAAAAAATATATTCAGTATAAGTAACTTAGCAATATAGGTTTCCAATAAGTTGGTAATAAAATTTACTTATACTATCTATTGAGCCGTATTCAACCGATTAAGTAATAAAATATCAATAAAATGATAACCTTGTAAGTGCTCTTATATTTTTTATGACTGACAGTGTATTTTTTATTTGGACTATATATCATTTTCTACTTGGCACATTTTACTTTATTGGTTTAGCTATTTCATGTTTTAACATAAGCCGCGAAAGGTTAAACAGAGGCGTACTGTAAATTCACCGACATAACCCATCGGATTAGCAAGCTGAGGTGGCAGTGTACATACAGGGCAAATAGCTCGCAGAACTGATTGCCGTTAGGGCAAGAAGGTTCTGGAGTCCACTCCAGAACCTGGAGTGAACTCCAGAACCTTGGCTTCCAAGCCACGAACTAGCAAGCGCAGCGTCAGACGTCCACTCACGAGGTGAACAGAAGACCTCATAAAAGTGGCAGGAGGTCGCTGGATGCGGGCCGCTTACAATAGATCGATCTGGAAATCTTTGGGGGAGGCCCATGTTCAGCAGTGGACATCCTGCGGCTGATGATGATGATGTAGTGTAGCCATGGCTATCGAAGCTGTCCTTCGATTAGAACACTCGTAATTGAAAAAAGCGGATTCACCCCCGTCGACGGGCCAGCGCCTCCTGACTATAATATGATAATTAATTTTATGTTTACTTACAATGCTGTAATGAATTGAAACGCTAAATATATGTAGTCAGTAGTCAAGCAATCAATTTTCATTATCCTTTTTTGCCTACCTTTATGGGCGCCGGGAGGGGGATGCAAGTAGGTGCTCGTGCACCGCTCTGCGAAAATAAATCAAAAAAACATGTCACTGAATAAATCTGCAACGATGGGAATTATCGATTACATAGATTTTTATGATAAGCATTTTCAAAAACCCGCGCGGTTTCAACATGAAAAATACTTAATGATATTATGTCTTTTGCGTAGATGCAAATGCACCTCCTTAAAACTAATCTTGGTGGCGCTCATACCCGCCCTTCCTTAGGGGCCGTTCAAGTATTACGTAACGCTATTTAGGGGAAGGAGGGGTCTTGTAAAACGTTACGATGCGTTACAGGGAGTTTCGTACAAAGCGTTATGTAACATTGGTTTTTCTATTTTAAAACGATAACAAAGGTATTTTAGCGACTTTCCGGTATTTTGCGTAAAATAATTGTTAATATTAGAAAAAAATTGTTACTTTAGAGTTACATAACTATTGGAGAGGGCCGGGTGCGTACAGGAAAACGTTACGCGTTACAAAATTGCGTTTCGTAATACTTGAACGGTCCCTTACATTCTTTGGCAATATCTCAAATTCCAGATGTTAGAACTGACGCAAAATCATTTTTAACCAGATTACGGAAAGTATTTGGCCTAACGCACCCAAATAGCGTAATCTCTTCTGATTTATAAACGAATGATCGCCTTTTTCGCGGACACAATTTCAAGCTTTTTTCACAAATACAGACGTCCGGCCCCACTCGAGAAGCGTAGGTTTTACAACTTCCAATAAAAGCAACGATATTGTCACCGTACACATACGAACTCATCCGGAATCGTCCATTCGCGTCTCTTTATTCGGCCCGGGATGCTGTTTTGTAGTTTTTACCAGCTTCCCTAATCTCAACTTCTTTCATAATAAATGAATTGTGGCGAATAGGAGCGAATGTCGGAACTGTTTTTTGTTGTTCACAATGCAACGAATGAACAATTTTGAATGTTGTTTTTAACGATGTGTCCAAAATTGTTTTAGTTTTGTATGGATGTTGACAAATGCTATATATAGTGCTATTTTGAATAGTACGTTTTTAGTTTTGAATGGTGATACAAAAAAGGTGTTATGTCTTTAATGCTGTGAGTATTAAAATAACAGTTTTACGTTTGATAAAATGAGTGCTCGTTATTTATTTGTACTCGGCACTATCACATTGGTGAGTTATTATTATAAATGGAAAAGTTATGTATATTTTTGGATATTTCTTAGTAACAAATACATAAACTACTGAATTCATTAAGATGAAATTGAAAGATAGACTATGTTTTAGATATATGTAAGTGGGATTTTCATTCTAAAGAAAATCTCGCGATAACTAAATATTTATCGTTTTATTTCCTGACTGAATTATCTCAGCTGGTTATCCTCACCCCGGTTTTGTAAAAGCTTATGACCCCGGATAAAGGTCATAACATTACGCTAAAGTATTTCTGCAATTTATAAGCATTTGTCTCGCGTCACAGTAGTTTGAAATAATGCTCTCAGCGGCGCGCCGCGACAGTTTCAAATAACGTTCATATTTAACTATATTTATTTTTGTATGTGGTTGAAAGAGATTAACGTTAGGCACCTCGAAGACGCTGTGAATTGTTGGTAAATTACCTATTAATAGGAAACTTTTATTATAATTTACTGTTGCCAGTGGTCATATTAATAAGAAACGTTTATGTACTGTTATCAGTGGTCAGTTTCATAGTAGTTACTCATGCTGCTACTTTGTGTCAGATAGCAGAGGGTCGTCTGTGCGGCGCTTTTCAAGTCAGAAGCTCCAGGATAGTGAAAAGTGCGTGCTTGTTCAAACTTTGGAATGAACTCCCTGCATCGGTGTTCCTCGAGCGCTATGACTTTTCCTTTAAACGAGGTTTAAAAAGAGTGCTCACCTCCCGATTGGCAATGACTTGCTGTGCCTCTGGAATTGCATATTTCATGGCGGTGGATGCTGCTTACCATCAGGTGGACTGTTTGCTCGTTTGCCTATTAAGGCAATTAAAAAAGGTAATATAGCGCTAGTAGAAAATGAAATACTGTACTGAAATGACATGTGCTAGCAATAGACGTATCGTTAGGTTATGTAATTTTCACACATTTTATTAGCGACTAGCTGCCCCGACAAACGTTGTCCCGTCTTAGCTATGAATTTGCAGCGCGCATTCTGTCAATCGCTGACAGTTATTTCAAACAATTGACAGTTATATAAAATTAAGATTTTCCGCGCAATTTTTTGATTTTTTTCTTTCATAATAACCTTCTTCTGACTATAACAGACACAAAAGAAAAATAAAAGTGATATCGGTCCGTTCACGCGTGATGGCGTGACCAAGGGAAATAGGGATTCATTTTTATATATAAAGATAACGATTGTAGACGGACATTTTGGCTACTCTCCCAGAATAGCAGGAGTAATTCTGGCAAAGTATACCTGCACTGTACAGTGGTCACGTAAGGTAAATACATTGTTTGCCTAGCTTTGGAAGGAAGTGGATAATTAATATTTCTAACTCCTCCCTCTCTTTCTATTTGATTACTTTCGTTGGGATAAAAACAATTTAGTTTTCCCTGAGACTCGTCGAGCTTCACTCCTCGGTGTCATAAAATGCGTGTCACTGCTGATCCTGGCTTATAGGAGTTGTAGTGTTAGGTGTGAGGACGAGAAAATCTCTTAAAAGACATTATAGCTAACAAAACTATATCTTACTAGAAAAACCATAGTGAAATATCAAAAATTAAAACAGCCATCGTTAACACGAGAATGAAGCTCGGAACGGGCCACTTGGTGTAATGAGCGACTGTGTAGACACCCCCCACTTGCCACACTACTTCACTGAAAAACCACCCTTATTCCGACGAATTTAGGTATGTTATGCCTTGGTAATGGGGTTAAATTATATTGTCATTAGTAGCGAAGTTGTGAGTCCGAGTGTGTGGCGATGACTTAAAAGATTGCTGCTTTGTACAAGCGTTTGTGATGGACTGCTTGAGGAAAGGGAGGAAAGTGGTAAATGCTTCCTTCCGTCTTAATGTGTAAATAGGTTTTGCTCGCGACTCCGCTCGCGTAAAAGCAGCCTTTATCTCTACAAGATAAGGTTGTTAGTAGCTTTATAATGTTAGTATATTAGGTATGCTCCACCTCCAATATAGAGTTAATATTGACGGAAAATAAATAATTTAAAACATTTTACGGGTGCAAATAATTCATTTCATTTCAATAGTTGACTCTATTTTAACCATCTATAATAGACGTATCAGGTCAAATGTATGTATAATGTATGTTCAAAAGTGGATCTTTCATATGTGAGAGTCCGCCTGGGTAGTTACCACCGCAATGTCTATTTCTGCAGCCAAGCGGCAGTGTATAGTCACAGTTGTGTTCCAGCTTGAAGAACATTGTAGCCAGTGTAACTACTTTACATAATAAGACTTGACATCTCTTGACGTCTTAGGATGGCAAGTACAGTGTAATACCAAACACTACTTTATATATATTCAATATTCAAAGTGTTGGATGGTGTTTCTACTGTTTATGGGCGGTCGTATCGCTTACCACCAGGTAAACAACAAGCTCGTCTCGTCATGCAAAGCAAAAAGATGGAATAAGTAATATAATTCTGGATATTTAACCATATTTCAAATTCACAATCACAGAATTTTAAATATTCCTTTTAGCAACCCGATGTCACTGTGCTGAAAGCAAGATTATCTGAATGCTTGATTTTGTGTCGTGTGCAGAATAAAGTCTATTATCTTTTTCGTTTTTTCTTTTATTCGGTTCATAGACTAATTCAGTTGTCACCGGTGAGATGTAGGTTTCTTTAAAATTACTTAGTGGCAAAGAAATTCCGCTCTATTTATTTCTAAGACATCGGCATCTTCGTAGGCATCGGCTTAGCTGTGCTTTTGGCATTGCTTTGTCAATGGCGGCTGTTTGTTTGTTTGCTTCTTACAATCCAATGCCAGCAAATGCTGTTTATTATTAACGGGGCTGATTGCTTGTTTGCTTTCTAAGCCAATAAAAATAAAAAAGTACTAAAAATAACCTCATGTTTTCGTTCTCAAAAGGTTAGACAGAGACTTAACTAATGCACCCAAATTTCACCGAGCTTTTATTCGTGAGAGACGATTTTTTGTGTTAGGCAATACTTACTACGTCTTTATACCAGTCGGGGTAGGCAGATATCACTACACTCACATTACGCCTTGTGTATTCCGTCCCATGATGTGATAGAGGGCGTGCCTACCACTATTTCAGGAATAAATTCTAGACTGAGTTGATACTGAGAAGAAAAACCCAATTACTTTGCCATACTTTGAACTCAAACCTGAAACCTCACCACTCGTACCATAATACAATACGCTACCGAAGCAGTGATGATACCGTATCCACATAAAACCCAAGAAATAAGGACTCTACCACTAAAAATATCATTTAAAGATACATTTAGTACGACCTTGTGGAATTTCGATATACTTCCAGAGTTATTTGGATCGGTGCCTTCCGAGAACGTCGTTTTTATTAGCTCATTCCCTTTATTACCTCGCTGCTAAGGCCCACGTAGGCAAATAGTTTGGAGCGTTCTATTGGCTATAAGAGTTAGAAATGGTGACTATTTTTATTTTTAGATCAGTCGTAGTCCAGCGGTGTTGTAGGTTGTTCGTGTGGGAGCCTGGTTAGATAGCACTAGATTGTCAATTTCTACCGTCAAGCAAGGAAACACTGTTTTGTTAAATGATATTGTATTAACCTTGAGATATTCAGTGGCACAGGCAGGCGGCTTGCTTGGCACCTAGAGGCTAGCGAATCACTTAGCGAGTAGCTTTGTAAAACGAACATTCTCGAACGTTCGCGACCGGCTCCATTTTTGAAGTCCGAAATCCATGCGGGCGAAGCTGCGGGCGGAAGCTAGTATTAAATAAATCTGGATGTTTGCTATTGTTTATAATACGTTTACCATCACGCTTGCTTGCATTATTATAGAGCAACAAACCTCAGTAAAATTAGTTAAGCCTTTACTATATGCTTATCATCACATTTGCTTGTATCGAAAACAACAAGACTGCCTCGGTGGCGTAGTTGTACTGCATGCGCGGTACGGCGGTGCTCTGAGGTCCTGGGTTCGAATCCCGGGTCGGGCAAAGTGATATTTGGGTTTTTCTGCTCAATATCAGCCCGGAATCTGGAATCTGTACCCGATATGGCGATAGGCTCGCCCCCTATCACATCCTGGGACGGAACACACTCGGCGAAAAGAGGGTGCCCTGGTTGCACCTCTGCATACCCCTTCGGGGATAAATGCGTGATGATGTGTGTGTGTGTGAAAACAACAAGCTTGATAATGGACTTAGTAAAGCCGTAAATAAAAACCAAAATCCAACACACTAGTGCGACAAAGTCAGCGTAAGTTACGGACATGGTGTCCACGTTATCGTGTACGCGAGTGTAATTGTTTTGCTAAAACGCAAAACGTGTTAATTTCCCGACGGCGACAAAAGAGCGAGATAGCATTCATCCGGCAGGTTGTGATAACGCAGACAAAGTGTTTCGCCTGCCCGGAGCACGGTGCGGGTAGTCGCGGCCGCGGTAGTGCAACTGTGTAATGAGAACTTTTTAGATGCATTTCTTGTCGAAATAATACGTGATTTAACCATATAAATGTTCAATGTTTTCACGTTATCAATACATATAAAATACCATTTTTCTCATAGATTAGATAGATTAATAAATTCCAGGCCATATCGTCTAGTATCTTGCGTCAACTTCCTAACTCCGAGCTGCGACTGGGTAATTTTTGAGATAGAAATTTCCACCGTAATTTTTTGTCGAGTACAATATAACTACTTACCTACTGCTACACCAACCTCTTCTACCTACTACCTCCTCCTCGGTCATAGTCCACCATGCTGACTTATTGCGCGAGTGTACACGCTTAAAATGACGTAGATGATTAATTCAAATAGAATAAACTATTGCATTTAATACCTATTGCGTTACTACTCGAAATGCTCTGTGGTCGCTCTCCGAGGTAAATAATGGTGGACACCGCTTTGTGAGCCATTTCAGAATACTTGAAGGCATTTCCACGTAGAAATAGACCTAATGTGGCACTTTGTCTCGCACTCGCTACACCGACGCGGAACGACTCGGAAAGAACGCCTAGAGCAATCAGCCGCCTAATAATGTTTGGTTATTAATGTTTTTTGGTCTGATTTGGCATTGGATCTGATGGAGCAGGTCAGTGGCGCAGGGTCCATATAACCCGATTCCTGCCGGCTTTTTTATGTAGAATTCCCGAAGAATCTTATTATCATTATCAGACTGCATTTATGCATTAGTACCTACATATATGTTTTGTCGGGTTCCATTTCGGTCACTGGAGCAGTTCTATAATATAATAATAATATCAGCCCTGTATTATATACTTGCCCACTGCTGAGCACGGGCCTCCTCTACTACTGAGAGGGATTAGGCCTTAGTCCACCACGCTGGCCCAGTGCGGATTAGTAGACTTCACACACCCTCGAGAATACCTATAGAGAATTTATCAGGTATGCAGGTTTCCTCACGATGTTTTCCTTCACCGGTAAAGCAAGCGATAATTCACAAAGAATACACACATATTTTTTTAGAAAAGTCAGAGGTGTGTGCCGTTTGGATTTGAACCTGCGAACATTCGTCTCGGCAGTCCGTTCTACAACCAATTAGGCTATCGCTGCTTTTTGAGAAGCAGGTCTACATCGGTGCAAATGTCTTCTATATCTCTTCATATTTATCATTGTAGTAAGGTGACATCATATATTTTTTTAAGAAGTAGGTCTTACTCGCGGCTTAGCCTGCCTGAAAAGAAGAAAAAGAGTAGGTACAAAACTATAGAAGTCCAGAATACTGTAATAATTGCCGCGTGCGTCATATATAATATTTGACACACGCGGCAATTTTTTTAAGAATCTGTAATTATTTCTTATGGTTATGCAAGTGATAGACATCTAAACAAAACTAGTTTACGGATTTTATTGCGGTTTTTTATAATATAATTTTCTCCCGACGTTTCGAAGACTGCAGCCTTCATGGTCACGGGGCGTACTGAGATATTGGTCGTTCGAAAGGTCAAAGTACCTATCTACATTTTACAATTATAATTTTTTTAACTGATATCAAATTCAGAATATAATAATTATAAAAAATAAAAAATATTTGCAAAAAAAAAATCTATAATCAACATTTTTTTTTGTATATCTTTACATAATATAATTAAATCCGAAGAGGATACGCGACTAATCTTTGGAGTTTTACAGTTGTTCTTACTAGACTATTGCTGCAAATGGATACTAAACTATGTACTAATGTATAAAATGGTTTGTTTAGAATTTTTTGAAGGTGAGAGATCGTAAAACGTCCCATTTTGTCGAGTGCCTAGTTTACGACCTAGCACTGACGAGAATTTCTACAAAATGGTAGTTTGTACGGTTGTATATTTTTTTCACTGTCTACGAAGCAATTCTAAAGGTTGAAATGAAGTATGATTACCATTTAAATACTGCAGTATCCTCGTTTTACGTACATTGTCCAACAGAAGAGAGGAGAGTAGTATAGAATTTGATAATCATCGTGTAAATAAATTATTAAAAATCTTCATACCCGAAAGGGGAAGGTGGAGATACAAATAGTACATCTACCTTTTCATGTATGTTCAGTACCGTGATGTGTTAGGAGGCGAGCCTATCGGCATATCGGGCACAAATTTCGGATTCCAGACTAATACCGAGCTAAAAAAATCGATATTACTTTGCCCGACCTATGATTCGAACCCAGGTCTCTAGCGGTGTCGTACCGCGCACTGGAAAAATACTGCTTCACTAAGGCAATAAATAAAAAAAAAATACAACTGCATTCGCCGTATAGACATTCCAGGCGGAATATTAGATAGGAATCTAGTTGGATAGTTCGCATCTTCAATCTCGTGACGACACTTTTTTTATATCCTAACGCACTCTTACTGCACATGATGGTAAGTGGAGTGTCTTGTCTGTCATACTACGTCTATCATACATATGTTATTAGAGATGCAATGAAAATGTAACCATATGTACATGTAGATTTGTGTTTATTTTATTTTATCTCTTTTGATGGTCCTTAAATAAATAAAGAACTATATACAGTCACATATATATGTACATATTGTTATATCGAATTCAATAAACTCCAAAAGTTCACTGAATATCGTTGTCTGCATACGTAAATACTTACAAATTGCTTTCCTTCCTTTGCATCGAAAAAACACTCGACAGTTATAACAAATGGATCTATAAGGAGGTGTTCTTTTATTTCATTTAATAAATACTTTTTCAAATATATATTTTTTATTATTAATGGTAAAAACATGAGGCAAAATAATAAATAAAAGATAAATTTAAATACCATGTCATCATTTTTTCCAGTTAAACGAAGGCCTGCTCTTAGGAAACAAAATAGAATAATTAGTAAAACATAAATAAAATAATAACATACTTAACCAGATTTTAAAATGGTCGTAACTGACATTCAAAGAGTATTACAATACTAAGCCGACATTATTCTATAAAAATAGTGTCTATTATACAAATTAACATAGAAAAAGGGTTTATTTATATCACACTTGGATTGGCAACATATCAATGAAGGCGAAAAACACGTAAATCATGTAGTTTAAAGGAATGGGACTTAGAAATTTGTGTCAAAACATTCGTTTTATCGTCTTATATACTTCTGGTAAATAGCAAATCGCTCTGATGTAATTTTTTATTATTATTGTGTAGTTTTTTAAGACAGTTTTAGTTTATATTTCATATTCGCCCGGATAGTGACCACCGCACATAAAAACCCGCTATAGCGCCCCACGTAAGTGTGTCGCGTTCCGGGATCAGCCTGCGTATATCTGGTTCCAACAGGCCGGCATAATTGTGTCGACTATCGTGGGTAATCATCTCTCGTCAGTCAATATTCTATTTGACCAAACTCCACTTACCATCAAGTGCAGCGGGGTCACTATGCAGTGCTAGTATAAAAAAAATATCAAAAAAGGCGAATCTAACGTAATAAATTAGAATAAAACACCAGTGCTAACCAACATACGAGATTATGATCCTATATGGTTCGGTTTTCATTATCTCAACCAAAGTCATTCAAGATGACATATCATAGATAGTATTTTTATTACTAAAAGAATAAAACAATACATTTTATCCGTCATATTTTATACCTGTAGATAGCGACCACCGTACACAAAGTGTTAAAACCCGTATATTGACACACGTAAGTGTGGCGCGTTCTGGAATCAGCCTGTGTATATCCGGTTCCAACAGGCCGGCTTATTGTGTCGACTGTCGAAGGTTAATCGTCAGTCGTGAGTCGAAATTCTATTGGACCCCACTCCACTTACCATCAAGTGTAATGGGAATTACTTTGGAGTGCCCGTATATAATTGTCTATAGCCATATTATTTATGGTCTGATCCTTATTAAACTTCACAGGATCATCCGTTGGACTAATCTGAAGATTACATAACGCTTATCATTAAAATCGCTCCAGCCCTTTAAGAGTTCATAGACAATATACACGTACAAAGGTTGACACCGTTCTTGGCTGCTTTCTAAATATCACTCTCGCTCTTTCTCTTTCTCGTTTTTATATCCATCCCATGGTTGTCCGGAAGACATTGCTTAGAGCGATAAGACAACCATTTGTATTTGCCTTTTGTCTCTCTTCTCTTCTTTGTATTATTTTTTCTGTTTGGTACAATAAAGAGTATAAATAAATAAATATAACATTTATCGCCTAAAGGCACATAAAGTTTGATTTCAAAACATGTACTTTATTATTTTACATTTAAATAGTGTGTTACGAAATAAGAATTGGAATCTGCGACTTATATCTCGGAGGACATCAGCGGGTACACTCACGCATAACTTATTTTCCATTTATTTCAGGGTCGTTCCTTGAGCTGGCTTGTTTAACGGCGCGTTTACACTGGGCGGCTGCGGTGTGGAGTGCTATTAGTTTATATTATTATGATGCATATTCTGTTTTTGTTAATGTAATTTTTTTACTTATTTATGACTATTGTGGTGTTTAAAATTGATTTGACAACAAATTTCGCTACGCTATAGCGTTCTTTTAGAAATAGATCAGTGATATGCATTTTGTGTTAATTCTTTACGTTTAATATTTGTTGCTACAAATTGCTACGCGCGGTTTGTCCTGGTCTACGTCAATACCTCTTTCTACGCCATACGCTACGAGCTTCGACTACGTGTTTGCTACGATGCATCAGCTTAGCCATAACAATATTATCTTTTATGTTATTGGATTGATAATAGTTGATATCTCATTCTCTTCCAGTGACCGTCCTGAGCCGAGGTTCGTTACCCGTTAGTTGTTTGCCCTCAGCATGGTTGCTTAATTTTCAAGGGTTCCGAGCGTCTAAAGAGCTCACCCAAAACTCCAGTGTGTGTATAAGTCGACCCTTGCCAGGTTCACAAACGTTCCCTACGTTAAAAAAAAAATATTGATAGAGTTTTAAAATTATTGATAAGTGAAACATACGTCGCTCAATAAGGCTTTAGATTTGTACTTTTTATTATTTAAAGCATTATCCAAATATTTTTACCGTTAAAAATTAAAAGGACTGTAATATTATTTTCTATTCATTAAACCAAGTTTGTATTAACTTTCAACATACTCTGGTTTTATCAGATATAATATTTCAATAAGAATATAAAATTACTGTAGATCACGCAGAAAATGTAGCAAGAATAATGCTTATTACATAGAACAAAAGCTTTTTTGAGTTTTATTAAATTATTAAAAAAAGACCATTTCACGTCTCGGTTCACGTTGCATTATTGATGATATTGCATTTTGTAATTTAAATATGCATAACCTTTAAGAACGTTATTAAAATCTATCGAAGAATACCCATTAGCTTCTGTCAGTTTTCATAACATTTTAATTTTGAACTTTAATAATATTGAACTTGATGCATATTACTTGAGCACTCAAGAATCGCAGAAATTTCTGATTATGCGACAGTTTAGGTAACAATCTCGGACTATAACAGTGGCGAAGGGTGAAATTTTCCAGAAGGGTATCCGATAATTTATCACACAGACACAGAGTTTCTTGCCCGTTCTTCTCTGGTGAGAACTGCTTTCCGAACTGCTTTCTGAACTGCTGGTAGAGTTAATACTGACGGAATCTAAATAATGTATAACATTTTACAGATTCAAATAAATCATTTCATTTATAACATGCAGGTACTACTAGGCATAAATGCGGTCTTTTTTTTTTCCTCCAGGTAGAGGAAGGTCGTTCTAGCCTTGTTTTATTCTCTGGAAGGCTCATCTCAGCTTTATCTAGATACCACCAAAACCATTAGAAATCTTTTTTTTATACGACATTTAAATATTTGATAACTTTCTATTTTTCAAATACGATAGTTTGCTTAGGAGTCATGGAAATCAGATATCATTCCTAATGTTTATGCTTTATAACTGTCCAATCATGACGGTAACGACTGACTTGGTTGTCACATTATTAAAAAAAAATCCTACAACTAGTGTGCATACATCTTAATAGTAGAAATATCGAAATCGGCAATGTTTTCTCACAATACTAAAGGTTTTTTCATCGTCTATATCGTGCGGTCCTCGGCGGGTTATGTTTGAACAAAGAATGATAATAATTCTCAGCCTCCCCCATGATTTGAACTTACGCGACATACTTATATTTTACATTTGTTTTATGGCGCGGTCGGTTGGTAAACCGAAGCGATAAAGCGGGGTTTGTTTGTGTGGGTTAATTTAGCGATTTAGGTTCTGTTTGTCAGGGTTTTTTGGAAAACTTTGAGCAAACTATGTGTGAAGAGGCGTATTTATTAAGTACTTTTCTGTAGAACTGCATAATTGTATATTTTAAAATAATTATTTTATTGTATTTGGAAAACAAATAGTACAATTATACCAATAATATGGTAGTAAGACTTATTATAGACCTAGTCAGTTTTCACTGATATATTTATTAAATATTTTAATATCAAATTAAGAGCTAAACTTGTTTAAAGATAAAGCAAAAAGTAATATTAAAATTAAATATAATCCAATTTTTTTAAGCTTTATGTACGAGTTTGTAAATAGCATAGTAGAGATAAGATGCAGACAGCTTTGTTTGCAGCATGACTTGAATGCTTTGCAACTGCTTCTTTCACAACATATCACTGTTTTTATACAGGGACATTTTGACATTGCGTTACTAAATGAAACCACATACTCGTCTTCACCTTTCCCGACATTGTGACAAAAATCATCCATTAATAACGAACATTTTCACGAAAAATCTTAGTTTTAGTTATCTGATTTTATGATCATTTTGTAGTTTAATGCGAATATGGCGTGTCCGTGGGTGAATTTCTGACTAAAAATATGATGTTGCCACTGCAACGAATTCTCTTAGAGTAGTAGTAGTGGCATTAGAACGCGTAAAATTAAAATTACTTTTTATTAATATTTATTTATTTATTTTTTATTTATTGCACTTAATATACAAATGTATACAGGCGGACTTAATGCCATAGGCATTCTCTACCAGTCAACCTTAGGGTGGTGCAGAGATAATCAAGGTAGGTGCATCACGATAATACGACATTGAAAAAGAAGGTATATATAAAATACCTATAATAACTATAAATACAATATAAGTAACATTGTAACTATCAAAATACATAAAATACATATTATAATTATATAAACATATACGTATAAATATACATATATACATAAGAATATATACATATATACATAATATTATAAGTTAAGGTGGTGACTATTCCGCTTCATTCAGCAGTAACTGTTGAACTCTTTTTTGAAGGCAAACCGAGTGGTCGACGATCTGATTTCGGTTGGGAGTGAATTCCATAGAAGAATAGATTGGACAGCGAAAGAACAGTGAGTAAAGTCAGAGCTATGACGTGGGCATTTAAGGAGAAGATTGTTAGCTGAGCGAAGGTTCCTATCGTGACTATTACAGAGGTATTGGAAATTTGAAGATAAGTAAGTAGGAGGAGTAGGGGAGTTAAGAAAAGAGAATAAAGTAGTTAGTGCTCGCAACGAACGCCGCTGACGTATAGGCAGCCATTTAAGTTGTAGACGATAGGAAGAAATGTGATCATATTTACGGAGGTTAAACACAAATCGAATGCAGTTATTTAGAAGTCGGTCTAGTTTGTTGAGTAAGTCTGCATTCAGATCAAAATAGCACACATCACCATAGTCGATTATAGGAAGGATTAAGGATTGCACCAGCAGAGTCTTGGTCTTGGGCGGGAGAAAGTTCTTCAGACGGTAAAGAGCACGAAGGGTACCGGTGACTCTCTGACAGACTGACGTTACCTGGGGCCTCCAGCTCAGGGTAGAATCGATATGCAGACCGAGATCTCGTACACTAGAGCTCCAAGGAATGATTGTATCGTTGAATCTACTGATATATAGATTGTAAACGATTGTAACAGTATAAATATTAGATACTTGATATACTATCTAATATTTATACTGTTCAAAACTTACACTTTTTTATTTTTCATCTAAGACTCAAATAACTAATTGTAAAGTGTTATTTTCAAGTAGATAAGTAGGTAGTTTCATTTAGTAACGCGATGTCAAAATGACCCTGTATAAAAAAAAAAAAACTACGTTGTTGTCAGCATGACTTTACAGCTTTTCACCTGCCCAATCACCGCATTTCATCCAGTTCATATAAAAAGTCTACATACTTTTATCAGAAGGTATTCGTTCACTACACCACGCCTTAGAAAAACTCTTAACAATAAAGTACAAACTTTATTCTTAGATAAAATCAATACATGTACAGTCAATTTCACTTAATAAATCTGGCGAAAGTTGCACGAGTAGTGCGGCCGTCGGTCACGTAGAGTGGTCCGCTCTAATATCCGGTGGCCAGGGCCGTATTTAGAGGAGGGGGTTTGACCCCCCAAAAATATGTTTAGCGTACATTATTATTGAGAAGCATGAGGATTGTGGAAGTAAGTAAAGTATAAACTAGAACAAAATGCAACAAGACATTCAGCTTCCTACAGCGTTATACTAGTCTTTCGCCTAAAATCTGCAAGTAATATATAATCTCGGCTCGACATATACAAGTTTTAATTAGAGATTATAATACATGCGGTTTTACATCCCTAATTCTCAAACAATTAAGAAACGAACATACTTATTTTGTCTCGAAGATTAACACGTTTATACTATTATATTGCCAACAAATTCTATATTTTTGAAATTTTTTCAAATCTTACCTAATCACCATTGGTCAGCGTTTACCCCCAACCTAAATTGCTAGTACGTCCCAGACTCTGTCGGGTAATGGAACGCGACGAAGCCACACTGCATTTTCACCTATATTTTTACGCTGAGACAATCCTGGTATATTAGGTTGAAGAGATTTCGAAAATACTTTAGTTGAGTGGTTTCAAACTTATTTATATAATTTTGTTTGTATTTCTTACGGTAAGGGTATTAATAGACTTATCCTCTCTCCTGGACGCAATAATGTGAATGTTTTAGTAACATAATTGCAGCAAAAAATCGTAAAAATACTGCTAAAAGAAGCTCGGTTCTAATACAAATGCAAATAATTTATTTTCACACAAAATGACAAGCAAAGAAAAGAAAATGTATGTATGCATATATGCATATGTAAGAACTTGCAATCAAAGATTTCAAGTACAAGAATTTCAAAGTATATACACGATGACGGGTCGACACTAACAAAATAAAAAAAGCTGTGTTCGGCACGCACACTGACTAACATGCCGAGTAGTACTTTATATGGGAAGTTTTAATAAATGTTTCACTTTCTGGAATGTTTATAATCTACATCCTACTTCTTCGTCTCGTCATTCGAGTATAGATAAGAAATCCAGTAAAACTATATTATAATTCGGTTTGTGAAAAGTGCCGCGAAGTGAGTTGGCTTTTCTTCTCTAGTGGAAATTACTTTTCCAATCTGCCGAGTAATATTGAGAAAATTTAATGTTACTGAAGATGAAAACAGATTTAATTTTAATATTTTATAAAATAGTATTATTGCGTATCGTATTAATTCTAGAACCCAAGTACAGCGCCACCTAGCGGTCCTATTATCAATCTTAATCACCCAGGGACGCACCCGAAAAAACAAAAAATATTATCAATATTTTTGTATCGGTAGACAGTTGCATACATACAGAAGAATTATGTATATATTTTCTACATTCATTCAAAAGTAGAAAAAAAGAAAATGAAATCAGCTTAAGTTATGGCGTGGCACGGGGAATAGAAATTCATTTATATTTATATATAGATAGATATAGTTTTTAAATGTAAACCAACCTTTTACTTTTAATATTGCACAAACAGTTCGTATAATAATATTAAACCAGCTTCAATTAATTTGTATTTACCTCCCTTTATAAAGTAATTTAATATTTAAATTCAATCTAAATAACTCAGTTTGTTTATATTACGCACGTTCCATTGAAAACGATATTAATTGCTGTGTATACCTAGCACCAAGGTATTTGCAATATTATCGAGCAAATAGAAAATATATAATATCAGTCCTGTATTATATCGGTATACTTACTTTCCCACTGCTGGGCGCGAGACTCCACTACTATCGAGAGGGATTGAGCCTTAGTCCACCACGCTGCAGATTGGCAGACTTCACATACCCTCAAATTCTTGAAGAATTTGCCACGAAGGCTGGGCGGTAGTAATAAAGCACTTTCTTCGCGAAACTAAAAAAAGGTATGAAAGTTTCCTCATGATGTTTTCCTTCACAGTTAAAGCAAGCGATAATTCACAAAGTATACACGCATAACTTTATGAAAGTCAGAGGTGGCGACCCAAGGCGTGCCCTTGGGTATTGCACTCCCAACTAGGCTATCGCCGCTTTTCAAAGCAAATATATTGAATCTAAATTCACAAATCAAGCGTCAGTTACATGGAGATCAATAGCCGTTCAGACGCCCTTTATCAATAGGAATTCTACGTCTCGGAGGCTTGAACCCTCAATAGCGAGCCTCTCCGCCCCACAAAAGGTCGACAAGGCTTTCACTGAATGCAGTACCGTTTACTCTGACGTCCCGGTATCTTAATTCACTCTGTTAATAATTTCTCCTTTGAAGTGGACTTCAGTTGTATGAAGTTCAATACAAAGTCAAGACAGTGAAGTTGTTAAAATTAGTTGTGGGTTAGGGTTGTCTGTTTTTGGTGATGTTTTAAATTTTGTGTTAAAGTTTTTGAAGACTCGATTCGACTCACAACTTTATCTCATAGGGGTAGGCAGATAATCTAGAGCGCCATATGCTACGATCTTGAGACACTACTTTCCCATTTTCCACAAGCGTAGTTCTCAGCATTGTCGCAGGTTCAAGGTTCTGATCTGCCCTTTACGTGGAAGGCCATTTATTTGATCAGTGTCCTACGACGCTCTCTTTTACCCTTTATATCCACATTCCAACAATGTTATTTGTATTTTTAAAACCGCAAACTGTTGAATGCGTTTGAATAAAACTTTGAGTGCATTTATTTAGAAAAATTAATACTTTTATTCCGCGATTTGACTTATGCGGGCAGATAGACTACGTTTATTTTTAACAATATATTTTCATTTTTTAAACTTTTTAACTCGATTTTCGGAACGAACCATTTGCACATTTGTCACTATCAATTCAGTGTAAATAGTTAAATTGCATACGTCGCCTTTACGAATTACGCCGTACGCGAAACAAACTCATCACCTAACAGGACATGCATTTCATCGTCGTAGTTAACTCTAGAAGTTTCACGAAACGTCCGACCCTACGGACTCGTTTCTAAATTACCAACTCAGCGTTTCCACCGCAGCCCACATGTTTGTTCGAGTGCGCGGCACAAAGTTAATTACATCCACTATACGTAATGCCACTTGCGAAGTTCTGTTTGTTTGAGAGATTCGGTCCGTTTCGTCCGGTACTTAGATTTCTGACGAAAATAACGTTGTTATTTTCATGTGGTAAACATTTTTTATTTTTTTGACAACGTAAGATCTTCCTACGCTTGCAGTTTGTATATCGACTGGACATCCGTATGACACTTGGGCTTTTCATTGAAATCCAGCGCTGCAGCTGTAATGCAGCGGCACAAGGCTGAGTAAGTAGTCCATTGTAGGCACATAAATTAATTTTATGCAAAAATGATTTTGTAACTGTAAATTGTGGCAAGAACAAAATCCTTTCTTTCTCTTTTTATTCTAATTGTGGACCGGGAGGTCTTGATTAGTTGGGTCATAGTTCATGCATTGTTTTTAAAAGATACGGCTAAGTGACTTACCTGATCGTACGTTAAGTAGGGTAAAGATAGAGTGACAAACAGAGATGATTATCCGTCGCAAGTCGACACAACTATGTCAGCCGGTTCCTTAAGGCTCCGCACAGACGATGTTACCTTATATTGAAACGCTTTAATATTATAAAAATAAGGGGTGCTAGAGTTTCTTAGGAGGCGGTCACTTTATTTTTTTTATAAAAGTACAGCATTGACCGCATTGCATCTTACAGTAGAAGAGTTCTGTTTGATTGAGGTGACATTTGAAGCACTGCTGAAATTTGTGTATGTTAAGAATGTAAAACAACTTATAAAGAATTTTTTCCTTAATGTTCAAGTTCTTAATAATACTCAAGTGATTCCAAAATACGAAACTAAAGAAAATCTCAATTCACACATGGATTTGCTCTCACGACCTCAGAAGCTCTTGCATTAAGCTTTTTAAACGCTTTTAAATCTTTTCTATCTCCAATGCATTAGTTGCCACGCTGTATAATTTATTGGTTGGAATTAAATGGATTTTAAGTAGTACAACCTAAATACCCTTTTGGCAAATAATTTTGTGGTCCACTGCATAATAATGTTCTTGCCAAAATTTCTGGAGTAAGGGTTGAATTATGTAGAGTAAAACTTGTTTAGAAAAAATCGTTAAGAAATAAATATATATTTTTTTATTACACGCATACTCAAGCATTTTATATCCGATAGAGGTAGGTAAAAGCATAATTGGTGCATCCACTCTCCCTCGTGTGTCCCGTCCCATGATGTGAAAAATGAAAAAATATATTATTGACCGACACGGGAAACAAATCCGAGACCCTAGCCACACAACTACGCCTAGAGACAGTCATTTTTTATTGTATAAAACTGTATGTTAGTTAAAAGGGATTTTTTTGTACGTGAAGTGAAGTTCATTTACATATTAGGGCATCAGCCAGAGTTCCAAAAATCCTTTGGCTGATATCCTTTTCCTAAGGTTTCCTAACACACTTGGGTCGATACTCTATCTTGACATTACTACATTTTTTTTTATCCACGGCCAAATGACTGCACTACCACCTGATGGTAATTACAATGCCGTCCAGATAAAGTATCGAATGGCAACAGATGGCTTACTCATGCTTACTAAGTTGCTTCTTCACGCTACTGCGGAAGGACACAGGATTAGGACCATCAGGTGCAGTAAAGTTACTTTAGCATGACCGCTTAAAACAATACCTAAGATTTTTCGGATGCGGCTGATCATCAACTATGAAGTATATGTACCATATTTCCGTTCTTATTTTGACTGCTTCGTTGGCGTAGTCATACGGCACGGTACAGCAGCACTCTGACGTCCTAGGTTCGAATCCAAGGTCGGGCAAAGTGATATTTGGGTTTTTCTGTTCAATATCAGCTCAGAGACTAGGCTTTATGCTCGATATGGCGATAGGCTCGCCCCCTATCACATCACGGGACGGAACACACGGCGATAATTGGGCACCTAGGTTGCGCCTCTGCATACCCTTTCGGGGATAAATGCGTGATGTGTGTGTGTGTGTATTTCCAGTCTTAACAAAATGCAACGTCACCCCGACAAAGCTATATTTAACAATTTAATTTATGTTACAAGCACCACGACGTAATTCCCGATCGTTATTAATGAATGAAAAAAGTCCGACGCAAGAGCAATAAATCAGGTTTCAGTTTTGTAAAATGTCGATACAAAAGCTCGTAGAGAAATAAATCTCTGAGATTAGGGTCGGTGTCTGTACTGTTCGGCCGTGGTCTACGATAAAGGGTGACCATGTTTTTCATGTATAAAAGATAAATTTAGGACTTAAAAAATACGACCTAAAGGCTTTGCATGGCCTTGATGCTACAATAATACGAGCATTGTATTGATTTAATGATAATTCTTATTTAATACGTAGTATTTTTCGAGCCAACCTGATAAGTAATTGATACTTCTTGAAAATACAAAAAAAATATGATGTAAAGGCTTCGCATAGCTATATGCTACAATAATACAAGAATTGTATCAATTCAATGACTATTCATATTTAGGACGTTGTATTCTTCGAGCCAACCTGATAATGTATACTTTAATACCTCGCTGAGACATTACAGTAAATGAAAACTTTAAAGAAACGGGTGCTTCGTATGTCATCTAATAATCTACAAAACTATCCATTAATTTATTCATACTTTATTCTAGAAGGAAGCCAATCCCAGAAGGAAATAAAACAAGCCTATTTAAAGGTATTACCAATGTAATTTGAGTGAATTTAGAGGGTGTGTGAAGTCTACCAATACGCACTAGGCCAGCGTGGTAGACTAAGGCCTAATCCCTCTCAGTAGTAGAGGAGACCCGTGCCCCAGCAGTGGGATGGTATACAGGATATATACAGGACTGATATTATTATATTATAATATATCGATGTAAAACCTGAAGCCTCGGATTTAGACTCTGATTTTGAGCAATGGATTTGTATCATTTGATTATTGTCGTTCTATCTTGATAAACAAAAATTATCTGCGAATTTGCAACTTGATTCTAAGAACTAATAACTTGGGTTGATTGTTGAAGCAAGGCTTGATTGTGTATTGGGATTGCAACTATGTTCAGACTAGTTAGAGTGTACCTATGTTCAAGCTCATTGAATATTTTAAAGAATTTTCGTGTTTTAATCATTAAGTTAATAATAGAAAATATCTTATACTTAATTTTAGCCACTAATATTTCTGTATTTGAGAGTTTGTTCAGATAGGTACTTTCGTTTTATACCAAGTAATCTACAAGCTCTATTATACTACATTTTACCATTACAGTATAATTATTAAGATTTATAAACAATTTACTCGATAAATTATAATTATGATAGAATATAAACTTACTAACCATTTTAGTATTACTAGTACTTTAACTACTTTACTGGTGGCAGATCACTCATATGTGAGAGTCCGCCTGGTTATTACCGACGCGTTGTCTATTTCTGCCGCCAAGTAACAGTGTTGTATTCCGATTTGAAGGGAATTTTAGCCAGTGTCACTACTGGACATAATAAGACTTAACATCTCAAGTCTCAGGATGGCTAGTGCAGTGATATACCAAACAATAATTTATAATTCAAGGTGTTGGATGGTGTTTCTACTATTTCTGGGCGGTTGTATCGCTTACCACCAGGCGAATGGCAAGCTCGTTTCGTCATTCAAAGCAATAAAAAATATCCCATTTTCACTTAAAACCGGAGTCACTCTACAGAAGGCCGTCACGGATGACGTGTGATAATCGCTCTCTACACGATGGCTATAATATCGACATTGTGTTTACGCGGTGACATCTACACCCCTCTTTATATTGCTTTCAATGGAGGCTACCTTCAAGAATTTAGACTTAGTTCAATGAAAACTCCACATATGTGTGTTTTTTAATATTAGTTTAGTATCTAATGTTATCTAATTATATGTCGTGTATACAAATTCGAAACTTTATAACGACCTATTAACTTAATTTTTTTATCCAAAACAAAGTAAACACTTTGAAGTTTTTTAATAAAGAAAAAAATATCGCTGATGAAAGTTATGAGGCGATTTGAAATTTTGAATTTGTTCTGTTACTTTTGTAGCTGACTATATATATATCTAAGTACTTTAAATGTTATAAAAGAATACTGAATACTTGTTTGTGTATAATATGAATGGGTAAGCTTGAGCTAGAACCTCGTGGAAAACCAAATGGCAGCTTGCCGTTGCTTTTTTTTTTCATATTAATAATTGTGACAGGATTTTTACATCTTAAAAATTACTCAGTCATAGCTCGGAGTCAGGAAACTGGCGGTGTGTTACCCGTGCGTCGGAAAGCACGTAAAGCCGTTGGTCCGGCACCTGATCTTTCTCCGGTCATGTCGGATTGCCGTCTCACTGGACTATGAGAGTGAAGGAACAGAGAGTGCACCTGTATATTGCGGACACACTTGTGCACAATAATATCTCCTAACTGGATGATCTCTGTTGAGATTGGCCGCTGTGGCCGAAATATAACTAGGAGGGATTTTAGATTCTCGTGAATGTTTCAAATACAAATTTAGTAATCTTTGGAGTTTAATTTAAATGAAAAATCCTCAAGCTAAGACCTGACTTATAATAACAACAAGCTCACATGTTTTTGCTACAATCAATTAATTTATCTCCAATGAACGTGTAATTATAAACTATCCAGACAACGTAATTGAGACATCATCTTGTGTTATTCGTATTACATTCGGGTAAAATAAACTGTATTCGAAAATTAGATGGCAATGGTTGGTTTTGTTAAATTGCTCTCTCATTACTTTGGACGTTAATTGTACCTCGGCTTGTTTGCCGGCTTTTAAACTTTGTTCTTTGTAGTTAGTCTTACAGCGTGTTGCAATGGTGAACATTTAGCACGGGAATTATATTATTTCTATTTAATTATTATTATAATGCAATAAAAAAGATGGTAAGATGAGCTACCGAAATGACGAATAAGAACGAAAGTCAGCTATATTTTTTTTTGTTTTCGCGTAGAAAGTGCCTACCGCCTAGCCTTCGCGGGGGGCGACTGAGCGGTTATGTTGGGGTCACCGTGCCTTACGATCCGGCGTTACGTCGCCCGGATTTGATGTTGACCTTCGGGCGACCGTCGGACCGTATCCTAACCTATATACAATTAAAACTCCGCGGTGGCCCTCTTCGGCGCATTAGGGACGACTACGGGCTTTTTCTGGCGGAAACGTCTTAGTCTACATCCGCAGCCGCCCCTACCATACCCATATAGCCTAACTGATCAGTAAGGAAGTAGCAGTGGCCAAGGCACACAGCTCGCAGAACTGATGGCTAATGGGGCAAGAAGGTTCTAAAGGCTACGATCTGGCAAGCGCAGCATCGGATGTCCACCCACGACGTGGACATTACGCCCAGATCCTATAGGTTACTTTTATTCTGGAAAAAAAAAATAAACGGGAGGAGACACTGGCAAAAGCTAGTAAAAATAATAATCATGAAATACTGCTTACGTGAAAAGAAGTTTATACCGTGTGTTACAATTGTTGTCGCGCATTACACTAAGTGCAGAGCTGTTGTTGTCGCAGCTGCGAAATAAAAGGAAAATACACAATTAGCTTAGCGGTCAGGTGCTTCACGTTCTCTTTGTACGTCGACTGATCAGGCGTGGAAAGCTAAGGCACCGCGCAGACACATTAAACTCACGAAGGTAAATGGAATCAATTTGGTTCAAGCAACTGTTAACTAATCAACTTTTGATAAGTCTGGTAATCAGTTAGAGCAACTGTCATCGTCTAAAAATGAAATTGTCTATTCGTTTCCATTGCGATTTTAAAGCATTTGGGCGGGGGCTTTATCTATATCATGCATGTAGGTTCTGTGAAGTTTGGAAGCTATCAGAGTACCACAACTCATCCGGTATTAATAATGCTATCCGTGCGAAGTCGGGCGAGTCGCCAGTATTTCATAAACGCGTGGATTTTTGCTGTTCTTTTTTCTAAACACACATTTATAAAATCAAATATGAAGTAAATACTCTCACCGAGATGTGTATAACGAATATATTTGCAAGGAATGGAGTTACAGACAAGACGGGGGGAAATTGAGATCATTATTCAGATGTAAGGGGAAATTTGAGTGTGAATTATGAGCTGGCAACCTTTGACGCGGTGTTTTGCGCGTTGTTGTGGTTTATTTGTTTAGTCTGCGAGTGTGTTTGTGAATAGTAAGTTATGTTATTAAGGGCATCGTAAGTTTTAAGTAGTCAAATCAGTTTCATGTCTGAGAGATCTGATATATGAGAGATCTGAGAGATGTCTGATACATCTATTATATAATTCACACTATTATCTTTAAAAGCCTAGGAAGACGTGCAACTAAAGAATCCACATTTACTCAACCTTATACATATATAGTATCACGCCTCTATCCCGGGTACGCAGAGACTATGGATTGCAACTTTGCACGATTCTGGCATACTTCTCTCGCTTCCTCTACCTTCATCAATCTTTTCATGCATTCCCGCCGGTTCAGGGTACTTTTGACCTGGTCTTTACTAAGAATGTCAGATATCTGACATTCGCAGGTCCGGTGCGGTCGACCCCTACTAGCTCTTCCATCCACTCGACACATACCCCCTTAATGCGATAAAAGCAAGAATTTCATTTCGTTACGTGGAGTTCCAGATCTGCAAATTGCTCTATGTCGCAGTAATAGTTGAAGAAATAAACCCGGCAAGTAGCCCCTCGCAAAACTTTACGGCTGACTCCATTTGCCCTTATGACTTACTCGGCGTTTCTCAGCCATCTTCATAAAGCGTTTTAGTTCTTTTCTATTATGCGTGTGGTTTGAGTCTAACTGATAATTGTGCTAATAGCGGTATATGGTATACCTATCATCAGTCTATATCTTTGTCCACTGTTGGACATAGATCTCCTCCTTTTGCAAATACTTTCTCAAAAAAAAAGGGATTACTAGTTTTACAGCTTAGAATTAGATTGTTTGTTAAGTCAAAACCTGGTCTAGTTGTATACAAAATTTATTTCAGATCTTTACAGATATTTTCAACTAAAATAGAAATAAATACGTCTTCATTAACTTTTACAATTATAAAATTTGTAGTATTAATTTCATTAATACAAAAGGAGGCATCAGCTTAATATATTTCGCACGCTTTTGAAATTTATGTTTGAATAGGAGTATTAATTGGAAAACATAATTCTGAAGCGTCCAGGAATATTCCGGGAATTAAGAGATAATTGAAAAGTGGTGAATTAATTAAATTATTCATAATCATTTTTATGGCATTACCTGAGTAATGATGCATGTGGGCGACCTAATTATAATTTACTATCACCCACGATCAGCCATACTGAAACAGGGTTGTTGGCGAGTTGCAAACAAAGTTTGTCGAGTTATTTTTGCTTTATTTGATAGGTGTAAAGCTTATGGTTTTTTGGAGACTTATTTCATACCGGATTAACTTGCAGCTGTTTTCGAACAATTCTTCTCTGCTCCTTCGAACTGTTAATTTTACCATCCACAAGATTTCTAGATCAGTAACACGTTATTTGCAGTCTTAACAAACAAGTATTTTACATATTAACGCAACCTCAATTAATTAGTTAATAGAATCATTCATTAGCATGTTACTTTGTTATCTTATATTTTGTTTTGTAATTAAAGGTAAACAAAGAAAATCTTTATTTATAAGAAACTTACTCAGTCAATAATGTAACTAATAATGATCAGCATATATTGCGTCTGCTTATCTATCTATTGTGTGGTCAGTATTTAAGATATAAGGATGTTCTGAAAAACAAATATGAAGAGGTGCAATATAGAGCCCTCTGAATGGAAGGCAATGGAAAGGCGATGTCCAGAATGGAAACGTCTCATACAACTACAGCTGAACGCTTTCGAAACTGGGCGTCGTAAGGAAATTGATAAGAAACGAGACCAACTAAAGATCCTTCCAACCTTGCCCATTAATTATAATTACTTAGGCGGGTTATTGACGTGCGCAAAGTGCGCTCGTACTTTCATAAATAAAATTAGCTATATGATTTCTTATGTTCACGCGAATGTTAGACATTGAAATTAAACTAATTTTCGGATTCTATCGCGGTATTAGAATTTTATTTTCTCCCGACGTTTCGAAGACTTTGCAGCCTTCATGGTCACGGGGGGGACTGAGGTGTTGTTCATCCGTAAAGTCAAAGTTACAATATCTACCTACATTTTACAATTATACAACTTTTTTTAAATTTTAAAATTTTTTTAGCTGTTGGTGGTCCGATCTACGCAGAATGAGCTCACAGTGTCTTGAAGTCTGGCAGCCGGTCTTTTGGGTTCCGATTTAATTAAATGTAGAACTGGATCCCAGGCTTGTGCAAGCTTCCAACCATCTTCCCTATTGAAATTAGGATGTTTTTAATTTCAATAGCCTCGCGAATCATCCTAGGCAGGAATCGGTGTTCTTTGGCGAGGATTTGTGGCTTGTCTAGTCGCAGATAATGATTGGCGCCTCCCTCAGAGTGTTCAGCGACTGCAGACTTCGTCGAGCGTCGGTGTTTCACGTCAGCTATATGTTCTTTTACGCGGGTCCCTATATTTCTTTTGTTTGCCCGATATAAGAGAGGCCACAGTTGCAATCTATTTTGTATACTCCCGGTTCTTGTAGAGGTATGTGACACTTGACAGGTGGTAAAAATTGACTAATCTTCTTAGGCGGCTTAAAATAAGTTTTTATGGAAGCACGCTTCAGGATGTAGCCAATCTTGTCGGTGACTCCTCGTACATATGGTAATACAATATAGCATATAGCTATATGAGTCACGCAAGAGCGTGTCAAAGGGCAGAAGCACAACTAGAGGATACCCAGTCTTATAATATGAGTCCTGTATTATATACTGTCCCACTGTTGGGCACGGGCCTCCTCTACTACTGAGAGGGAATAGACCTTAGTCCACCATGCTGGCCTAGTGCGGGTTGGTAGACTTCACACACCCTCGAAAATTCCTATAGAAAATTTCTCAGGTATGCAGGTTTCCTCGCGATGTTTTCCTTCACCGTTAAAGCAAGCGATAATTCACAAATAATACACACATATTTTTTTTTAGAAAAGTCAGAGATGTGTGCCCTTGGGATTTGAACCTGCGGACATTCGTCTCGGCAGTCCGTTCCACAACCAACTAGGCTATCGCCGCTTCAGTCTTAGCTCAAGTTAAATATGCATGTCCAGTTTCTACAGTCGCCGTGGCCGAAATTGGCTCGAAGACATCATCATTGCGTCTGCCTGTATTTCGTTTCAAAGTCGTATAGGTTGTCAGGTCTGCATTTTGACGAAACATTTCAGAAGTATTCGCAATTCCTGCCCACTGACGGATGTTAGTTACAACTGTTTCCTTTGATCGGGTTGTGTGTACAGTGATTCCAATTACAATGTCGATCGATGGGAGATGTTGCGTCGGATATGCGCTCCTACCTTTTGATATTGTACTGTATACTAGGTGACCCGTGAATCAATAGAATAAGCGACTATTGTACACGTAGATATATATATGGTACCCGTTGAAGAAATGTAGCATACCAATATTGTTACTTTACTTTTTTGTCAAATACAAATAATAATAATAATAATATCAGCCCTGTATTACATTCTTGCCCACTGCTGAGCACGGGCCTCCTCTACTACTGAGACGGATTAGTCCTTAGTCCACCACGCTGGCCTAGTGCGGATTGGTAGACTTCACTCGCCTTCGAAATTCCTATAGAGAACTTCTCAGATGTGCTGGTTTCCTCACGATGTTTTCCTTCACCGTTAAAGCGAACGATAAATTCACAAAGAATACACACATGATTCTTTAGAAAAGTCAGAGGTGTGTGCCCTTGGGATTTGAACCTGCGGACATTCGTCTCGGCAGTCCGTTCCACAACCAACTAAGCTATCGCAGCTTATAAATACAAATAGCTCCTATATAATTACCTCTCGGTTTCAAATTTGAAAAGCATTGCTCTTTCCAATCAATTTACAGAATATACATAAACTATAAACTGAGGGTCGTTCCTAACTATATAGTCAATTGACGGACTGTTATTTAACCAAAACAAACGAATGGATTATAAATTTACTTGAAATATTATTCATTATTTTGAACTATTTGGTAAATTGATAAACTACTGACTACCAAAAGAATTAACTTTACCCAACTGTTATTCCTAATAGTTTACACCATTTCTATCCAGTTTAGTCTAACAGTATGCTTAGTAATATTGCGTTATAGTATACGTTAAGTTATAGATTCGTCTAAATACATTTTGTATGGAAGGAACAGCGCCCCGTGTGCGCATTTGGTACTAAAATACAGTAGCATGAACGTTACGCGTGTAAACTTCCAATAATAAATCGTGTAGTAATTTAATAGTGTGCGTCAACATATATAGGAATCGGAAACAGGAATCTCTGATTTAACTAATCTTCCTACGTCATATGCCTTAACTTTGAGGATCATGGCCTCCCTTCTGTATCAGTTTCTCTCGAAGGAGCTTTCACCATCTGTTACTGTCTTCAGCGTTGTGGAGGGCGCTGTAAACTGTACAGTTTACTGTACAACTGTACTGTATAGTTGTTTACTGTACAACTGTACTGTACAGTCAAGAGCGGTGTGGATCTGGTCAGAACAACGCATTAGTTTGCGTCCACGAAGCCTTCTACCATCTACTTTGCCAGACATGAGCTTCAGGAGGTTGTCAGCGTCTTTTTTGCATTCTGACCGAAGTATTCTAAGATTCTGCGTAGACATTCGGATGACAGCCGCGAGGAGATTTTGACTTTTCGCAATATGGAGACGTTAATCGGAAATGCTGTCCAAGGGCTACAGAGCATCTTTCTTGACTTATAGTATCTATATTTATAGAATTCATAATACTAATATCTTACTCGATAAAATGTCGACAATTATTCGTGCTAGAGGTAATGTTGACAAAGGCGTGCGTGTGTGCGTGTGATGCAGTTCATAATATGTCATATATGAACCGCATTGAAATGTTATCTATCCGCATACAGAACGAACACATAACCAAAACACAATTGCATAACACCATCCTTAACTATATTAGTGTACGCAAACAGTAACGACCGCCAATCATTGGCCAATTAAACGGTATCCAGACGCAATTGGCCGGTAATTTACGTCCCACTGATGGGCTCTTGTGACGGATTACACGTTCTATTTCACAAACATCATTAAATTTAACGCGAGATTTCTGTGTTGAGATTATATTGAGCCCAAATTTTAAGCTCATCACAATAGTTAGTTATTATACAGGATCATTTTGAAATTGCGTTACTAAATTAAATCACATACTTATATATTTGGAAATAAAACTTAGAATAAGTTACTTGAGCTGTAGATGTAAAATCAAAAAGTGTAAGTTTGAAACAAAATACCTAAATGTTAATAAAAAATAATTTTAATTTATAAGCCCTGATGTCACTACTATTACTCTAAGTGTTTTCATCGTAGCGGCAACATCATACTTTGTCAGAAATACACACACGCACACGCCATGATCGCATTATACTACAAAATGATAAGAAAATTAGAAAACTAAAACTAAGATTTTTAGTGAAAATATTCATTATTAATGGATATTTTTTGTCACAATGTCAGTAAAGGTGAAGACGAAAAAAATGTTTCATTTAGTAACGCAATATCAAAATGACCCTGTATATGACTGTGTCCGACTCTGTTGCAAGGACTAGAAAGAGGAGGGTGCGGGAGAGGTTCAACTGTGGCACTTAAACTAATCTCCCATCTGGACAGTAAGATATGGACAGAATAATTATAATTTTACGGGTTTTTCTTTAATTGCCAATAACTCGACGGTCTCGGAGGTCCATAAATTTTGTAGGGTCTCTAAAGTTCGCTCATAATTTAATTTACCGACCTACTAGTACAATATCCTGACTTTGTTGGTATATATAGGTATATGTAATTGTATTATCTGTTGTTTTAATTATGAAGTTGTTTATTTCAATTATGAAGTTAGAAAACAATAACATATAACCAACACAATTTCTATGTTGCTTATTCTATTTTTTAATAATTTAATGTGAAATAAGAGGGTTACCTTCAGTAATTTATTGATTGCAGAATACTCGTAGTTTTACACATCGTGCAAATCGGCATGTCAGAGACAAAAGTGACAGTCGAGATTTTAATTATGTTAGTTGAACTTCGAAGGCTAAAAGGTCGTTATGGTCAGAATCCCTCGTAACAGTTTATTCCAACAATAGACACTTCAATACTTTGGAATTATATCTTAGCAGATGTCATAACTTCGGCTATGAAAGATATTATCTTCAACAGTTACATTTTAACGGTTTCCGTGGTACAGCGTGTATGTTTGGCAGTATTTTGTATTTGATTGCGTTATTATCACTGCTTTGTCTATTTTAAAGCAAATAAAGTTCTTCCCATTATGAAGTAGCTTATTATAATACATACAAACGATTTCTCATTAAGGGGTTGACAGAGGTGCAGTATTGCATTGATTTTCGCCAAAGTTTGTTCAGTCCTATGATGTGATAGATATATCATAGGAGGTCTATCCGTCCTACTTCTAAATTGGCTTCATTAGAAGAGTTAGTCTAAATCCAAATCCTAACCAGGGAATAAAATCTAGGTTTTCACTGATCCCACACCCTAACACACAAAGCGACCAACGTCGCAAACTATATGAACAAAGTTGTTACTTTACTAAATTAAACAAAGCAACGATTTGTTGCGCTGTGGCAGAGTTACAAACAAACTTTACGATTTATAACTTTAACCTATAGTTTACATCTAACTTTAGTAATGAAGTTAAATATCACCCCTTACAATGTGTAATATGAATTACTTGCTTTCGCCCATTGCTTAGACCGCGAGACGTTCACTTAAATAAAACTGAACCTTACGGGATAAAAAATAAGCTATTAATTTATATAATATTTTGAATACCCGCGTGGAAAATTACCCCCTCGTTCAGCGGTTCTGTGTTTAGTTTTAATAATAATCAGCCATCGTAAAATCACAATTATTTTGTTTATTCCTTTGTAGCAAAGAACAGCCGTGAACAGTTCCGTGTATGAGTGAAGGAATAGCCTCTAATAGAGAAATGGCTTGAAATCGCGAGGCGTTGCATCTGTCCTTGATAACATGGAGGACTTAGTATTCGTCAAGAAGACTAAGTCACGAGTCAAGAGTGTAACGAAAGCAGAAAACAATAGAATTCCAACAAAGTATACAGGGTCATTTTGACATTGCGTTACTAAATGAAACCCCATACTTATCTACTTGGAAATAACACTTCACAATTATATACTTGAGCCGTAAATGTAAAATAAAAAAGTGTTAGTTTCGAACAAAATAAATATCAATAAAAATTATTTTAATTTTTCATGGCATAATGCTATTAATACTACTTATAGAGAATTTTTTGAAGCGACAAAATCACACTTACAATCAGGACTACACTCACGTACACGCCATATTTGTTCTCAACAACAAAATTACCAAAAAATCAGAAAAGTAAAACTGAGATTTTTGGTGGAAATATTCGCTATTCATGGCAGATTTTTGGCAATAATAGCAGAGGTAGAAACGACTACGTGATTTAATTTATTAACGCAATGTCAAACTGTATATAATATATATCTTACTAATATTCTTTGCATTAGTACGGGAACGACCAGTAGATCCTAATTGGTAGAATAGTTAGCCCTCCACCTACTACACGTCGCTATAAACCACAGGGATCAAATTAAAATGGTTACCTACGCATAGCTATATATCGTGTACTTTAGAAGTGCGAGGCACTCCGCAGAGTCCCAACACGGTTCGCGCATTTGCCCTCTCGGAGGTGAGAATTTCGTAATGGCGCCCTAATGAGCTGGGGGTTAATTTAACCATTCGCTTGTTGTCGCATTTTGAGGGTTCTGGTGAGGTTTGAGTTGATTTGGTTTAAATTTGATATACTTTAATCTATTTTTACTTTAATTTGATTGGAGCTTCGCCTGTGATAGGTCTTTTTCCATAAATTTACTGGTGCTAGGCCTCTCATATGTGAGACTCCGCTTGGGTAGGTACTACCGCAATGTCTATTTCTACGGCCAAGCAACAGTGTGTAGTCATTGTTGCGTTCCGGTTTGAACGACATTGTAGCCAGTGTAACTATGGGATATAATGAGACTTAATATCTTACATCTCAGGATGGTGAGAGAAATGGAATACCAAACAATATTTTGTATTTCAAGGTGTTGGATGGTGTTTCTACTGTTTATGGGCGGTCGTATAGCTTACCATCAGGCGAATGGCAAGCTCGTCTTGTCTTTCACAGCAATAAAAAAAAACGGTGTGTTTGTTCGTGCACGTTTTAAGAATAAAATATTGTCATTATAGTGATTCAGTTCTGGATCTTTCAAATTTAATCTTAATAAGCGTTACTTTACACGAAAGGTGAAATTTTCCGAAATGGATCCCAACACAACATGTAGGTATTAATATGCATAAAGCGATCTGCAAATCTTTCTAATGATAATTAGATTTTACATAAACTCTACATAAAGGGAAGCCGGTAGGAATCGGTTTATATGGCCCCTTGGCCACTGCACTATACGTCTGTTAATCGCGAAAATTAACAGAACATGTCCAATGACGTCATAATCGTAAACAAAAGTTAACCAATTAAAGCCATTAATCGTCCCCAACATTGGACGGCCAATTAATCGTGAACTATGCCCGAATACGTTCGGTGAGGTTGGCCCCAATGGGGTCCAGACTGGTCCCCTTTCGGTCTATTTACCCCGGGATAAATGCCTGTTGCGGCGGTCGGAGTGCGTGTCACCCGCCATCGAATGGCGTTTTGTGTTGCCAGCTTTGACGTTGTAATATTATTAATTTTATTTATTGTGTATTGTTTTAAGACGGTTTTTCTCCAAAGAATATTTCGAGTATGATTCTTATTAGCCTAGTTGGGTGTGGAACGGACTGCTAAGACGAATGTCCGCAGGTTCAAAACCCAAGGGCAAACACCTCTGACTTTTCTAAAAAAAAATATGTGTGTATTCTTTGTGAATTATCTCTTGCTTTAACGGTGAAGGAAAACATCGTGAGGAAACCTGCATACCCGAGAAGTTCTCTATAGGAATTTCAAGAGGGTGTGTGAAGTCTACCAATCCGCTCTAGGCCAGCGTGGTGGACTAAGGCCTAATCCCTCTCAGTAGTAGAGGAGGCCCGTACCTAGCAGTGGGACGGTATATAATACAGGGCTGATGATGATGATTATATTCATATCTGTAATAATGTAGTTTACTTCTTTAAGAACTGGAGGAATACTGTTATTTTTTTAATATTATACATTTAAGTACCTATATACGTATAGAAGGCAGTTATGAGTAATTTGATTACACACTAATGTAACAAAATTGGTATACCCAATCAAGAGTTCTGAGCTAAAAAACGTGAAAAAATACCATCGAATTGAGAACCTCGTCCTTTTTTTGAAGTTGGTTAATAATTAAACATTAGTCATTATTTGCTAGACAAGCGAAATAGATACACAAATGTTTTATTTTCATTAGGCACCGACACCAAAATTGGTAACCAGTATATAGGTCATGTTATTTTTTTTTTGTTTTTCAGTGGGTTTTGAAGACGGTATAATTTTTTGTTAAAGTTATTTTCTGAGTATCGGTTAATTGATTTCATATTTAATTTCGTATATGAGCTGGTAACACTGAGTTTGGCTTGGTATTGCAATCGTAGATCGACCGTTGGGATTACCGGACAATGAATTGTTGCAACGTGTATATTGCCTTATATTGAAGGACGGTTTGAAAAACATTTTACCTACTGTAATTACTGAATATTATAAGACTTACCATTCTGTTACTTAAGGTGACTGGATAAATTGATCGCTGTAAATAATAGAAAGTATACATTGCGGCATTGTAATGAATAGCGAAGGAAAAACAATGATGCAGTGGCTGATCACAGGCGTAAATGGACTAACCTAACCTAACGGATATATTTTCGCATTTAGAATATGTCAGCCAGAGTAATTACTGGACATAATAAGACTTAATATCTCTTTCTCAGGATGGCGAGCGCAGTGGAATACCCAACAATACTTTTTGATTCTAGGTGTTTGATGTTTCTACTGTTAATGGGCAGTCGTACCGCTTACCATCAGGCGAACGGCAAGCCCGTCTCGTCATTCAAAACAATAAAAAATGTATAAATTACGTCTATTATTGTGATAGAAAAAGTATCACTACGTACATAATATAATTCTTACATATACAGAGTAATATTACATCACTGTCTATGAATGAAACCGGTCCAGCACAAATAGGTAATTTTACTTCATACTTTATCCTACTATTATTACGAAATATGTGCAAATAAATATCCTTAACGCGCGTCTAAATCTCGCACGGTTTAGCGAATAAACTTGTTTTTGTATGACACGAATGGGGAAAAGTTTGAACAAAGTTGGGAAAAGGGCTTTTTATACTTCCAATTGAATGTTTGTTTATGCACATATAAAAAGTCGTATTAATGTAATGATTTTTGAGGTATATAGGAATTTTTAGGGTGTGTGAAGTCTATTAAACCACACTACGCTAGCGTGGTGGACCAAGGCCCAATCCCTCTCAGTAGAAGAGGAGACCGTGTCCTGTAGTGGGTCAGAATAATACATGGCTGGAATTATTATTGTTAAAATAATGAGTCAGCGAATTATTACCATCATCTGAATATGACAGCAGGCTGCAGATATATGCAGTACTTTATAATTCAAAGTTCAGACGAGATTTTTTACTCACGCCTTCTTTATCATGTCTCGGAGCGTTTACTCTGTCTCTGAGGCCATTACACACATATGACGCAATTATCCCCGAAGGGGTATGCAGACGCGCCACCAGGGCACCCACTTTTCGCCAAGTGTGTTCCGTCCCATGATGCGATAGGTGGCGAGTCTATCGCCATATCGGGCACAAATTTCAAACTCCGGGCTGATATTGAGCAGAAAAACCCAAATATCACCTTGCCCGACCCGGGATTCGCACCCAGGACCCCAGAGCGCTACTATATCGCGCATGCAGTACAACTAAGCCACCGAGGCAATCTGAGGCCATTAGATGTATATTATAAACAGAGTTCCATCTCCTGATACTATTATCTTATAGATAGAACAAGGCTTTTATGAAAATAAGGGTGCATTACAGCGATATTGTCGTTGTTTTCCTTTTGACCAGTTCCTTATTACCTTTACCGCGATTTTAGATAGTGAGAAATTCGCTCACTTCGCTGTTCATTGGTGGGTTTTTTTAAATGCAACGGAATATCGACCTAGACTAGTGTTTCTTACCATGTATAGATTAAAATGGATATCTCACCAGGAAGAACAATGACGCAAGTGCCAAAAACCCTTAAATTGACTTTACTCCACAATATTTGTAATAAACAAACTATCGAATGCAAGATCAAATTTCGTGTAATAATCGAATTGCGTCATTATAATGATATGTCAGATTTATCATGGTATGTTTTTTCATGTTTTGGATTTTATTCCGTGTTAAAGATAATATATGCTTTTGAAGTTCTTACGAATAAGTAGCAAGTTTAGGTTGCCCCCACTGTTGCGGAATATTGCGTGCAGGCCCGGCAACAAACGCAGTTTGGCCGCAAGTTATTCTTTAAGAAGTAAATATCAGCTTAGTTGAAACTATCGATTTATTAATTGTTGATTGCTGTAGCAATAAGTTCAAGCAATTGATATTCATGTTACACGGATTATTGAATGTTTATTGCTAACATTTTGTGTCATTCGATGAACAAGTTTTCTTTCCTACAAGTTAACGTCTGCCTAAATTCATAGCGGTGAGCATTTATTTAGAACATAATGTATCCACGCCTAGTTCTATACTCTAACTTTCTCTGCTAGGATGTAATTAATTATTTTGTTGTTCTCTGTCTGTTCTATTTCTTCATATCAGTAGCTTACATGTTTAGTTACGGTTAAAGAAACTTTATTCCCAAAACAAATTACACTTTATGCGATATACAATATTCGAAGTAATTATGCTAGTATTGTACATAATAATTGTTAATTTTATAGTGTTGGTCATACTGTTTTCTTTACCAATATGATGACAATGTTTAGTTCTAAGTGTTAATATAAGTAAATTTATTAATAATATTGCTTGGCGCAATGGACTCGTTACTTTTATATAGAGTAGTGTCGAGTCAAAGTCTATAAGCCTGAAAACACAACTATGATTTTTCATTCAAAAAGCGAAAATTTTTATAAACGTTTAAAAATATTACAAAATAATCTGATGTTCAGTTTTTTAAAAAGAAATTTTCGGAATAAATCGTTCTGAACTGATTTTTCTACTTAAACTGGGGCTAGTTGTAATTGAAAGTTAGCTTCACAGTTTTCATCCTTATATCCTACAAATAAATACTAGTATAGCATATACATGCGACGTATAACTCTAAAACAAAAATAAAATCGAAACACCACAGTGAAATTCCATGACATGCAGGAAAAAGCGCGTATATTCAATTGAGTTGTACAAAAAGCTAAAAAACTGTGACGCAATGCTTTGTAGTGGCGAGTTATCAATGTTAGGCAGGGTGTTCATGAGGCTGAGTCGAAACAGAGGCGAAAGACGGGCTATAAGTAAATGAGACTCTAACGCATTGAAAATAGGAATAAAACATTCGGAAGATTCATCAAATAAAATCTAATTCATTAAAACAAAATAATAACGTTTAAATTTTGCTTGCAACAGGATGTCTTAGGAACCAATTGGCAACCACTGTTTTTGAATACCGTTAGAAAAACTGGCTATCATGTTCTTCAAGTCGAACACTACGATGGTGTTTGGCGGCGGAATATAACATGGCAATAAAACCTAATCAAATTGACGGTCTTTTACAGAAGACTTATTAACTAATTATAAACATTTAAACTTGAAAGACCATCGCGTTTTAGGCGCGCACTTTTCGTCTGTGCTTCGACTTTCCGCCTATGAGCGACTGCCCTAAGAGTGCTGAATACGCTCGATATATCAATACATTTGACAATAATTTTAGAAGTTATTTCGTCATCGTGAAGTTGAATATATTTTTGGAATTTCAAGCAACTATTAAATGCAATTCTGTCTTTAAGTTAAATCGGTTTTTCCAAGATTCAATGTCATCCACCTGTCTTAAGATTGTAAGCGTACCACTGTACGCATTCTTTGTGTTTTGATGTATTGTAATTCTCAAAGATGGTCATCGTTTCATCAGGCGCCCGCTAGTCTCTTTATTAAATGAAACTTACGAGAAACAAATGGAACTCTATATCTCGAAAGTTAATTTCGAATCTTCTACGAGAACAACACCGCAATGGACACGATACAGAAGCGAATGCTCCAACTGTATAGTCGGATTTGTGGTCAAGATAAGAGCCAATGAGTTGCGATCAAATTGGCCGCCGTGTTTATTGGGGCCATTGGTATAAAATGCTTTTGGCTCGGTCTCCGCTCCCCAATTGCTATGTAATGGGGAATAAAGCGACTTGAATATTTTAAAGCGTTTTGTTGGAAATTGATTGGCGTCTTGTATAACATATTATTTTGCGAAAAGTTAAGTTTGGCGTAAAAATATTTTTTGCATTACTGATCGTATAAAAAGCGGCAATAGCCTAGTTGGGTGTGGAACGGACTGCCGAGACGAATGTCCGCAGGTTCAAATCTCAAGGGCACACACCTCTGACTTTTCTAAAAAATCATGTGTATATTCTTTGTGAATTTATTGTTCGCTTTAACGGTGAAGGAAAACATCGTGAGGAAACCTGCACATCTGAGAAGTTCTCTATAGGAATTTCGAAGGTGTGTGAAGTCTACCAATCCGCACTAGGCTAGCGTGGTGGACTAAGGTCTTATCCCTCTCAGTAGTAGCGGAGGCCCGTGCTCAGCAGTGGGCAAGTATATAATACAGGGCTGATATTATTATTATTATAAAATTTGCTAGTAAAAGTGTATTTATTGCTATGCTATATCTTGTCCGAAAACAGGCATGTTTTGTGAGCGGAATCTAAGTAACAGTTACTAATGCAAAACCTATTTCTCGATTTCCGTTTTGTTATCTTCCATCTTCAATTTCACATCGAAAATTGATATCCACAACCCAAACCTTTCCTTGAAATAGCTCAATGCAAAAATCATAACTTGAACAGTCAAAATACCGACCTGTGAAAAACACTCACGTCCGTAAAACGAATTTATAAAGGCCGAAAATAGAAAAACGATGGCCATAAAGCCGAAACGATTCGCGCAACTTGTTGCTACAAATAGTAAGGAAAGCCTATCGGGTCCGTCAATCAATACGGGGTTAGAACTCAATTTGAGTGACTTGGTTATAGGTAAGTTATTGTATTTTCAGCTTTATTAACGACTTTTTTACGTATAATGATTCAGAATGATCGTACTCAAATGCCACGCAGTGATTTGTAAGTTTTGGGTGGTGGTGTGACTGTTTCTTTATTGGATAGATCGGTAAATGAAGACATACGGCATAATCGATGATGTCTCGTCCTCTCCCAGTGACCGCCAGAGGTTCGTAACCTGTTAGTGGTAGTTAGATGCTCTCGGTATGGTCTCTTAATTGTCAAGGGTTGCGAGTGCCTATAGCACTCACACATGCATTTATCCCCGCAGGAGTATGCAGAGGCGCAACCAGGGCACCCACTTTTTGCCAAGTGTGCTCCGTTCCATGATGTGATAGGAGACGAGCCTATCGCCATATCGGGCACAAATTCCAAGACTCGGGGCTGATACTGAGTAGAAAAACTTAAATATTGCTTTGCCCGACCTGGGATTTGAACCCAGGACTGTACCGCGCATGCAGAACAATTACGCCAGCTAGGCAGTATATAGCACTCACGTAAAAGTCCGGTATGTGTGTATAAACCGGCCTTTGCCAGGCTATCAAACGTAGGGTCAAATAAAAAAAAATAACTAGGTGATTTGATTTTAAGTGATTTTCATCACTAATAAATATGCATAATATCACAAAAGCCACGGACGTGTTACCTGGTTTAATCTAAATGTATATAATATAACTATAACATAATATGAATATATAATAGGGAATGGAGGGCGGTGTTTAATCATCCCGAAATCTCTATTACGTTCCAAAATGCACAACAAGCTGTCAGTACAAGCCAGTCGCGAATGGTGTAATTTTTAAAGGGAACCCGACACAACTTATAATAATTACATTTTTCATCACAAAAGGGAAGTAGGAATCGGGTTAGACTGACCCTTCGCCACAATACATGGCGTTTTTCCTGCAAAACAATGACACTGACTTAACCTTGTTCATTTGTGTAGACAAAAATATTCACGTAGTTCTATGACTCAAGTCAAGGGAATAAGTAAGGCATATTTTACGTGTTGCGTCACAAGAGGGATTTGACCTCTCCACACTTGCTGACTCGGCATTATTTTACGGCTTCATTCCCTTCAGGTTTATAGCGTTCTTGTAGTGGGGTCTGTCGTTTTATGATTGCAGAAAATCTTGGGTATACATCTCCAACACCTTATTGGTATAAAGTTATGGAGAATTATGGAATACTTTTGGTCTGTAATATTACTTTGCAACTGTTATCTGTCAGTGCTTTAACTGCTAATGCGGTTAATTGGCCCCACTGCAGGTGATGGTAAGTTAAGTGGGGTCCAATGATAATGATGGGAATGATTACCTTTCGATTATCGACAGAATTATGCTGGCCTGTTGGAATCGGTTATACACAGGCTGATACAGGAATACAACATACGTGGGCCACTATGGCGTATTTTAAAACCTTGTGTACGTACGGTGGTCGCTATCCGGGCAGATATAAAATATACCCTACCACCATGACTATATTCAGTAGAAGACATCCTGCAGCTGATGATGATATTTGTTAGTTTATTAAAAATATACAAGATAAGAGCGTTATTAATCTATGCAGTAAAATTATTATGCCACGTGGCGCGAACTTAATTAAAACGTAGTATCAAGTATGGACGCCTGGGTCGAGTGTTGTTACTTATAAGCATTGGAAATGATAAATTTCTGAAGTGTATTCTAGTCAAGTACTGAATGTTATTTATTTTATATACCTTTGAAATATAGGTGAATTGGGCATTTGTAAAGAATGATAGGAGGCCGACAAAATTAATATACAAGGCGAATGTGGATTGAAAAGCCGGTAGGGGTCGACCGCACTGAACCTTGGAATGTCAGATATGATGGCGGGAATGCATGAAAAGATTGATGAAAGTGGAGGAAGCATGAGAAGTATGCCAGAATAATGCAAAGTGGCAATCCATAGTCTCTGCCTACCCTTATGGGATAGACGCGTGATACTATATATGTATGTGTGTTAAAATATAGGTTGTATGCGAGATACTGGTACCATAATACCTAAGAATTCAGGATAGGTACAATTTATATAATCCATGAATTAAACCAGATGCTAACGGATATATCAATGATCTATTGAGCAAAATATGTTGACTAATTAACCGACTGCCTCAGTGACGTAGTTGTATTACTGCACTGCCAACTTGTCAGGTTCGATCCTCGGGTCGGGCAAAGTGATATTAGTTTTAGTACCCAGTATCAGCCCGGAGTCTGGAATTTGTGCCCGACATGATAGGCTTACCGACTATCACATCATGGGCCGGAATACGCACGGCGAAACGTGGGTGCATCAGTTACTCATCTGCCCACCCCTTCGGGGATAAAAGGCGTGAGTATGTGTCGCTAATTAGTGGTTGAGTTGTTACTTACGCTTTGCACCTAGACATGATTAACCTATCTACCTTCATCGCCTCAGCAAATGCCTCACCGCTGCACCGCAAGCTCGAATACTGGCCGTTTAATTAAGTCGCTCCGAGCCGAAACAGAGGAAAATTCGTCATTCGTTCATTCGGTCCTTTGAACTGCGGGATTTGCTTAAACGAGATCCGATCGAATGGTTTGATTAAAGACTGTAATTAATTTGTTGGGGAGTTTAAGTTGGAACTTATTGCAACGTGGCCTTATTGCCTCAAATGGCGTCTTGAGGTTTATAACCCCGTGTACCTTTAATGCTAATATTATTTTTTTATTTTATTTATTTATTATGTTTTTTAATCCAGTTCTTCAATGACACATGGATTTAAGTCAGTAAAAACAAATTTTGCTGCTAGTTCCATATACGTGAACCAAGTTACCCCACGCAAGTATAGAACCCGGTTACTTAACGCAATCGTAGTTAACGCTTATGCAATAGTGGTTAATCAGTTGAATGGTACATATAACCCGATTCCTGCCGGCTATCCTTCGTAATTTATGTAAAATCTAATCATCATTAATACATATTAGTACCTTTTAGTTGTATCGGGTTCCCTTTTGGCAAATTTTATCCCACACCACAGCTACGTATCACAATGTGTTTTACTCCGATTCTCAGAAAAAGCACAAGCAGGGGCCTTATTCTCTATCCCGCACGTTATTTTGACAGTGCGTAACAAGCACGTAACACAACCCATCATGTTTAGTACTATAGAAATTTGGCTTACAGAATACCATTCCACACACATTTCTCGAAGATAACATGACACGGCCGCGTTACGCGTTTACACTATCATACAGAATAAGGGCCCAGACGGAGTAACGGGCAAAACTAGTTGTAATATATAGCCTTGAGTATTGGAAGCAACGAGACGTGACTCTTTTGTCGGATATTCGATCGCTAGAAATTGTGTCATTTTTTGCGAGTTTATGATTCTGACATCTTTCAAAAGAAAGACGGGCTAGCGTCCGACCAAAGGTTATTTGCAAATGGCAACGATTTTGCTCAAATTTTGCACCGTCTACATTTTCGATCGATGTTCGGTTAATACAAAGGGTTTTTTGTTGGTGATTTTAAGTTATAAATCATTTTTGAACAAAAAATGTTATATAGTATTGTGGAGTCTAGGTGAAGAGTTCGAAAGGCTGGCTAGGTATGAAATGAAATGAAATAATTTATTTGAACCTGTAAAATGTTATACATTATTTAAATTCTGTCAATATTAACTCTACCATCAGTTCAGAAAGCAGTTCTCACTAGAGAAGAATGGGCAAAAAACTTTGGTGTTGCTCTTTTCAAAATCAGTTTAAGGTATAATCTACAGACCATGATACACAGAAAAGAGAAAAATTACAATTGTTTTCTTTTTATTGCTGTTTAGAGCAGTTCATTTATATGCTCGTAAAATAGATAGTAAGCAGGTAGGTATGAAGCAGTGTTCTGTTTCTTTCTGCTGCTAAGCTACGTATGCACTGCCATTGTTTGAAGGACCATTAATAACTGTAATCATTGACAATAAGGCTGCATTTACTTCTCAAAGCGATGATCACAGTACGATGTCTTGCAATTTAAAATCAAAGAGTTCTAAAAATATATAGAACGGACATTTCGAAGATTGTTATACAAAAGTTTTGCGCTCATGCCGTGGTTCAATCTATTGTGAAATAGCAAAACACCGATGTAAAATAGTTCATATTTATCTCCATAGCAGGATTTGAACGTTTTTAATGCACATGTAAGCATATTTACTATTTTATTTTTGTACTAATATCTAAATACGCTGTGAAATCTTGTCCCACAGACATTTCAAATAAGACAGCGACTTATTACCAATTAGTAATAACTTTTGCAGCACAAATTTGGCCCTGATATTCGGTCTATAACTTACTATACTGTTTTATGTCTTTGTTTAAAATAGTGCTATATTGTTGTTGATTTTAGAACACATAATATCGGATTTGTTGGCAATATCCCGTTGTAACTTCGTATCCAAAAGGTCGCAAACAGAAAGTTTTTGGACGAATCCCACAAATTATCAATTTTAGAATAGTTCATTATTTTATTAAGAGAGCTACGTGATGAACAAAATATATCTCCAAAATGTTCGCAAACCAAACCCGGGTAAGAAAACTAGCACACATCAAAATAAGCCAATGGTTTATCTTTCATGAATGCAAATGGTAACATTTTAACCCGGCCGAAACTATTCGATCGGAATTGGCTACAGTCGGGCGTTACAATACTGCACCCGGGCAAACCCGCCATGCCGGTTATATCCAGTTATAACCGGGTATAAATCGTCCCACCGCCGCATAATGCCGGATAAGTATTCGACGTGTATGCACTGGAAATAAGTCTTTCATATTTTGCAGAATTGTTCGTCCGGGTAGTATTTATGTGTTTTCCGGTTCGGTATTTGTTTGGAGTTTGATTTTGGTAAGTGGAACGTGTAATGTTCGTGTTTTAAACTTTTTTGTATTATCGATGTATTTGTGGCTACTTTTTTGCTAGTACGTCTGGGCTAAGTTTGTGAGTGGGTGTGAGTAATGTTTAATTATGACATCATATAACAAATGTCTCATTGAGGTATATTCTATAGACACGAACGTCCTTATAAACTATTTGTTCAAAATCTGAACGAAAATGGCAACCAAAGCGTCACTTTTATAACCTATTTATTCACATGAACAACAAATAATTTTACTTATATGACTAATATTTTTTATTCAAATGCAGGTTTACATTTAGACTCGAGTTCTTATATCATTAGCGCCACTCCGTACACAACCACAAGCTGTCAATATTGACCATACTAAAGTCAGTTTAAATGGATTGCAGTTCAATTCAGTTGAACACAGTGAATGTTTGGAACACCAAATCTAGTACGTAGTACATATATATATCGATGGCGTGTCTGTTTTTTTTTGTACGACATTTTGCATAATAATTGCTAGGCATTGTAAGATAATGTCGATGTGAATCTCACGTATGCCCATGATATGCCCAGCAATGACTATGGTGGATTGCATTAATTTTAGGCGCTGTGAAGATGCTGTTTTTCTGTTGCTCCGGAATTTATTAATACCTGAAGCAAATATCAGTTATATGAAAACGAAACATTGGCAGGTCGTTGCGTCATTTTGTCATTGATAAACAAATTGACACACACACAACATCACGCATTTATCCCCGAAGGGGTATACATAGGCGCAGCCAAGGCACCCACTTTTCGCAAAGTGTGTTCCGTCCCAAGATGTGATAGGGGGCGAGCCTATCGCCATATCGGGCACAAATTCCAGACTCCGGGCTGATACTGAGCAGAAAAACCCAAATATCACTTTGCCCGACCCAGGATTCGAACCCAGGACCTCAGAGCGCTGCCGTACCGCGCATGCAGTACAACTACGCCACCGAGGCAGTCACAAATTGACGTATTACAATAAAACTAATATTCGGCTGTAAACATCGATATATATGTACTACGTTCTACATTTGGCGTCCCGAACATTCATTGTGTTCATATGAATTGAACTGAAATCCATTCAGACTTTAGTATGGTCAATATTGACAGCTTGTCGTTGTGTACGGAGTGGCGCTCATGATATAAGACCTCGAGTCTAAATATAAACCTGCATTTGAATAAAAAATATTAGTCATATAAGTAAAATTATTTGTTGTTCAAGAGAATAAATAGGTTTGATTTTAAACAAATAGTTTATACGGACGTTCGTGTCTATAGAATATACGTCAATGGCTGTAAACAATCTTATCCTTTAAACTTATAAAACTACATAATTCTTAATTTATATCATCGGGATGGACAAGCGATTAATTTAAATATACCATCCGATCCATTTAATAACCCTAACACGGCCAAGCAAATAAATTATTACCCCAAGACATTCGGTTATAAATCGTCGGAACCGTTCCTGAAGACATTCAGACAATAACTTTGCGACGACTTGCTTGCGGCTTGTTCTTTGAATATTGATATATTTATTTTGACTTTGAAGAATGATTATGTTTTTGTATACAGTTATATATTATATGCGAATTGTCTATTTCATTCATGGATAGAATAGACAGAATAATACATTTAAATAATTGAGTGATGTTGCGGAGTTTCGATGAACACATTCAGCTTAAGCCTTTCCTTTTTTTTTAAGCAATAGGACTGCATCTGATTGTAAGTTGAGTGGAGTTCAACAGAATGTTGGCTGACGTGATATGTTTACCCCATGGCAGTCGACGTAATTATGCCGGCCTGTTGGAACCGGATATACACAGGTTGATACCGGAACGCGACACACGTGGGCCACTATGGGTTATAACACCTTGTGTACGGTGGACGTTATCTTGGCGATATAAAATATATCCTACCACCAGCAAAAGGGCTTATACGAATGATATTACCGTTAAGGGGATTACAGCCCACAGAGCACACACCCTTATATAAAGATAAAAAAAATATATTTATATCACTAGTAGGCATTAGTGGCAACTCTGAACACCAACCAGGATCTCTCGATGCAATTCCTGTGTGCTCAATCTCCACACCAAATGCACGCCCATGCATGGGGGGATATTTGCCGTGGCTCTGGGCACACAATTAAGTGTGTATACCTCTTGATTGTAACTATAAATTGAAGTTTATGAGGACTCGGGGACATTTCCTAGTCTTCTCCCCTCTACCCATCCTAAGAGGCTTCCTTCCCCCAGATGTCTTTTTACCAACATACCTCCAAGTCTTGCAGTCGCTAAACAGATTCCTGTATCCCATTTACAGGTTTCCTCCGGTGTAGACTACGAGGTCCGATACAAAAAGAAATACCCTCAGGGAATAAAGATGTTTGTTTATATATTCAATAATCTAAACGTCGAATCAATGTATACACTAAACATATTCGACTACACATTCATCATAAAACTTCCTAATATCAAAGAACTTCACGCGCGCACCAACAAAACTAATAAATTGTACTTAAAGTAGTTTCAATCTACCCCCCACGTGGAGTGGGAAAATAAGCAAATTCTGTAACGGTTCAGAATTTCTATCGCGAATATATTATGTTTCCACACTAGATGCAATCAATTGCAACTTGAACGTAGTTCGTATTGGATGTGCGGTGCGTATGATATTTGGGCTAATGGGATATTATAATATATGTCGAGGAATGCAACTGTAATATTAGTTGAAGGTTAGAGTGCAATCGAACTTATTAGAAGGTTTAAATGACACTAGTGGCAAAGTATGAAATTTTTTGAAAGGCATCTCGGCACAAATGTAAGTACTAATATGCATAAACGCGGTCTGCAGATCGTTGTAATGATAATTTAATTTGATATAAATTACAAAGATATAATTATTTATATCAATTGTAATTCTAGTTTATCTTGTACCTGTGTTAAATTTAATATGTTAATTTAATTAGACTCAGTTATAATTTTGTACTTTTAAAAGATTTTAAGTTTGCATTTATTTTATAAATGATAATTTATATGTGATTTCAATTTCCTGTTAGACAAAAAATATTTAGCCAATAGTATTGTATACACCTTTAAAGATTTGTCACCTAGAATAAGTAGCTTATATGGTGGATCTTTATGCATTTTTCTGTGACAAATCGTTGGTGTGTCTATTAATAAATAAATAAAAGGGAAGCCAGCAGGAATCGAGTAATATGGACCTTTCACCACTGGTAGTCACTTGGCCGTGCCGATATTAATACAGACACTGATCTGCAGCAATATGGAGCATTACTGGGTATTATGAGACTTAACGTTTTTTGTTTCAGAGTGACGAACGCAGGGTGACAAACGCAGTACTTTGTAGTTCAAAGTTCTGTATGGTGTTACTGTTTGTGGGCGGTCGTTTACCATCAGGCGAGCAGCATGCTCGTCACGTCATCCAATTGCAATAAAAAACGCATGATTGGGTTACACCATGCTGATGGTGTTCCATAGAAAACGTTTATAAACTCTATAGTCAGACTTAGTAGACCTTTTAGAAGAATTTGAGGTTCTACACAGACGCTATAGTAAATAATTGTTATGCCGGACTACACGAACAGTGGCAACGAGTTGTTAACTATTCTTTCTCTTAAAACTAATGTGAAAGTGTCTGTTGCTTGACGACATTGCCAAATTAACTAATACTTGATTAGTTGAGGATTATTTAATTTCAATTAAAACTTATTTATTTGCGTATAATGAAACCATAAAGCTACTGTGCGGGCCTCAATGTTTGAGATTTAGTATCCACTAATTAGTATACGCCTCTAAAACCCATCACGAGCCCTCAATAAGAGTCGAAAGATTCTCAATCCGAACAGTAACGTCGAAATACGTCGCTCGTTAAAAACATCCCAAAAATCTGAAAGTAAGTTTATTCCTAATCCGTATCTATTCATCTGGCAGTTTGCAATCCGTTTGCAGCTCTGACGTCATTGATTAGATATAAGAGCAAAAAAGTCAGCCTTTCGATACTCCGAAGTTGTGGAATTTAACTCTAATGCAAATCGTTCGCAATCACTTTTTGTTTTGTGGTACCTGGTCTTTGCGATTAAGTTTAGGGTTAAAATTTGTTGAATTAGAATAAACTGCCTTGGTGGCGTAGTTGTACTGCTTGCGCGGTACGGCGCTCTGAGGTACTGGGTTCGAATCCCGGGTCGGGCAAAGTGATATTTGGGTTTTTTGCTCAGTATCAGCCCGGAGACTGAAATTTGCGCTCGATATGGCGATAGTCTCGCCCCCTACACAACATTGGACGGAACACACTTGGCGAAAAGTGGATGCCCTAGTTGCGCCTTAGCATTACCCTTCGGGGATAAATGCGTAATGTTGTGTATGTGTGTATGAATTGTGTGTGGAAATTAGAAGAAGTGTAGGGTCTCTTCTTTAAGTTGTATGTTAAAAAGCATAGCTTCAAAGTCAACAATGAGCAATTAAACGATAACGCGTCACTTAGTAAATGACAGAGCGTGACTGAAGGCGAAACTAATCGATTACCTTTTTCTAAAGCCATGTGATATTCACATTAAGTACTCCCTATAACTCTTATATTTACTGCCGAGCACTGTAATGTTTAAGTAAAAATCCAGCAACAAACAAACCCAAGGTAACCCTACCGCCGCGGCGCGCACTCAATATTTTTAGCGTCAGATTTTCTGTTTCGCTTCTCGCTTATTATTTTGCAATAAAGGTTCCTCGCTGCCGGACAGGTGTCAGTCAGACCGGGGAGTTATAATAAAGCCATTAGTGGGGTTTCGGGGCTCACAAAAACGGGAAAAAACTCTCTAAGAATCATTTTTCTGTTTAACGCTTAGCATTTTAGGGTTTTGTTGCGACTTTCTTTGATGTTTTTTGGGTATTCATGTCTTCTATATATGGGCTTAATTTTTTATAGGTAATTGTTATAAAAGAAGTTTGCTAAGTGAAGGATAGTCAGCAATACAATACATACTCTAATGGCTAAGCAATCTCTCTTTTTGCAATTGAAACACTGTTTACTAATTAACTATTAATTAGTTTAGTAATTAATTGACGCAACTAAAACAAAGTATTCGTAGTTTGTTGATGCTGTTTATGAGGTGTATCGTGCAAGTTGAAAGAGTGTGCGTGGCGTCTAAGATTCAAAATAGTACTGAAATAAAAAAGAAACATTTATTCGCACAGTATACTGAGACGCACGCAAATATTTAAAACAAGGTACAAAATAAACAAAAATACATAAATGGTTCGGGCAATGTGCATCCCATGATACTGCAAGGTGTGCCTGGCGCTGGTTTCAACTGGAACCTTCACGTAGTGGATATTGACCCGCGGATTGCATTAGAAGAATAAAAAATTATCAATTAATAAATAGATAAATAAAATAGCGGGGTAAAGGAAAAAAATACTATAAGGGAATAAATAGAGTAAGGTAAATATATATATTGTCGTTATTGCTTTGAATGACGAGACGAGCTTGCCGTTCGCGTGATAGTAAGTGATACGACCAAAAACAGAAAAAACACCATCCAACACCTTGAATTAAAAAGTATTGTTTGGTATTCCACTGCGCTCGCCATTCTGAGACATGAGATCTTAAGTCTTATTATGTCCAGTGGTTACACTGGCTACAATATCCTTCAAACCGGAACACAACAGTGACTACACACTACTTGGCGACCGAAATAGACATTGCGGTGGTACCTACCCAGGCGGACTCTCACATATGAGAGACCTACCAGTAAATACTATAATAGTGAATGAATGTGATAATAAACAATGACGTTTTACAAATAGATGCGTCATACACTAACAAAATTGCATATAAAAACAGCGCAGTATTTACTATAGTCACAGCCTTAGCGGCTCGCATTGATAAGGCCCGAGTTGGCCCGAGTATGCCCGAATAGGCCCGAGCATCGACCGCCCCGTCGCCATGACCGTCGAATAAAATGCATTTATTAGTTAAATAAAAAAATTAAAAAATTTTTTTTTAAGTTAAACGGTTTTATATTGCAGATAAATGTACTAAAAGCTAAAAAATAATTTCATGGATACAGTCATGTGTACCAATATGTATACATTGTTATATTTTCAAAATAAAGTAACTCGTAACCTACTCACTTTCTGGAAATATCTATAGTCACATAAATTCCTAAAAATGCAATATACATTTATGTAAACACCTATGACAAAAGATGTCCTTTTTGAAATATACAAATTTTAAACATATGCATTGATTAAACTAAAATAAAATCGTGGGGCACGTCCAATATCTACAATCGAAAGACATGGCATGTGACTTCACCCACCTAGTGGTAAGTAGCAAGTGTCGTCCATGAATGGGGTTGACGAACGAAAGTATATCAATCACAAACTGAAACCAAAACATGAACTCATTTGCATGAGACATTTGACGGGTTTTGCCTTGTAAAATCTTGCCTACCCTTAAAACTATCAAAGATTATCTTAAAGTTATCATTTCATTATTCAATGAATATGATACAGTTAATCCCAAGGTCATCCAAAATTCATTTAAAGTGGACGTGCCCCACGATTTTATTTTAGTTTAATCAATGCATATGTTTAAAATTTGTATATTTCAAAAATGACATCTTTTGTCATAGGTGTTTACATAAATGTATATTGCATTTTTAGGAATTTATGTGACTATAGATATTTCCAGAAAGTGAGTAGGTTACGAGTTACTTTATTTTGAAAATATAACAATGTATACATTTTGGTACCCATGACTGTATCCATGAAATTATTTTTTAGCTTTTAGTACATTTATCTGCAGTATAAAACCGTTTAACTTAAAAAAATTTTTTTACTTTTTTATTTTTAAGTTTTTAGTTTTTATTTCTCATTCTATTTAATTCGTTGAGTGCCTCATTATTGCAAGGTTTCTTGCCTGTTAGTTTATTGCAGTCAAACTCTTCAATACGTAATCCCTCCAAAAATCTCACTCTACTAAGAGCAACGTAGGCTTGGCCTTCCTCAAATAGTTTAGCGCCTAAGTATACGACGGCGTGATCCACAGTGCTGCCCTGCATTTTATGCACCGTGGAAGCCCATGACAATATTAAGGGCAACATTCGTCTTTCAGCCGTCCCGTAATTAAATTTGGCTGGAAACTGTATGGCTTTCGTGTGTATAAGATGTACGCCGTCTCTTGCAAAGTCGATTCGAACCGAAGGTACGTCTGTTGCGTACATCTGAGTTCGACGAAATAGGGGCCAAACGATTTCGTTGATATATCCTATAGCGCCATTAACTAATCCCTTTGAAACGTCAATATTGGACCGCAACATGACTTTTGCTCCCACAAATATTTCTAATTCTGCTGGTAAGCCCCCAGTGTTATTGATATCAGCTGGTATTAGTGTTTCTGTTTTTTGTGTGTTTTTTGTATTTTTTTCTGCTTTTTTTGTGTTTTTATTTTTTGTAGAATTTGTTGTTACCATTTTGTTCCCACGAGGACTGGACATTTTTACGGTCGACCCCCCAGAGGTCCAATAGAGGGGCAAGGCTATGTACAACAAGATGTGCCTGAATCTTGAGGGGAAAACGCTAACGACATATCATTTTTATCCACCCTAATGCCATACAGTTCTCGGCGCGCTTTTACCTTTTACCTTAACTTGGGTGGTGTACCCCTAGCGAGGTATCATTTTTAGCCACCCTAACGCCACACAGTCCTCGACAGGATACCAGATCTTGACTTGGGTGGGAGATTCATATTGTAATTTTGTATAGTATACTGTGTTGTACTTACGAAGCCCTTTATTTTGATACCCATATTGATGGGATTGAAAACTACACTATCCGTCATTTTGTAGCAGTGGCCATCTTTGATTTTGATTTTGTATAGTGCACTGAATTCTACTTGACAAGCCCTTTCATTTGATACCCATATTGATAGGATTGAAAACTACATTATCCGCCATTTTGTAGCAGTGGCCATTTTTGATTTTGATTTTGTATAGTGCACTGAATTCTACTTGACAAGCCCTTTCATTTGATATCCATATTGATGGAATTGAAAAAAACTAAGTCGTCCGCCATCTTGTAGGGGCGGCCAACTTGGATTCACAATAATATTGAATATGGATAATTGTATTGTCACCAGAATCAAAGGCGTATACCAAATTTCAGATCAATCGGTTAACGGGAAGAGGGTTAAATTTCAATTACTAAATTTGACCCAAACAAACGAACGGGGTGAGCGAAATAAAACCGTTTAATAAAAACAAGTTAAATAGTGTATACTTATTACTAACGTATGAAATGAAAATTACTGAGAGGGATTAGGCCTTAGTCCAGCACGCTGGCCTAGTGCGGATTGGTAGATTTCACACACCTTCGAAATTCCTATAGAGAACTTCTCTGATGTGCAGGTTTCCTCACGATGTTTTCCTTCACCGTTAAAGCGAACGATAAATTCACAAAGAATACACACATGATTTTAGAAAAGTCAGAGGTGTGTATCCTTGGGATTTGAACCTGCGGACATTCGTCTTCGCAGTCCGTTCCAACCCAACTAGGCTATCGCCGCTTTCATTTATAGTTGGAGTATATTCGTACATCGTCTAAAAACACAGGAAGGCATTTTATTTATAAAAATACAAAAGTTAGTAAGCCGACTAGCCGCGACAGTGGTTGGAGGTTGACTAAGTGAATGGCGGGCTACCTTGCTTTTGTCTTGCCAGTATTGAGCTCAGACGACGTATCTATGTAATAAAAACATCTTAGATAATAAATGATGGTATTTGGCATTACGGACAGTGATCGTCACTATTAAGGTACACTACCTCAGTTACCTGTCATTAACGGACACATTTTGGCATGTTCCCGCGGGACTAACCGCGAACCCTATATAAACTTTCAATTAAATTCCTCAAAGTACTTTAAATATGCACAAGAATTCGATTGTCCGATGTGTAACGGTTTTAAGGAATTTTCATTATAAATGCATGAAGGGCGACAATTCATCTTAGGGTCTTTAATTGAAATTCATTTAGCGCACGAATGATTTGGTTTCATTCATTCGTGATAGGTATAGTCAAGACTGAGAGGTTTTTGTTAGACACGACCAAGATACAATTGTTTAAAAGGATGACGGCATAAATCAGCTTATTTTGTTCCTAAGATGTATAGAGGCTCAAACAGCCCTTTATCTTTTTAATCCCCATTCATTTTTCATTCAACTTGCTTGTTTTAATTTCAATACGCTTTACATACAACGCGATAGTCCATATAACCCGATTTCCATTGGCTTCTCTTACGTATAATAATAAATATCAGCCCTGTATTATATACTGTCCCACTGCTGGGCTCGGGCCTCCTCTACTACTGAGAGGGATTAGGCCTTAGTCCACCACGCTGGCCTAGTGTGGATTGGTAGACTTCACACACCCTTAAAATTCCTATAGAGAACTTCTCAGGTACGCAGGTTTCCTCACGATGTTTTCCTTCACCGTTAAAGCAAGCGATAATTCACAAAGAATACACACATAACTTTAAAAAAGTTAGAGGAGTGTGCCCTTGGGATTTGAACTTGCGGACATTCGTCTCGACAGTCCATTCCACAACCAACTAGGCTATCGCTTCCTTCCCTTACGTAATTTATGTAAAATGTAATTATAATTAGAACCATTTACAGAACTAATTTATGTATATAAGTATCTATATTATGTTGTGTCGGGTTCCCTTTGGAAAAGTTCACCGTTTGTCACTGCTGCGACCCAGATTTTTGAATCACAAAATACTACATTGTTGTGCTGAGGTAGACAGCAAAAATAGTACCATCACACCTCACTTAATTTACAGCCGGTTCTATTAAAATGGTCTTCTATTAAATAGGTCATCAAATTAGGTACGTCAATTTCGGGCAAATTTACGAAAACAAAACCTTGTATAAATTAACCTCCCGTGTAGCTCGTCATATTAGGTACGTCATTCTCGGGCAAATTTTTGAAAAAAAAATCTTGTATCAATTGACCTCCCGTGGAAACCAAACCGAGAACCCCAACAAAGCCTACAACTACATCAAAAGGTTAAAGCGATAAAAAAGATTTCACCGAACATGGTTTTAAAACTTAGGTCCGACAGGTCACCAAAATGGTCTATTGTCCAGCGGCCCGGCGTTGAACTTATGTAAATTTATGTAAATCTTTTATCTAAAACTAGGGAACAGGGGCTCGTGTTTGCTCTGAATTATACAGAGTTTGTTCGCCAAATATCGCGTTAAAATTAAGAACACTTAATTTCTCTTGAGAGAGGAAATTGGGATATTATTTAATTATTGGAATAACTGAGTCTAGAGATAAAAAGTTGAAAAATGTTATTAAATATTTAAATGAAGAATAGAATTTATACAGGTATTACACGGCGAAAATAAAAGTAATAGAGAAATTTCACAGAATTTCTACTTCAGAAATTCTACTTGTAAAGTATTATATTTCTTTGCTTTACAGTACAATATATTATGTTAGGTGATAAAGTAATTTCTAATAAAATTATTCATAAAGGAAACAATCCGATTATTCCTAATCTTCTTGTTTTGCTTATACTTTGTAAAATTTTGGAATAATCCTGTGACCGCCGTCATAGAAATCACGTTCATAAAATTTCGTATTTATGAACGATATAAATTTGCGAAAAAATACCGTACTTTACTGCTTCAACTCTATCTACGAGTTCTATCCTGATTACACATTATACATTACAAATTTAGCAAAAATAATAAATTAAATGGAAATAATGGTATTAAATAAAAAAAAAATATGCATAGAGCTTCAAAACACCTTTGAACAAAAACATACAAAATATTTCTGCTGGTTAATTTCTTTAAAATCTTACTTATAATCATCCATATTGGATCATAGATCATAAATATTGTCACGATAATCAATACTAAGCATCTCTTTCCAACCTGCCTCGAAGATACGATAGTTTGATAGCTGTCATAGAGTTTACCCAAAATTTCACAAAGTATAATCAATTGCTTACATACCAATTACTTAAAATTTGATCAAGAACGCAGAAAAATAAAATTAAACCAACGGCTTGCCCTGATTATTGCATCTTCTGATAAGAAATAGTTGAACTGTTTACTGGTACTTTGCGCCTGACTGTCTTTCACCATATTTGTGGTAGGAGAGAACCAGTATCTTCGACTGGATAATGACCACCATACTATTGGTAAAATAGTGACTGGACGTTTCACATTCCATAATCGGGACTAAACACTAAACACCAAGACATGCCGGTATAATTTTGACAATGATCCCTTTTTGCTTGACATTAAACATCATTTTACTATAACAAGTTAACGAATAGGATAAACAAAAACAATTCACAACAGTCCCAAGCAAAACAGTGTTTAAATAGAAAGCAAATCGATTGTCCAACATAGCAATTACGAGCAAACGCAGTCCGATAACACTACATTCAAGAACAATACAGGTAAATTAGAAAGTTTTTCTAACATAGCGTAGTTCTGCCGTAAAAGATATCATGGACAGCAATTAAGCCGGCAGAGCTGTTAGTCGCCGGCGGCTATAGCAACTATTTCAAACTACAAGGGATTGAAATTTCACGAGTGTTCGTGTTTTAGAATATGTTTCCTCGAGGTTATTCAGAAACTGGGGAAACTTTACGTTATTAAGTTAATGAGATATTTTTATAATAGCTGATTATTTGATATTGAGGTGGACAATCAAAATTGTAAAATGTATTTCAAATAGACGGATGGTTGCTTTCTGTTTTTCAATCCTAATAAACAGGTTAATGAGATATTTTTATATCATCGATGATTAATTTGATATTTGAGGTGGACAATCAAAATTGTAAAATATATTTTAAATGGACGTATGGTTGATTTTTGTTTTTGAATCCTAATAGACAGGTAAATGAGATATTTTTATACCAGCCTATGACAATTTTGATATTTGAGTTGGACAACCAAAATTGCAAAATGTAATTCAAATGGACGGACGACTGTGTTCTGTTTTTGAATCCTAATAAACAGGTTAATGAGATATTTTTATACCACCGATGATTGATTAAATATTTGAGGTGGACAAGCAAAATTGCAAAATGTATTTAAATTGGTCGGATGGTTGCCTTCTGTTTTTGAATATAGACAGGTTAATGAGATATTTTTATACCAGCCTATGACAATTCTGATATTTGAGTTGGACAACCAAAATTGCAAAATGTAATTCAAATGGACGGACGAATGTGTTCTGTTTTAGAATCCTAATAAAATATCTTGAAACCCAATACTGTCGTTACCTCATTAATATCACTTACATAGCCAAAAAGAATCGAACGAAATCTCAAAATTTATTTATCAAGCTTTTCAACATCTATAATGCGAACGGGGTCGACACACGAATACACACCAAATAAAATTGTCCTCCATTCGCGCAGTCGGATAAAAACAATACACCGTATTTTCTTAACAAAACAAGTACACCGGTAACTAAATATTTTTCTTTATCCAATTTTATGTATCTCTCGCGTACTGCATTACACTTCTAAAAGTACATTCTGGACTGACTTTATATTTTTCTAAATCGTATTCAGTTGTTTGAATTTCACTTTTAAAATGTAGAGAACAAGGTTATATTTTCTTTGTGCCGTGTATTTTTGTCGGCAGACGTCCACTTGTCGCCCTCGGGTGGACAATTTAGGGACAAGCTTTAAAGAACAGTGGGACCTTCTAAAATTGGAGTCTCGTTAATACGAAACTGTATTTATGTCGTAATGTCTTTTTTAATTGCGGAAATTTTGATGTATATGATATTATTTAATCTTATGCTAGTTATAATCTATAAACATGCGCAATGTGTTGCTATACTTATAAACCCTGTTAATAAAGTGTTGAGCAATTCTATATATTTGTATGTGGAGCTCCGTTGTAGAAAAGTTAGCTTACAGTGTGATAGGCCAGTTAGACTGGATTGGTGCTATTAGTAAAAGAATTATCAGTAGACTAGCTCGGAGTAGCATTCATTTTTATTAAAATATCAAAATATTATAATGAACATGAACGCGTATTACAATGGAACTTGCGAGAAACCATGAAGCTTCGCAAGTAACGTGTGCTAATTATCTCTTATGATTACATGACCTACCAGTTTTTTTTTGCTATAAAAAGACCCGTATAACAAAACCCGTTTAAACCGAAATCGTCACACCCCTAAGAATTGGAGTACATCTGGTGAACACGAGTGTACTGGGCATGCGATTTCCTTACAGTACGCGCGGTCGCCTCTGTGGTCACAAAGGACCAGCTGTCCTTTTTAATAGTGACGTTTGGACACTAAAGGGGCCTTTAAACGGGCAACTTTTAAACAATATGGTTGCCATGTTGGACATCAAGTTTATAAATTGGATTGCTGAGTAGGAAACTCATAATAATTTTGTTTTTACTAGTAATTTTGGAATAATCTATAAAAAGGCTTTATGTATCACTTAGGTGAACATGGTTGCACTTATGATAGGCCCAGGTACAAGACAATATTTAATTGCGTAAATTAAGACGCTTTTGTATCAATATATCATAATCTTAACAGATATAAGTAGGTCAAATGGTATTAAAATTACCAACTTTCATGAATACTTTGTTAGTGGACTTTCAGATCTGTTGGAAGAAAAACGAACGAACAGCTTTAAACAATAATAAGAATATATTTTTCTCAGCATCATTCACTATAGTTTATACTTTAAACTGATTTTGAATGGAGCAACACCACAGTTTCTTGCTCGTTCTTCTCTGGTGAGAACTGCTTTCCGAACTGGTGGCAGAGTGCATATTGAGAGAATCTAAATGATGTATAACATTTTACAGGTTTATATATTTTATTTTATTTCAAGAGTGACTTTGAAAGGATTTTCGGGCTTACAAAAAAATAAAGAAATAACAGTAAATCTACCGCTGCTAAAGTTTCATCACTGCTTTTCTGTGCCTTCATTCAATCTTGCTGCAGACTGTATACAGCTTGATTATATATTATGAATTGGTGTTCCATCGTGTTGCATACAGAAGCTGTTGTAGGTTGATACATTTTTTTGGTTAGTTAAATTTGGCCTGTCCATGCATATTTATTTCTCTTATGATTTTGGGTTTCTATGGGAGTGGAAATTACTAATTAGACGACCTTACTTATTTGTGCCGGGATATGTCTATCAAAGTTGGTAAGAAAAACTTTATATAGAATTCTTAGTATAATTCTCGTGATACAAATTATTTGAAAAATGAATAATTAATAATAATACTTGCAAGCATCATGTACGATGTTGCTCGTTTATGAACTCCCTTATACACTAACAATGCCATATTCTAGCTTTTGTATAGTATATGAAAATTGTGACACGATTTGACATTCACAGAAGAGCTTGTATAGATTGACAAAAGATTGGACTGACAAAAGGCCAGATAACAAACGTTTGAACAAATGTTTGGACAAACCCGGGGTTTCTTTAAGGCGAGTAAGTAGGTCAACGACGATCGCGAGGAACGATTTCTAAGGAAGCGTCCCGAGAGCTTTACTCGGAGTGTATTGAAAGCTTATTTCATTTATTAATAATGCTTTACTTGGAAGTACTGGATATGCCTTAGTCTAGGTAAGATGCATCACTTGGTTTATTTTTGCCGCTAAACAACTGTTTGCGTTGTATTATATATTATAATAATATCAGCCCTGTATTATATACTGTCCCACTGTTGGGCACGGGCCTCCTCTACTACTGAGAGGGATTAGGCCATATCCGCTGGCCTAGTGCGGATTGACAGACTTGATAATGGTAAGCCGTAGTTGGGTTAAAATAGTTTCTTAATTTTTTGATTATGCTAAAAAATCACTTCAAAACATGATATTGAACTGCAATTTTCAGTCAAATATTGCGCAGTCATAAATAACCTGCATGTGTAAACGTTTAACCTGCTAGTTCAATAGCGCATGCTCGCTCAGGCTCGGAAACGAGTGTTCGCCTCCGGTTCTGGTAATTTGTTCTTTCTACGTTCATTGTGTTGGCAGACAGCTGCAAATGCGGGTAGTTATAACATTGTTATCTGTACAGGAGAAAAATGATTCGCCGAGTCATGATCTTGAGATTTGAATTGTCGAAATAAAAGATTTCGGATTTTATCGGGGTTTTTTGGATTTTAATTTTTGATTATTTAAAGGCTGCAAGCCTTCGTGGTCACAAGGCGCATTAAGAAGTAATTTTCTACTGGATGAATAAAACTATTCAGTAAAAATGTAAATATTAGAAAATTTTGATGTGTTTAAGAAATTTGGTTCGGAAGTATAAAAAAACAAATTTATTCCATGATTTGTGCGAAACAATTTATTTTTCAACTAAGCACTTTCTGGTCCTAATTGTTTTCACTACACTTTACTCGCGGCTTCACCCCATGATCGTCATTCGTGGTACAAAATTAATTCTAAAAACAAACGGCTATTTAAATTCTTTAAAAAGAAAAAATACCTTTAAATTTATTCAACCTTTGTTTTATATTATGTAGAGATAAAAGCTTCGCGTGATTTTAAAAATATAAGCTTATTTAAAATAAAAACATTTTACTATTATTTTTATTTAGCAAATCCTTTAATTTGATGATAATGTTATAGAAGTGCATAAAAAATAATTAGTCCGCTATCTTGGGCGGTCTGCCATGTTAAATTAGGATTGACGTCACATAGCTAGCCATGCCTTGTAATCCAAACAAAATGTGTGTGCAAATTTGATCCTTATGGGTAGAGAACTGGTTTAAAATTCAATTGCAAAGTTTGACCCGAACATACATACATTCATACAGGTTTTAAAGTTCACTTGTAACATACAAAAATCTTCAAAAACTTTTGCATTTGCTAGTTGGAAAGTTGTCAAGATGAAACTGTCACGAGCCATTACTAGCTCTTAGATTCCGTAGCACCGCTCTTGAGAGCATATCGACACAACTACATAATAATACAAGAGGCACTTTACTCTTTCTAGATACAAATTTAATACATAACATTCTTTAAAGCTTCTTTTAGACGTAGCAATTATTGATAGCAATAATCGTCTTTTTAACCTCCGACAGAAAAAAGGGGTGTTCCGGTGATCGGATTTTGTCTCCGTTAATATTTGATATTAGCCATAATTATCATGGTACATATCGTATTAAATAATCAGATTATTGTTTAAATACAATCTAAGAAAGCTACGATAGCCGGCTGGGAGTGGAACGGACTGCCACAACAATGTCCACAGAGTCAAAAGTAAAAACTCAAGGGGACGGGACCTCTGACTTTTCTAAAGTTATAAGAGTGTTCTCTAAGTATTATCGCTTGTTTTAATAGTGAAGGCAAACAGCGTGAAGAAACGAGAAGTTCTCTATAAGAATTTTGAGGATATGTGAAGTCTGTCAATCCGCATTAGGCCAGCGTGGTGGACTAAGGCCTAATCCATCTCAGTAGTATAGGAGGCAAGTACCCAGCTGTGGGTAGTATATAACACAGGGCTGTGGTATTAAGGAAATTCAGCTGTATACCTATTTAATTACAAAAGGAACAGCTTCAAAGATCGCATATACGAACTCATCTAGCTAATATGTTTCATAAGTATCCTTCGCAAACGTAATTGTTAGTATAGAATTTAAAAATCTTTCCTCTACTTTCCTGTTCACATCATTACCTAGATCCAGGTAAAAAACAGTAACATTAAAGTAACGAGATGTTAGTAAAACAGGGAAGAGGCAATTAACCTGGTATAATAATAAAACGTTTAATGTAAAGTAAGCAAACTGTACACCAGAACGCACCTGCGAGTGCGAGGGTGGTGCATACCGCGCGGCGTCGTACGGAGACACTAGCGTGGCATAGACGGGATATTAAGAGCCTTTATTTATTTATTTTTTAAAGAGGCATGGAAAAGTGACCCCTCTACACCTGATGGTATATGGAGTGGGATAGTGTGGAGGATGATTACCTCTTGACAGTTAACACAAGCTGGCCTGTTGGAACCGGATATACGGACGCGACACAGTTACGTGGGCCACTATGTGTATAACACTTTGTGTACGGTGGTCGCTATCCGGGCAAATATCAAATATATCCTATCACCAGCAAAAGGCTGTCTTAATGAATGCAACTGAGTTCCACTCTGAAGTGCGATATCAGTTGAGACACTATCAAATTGAGGTCAGCATCTAAAGATCGTTGCTATTTAATAAACTGATACCAACAACAACTCATATGAAATGAAATGATTTATTTTAACCTGTAAAATGCTATATATTATTTACATTCTGTCAGCATTAACTCTACCACCAGTTCGGAAAGCAGTTCTCACCAGAGAAGAACGGGCAAGAAGCTCTGGTGTTGCTCATATCCTATATGATATTTTAAGGCGTAACATGACACATTTTGACAGCGGAGTTTTGTTTATTAAACAGCGTCGACTCAGCTGAGAACAAGCTCTTAAATAACAACTTAAGCTATGTTCATTAAATAGTTCAATAAATTTAATGTCTACTTGAGTTCCATTGTATAGGTTAGATTGCATTATTATGGCCCTAAGTCTAATATTTTTATACAACGAAGTAAATTCGTCATCATCGACACTGTCAAATTACGTGACGTATGCAAGGACACTTTACATTTAAAAGGATTGAAGGAAGCACAGTTCATTTAGCCGTGTAATGTCTAGTAGAATATAACATATAGAGCAATGTTAACTGATGGGTGGTTTCTCATATGTGAGAGTCTGCCTGAGTAGGTACCATCGCAATGTCTATTTCTGCCTCCAAGCAGCAGTGTGTAGTCACTTTTGTGTTCCGGTTTGAATGACATTGTAGCCAGTGTAATAAGTGTAATTTACGTTCGGAGAATTAACAAACAAACTAATCCTGTCGTTCCATATTAATATAGATAACGTTCAGTTTTTGAACGCATCAATGTTTTATTCCCTCGCGACCTATTCTATTTCCAGACTAAAACAATTCAACGGCTCGGTGCTCAAACTACACGCATCAACATTTTGATTGGTCGGTCATAGTGAGTTGCACTACTTTGTTTGACGTACGTGCGGAAGGTCTGATCAAACAGATAGAAATAGAAAAAAACAGGTTTTAAAGATATAAAATACAGAATCGTAAGGACAGCCATATAGCAGTAGCAAGGGTCCATATAACCCGATTCCTGCCGGCTTCCCTATCGTAATTTATATAAAACTAACTTTTGCTCGCGACTTTGCCCGCCTGAAGGAGTTTTCCAGGACAAAAGTCCCGATATAGAAAGTAGTCTATAACCTTCCTAGAGTCTTAAACTATCTCCATACCAAATTTCATAAAAATCCGTTTAGTAGATTTTGAGTAAATCGATAACATACATACAGACAGAAAAGGGGACTTTGTTTTATAATATACTAGCGACCCGCCCCGGCTTCGCACGGCTGCAATGCTGATACTAAATACACTATAGAAAAACTGTGAACGTTGTATATAAAAACATAGCGGCCCGCTCTGGCTTCGCACGGGTATAACATAACAAAATAACAGTATTTCTCCACTATTTAATGGATGTTATTATACATATAAACCTTCCTCTTAAATCACTCTATCTATTAAAAAAAACCGCATCAAAATCCGTTGCGTAGTTTTAAAGATTTAAGCATACAAAGGGACATAGGGACAGAGAAAGCGACTTTGTTTTATACTATGTAGTGATGATATAGATTTTAATATCAATACAACGATTTGCAGACCGCGTTTATTAGTACTTACATGTTGTACCGGGTTCTCTTTCAGAAAATTCATACCTCGCCACTTCTGTATAGTGCCTTACAGCGATCTGAGTCCCTTATAGTAAAGAATGTGAGGATGTCACTCTAACACCGAAATTCGAATAATATATGTAAGCTGTTTCCAAAATTGCAACCAAGTCTAACATATTTTAAAGCAATATTTGCATGTTTAGTTTTATTTTAGTCACTTTAGACTTCAAAGACGTTAAACAAATAAACTGAACCTCGATTACGTAAACTTGTATTTTAAAATGTAGAATTTCTCTAAAGCCTTGCCTTTTTACGTTGGAGATTTTTCTCTGAATAAAATGAAAATAAAGCTTGCCCTATTGAAGGACAGTAGTTTCCAGTAAAAGATTTTTTTAGAATCCAGTAGTTCCGGAGCTAGAGAAACGAACTCACAAGCTATTGTTTTATTACTACCGTATTACATTCGTAAAACATTACCCTCCTTTATTCGGAGTCGGCTAAAAGCCAATAATCATAAGACTTCGTACAAAACGTTCACGGGTAATTGACGTTACGTTTATAACTGAAGATTCGGCAAATCTCCACAAATCCTATTAAATTGAGTGCAATGCCTCTTTCGGATTTTATACTGTCATACGCCGATGTCGGTTCGGCCACAAAATTACTGCGGTCCTGTCGCAGCGGGTGTGCGAAATTAGGCATCAGGAAGAATGTCTGGGAAATAAGGTTATTGTAGAAATGTTTAGCAAGTCATAACAATATATTTTGTCGTACATTTTGAAATTATAATTAAGTGTACATACCATTATATAGACTAAAGAATTTGTTCACTTGTATAAAATCTGAGGAACTAGTGGTTTGAATTGAAAAATTCTTTTAGTGTCAGATAATCCTTTTATCGTGGAAGGCTATAGGGTATACAACATCAGGCTAAGACGAATGAAGCGAAGCATCATTGAAAAATGATGCAAAAACAGGCAATTTCTTTTTTTTTTGAAAGCTTCCGTTGCGTGCGCTGCCAAAGCAGTTAAACTTATGCAACATTGATGATATTTAGTATAAAATAGTTTAAGACTTTGAGAAAGTTATAATTATAGCCTACTTTCTATACCGGGAAAATATATAGCGGGACTTTTATCTCGGAAAACTTTTTCACGCGACCGAAGCCGCGAGCAAAAGCTATGTATAATATATTGGGCTGTCTGTAGGTCATTAACCCACATTAAGATTTCAATGCGCGCAGCGTATCGACCTCATTACAGTAACAGTAATTAGAGTGCAATTAAATCTCTCAATAGTTTTTGGAAACAGCTAATAATAGCAATATTAGATAATTAATCACCACGTTTTATAGGTTGGTTAATTTAAAGTTTCCACCTCTCGAATTTTCATTTCATACACGCCTTTTATCCCTAAAAGGATAGACAGAGGTGCTGGTGGTGGTGGATCCATTGTTTTTGTGTGTTTTCCGTTCCGTGATGTGATAGAGGCAAGCCTATCGTCATATCAGGCACAAATTCCAAACTCCGAACTGATTCTCAGAACGAAAAACTAATATCACTTTATCTCCGACCAGATGATCGAATACAAGATTTAAGCATTGCCGTCGTATCATAAAATAACTATACCACCGGGATTTTTATTAACATAACATCACGCATTTATCCCCGAAGGGGTATGCAGAGGCGCAACTAGGGCACCCACTTTTCGCCAAGTATGTTCCGTCCCATGATGTGATAGGGGGCGAGCCTATCGCCATATCGGGCACAAATTCCAGACTCCGGGCTGATACTGAGAAGATAAACCCAAATATCACTGCCCGACCCGGGATTCGAACCCAGGACCTCAGAGCGCTATTGTACCGGGCATACAGTACAACTACGCCACCGAGGCAGTTATTTTTTATTTTGGTTTGCCATATTTCTGCTTCACCGGTAAAGAGGATCGATTTGAGAGTAGCCCTGGTATTTTTTATTATTACCTAAGTAGGGAAATTACCAAGAGGTCTGCCTGATAGTAAGTGGCGCCTGCCGCTCATTGACTTTGCCTAGGGCACAAGCCGCTGCCTACCGAGAAATTTAATCCGCAGCCTTTCATGAGAGACTACGTCGGCGGCGTAGTTATAATGATACGTTACAAGTACGACTGCCGCGATGAGGCTTAGGTTCGAATCCCAGTTCGGACCAAAATAATTGTGACTGGGTTTTTCTGTCAAGTATCCATCAATTAATTTCAAAAAACATCCCTGAACAATCGCTGCTTATTGTATTCATTATTTTACTATTTACAATAAGTTACTATTATTAGATGATATTTTAATTACTTAAAAATATAGTTGTTGTTTAATTACTTTGAATTTTTTGGATACGGATTTTTTATATAACGAATGTGAGCTAAGAAAGGGTTTCAGACCAGAAAGACTCAGGTGTACGTCTATGTTTTAGCTATACAAGATAATAGGAAAGAAATAAAAAGATATATCGTGCTTACATAAACTTGTTACGGCTAAAATATCCATTAACTTGAATTAATATTTACGTAGTACATTGAACGTGGCCTCATTTCCTCTCCGTGAATTAGGCCAATATTGTTGTATCCTATTTCTTTATATACAACATAGTCGAGTCCATATGGTATCCTTGTAGTAAACGGCTACTCATTTGTATCTGAGACATATTATTACATCGACCAGAAGATCGTGAATCTGGTACTTTTTTGAAAATGTCCTATTTCTGTACAGTCGCTGCGACATATATAAATTATTTCACGATAATAGCGCAATATATATGGATGCGATATCCAGATAGTAAAATATGTGAATCGTAAAATTTTTATATTTAATACGTAGCGTAGTTTGTGGCTTCACTCTACAATATAAGTTTATATTCAAATTCCTCTATCATTATGCGTTGTTCGTAACTCCGTTCGCGTAAAGAAGTATCCCGAAATACAAATCTGTGTATATTTTCGTATAAAAGTGGTAATTACTTAAATTAAAAGTATAAATATGATTTCAGAAATACATTAGTTGAAGCCGCTTTATAATTCAGAAATTGGTTTTCCTTCGTCTTTTTGTAAAGATGGTAATCTCTAGGTCTACCAAGAAAAAAAAATCTTCGTTACCCCCAAATTACATAGACTATATTTATTTTTACAAAAGTAAAGCCGTACACATAACTCGTTGAATATAAAAACAAATACTCCATTTCCACATAGATATGTAAAGATGCGGGATAAATAAAATTTATTGATGTTGGAAGTAAATTCACTAGTTTTATTATATAACGTTTCGGACCGTGTACTTGTTAAGGGGCAGCTATCGAGTCATGATGAAATTTTAATTAACGTCGTGGTTTGCGTTCATTTCGTATGTTCGGTAATATCAATTTCAGGGCACAACTATTTTGACTGAAACGTTAAATTTTATGGCGATTAATTATTGGAAATCACGTATAAATGAACTTAGTTTTGCTTGTGGTTTTGTCCATTTATTCCTGTATTATGTATATTTTCGTTAATATTATGTTTATTAATGTTAAATCCTATAATAAATAAGATGAACAAACATTGGATTAAATCAAATGTCATCTGTCACATGAAATATCAAATAAGTAAATACAGTTCAGGTAAATAAAATAGGTTCTTTACGAGCGCCACTTTTGACTTTATGTTTTTAAGTTGACGTTGTTAGGACAAGAAATTTGTACGATATTTTACTACCATATATCGAGGTTTTTATTTTCCTGGTTAAGTTATACCTACCTAGTGTTATAATGAAGGCTGTCAATGTCATAGTTTCTGTATCAAATATCTAAATCGGTTCAGTGGTTTGGCGTCTTCTTCTAACAACCATCTCCATAAAATTTTTCATTTATGATATACTAGCTTTTGCTCGCGGCTTCGCCAGCGTGAAGGAGTTTTCCGGGATATTTTTTTTCCGATTAACCTGATATGTATCGTTATATTATGACAAAATTAGACAAAATCATTATAAATTGTAGCCTATGTGTTACTCTAATGTATAACCAACATTAATGTAAAGTTGCATCCACATCTGTTCTGTAGTTTTTTCATCAAAGTGGAACAAACATACATATATCCATTTTCACAAACTTTCGCATTTATATTAGTAGGAAGTAGGTAGGGAGGTAGATAGGTAGATATATTGGTAGTTGGTGCAATCAAATCAATTGACGCTACAAAATCAACGAAATTTTGACATAAAATATATTTCAAAATCTTGAAATGTTAACTAAAGGCACACTCCGTGTCTCCTTAAAAGCCTTTATCAGCCAGGTTGCGCGCTCATTGATTGGACGCGACTTCGAAGCGTCTTACTATCTACTTTATGAGATTTTATGAGACTTCTTGTGAACTTTGAAAAAGAATTAGAAGTAGACGGCAGTGGGAGTAAGTTTAAATTTAATTCTTTTTACCCTCGTGTAATTTTTCTTTTGATTACTACAAACTTTAGTGCTATACTGTAGACATAATTGTCTACAGAATGAATAGCTCAGGGTAATATCATTGTGTAACAGAAATCTGATGTGACAGCTCGCTGTAGCATTTATGCTGAGTGATATTTCTTAATGCCCAAACACTGACCTTATTCATACTTATAAACTTGTCTTAGCGTTAAGAGGTGTTTAAGAATTGCTTAAATAACTGTCAAAAACAACACCGGTTTCCTAGTTTAAACCTTATTAAGTGGCAAGATGGTGGGTTTTGATTTACAGCTGACCGAGTAAATTAGTATTCGAACTAATCATGGCTTTTATAAGTAAGACTGATAATGTAACTATCTTTTAAATTATTAAATTAAATGGATTATAATTACATCAATGATTAACCGCCATTTTAAATATGCAATCCCAATCGCTTTTGTCGATCTATTTCAAAAATAGAGCAATTAGAACTATCTCTTTGACGTGTTTACAAATGAGTTATTTTCATTGGTTCATCCTCGGAGTCCGATTGCAGATTAAGATTGAAATCGTTTATTGTAAACGGCTGTTAGTAACCGAGACATACAAACTTGGGACTTCCAATTCCACTCATTATTTTTGAGTGGGTAACAATTACGTAACGCACAGCGTCACGTTTAACACAATACAAATTACAAAAAAACAAAACAAATAAACACACATCATGCATTTATCCCCGGAGGGGTATTCAGAGGCGCCACCAGGGCATCCACTTTGCGTCAAGTATGTTCCGTCCCATGATATGATAGTTGGCGAGCCTATGGACATATCGGGCACAAATTCCAGACTCCGGGCTGATACTGAGCAGATAAAACCCACATACCATTTTGCCTGACCTGGGATTCGAACCTAAGACTTTAGAGCGCTGCCATACCGCGCAAGCAGTACAACTACGCCACCTTGGCGATCAATACAATACAAATTAGTATACAAAATATCATTCTACACTAATTTTACAAAGATAACGTAACCCTGTCACAAGTACATTGAGCTGCACCTTTTGGATTCGATAAACACAATCTGACTGAGTTTACGGTTTGAAAAGAACATAGCAACCAAGATGTCCAGTAAGGCTGTATATCGTAGTCCGGAAAGTAAATAAGGCGAAAATACTCGCTGTGCCTCTGTCTACCCTTTGTGAATAAAAGGCGTGTATGTAACAATACTTTGTACATAGGCCAATATAATTTTATGCTAATTCAACTAATTATCACTTGCAAAACAAGTATTTAAGTGGATTCATATTAATCTAGTATCGCTATAATTACATGTAATGAATTATAATTAACCAGCTCTGATTTCAATGAATAACGAATTGGATTCTGCGTCATTGGAGTAGATTCATATTAGCTCCTCAAATTGATGTCGAGGATTCGATGTTGGTCAATCATTACGTGAAAATTTTCAAGAAACACGTAAGTTGTTTAAATTCCTAATAGATTTGTTACATAGGATAAAAATAAAAAGGGAATTCCGAATGTACTATACATTTTTCTATATTACTTATATAATGACTACGGTGACGTAGCTGTTATGCGTACGCAGTACAAGTAGGACTGCCGTGCTGAGGTCCTGGGATTTTTTTCCAAATGATTCAAGCAGGAATATCATTTTCACTGATAACATAAGTAATTTCTCTTATGGTTGACAAAAAGAGACGCAGGGGGGCGATTTCGCTATTTGATCGTAGCTCCTAACCACCTCCGCATCCTCCAATAAAGTACTGGGTTAGAGTCACCGGCAAAAATTATTGTGACTGGGTTTTTCCATCAAACAATTACTCAACTGCGTCCCGGAGTCAGGATGTTGTTGGTGTGATACCTTTGTACTTCGGGAAGTACGTAAAGCTGTTTATCTTGTGCCTGATCACCACTGGTCATATTGTATTGTCGTCTCACCGGATTATGAGAGTAAAAGAACACTATAATATCTACTGCATATCTGGCTGATCCTCGTTGAGATTGGCTACAGTGGCCGAAATTTGACTCGAAGGGAATCACCTATATAATACGTAATTTCTTTTTTCTTGCAGTTAAATGATGAGACAGTATTGCATTCGCCTGGTAGTAAGTGATTCGACTGCCCATTAGCAACACCAAACAGAACTTTAGATTACAAAGTACTGCGTGACAATCCACTGCGCTTGTCACGCTGAAACATGAAATGTTAGCCCTTATAATGCCCCATAAATACTGGCTACAATTTCGTTATAATTGGATCACAACAATGCATATACTGCTGCTTCACAGTAGAAATAGACATTGCAATAGCAGGTGCTAGGTGGGTAGGTACCCAAACGGGCCCACGCATACGAGAGATCTACCATCAGCGGAGATTTATTTTAATTTTGAAACAGGCTCTAAATTAAACTACTCCTATTTCTTCCACAAAAGTCGATTTTAAATGTAAATATCCAGCTGGACACAACTTAAACCGAACGTATCAAGCGGTCGCAGTGGATTTATCGCGCGTCCGAGTAAGTCGGGGTAAATATTGACGTTCGGTATCTGGTGTTTTGTCACCCGCCCTTCGCAAACAAGCGGCGTCCATAATTCACAGTCATTGTTGAAATAAAGGGATTTTTACACAATCCCGGTGTGATTGGCGGGTTTGATGGATGGTCTGGAACTAGCTTTACTTGTTAAGGTTTGAGTGCAGACTATTGTTTGGAGAATAGGTTTGGCTTCATGGATTATAGTGAAGAAAGTTTTCTATTGGGTTTTTTGCTGGAGTTTAAGGATCTAATACGTGAGACCATCTTTGGATGAAACTTTTTTGGTAATTGTATTTACTTTCACTAATAAATTATTTGTATTTCTTCAATCAGAAGTGCTTGTTAAGAGTTTTTATCTAATGATGTCCTTAGGGAACTAAGTGTGTAAATTAGGAGGTCTCTCCAGGGAAGATCCCAGTGCAGTATCAGAAGCTCGGTAAATGAATAGATTTCTTTGTATCGAGTTTTTCAGTTATTTTAGTTTCAATTAGATTTTGAAATGTATCTGAATCAAAAGTTTTTGTCACCTGTTTGACACAGTTCAAATAATATAAAAAAAACATTTAATTTGCTTTTGCTCGATGCTTCGGCCGCGTGATATTTTTTTTCCGGGGTAAAAGACCAGCTACATTTTTTTCCAAAATAAAAAGTAGTCTATGTCCATTTCAGGGTCTCAAACTTGAATGATTCCTTCCTAACCAAATTTCGGCGACGGCAATACACAGGTGGATTCTTTGTTCCTTTACTCCCATAGTCCGGTGAGACGGCAACAGAAATAATTGGAGAGAGATCAAGCGTAAGACCAACGATATATCGTGTTATAAAAACTATCTCCATACCAAATTTTATAATAAAACGATTAGTGTGTGAGTTTATCGCGTTCAGATAGGTATAGACGCGGCAAGGCACTTTGTTTCATAATATTATGTCAGGATATTTATAGGCCACATACATATGCTAACATATTATAAGTAACATATACTCGTATATTTAATTTTCGTGAGCTCTTCCCTTAGTAATCCAATATTTCGCAGAATTTGGAATACAATACGTACCATGCAATGGAGACTAAATCAAATGCCAATTACATTGACAAGATCAATAACTTTGAGGTCACCGGGGGGACTGAGGTATTGTTCATCCGCAAAGTCAAAGTTACAATATTTACATTTTACAATTATACAACTTTTTAAAATTTTAGCTGTTGGTGGTCCGATCTACGCAGAATGAGCTCACAGTGTCTTGAAGTCTGGCAGCCGGTTTTTTGGGTTCCGATTTAATTACATATAGAACTGGATCCCAGGACCCCTTCCAACTGGACCCCTTCCAACCATCTTCCCTATTGAAATTAGGAAGTTTTTTAATTTCAATAGCCTCGCGAATCATCCTAAGCAGAAAAACCGCGATAGAATCTGAAAAGTAGTTAAATTTTAATGTCTAACATTCGCGTAAACATAAGAAATCATCTTGCATTGTTGTGATTCGCTTTGAAGGACATTGTAGTTGTACTTTCGTGGTATTATAAGACTTAAGATGTGTCTCAGGGCGTCGAGCATCGTGCCAAGGGATTTGTAATTCAAAGTTGATTACTATTGTTTATACAAAAGTATACATATCTATACTATTACATAAAGCTGAACAGTTTGTTTGTTAGAAGTCGCTAATCTGAGGAACTGCTAAACTGATTTTGTTTTTTTTTTCTAATATGAAGCTATATTACTCCTGAGTGTTATAGGTTACTTTTATCTTGAGAAAATATGTATCCCAGAAAAACCTTATAACGCAGACGGAGCCGCTGGTAAAGCTAGTAATATACACGACTCGAACCTAGATTCTAGCTTTGTATCTAGTTAAACTCACTTTGTTATTAGCTGTTAAACGTTTATATTTACCTAGTCGACTATACAAATAAACAAAATGAACAATCCAGTCAGTATCCATTCGATGATCTTTACGATAGAGGCTTTGAGCAAATTTAATTATGTAAATTAGATCTATCACACATGTGATACATGAAAATAGGGAAGGCCTATGTCTAAGGACAACACCAACAAACTGGTTGTTGAAGAATAAGAAGACACTTTTGGCATTAATTGGTTCTGGTTATTCACGTATATTCTATAGACACGAACGTCCATGTAAACTATTTGTTCAAAATCGAGACTAAAATGGCAACCAAAACGTCACTGTGATAACCTATTTATTCACTTGCGTAACAAATAATTTTACTTATTTTTTTATTTAAATCCAAGTTTACACTTAGACTCGAGTTCTTATATCATGAGCGACACTCCGTACACAACCACAAGCTTTAAACATTGACCATGCTAGTCAGTTTGAATGGATATCAATTCAAATCAGTTGAAAACAGTGAATGTTCGGAACGCCAAATCTAGTACGTAGTACATTATTATTATATCGATGGTTCTTGTTCAATAAGTAAAAAATTGTACTATATTTGCTCGGTGAATAAAGGCTTTTATTATTATTATATCACTTATTTATTTATTTTTGTACATTATGCAAAAAAAAATGTTATTTTAGGCGAGTCAGTTACTGTCAGGCGAGCGGCTCGCTTCAACCAGTACAAAACGCTACATGTCTCATCACTCCATTTAATAAAATATCTGTTTGCACATTTGATCCCAAACCCATCACAAAATAAATCTTGCTCAATTTGCCGCTGAAATGGAATTCAGCTCACATTGCGTACTCATCTTTAAGATAACTATTTCTGCAGATCACTGTGTTTAATAATTGTGTCAAATTCGAGCGTCGGTGCGAGGCCTGTCAATATTGACTGACGAGACGGATGGAGGTATTGTAAATAGAGTAAATTTGGTGCGGGTAGACGAGATTTTATGCGTAAATTGAAAGCGACAATGATGGAATTTCGCCGGTTCATGCAGAATGTATATTAACGTCGAAATTTAAAATTAAACTATTTTTCGGTTTTAATATTTTTGCTTACTCCCGACGTTTCGAAGACTTTTCAGCTTTCATGTATACGGGGGGGGGGAGAGGGGAGTACCTTTTAGAGGGGGAGTTTTTTTAAGACGAGACGTGCCTTCCGTTCACCTTATGATAAACGATGCGAATAACCAGTAGAAACAACATCCAACATCTTGAATTACATAGTATTGTTTGTTGTTGAAATTTTAAGTCAGTAGTTACACTCGCTGGCTGGCAGAGTAAATGGTCTTGAGGGCGAAATCCGATGCGCTGGTCGGACTAAGTCCGCTCCTGTCTCGACAGCAACATGTACGAAGCTATCCACCTTGCAGAGAACCTGCACCATAGGCGCAGTATAGTCCGGAATAAAGTGATCCGTGTAGAGGATCATGACCTTCAGCACTGAAGATATCGACGCGAGGAGAAGGTTTTTACTGGCTACAATGTTCTTCAACCGAAACACAACAGTACACATTGCTGCTAGGCGGCAGCAATAGACATTGCAGTGGAACCTACACACGCGGTTTCTCACATATAGAGACTTATCATCAATTCATTAAAAAAATAAGGGAAATCAAGGATTAGTATTTGATATTAACTCATAAACAATAAGACGATGATTCCTAAGTAAACTGTCATATCTGAAAAAGAAAGTGAGTTTCACTTTTTATCGTTTCTTTATTTAAGTACGGTTTACTACCAAACCCATTAAAAATATCTTCATTTGTTAACTTTTTTAATGGGTTTGGAACTAAACAGTACGTAGTTAACAAAACGCAAAAAAAGTGTGAATCAATATTTTTCAGATATGATAGTTTACTTAGGAGCCATTGAAATATGAAATGCAGCAAAAAAGTCATAGAAGCCGCAATTGAATTTTCAATTCTTATCCTTGAAATTAAACTAATTTTCGGATTCTATCGCGGTGCTAGTATTTTATTTTCTCCCGACGTTTCGAAGACTTTGCAGCCTTCATGGTCACGGGGGGGACTGAGGTGTTGTTCATCCGTAAAGTCAAAGTTACAATATCTACCTACATTTTACAATTATACAACTTTTTTATTTTTTTTTTAATTTTAGCTGTTGGTAGTCCGATCTACGCAGAATGAGCTCACAGTGTCTTGAAGTCTGGCAGCCGGTCTTTTGGGTTCCGATTTAATTAAATGTAGAACTGGATCCCAGGCTTGTGCAAGCTTCCAACCATCTTCCCTATTGAAATTAGGATGTTTGTTAATTTCAATAGCCTCGCGAATCATCCTAGGCAGGAATCGGTGTTCTTTGGCGAGGATTTGTGGCTTGTCTAGTCGCAGATAATGATTGGCGCCTCCCTCAGAGTGTTCAGCGACTGCAGACTTCGTCGAGCGTCGGTGTTTCACGTCAGCTATATGTTCTTTTACGCGGGTCCCTATATTTCTTTTGTTTGCCCGATATAAGAGAGGCCACAGTTGCAATCTATTTTGTATACTCCCGGTTCTTGTAGAGGTATGTGACACTTGACAGGTGGTAAAATTGACTAATCTTCTTAGGCGGCTTAAAATAAGTTTTTATGGAAGCACGCTTCAGGATGTAGCCAATCTTGTCGGTGACTCCTCTTACATATGGTAATACAACCGGAACACGTTCAACTGTGGCTGGTTTCACTCGGTTTCTGTGACGGCGGCGTGGAATTTGGAGCTTGTTGTCTCGCAGTACTTGCTTGACATGTTGCAGCTCAGCGGCCAGGTGTTTCTCGTCACAGATTCCTTGTGCTCTCTGAAACAAAGATTTGCCCACGGTAGCTAACTGTTTTGGGTGGTGATGAGATTCACCGTTCAGATATTTATCAGTATGGGTCTGTTTCCGATATACAGTATGACTTAAGGTCTGATTAGGATTACGGATGATTAAAACATCTAAGAAAGCAAGAGATTTATTGTGTTCTAACTCCATAGTAAATTGGATTTTATTGTTGATGGAGTTAAGGTGATTTAAAAATGCAGTTACTTTATCAGATGGTAAAATTGTGAAAGTATCGTCTACGTACCGTTTATAAAACCTTGGAGTGACCGGGGCTGTACTCAGGGCTGTCTCCTCGAAGTCCTCCATAAATATATCGGCGACTACCGGAGATACAGGGAGCCCATCGCTACCCCCTCAACTTGTACATAGAACTGATTATTCCACAACATATAGCCAGATGTAAGGCAATGTTGGAGTAGTTCTGCATATTCCACAGGAATGTTATTCTCTGCTAACTTCTTAGATACAATTCTGATGCAATCTTGTACTGGTAAGCTCGTAAAGAGAGACTGGACATCAAAACTGACCATAGTTTCATTGTCAGCTAATTTTAGGTCTTTAATATCGCTGACAAATTGGTATGAATCCTTCACAGACGCTCTAGTGTTTCCTCTAAGTGGTGAAAGCACTTTTGCTACGTGCTGAGCCAATCTGTAGGTTGGTGTGTCGATTTGACTCACTATGGGACGTAGCGGAGCATTTAATTTGTGTATTTTCGGCAACCCATACAGTTTAGGCGGTTTTGCACACGAAGGAACGAGCAAGTTTACGTCAAGATTTAACTTATCGGAGTAATCTTTTATTAAAGAGCTAGTAGCCTTTAATACTTTAGTAGTCGGGTCTGATTTGACTATTTTATACGTACTTACATCCGATAAAAGTTGTTCCATTTTATTATTGTAGTCTGACGTATCCATTACTACTGACGCATTTCCTTTATCTGCACGGAGAATGGTAAGGTCCTTCATCGATCGCAAGTTCTTTAAAGCGATATACTTATTCGTGTTTTGGAAGATTTGGTTTCGGCACTTTCTTTTGACGCAAAATTGACGAAATGTCTTGGCGTATCGCCTCCGAATCTTCCTGTTTCAAGTTATTTTTGAAGAGACTATTCTCAACATTGCAAATAATGTCTTCATACGGTATCCTTCGTGGAGTAACAGCAAAATTTAAGCCTTTCGATAAAACCTGAATTGTGTTTTCGTCCAATGTTTGTTTTGACAGATTTATTACTGCGCGTTGTCCATGGTTTGCGCGGGAGTGTATCTTATCTATGGTCGCGCACGTTCCATTCCTACACTCGGTGTTTTTAAGATTATCGACATTTAATTTTGATAGTAATTTGTTGTATTTTATTATATGTTTATTTTTGCATTCATTATATTTTGAGGTTTCGCGCTTATTTAAGGTCTCGATGCAATTTTTAAAATCAAATGCTGATAACTCTGTCTTCAATTCATTGGATATAATCTCAACACAATTATTTATGTACTGGAGGTCGGATCGTGTTTCGTGTATGGTAGCTCGTAACAGTTTTGTACTCGCCTGGTTAAGAATTTTAGCGCTCCCTCGTATGTATTTCTTAGGTGATAGCTTGACACACGTAGGGATGAGATTGTGGTCACGACATCTCTTCAAGAAATTCAATGATGTGCAGAATCTTGCGCGCTTGGTTTTTAAATTCTCCAACCGGCGTATTTTGTTGGCAAGTTCCAGTCCGTACTGGTTTGCATAATGATTTCTTATGTTTACGCGAATGTTAGACATTGAAATTAAACTAATTTTCGGATTCTATCGCGGTGCTAGTATTTTATTTTCTCCCGACGTTTCGAAGACTTTGCAGCCTTCATGGTCACGGGGGACTGAGGTGTCGTTCATCCGTAAAGTCAAAGTTACAATATCTACCTACATTTTACAATTATACAACTTTTTTTAATTTTTTTAAATTTTAGCTGTTGGTGGTCCGATCTACGCAGAATGAGCTCACAGTGTCTTGAAGTCTGGCAGCCGGTCTTTTGGGTTCCGATTTAATTAAATGTAGAACTGGATCCCAGGCTTGTGCAAGCTTCCAACCATCTTCCCTATTGAAATTAGGATGTTTTTAATTTCAATAGCCTCGCGAATCATCCTAGGCAGGAATCGGTGTTCTTTGGCGAGGATTTGTGGCTTGTCTAGTCGCAGATAATGATTGGCGCCTCCCTCAGAGTGTTCAGCGACTGCAGACTTCGTCGAGCGTCGGTGTTTCACGTCAGCTATATGTTCTTTTACGCGGGTCCCTATATTTCTTTTTGTTTGCCCGATATAAGAGAGGCCACAGTTGCAATCTATTTTGTATACTCCCGGTTCTTGTAGAGGTATGTGACACTTGACAGGTGGTAAAATTGACTAATCTTCTTAGGCGGCTTAAAATAAGTTTTTATGGAAGCACGCTTCAGGATGTAGCCAATCTTGTCGGTGACTCCTCTTACATATGGTAATACAACCGGAACACGTTCAACTGTGGCTGGTTTCACTCGGTTTCTGTGACGGCGGCGTGGAATTTGGAGCTTGTTGTCTCGCAGTACTTGCTTGACATGTTGCAGCTCAGCGGCCAGGTGTTTCTCGTCACAGATTCCTTGTGCTCTCTGAAACAAAGATTTGCCCACGGTAGCTAACTGTTTTGGGTGGTGATGAGATTCACCGTTCAGATATTTATCAGTATGGGTCTGTTTCCGATATACAGTATGACTTAAGGTCTGATTAGGATTACGGATGATTAAAACATCTAAGAAAGCAAGAGATTTATTGTGTTCTAACTCCATAGTAAATTGGATTTTATTGTTGATGGAGTTAAGGTGATTTAAAAATGCAGTTACTTTATCAGATGGTAAAATTGTGAAAGTATCGTCTACGTACCGTTTATAAAACCTTGGAGTGACCGGGGCTGTACTCAGGGCTGTCTCCTCGAAGTCCTCCATAAATATATCGGCGACTACCGGAGATACAGGGGAGCCCATCGCTACCCCCTCAACTTGTACATAGAACTGATTATTCCACAACATATAGCCAGATGTAAGGCAATGTTGGAGTAGTTCTGCATATTCCACAGGAATGTTATTCTCTGCTAACTTCTTAGATACAATTCTGATGCAATCTTGTACTGGTAAGCTCGTAAAGAGAGACTGGACATCAAAACTGACCATAGTTTCATTGTCAGCTAATTTTAGGTCTTTAATAGACCTTAAACACAAGACCTTAAATAAGCGCGAAACCTCAAAATATAATGAATGCAAAAATAAACATATAATAAAATACAACAAATTACTATCAAAATTAAATGTCGATAATCTTAAAAACACCGAGTGTAGGAATGGAACGTGCGCGACCATAGATAAGATACACTCCCGCGCAAACCATGGACAACGCGCAGTAATAAATCTGTCAAAACAAACATTGGACGAAAACACAATTCAGGTTTTATCGAAAGGCTTAAATTTTGCTGTTACTCCACGAAGGATACCGTATGAAGACATTATTTGCAATGTTGAGAATAGTCTCTTCAAAAATAACTTGAAACAGGAAGATTCGGAGGCGATACGCCAAGACATTTCGTCAATTTTGCGTCAAAAGAAAGTGCCGAAACCAAATCTTCCAAAACACGAATATATCGCTTTAAAGAACTTGCGATCGATGAAGGACCTTACCATTCTCCGTGCAGATAAAGGAAATGCGACAGTAGTAATGGATACGTCAGACTACAATAATAAAATGGAACAACTTTTATCGGATGTAAGTACGTATAAAATAGTCAAATCAGACCCGACTACTAAAGTATTAAAGGCTACTAGCTCTTTAATAAAAGATTACTCCGATAAGTTAAATCTTGACGTAAACTTGCTCGTTCCTTCGTGTGCAAAACCGCCTAAACTGTATGGGTTGCCGAAAATACACAAATTAAATGCTCCGCTACGTCCCATAGTGAGTCAAATCGACACACCAACCTACAGATTGGCTCAGCACGTAGCAAAAGTGCTTTCACCACTTAGAGGAAACACTAGAGCGTCTGTGAAGGATTCATACCAATTTGTCAGCGATATTAAAGACCTAAAATTAGCTGACAATGAAACTATGGTCAGTTTTGATGTCCAGTCTCTCTTTACGAGCTTACCAGTACAAGATTGCATCAGAATTGTATCTAAGAAGTTAGCAGAGAATAACATTCCTGTGGAATATGCAGAACTACTCCAACATTGCCTTACATCTGGCTATATGTTGTGGAATAATCAGTTCTATGTACAAGTTGAGGGGTAGCGATGGGCTCCTCTGTATCTCCGGTAGTCGCCGATATATTTATGGAGGACTTCGAGGAGACAGCCCTGAGTACAGCCCCGGTCACTCCAAGGTTTTATAAACGGTACGTAGACGATACTTTCACAATTTTACCATCTGATAAAGTAACTGCATTTTTAAATCACCTTAACTCCATCAACAATAAAATCCAATTTACTATGGAGTTAGAACACAATAAATCTCTTGCTTTCTTAGATGTTTTAATCATCCGTAATCCTAATCAGACCTTAAGTCATACTGTATATCGGAAACAGACCCATACTGATAAATATCTGAACGGTGAATCTCATCACCACCCAAAACAGTTAGCTACCGTGGGCAAATCTTTGTTTCAGAGAGCACAAGGAATCTGTGACGAGAAACACCTGGCCGCTGAGCTGCAACATGTCAAGCAAGTACTGCGAGACAACAAGCTCCAAATTCCACGCCGCCGTCACAGAAACCGAGTGAAACCAGCCACAGTTGAACGTGTTCCGGTTGTATTACCATATGTAAGAGGAGTCACCGACAAGATTGGCTACATCCTGAAGCGTGCTTCCATAAAAACTTATTTTTAAGCCGCCTAAGAAGATTAGTCAATTTTTACCACCTGTCAAGTGTCACATACCTCTACAAGAACCGGGAGTATACAAAATAGATTGCAACTGTGGCCTCTCTTATATCGGGCAAACAAAAAGAAATATAGGGACCCGCGTAAAAGAACATATAGCTGACGTGAAACACCGACGCTCGACGAAGTCTGCAGTCGCTGAACACTCTGAGGGAGGCGCCAATCATTATCTGCGACTAGACAAGCCACAAATCCTCGCCAAAGAACACCGATTCCTGCCTAGGATGATTCGCGAGGCTATTGAAATTAAAAAACATCCTAATTTCAATAGGGAAGATGGTTGGAAGCTTGCACAAGCCTGGGATCCAGTTCTACATTTAATTAAATCGGAACCCAAAAGACCGGCTGCCAGACTTCAAGACACTGTGAGCTCATTCTGCGTAGATCGGACTACCAACAGCTAAAATTTAAAAAAATTAAAAAAGTTGTATAATTGTAAAATGTAGGTAGATATTGTAACTTTGACTTTACGGATGAACAACACCTCAGTCCCCCCCGTGACCATGAAGGCTGCAAAGTCTTCGAAACGTCGGGAGAAAATAAAATACTAGCACCGCGATAGAATCCGAAAATTAGTTTAATTTCAATGTCTAACATTCGCGTAAACATAAGAAATCATTATGCAAACCAGTACGGACTGGAACTTGCCAATAAAATACGCCGGTTGGAGAATTTAAAACCAAGCGCGCAAGATTCTGCACATCATTGAATTTCTTGAAGAGATGTCGTGACCACAATCTCATCCCTACGTGTGTCAAGCTATCACCTAAGAAATACATACGAGGGAGCGCTAAAATTCTTAACCAGGCGAGTACAAAACTGTTACGAGCTACCATACACGAAACACGATCCGACCTCCAGTACATAAATAATTGTGTTGAGATTATATCCAATGAATTGAAGACAGAGTTATCAGCATTTGATTTTAAAAATTGCATCGAGACCTTAAATAAGCGCGAAACCTCAAAATATAATGAATGCAAAAATAAACATATAATAAAATACAACAAATTACTATCAAAATTAAATGTCGATAATCTTAAAAACACCGAGTGTAGGAATGGAACGTGCGCGACCATAGATAAGATACACTCCCGCGCAAACCATGGACAACGCGCAGTAATAAATCTGTCAAAACAAACATTGGACGAAAACACAATTCAGGTTTTATCGAAAGGCTTAAATTTTGCTGTTACTCCACGAAGGATACCGTATGAAGACATTATTTGCAATGTTGAGAATAGTCTCTTCAAAAATAACTTGAAACAGGAAGATTCGGAGGCGATACGCCAAGACATTTCGTCAATTTTGCGTCAAAAGAAAGTGCCGAAACCAAATCTTCCAAAACACGAATATATCGCTTTAAAGAACTTGCGATCGATGAAGGACCTTACCATTCTCCGTGCAGATAAAGGAAATGCGACAGTAGTAATGGATACGTCAGACTACAATAATAAAATGGAACAACTTTTATCGGATGTAAGTACGTATAAAATAGTCAAATCAGACCCGACTACTAAAGTATTAAAGGCTACTAGCTCTTTAATAAAAGATTACTCCGATAAGTTAAATCTTGACGTAAACTTGCTCGTTCCTTCGTGTGCAAAACCGCCTAAACTGTATGGGTTGCCGAAAATACACAAATTAAATGCTCCGCTACGTCCCATAGTGAGTCAAATCGACACACCAACCTACAGATTGGCTCAGCACGTAGCAAAAGTGCTTTCACCACTTAGAGGAAACACTAGAGCGTCTGTGAAGGATTCATACCAATTTGTCAGCGATATTAAAGACCTAAAATTAGCTGACAATGAAACTATGGTCAGTTTTGATGTCCAGTCTCTCTTTACGAGCTTACCAGTACAAGATTGCATCAGAATTGTATCTAAGAAGTTAGCAGAGAATAACATTCCTGTGGAATATGCAGAACTACTCCAACATTGCCTTACATCTGGCTATATGTTGTGGAATAATCAGTTCTATGTACAAGTTGAGGGGGTAGCGATGGGCTCCCCTGTATCTCCGGTAGTCGCCGATATATTTATGGAGGACTTCGAGGAGACAGCCCTGAGTACAGCCCCGGTCACTCCAAGGTTTTATAAACGGTACGTAGACGATACTTTCACAATTTTACCATCTGATAAAGTAACTGCATTTTTAAATCACCTTAACTCCATCAACAATAAAATCCAATTTACTATGGAGTTAGAACACAATAAATCTCTTGCTTTCTTAGATGTTTTAATCATCCGTAATCCTAATCAGACCTTAAGTCATACTGTATATCGGAAACAGACCCATACTGATAAATATCTGAACGGTGAATCTCATCACCACCCAAAACAGTTAGCTACCGTGGGCAAATCTTTGTTTCAGAGAGCACAAGGAATCTGTGACGAGAAACACCTGGCCGCTGAGCTGCAACATGTCAAGCAAGTACTGCGAGACAACAAGCTCCAAATTCCACGCCGCCGTCACAGAAACCGAGTGAAACCAGCCACAGTTGAACGTGTTCCGGTTGTATTACCATATGTAAGAGGAGTCACCGACAAGATTGGCTACATCCTGAAGCGTGCTTCCATAAAAACTTATTTTAAGCCGCCTAAGAAGATTAGTCAATTTTTACCACCTGTCAAGTGTCACATACCTCTACAAGAACCGGGAGTATACAAAATAGATTGCAACTGTGGCCTCTCTTATATCGGGCAAACAAAAAGAAATATAGGGACCCGCGTAAAAGAACATATAGCTGACGTGAAACACCGACGCTCGACGAAGTCTGCAGTCGCTGAACACTCTGAGGGAGGCGCCAATCATTATCTGCGACTAGACAAGCCACAAAATCCTCGCCAAAGAACACCGATTCCTGCCTAGGATGATTCGCGAGGCTATTGAAATTAAAAAACATCCTAATTTCAATAGGGAAGATGGTTGGAAGCTTGCACAAGCCTGGGATCCAGTTCTACATTTAATTAAATCGGAACCCAAAAGACCGGCTGCCAGACTTCAAGACACTGTGAGCTCATTCTGCGTAGATCGGACTACCAACAGCTAAAATTTAAAAAAAATTAAAAAAGTTGTATAATTGTAAAATGTAGGTAGATATTGTAACTTTGACTTTACGGATGAACAACACCTCAGTCCCCCCCGTGACCATGAAGGCTGCAAAGTCTTCGAAACGTCGGGAGAAAATAAAATACTAGCACCGCGATAGAATCCGAAAATTTGTTTAATTTCAATGTCTAACATTCGCGTAAACATAAGAAATCATTAATTCTTATCCTTTGTTTATCTACAAAGCCTGCGCTTTCCGATGTGACGTCATTCCTTCGCGTGACCTCTCGTTTGGGTCCCGGTCTAATAGTCACTCGCAAATTGCATTGTGGGTACTTCTTTTAGAACCTTTTCGTTTGGGATAACGCAATACCGCGTAAGATAAAAGAAGCCAAATTCAGATTGATATACATACATATTATACTTAACCAAAACAATATTTAATTTTTATTAGGCGCGGATTCCAAAATTGGTAACCAGTATATAATATATACCAGTATATAATGGTTTAAATGTTAAATTATTTTTTGGTTTTTAGTGGTTTTTAAAGGCAGTGTAATTTTTTGTTAAAAGATTTGTATTATAATAGTCTCCCGATGTTTCGAAGACTTTGCAAGTTTCGTGGTCACGAAAGTTTTATTTCAATATTTAACATTAATGTAAATATAAAAAATCATACCGTATGATTTTTGTCCGAATGTTTTTAAATTAAGGTATATTTTATGCTAGATTAGAATTGGAACTTGCATGGTCTTGCTTGATCAAACAACGAGATATAACAGCAATATGGTTGTCCATAAACAATATTAACACCACAAAGGACTTTGAATTGCGAACCACTAACCATACTAGCAAACCCGAGACTTTAGAAATTAATATCACAAACCCTAACATTACAATGCCACAATATACTTGAAACTGACTGGTAGGTCTCTCATATGTGAGAGTCCGCCTGGGTAGGTAGCACCGAAATGTCTATTTCTGCCGCATTATAGCCGGTGTAACTACTGGACATAATAAGGCTTAACATCTCATGTCTCAGGATGACAAGCGCAGTGGAATACCATACAATACTTTGTAATTCGAGGTGTTGGATGGTGTTTCTACTGTTTATGGGCGGTCGTTTGGCTTATCATCAGGCGAACGGCAAGCTCGTCTCGTCATTCGAAGCAATAAAACAAACTGAAATACATGGATGATTTTCCATAACCAGCGGTAAAAATAGACAACGTGTATTAACCGCAAACTTGGCATTCATAGACAGATTCCGAGAGATCAATGTTAGTTAGATCCTTTTTAAATAATGATCCAAGGTATTACACTAATTATAGTATACTATTACAATCATTGAGGATCAACGAATTTCTATTTGTGGACAAAGGAGCTGTGATTCTGTTGTTGGCAGGGATGTATTTGTGAGATATTGTTCAATAAGATTAACATGGGAAAGGTAATTATATTTTGGAATATAAATGCAGAAAATGACCATATTTTCTATTGGTAGACACGACTACTTAGTCTATTTCATTAGTTAACTATACGAGCAATAGTATGATCCTATTTTAAGAGTATTATGGCAATTGTTATTTGACATTATGAGTATAAATATAATTATAACTAGCTTTTGCCCGCGGCTCCGCCCGCGTTACAAAGTTTTTCGGGCTAAAGTATTCCGTTATAAAAGTCACGCTATATATTTTCCCGGGAGCCTATATTCTTCCCAGGGTCTCAAACTGTCTCCATACCAAATTTCATCTTAATAATATGTTGGGTAGTTTTTGTGTTTAACACGTTCAGGCAGTCGGATGCAGCGGGGGACTTTGTTTTATAATATATTTTTGTAGAACTTTTTAAGAGGAACAATCTCGTCATACATCATTGTTGCATAACTTTAACTGTTTACGCAGCGCACGCAACGGAAGCTCTCAAAACTAATAAATTTTCCCCGTTTTTGCAACATGTTTCATTACTGCTTCGCTCCTATTGGTCATAGCGTGATGATATATAGTCTATAGCACTACACAAACAAAGGGCTATCCAACGCAAAAATAATTTTTCAATTTGGACTGGTAGTTCCTGAGATTAGCGCGTTCAAACAAACAAACAAACAAACTCTTCAGCTTTATATAATAGTATAGATATATATATATATAAATATATATATATATATATATATATATATATATATATATATATATATATATATATATATATATATATATATATATATATATATATATATATATATATATATATATATATAAATAAGCAATAAGGGAGAAACGCGTCGCGATCCTCACCGGTGAGGTGAGGTGAGGTGAAGTATTAGCTAATGGAATGAATACAAATTATATCTCGCATCTAACTATCATCTTTTTAATTGTACTTGAATTGTTCAAAACTCAAGGGAACACATCTCTTCAATTTTTTTTAATATTGTGTGTATTCTTTGGGAATTATCGTTTGCTTTAACGATGAAGGAAAATATCGTGAGAAAACCTGCAACTTAAGAAGTTCTCTATAGGATTTTTTTAGGTATGTGAAGGCTAAGACCTAATCTCTCTCAGTAGTAGAGGAGGCCCGTGCTCAGCAGTGGGACAGTATATAAGTAATACAGGAATGCCTTTTTTTATTGTTATTTATAGATGTATTTAGTGTCGTTCCACGCAGTGCTTTGTTATTCACAGTTATGTGGTGTTTTTACTTCGCATAGAAATCCTCACAAAAGTCGCTTGCTCGTCGGGGCAAAATAAAAAATAACATAAAATAATACAATATATGTTCAGTTTAAAATCCATAAACACTAAGTACGTCCCAGTCGCCATCTTAATTTAATACCGGGGTGTAGTCAGGGGCGTACAATTATCGAACCAGTACGATTCATTACACAAACAAATGAACTACCAAACCAATCTCATCAAAAGGACTGATTGGTCACGCACTGGATACGAAGTATTCATAATTGCACGTTTTGATTTAGGTGATTACAGCACAGTAGTTGCAATAAATACAACACAAATGTTTTTAAATTACTATGAAATTGATAGGTGCTCCAATTGCGTGAGGGTTGTGTATCTGATAGTTGTGGGACAAATACCTTTGCAATCAATCACGTAATTTTCTCAGTATTGGATCAGAAATACGCGATAGTTAGACGTTTTAAACTCTTAATCTCAACGGAGGTATGCAGGAGATATAGTGCACAAGTGTGTGCGCAATACACAGGTTCACTCTCTGTTCCTTCACTCTCATACTCCGGTGAGACGGAAATACGATATGGCCGGAGATACATCAGGCTCAGGACCGACTTTACGTGCTTTCCGAGGCATGAGGGTATCACACCGCCAACTTCCTAACACCGAGCTGAGACTGAGTATTTTTTAAGTCGGAAAAACACAGGCATAATTATTTTGGCCCGGTCGGGGATTCGAATCTAGGACCTCAGCGCCGTAGTCGTACTCGTACCGAATTACAACTACGCCATGGAGACAGTCAAACTAAACGTATTGTGAACTAAATGTAAAGTTCGTGCAAAGGAATTGTTCTAACTGTTCCTTACAAACATCAGTATATACTGAATGTATAATATTAAGTAGCCGCAGGCTTCGCGAAGTTTCTATGTACCGGCAATCGCTTATTCTGCGGCAAAAATGGAACTTCTATATGTAGACTGTTTGAACGTGTGCTTAAGAACCATATTCCTCTGGCTTTTCTCTCTGGCTTCGCTAGTGAATGCCTCTTGTGGGATGAAACTAATCGAATTGAAATAAAAAAACACACACACACAAAACGATAGTAAAATGTTTTAAGAATAGTTTGTATGCGTTTAATTAGAAAATAAACAAGAATTGCCCGTATTCGGTACCAATAAGGAAACTTTTCCATTCCCTTATAGCCTAACAAGGCCCGGCCTATACAATTGAACTGAAATTAATGGATTTCAAAATTAAATTCCAATCTATACAGGTTTGTTGCACTAATAAAGTGTATTTAAGTATAGGCATTTTCAAACGAATCAAATTAGATTTCCCATTTGCTTCAATGAATTGATATTTGGTGAGCATTATCCACTAGCTATACAGTACCTGTGTTTCTGATAGAGGGGACCTATTTAACAATTCTATACAGGCTCATATTGACGATGTAGGCCTACAAAACTATTAATTTATGTACTACTAGCTAGCTCACAGCTTCGCCCGCGTGAAGGAATTTTTCAGGATAATTTTTTTGCCGACTTACTTGGTATGTCGTTATATTATGTCCAAATTACACAAAATTAAAAATCGACAATCGAAAATTATAGCCTATGTTATTCTGATGTATAACCAATACTACTGTAAAGTTTCATCCAAATCCGTTCAGTAGTTTTTTCGTGAAAGAGGAACAAACATACATGCATCCATCCTCACGAACTTTCGCATTTATAATATTAGTAGGACATATACTCAGTCCAACTATTTATCTTTTGACAGCTCGCATACTAATATACCAAAATATTTAATTTACACAGACACATTTTTTCAATAATTTTTTTTTGAATTATCTTTGTAACGCAATTAGTGGGCTCGACGAATATCGATCGATATTTAATATCGGAGCTGAAGAGCGAATCGCTTCACTATGGTAAAGACAAAATGGCGTCCATAAAGTAATCAATTATTTTTCTTTCGATTCCTTGTCAATAATTAAAGTATTTCAAAGTTATATAAATGGTTTGACCATATATATCGATTCAACCTCGTATATTCTAGGCAAAACCGAGCAAAATCAGTAGAAAATTTTAGAAAATTTAATCAAAACTAAATTACTATCTAGTTTAGTTTATAATACAAAGAGATTTACGTCGCTTTTATGCAAATTGGTATAAGTAAATAAAGCAGCTGGGCCCTTATTCTGTATGATAGTGTAAACGCGTAACGCGGCCGTGTCATGTTATCTTCGAGAAATGTGCGTGGAATGGTATTCTGTAAGCCAAATGTCTATAGTCCTAAACATGATGCGTTGTGTTACGTGCTTGTTACGCACTGTCAAAATAACGTGCGGGATAGAGAATAAGGCCCCTGGTTCAACAGTGAGTTAAGTGCATTATGCTAAAATGTATTAAAGTTTCCAAAATTCATTAAAACATTTAAAAAGACATTAGTAATTTAGGCTAAAGGAGGTTTAGTTTGCTATTTTTGCTAAAAAAAATGTTGTTTCTTATTAGAAAGCAATAGGACAAAAAATGTTGTACAGTAAATTAGTACACTGAAATCCCTGAGGTATCAGTTGTTAAAGCTCATATTGCCTATAGTAACATTTCTTTATCCCTCTCCAAGACGTGGTTGGCTTTACCAATTGTTTCAAGCATGTTACAGTCGACCATGTTTATAGCTAAGGTATTCTTTAAAATGAACTACAAAAGTGTTTCTACATTACTTGGCAGCGAAAATAGACAATGCTGGGACCCATACAGAAAGACCAGATCGACTAAGCCTTCCTGGATTTTGGCACACCTGCTGGCCACAAAGTCGACCAGTGGGAATCAATACAGCACTATATTCACCAAATTTATAGTACATCCCAGTGGGGCCAAAGTACATCGAATACCCTCACAAGATTCAAGTAAATTGGCCACTTAACCTTGCATAATAAAGCGATGCCGACCGAGAATAAAATAACAATCATAATTTAAGCAAATTATAGTCACTTCACAATTCAAATAGATTGTGATCACTAAACTTCAAGATGGTTTCCCACTTCAACAACTTTTGTTTGCTATTATCTAGAATTTAGATCTTCAAGTCTAAATTAACTAGGCTATTCTAAGTTTGTCGAAGTTTAGAACTAGATTACGGGAACGGGCGTACTGTCCGAATATTATGTTTTATTGATTAATGTGCGACTGTCGTCTCGTGTACAGCGTGGCGGCGAGGGCTGGGAAATGGTCTGGAACTGAGAATTGTAATATAGTAATGAGATAATCAGAGGATTTAACCAGTGAATGTGACGAGGTTCACTGCTTACGGTCTATATAAAATGAGGTTACATTTTGCCACTTAAATGAGTATTATATTAAGTGAGTGTGCGAGTATGTGTGTGTGTGTTTTAATAAGAATTTATCAGTGTAGTTTGATTAGACATTACGAAACAAAACTTTATGGACAAGGCTAACCATCTGTCCTTTCCCACTTTAAAATGGTAGTGGATAAGAAATTTAAGTTGAGATTGAGGGATCAGAGAGTGTACCTGTGTATTGCGTACACACGTGTGTATTATAATAGTTCCTGCATATCTGACTAATCTCCCTGACTTTTGACATTGGCCACACAAACCGAAATTCGACTAGGAGGGATTCATTCATGGTGAGGGCAAAACGGATTTTTAATACATATCAAAAAACATTTAGTTTAATTTTCACGACCATTTGGTTTACGTCTATCCCCCTGGGAGATCCAGTTGCCTTCTACTTATTTTTTAATCTATAGTGGCAAGCTATTGGGATTTCTTTAATTAACCTAACCTAATAATTGTTAACCTAATCTAACCACCTCAGCCGTAAGTTCAAGAGTAGGAGCGAAAGAAAATCAACACCAAAATACTTGAACGCTATTCGCGGGATTGTACAATTATAAAGTTTTTTTAGTGTTTGTGTAGTTGTCACATCCAGCGGAGTGTTTTCAGCTACTTTACTCGCAGCGACAAATCCAGCGAACAACGAAAAAGCAACTCTAATAATTTACAATCAGAACACTATTCACATAACCACGAATGGACCAGACATTAAAAGAATTGCAGAAAATTAATTTTGCAAGAGCACGAAGGTCTATCAAAGGGAAACTATTATTACCGAAACAAAGGCACGAACAATAACATACGCCCGAAAAGCCGGATGCATAGATAAAAGCCGAAAGGCCGGTCGTGTTATTCGTGCCCGGGGAGCGAATGACCGATAAGGCGTCGGATAAAAAAGCCGGTCGTGCCCGGGGCGGATGCGGCGCCGTATTTCATCCGGGGATATCTTGGCCTCAGATACCGGAATATATGGCTGTGTGATTTTGTAAGTCTGCATGCTAATATAAGTACGTGTTGGAAACGTTGTTTTAGACTTCCGCAGTCAAGGGTGTCAAAGGTTTCCGGAAGCTCAAATAATCCCTCGGCCAACATCAATCCTTTTACATTTTTTAGGCCGGCAGACCATGAATATGTGTTTATGAGCGCTGGACATCACCTAAAATGAGGAAAGCCACCTCGTTTCCCAGATTATTATGAAACAAAAAAGTATCTTTGGTTTGTTGGCTTGTCGAATTAAACAAAGAAGAACCTAACTAATTAACTTAAGTTGTCGGTTTTTCCGTTCTTTAAAGCGGTTTATCTCTTGACCCGTAATAGGTACTGAATAAGGACCGTTACAGAATATCTTGTAGAACTAAAGCTTTGTACGTTCCTCAACTGAAGCGAAGAAGTGTGGTGCGGTTAACATAACTAAGCTGCAGTCATCTAATGTTATATCACAAAATGGACGTTTATATAAATATCTATTATAAATATTTCTTATTGCTTTGAATGACGAGACGAGCTTACCGTTCGCCTGATGGTAAGCGATACGACCGATAAACAGTAGAAACATCAACACCTTGAATTACATAGTATCGTTTGGTATTCCACTGCGCTCGCCATCCTGAGATATGAGATGTTTCTTATCATGTCCAGTAGTTATTCTGGCTATGTTACAGCGTTAAAGCATCAAGCTAAACAGAGCAATCTCTTTGTATAGAAATTCAAGGGTTTTTATAATTACATCTGTTGGTAGGGAAACTTAAAATCCACGGTTCCCTTTGTTTGTAAAAATGAAAAAACAGCGCCCCTCTTTGGAGGGAATTCACAATAGAATCCAGGATTCCATGAAACTAGGTACGCACTCGTATTGTATTGGACTATTCCCTGGGGATCTTGTACGAGATATTTTATTTTGTGGTGAAAGTTATCGACGACTGAATTTAGCGGTTTAGGAACAGAGAATTTGTAGTCTGGCTTAGTAATAATCTCAAAGATACTAACGTTTAATGAAAAGGTTTTATTAATATAAAGTTTTATACTCCTTAAAAAGTAATTTTTGGAACTAATAAGATATGATACAAATGATTTTTCTTTATTATTTAGGTGCCTATATAATTTCTGCATATATGTATTTGATTTAAATTTTATTAGAGCTCATTAAGCGGTGGTCTGAAAATATTTTTACAAGCACAAACGAGACCACCGCACAGTATTTTTAATACAATATAAGAAACGAGACAATGTAAAATTTACATAAAACAAAAAAAGATTGAAACCGACTACGACAAAAAAGGATAAAAATGTCTCATCTTGTCAAAATAGGTTTACCAAAAAGGAAACCAAAGTTGAACATACCAACATAGTTCCATCCATACGGAAAAACGAGGTAGTAAAAACCCTAACTCGCTTTATCGTAGTGGGGTAAAAAGTAGAAAACAAAAATCTTTTAAATATTTAAAACTCAAAAACATTTCCCTGTCATAATATGAATGCAAAAACTCAGCTGCAATTGAATTTCGCTTCGAAAATTCGATACAAGAACTATTTCAATTCTCGGATCAAAGTTTTCACATATCGGTTGAACATACGGGTGAAGTTTTTTTACTCAAAGCACGAATAGAATTTCTGAAATTATGGTCTGAATCTTCCATGTTTTTTTAATAGTTGGTGAAGATATCAAGGTTTTAGTTAAGTTTTTTTATGTTTGAAGTAAACGTAAAAAAACTAAACGGAAATGGATTAGATTTGGCCCATGTCTTGTATGCAATCATAGGCTACTTTTATGCCGAAAACAACAAATTTTGACTTTACTCTGCAAAAAGCCTTCGCAGGCGATGCCACGAAACATTTCTAGTAACAAATAAATTATATGTACAAAACTTAAATAATACATTTTAATGCACGCATCTGAGCGTGGTTTTAGGCCATTATATTTTTCAAAGCAAATGAGTTCACAAAAGTATTTTTCATTACGGTAACAAGCTGCACAGTTAAAATGTAAATTAATATTAGACTGCGAGTGGGATGTTGAGGCTTAAGGCGAGCGCGGACTTATCGCCTGGTATTACTTAGTTTCACAATGTCATATTGAAAAAGGGACGTTACGTTGCGTCCAGACATCGTAACTGTTCGCCGAAAAGATTCCGAGCATGAGCAAGATGGTTGGATATATTTTATATCTGTCCGGATAGTGACTACTGTAAACAAGGTGTTAAAACTCGCCATAGTGGTGAGATCAGCCTGGGTATATCCGGTTCCAGGAGGCCGGCATAATTACACAATTATTAACCTACACAGGTTAAGCAATATTTCCGCCATTTATGATCTAATTTTGAAAATTATTTTTGTGTTATGTTTGTTAAAACCTTATGGTATATATAAATTTCATTGGCATCAGAGCCTGAACTTCGAAGGTGCAGCACAGAACTCCTCAAACTTAAATAGAATGAAAATAATTTTCTTAAAATTTAGGTTAAAATACGTTTTTTTAACTAACAAAAAAGAAAAATAAAACCTTAAACATAAAAATTTTAAAGCTCTGTCAAGGTAGCAGTAGTAACTTAGCAGAATTAAACCAAATATATTTTAGAATTTGTTGCTAATTTGTTGCTAATTAGTTACCACTATTTCGATTTTGTTGCTCAAGCCGTTTAGAAAAAACCGGTCACTGCTATCATGATATCAAGCTAGCATGGACCATAACGAAACTTATACTTATATGATCAGACGTAATGTAGGAATTTGTTGCTAATTTGTTGCTAATTAGTTACCACTATTTCGATTTTTTTGCTCAAGCCGTTTAGAAAAAAAAGCTACCACTGCTATCATGATATCAAGCTAGCATGGACCATAACGAAACTTTTATTATTTGATCAGACGTAATGTAGGAATTTGTTGCTAATTAGTTACCACTATTTCCATTTTGTTGCTCCAGCCATTTAGAAAAAAAACCAGTCACTGCTATCATGATATCAAGCTAGCATGGACCCTAATGAAACTTATACTTATTTGATCAGACGTAATGTAGGAATTTGTTGCTAATTTGTTGCTCATTAGTTACCACTATTTCGATTTTTTTGCTCAAGCCGTTTAGAAAAAAAAGCTACCACTGCTATCTTGATATCAAGCTAGCAGGGACCCTAACAAAACTTATACTTATTTGATCAGGCGTAATGTAGGAATTTGTTGCTAATTAGTTACCACAATAAGGATTATGTTGCTCGAGCTGTTTTGAAAATAAAAATAATTTAATAATATAAAAATAAATAAACGGCCTTCAAAAACCACTCAAAACCAAAAATAATTTCACATAACAGGTATATACTGGATACGAATTTTGGAGTCGGTGTCTAATTGAAATTGCTGGTTAAGCTAGATGGACTTGTACTATAAAATATACTGTCTCGATGGCGTAGTTATGTTTCGCTTACAATACGACTATCGCGCTGAAATGATACACCTTTGCCTACCCCTGAAAAGGGAAAAGGTGTGATGCTATACATATGTATGTAAGAAGTAGATTCAAGCAAACTTAAATCAAAACACAACTGATAATATTTCGATCACAGTACAGCTATCGCGCTGTGGTGTTACACTTCTGTCTATCCCTTAAAAGGGATAAAGGTGTGATGCTATAATATATATTATGCATGTATGTATGTATGATCTATGTCAAAATATGAAATGTAAAACAACAAAATTATGTTTGTAAATGTAGGCGTATGCACGCTGTACACTGTTTCATAATTTTTATAAATGTTTTAGTATTATTGTTTTTTTTTTCGTTAAATTTTAGTTGTTGTTAAATACTTTTAGGTGGATTTTCTCCGCACTTTTACGGTGATGAGCGTTTATAAGCTTATATAATTAATCAGACTTTGTATACAAAAGACTTATTAAAAAATATATATATTTAAAAATAATATTATAAAAGATTCAATGGACAATTGATGACAAAAAATAAAGCCCAGAGTTTCTTTCAGCCTTTCTTCTTCGGGTAGTTATCGCTTAGGTAGTTAGTGAAAGGCTGGTAGGTTAGCTAGGTTAGGGCTTTTATTGTCCTCACCGATGAGGATCACGACGCGTTTCTCCCTTATTATTTATTTAAAATAACATATATACATCATTTTATTTCTTCTTTCCTGCCAGCCCGAGCTGGCTTCTTTGTTTACTGTACTTTTCATTAACTTTATTACCTATATAAATTGTTTTTTGACCTGTTTGAAGTTGGCAAGTGAGTTTAAAATTATACTAGGTCAGTACCGGATTGTACCGTTTTTTATTTTGTTTGTACCTTATAGGGACAAGAGATATGGTGTACCGAGAGTTTTGTCGATCACCGCCTTGTGTAGTAACATAAACTCGCGGCATTTTCAAATCAACCATCATTTTAATGATTTTATAGCTGAAAGAAGACGACTGAAGACGGAAGACGCCCCTCAGAGGTACAATCCCTCTCTAACATGGTACAATCCGAAACAAGGGAGTACAAACGATGGAAATTCACGAAATTCCTAGAAAATTAATATTTTCTTCCAAATACGGCCATTTTAAATAAATCATCATTGTGATGATTTTATAGCTGAATATGATGGACGAATACGTCCCTCAGAGGTACAATCCCTCTATAATATAGTACAATCCGAAACAAGGGAGTACAAATGACAGAAATCCACGAAATACGTAGAAAATGATTATTTTTTTAAAAAGTACAGCCATTTTGAAATGAATAATTAATGTGATGATTTTATAGCTCAATATCATGGAAGAATATGTCACTCAGAGGTACAACCCCTCTGTAATATAATACAATCCGAAACAAGGGAGTACAAACGATGGAAATCTGCGAAATACGTAGAAAATGATTATTTTCTTCCAAGTACGGCCATTTTCAAATGAATAATCATTTTGATGATTTTATAGCTGAATATCATGGAAGAATATGTCACTCAGCGGTAAAATCCCTCTGTAATATAATACAATCCGAAACAAGGGAGCACAAACGATGGAAATCCGCGAAATACGTAGAAAATGATTATTTTCTTCCAAGTACGGCCTTTTTTTAAAAAAATCATCATTGTGATGATTTTATACCTGAATATGATGGACGAATACGTCCCTCAGAGGTACAATCCCTCTGTAACATAGTTCAATCCGAAACGAGGGAGTACTAATGACGGAAATGCACGAAATTTGTAGAAAATGATTATTTTCTTCCAAGTACGGCCTTCTTTTAAAAAAATCATCATTGTGATGATTTTATACCTGAATATGATTGACGAATACGTCCCTCAGAGGTGCAATCCCTCTCTAACATAGTACAATCCGAAACAAGGGAGTACAAACGATGGAAATCCACGAAATTCGATCAAATTTATAATTTTTTGAAAAGGTAGAGCCATTTTCTAATGTATCATCATTATGATAATTTAATAGCTGAATATGATAGAGGCAAACATTGTTCATAGGTACAATTCCTCTTAAATTTACTACAATTTGAAATAAGGGAGTAAAAACGAAGGAAATCCACGAAATACGTTGAAATTTATATTTTTTTGTTTTATCCTAGTGCGAAATGCAAGGGTCAACTGATGTAATTATGTATTCCTTGGGAATTTAAAAATTTTACGATACCATAAAACCCAATAACTAGGCAATAGACAAAAAATCAACTGAAATAATATTTATAATGAGTGGCATAAAACACGTGCGCTTCTTTACCCACTTAGTGACTTTAAGGTATAATAAAACAAAAGGTTATTAATTAAGGTTACAAAAATTATTTATATTTTTTATTACTTTACGCAGCCATTGCTCTTTGGTTCTTGGTTAAATTTATGACATTTGCGCAAACTTTTTACAAGCGTTAATACAAATAGTGGTATGCATTGTTAAGTAATTATTTGTAATTAAAATAATACAAAGAGTTTTTTTTCTTGAACTGTTAACTATTTCTATCTCTAGATTTTTATATGAACCTGTGTCTTGTTCCTAAACTGGTAAGTTGTATAAAGCCAAACTTTTCCAGATCAACTCAAAATTATATAATTATGCCTATTTTCAAAGGAGGCGATAAGACAAACCCTGGCAACTAACGGTCAATTGCAGTATTGCCGGTCCTTCAAAAATACTTGAAATAATACCCTATGAACGCTTAAACAAGGTATTAACAAAATAGCTTCCGTTTAGGGCAGGACATCTGTCGGAACCGCTAGTAGCAATTAAAATAAATTCAAATATAACTTTCCAAACCAAAAAACAACACGAATAAAAAATACTTCTGATAAAAAAAATCTGCCTGCAGAATGCATTAATATAAAGGATCACAAAACGTGTAACATAGTACTAACAGTCATCAAAGCAACGGATAGTTTCCTTTATTTTTAATTCTAATTAAAAGTTACTCAAAGTTTTGCGCAAATGTCATAAATTTTACCAAGAACCAAAGAGCAACAGCAGCGTAAAGTAATAGAAAAATATAAATATTTTTTGTAACCTTAATTAATAACCTTTTGTTTTATTATTGATTTTTACTTTTGTTGTTGTATAGTGTTTGTTTTGTTATCATTTTGACTTTATTTGCGTTCTTATTACACTTCCCATACACAAATTTTAATATCAGTTTATTTTTTCAAATCCAGTGTGGACGACTACTCAAATAAAATTACCAAAAATGAGCAAAAAATACATATATTTGTACATATCAAAAAGCGCAATGGTATCAAAAACAAGTTTCTGAAGCACCATAAATATTGCGTCATACATTAGTGAACCTTCATAGTCGGGACTATCATCCACACATGACAGCGATCGTACTACATGTGAAAAGGATTCTACTACTAAGGCAACTATTTTCTATCATATTCAGCTGTGAAACCATCAAAATTATCATTCGTTTGAAAATGACTGTACTTTTTCAAAAAATTATAAATTTCAACGAATTTCGTGGATTTCTTCCGTTTTTACTCCCTTATTTCAAATTGTAGTATATTTAAGAGGAATTGTACCTATGAAGAATGTTTGCCTCTATCATATTCAGCTATTAAATTATCATAAAGATGATTCATTAGAAAATGGCTCTACCTTTTCAAAGAATTATAAATTTGATCGAATTTCGTGGATTTCCATCGTTTGTACTCCCCTTGTTTCCAAATTGTACTATGTTAGAGAGAGATTGCACCTCTGAGGGACGTATTCGTCAATCATATTCAGCTATAAAATCATCACAATGATGATTTTATTTAAAAATGGCCGTACTTGGAAGAAAATAATAATTTTCTACGTATTTCGTGGATTTCCATCATTTGTACTCCCTCGTTTCGGATTGTACTATATTACAGAGGGATTGTACCTCTGAGGGACATATTCTTCCATAGTATTCAGCAATAAAATCATCATATTAATTATTCATTTGAAAATGGCTGTGCTTTTTTAAAAAATAATAATCTTCTAAGTATTTCGTGGATTTCCATCGTTTGTACTTTCTCGTTTCGGATTGTACTATGTTACAGAGGGATTGTACCTCTGAGGGACATATTCTTCCATAGTATTCAGCAATAAAATCATCATATTAATTATTCATTTGAAAATGGCTGTACTTTTTTTAAAAATAATAATTTTCTAAGTATTTCGTGGATTTCCATCGTTTGTACTTTCCCGTTTCGATTGTACTATGTTACAGAGGGATTGTACCTCTGAGGGACGTATTCATCCATCACATTCAGCTATAAAATCATCACAATGATGATTTACTTAAAAATAGCCGTACTTGGAAGAAAATAATAATTTTCTACAAATTTCGTGCATTTCCGTCATTTGTACTCAATCGTTTCGGATTGTACTATGTTACAGAGGGATTGTACCTCTGAGGGACATATTCGTCCATCATATTCAGGTATAAAATCATCACAATGATGATTTTTTTGAAAAAGGCCGTACTTGGAAGAAAATAATAATTTTCTAAGTATTTCGTGGATTTCCATCGTTTGTACTTTCCCGTTTCGGATTGTACTATATTACAGAGGAATTGTACCTCTGAGGAACGTATTCATCCATCGTATTCAGCTATAAAATCATCACAATGATTATTCATTTGAAAATGGCCGTACTTGGAAGAAAATAATCATTTTCTACGTATTTCGCAGATTTCCATCGTTTGTACTCCCTTGTTTCGGATTGTATTATATTACAGAGGGGTTGTACCTCTGAGTGACATATTTTTCCATGATATTGAGCTATAAAATCATCACATTAATTATTCATTTCAAAATGGCTGTACTTTTTAAAAAAATAATCATTTTCTACGTATTCCGTGGATTTCTGTCATTTGTACTCCCTTGTTTCGGATTTTACTATATTATAGAGGGATTGTACCTCTGAGGGACGTATTCGTCCATCATATTCAGCTATAAAATCATCACAATGATGATTTATTTAAAAATGGCCGTATTTGGAAGAAAATATTAATTTTCTAGGAATTTCGTGAATTTCCATCGTTTGTACGCCCTTGTTTCGGATTTTACCATGTTAGAGAGGGTTTGTACCTCTGAGGGGCGTCTTCCGTCTTCAGTCGTCTTTTTCAGCTATAAAATCATTAAAATGATGGTTGATTTGAAAATGCCGCGAGTTTATGTTACTACACAAGGCGGTGATCGACAAAAAACTCTCGGTACACCATATCTCTTGTCCCTATAAGGTACAAACAAAATAAAAACGGTACAATCCGGTACTGACCTAGTATAATTTTAAACTCACTTGCCAACTTCAAACAGGTCAAAAAACAATTTATATAGGTAATAAAGTTAATGAAAAGTATAGTAACAAAGAAGCCAGCTCGGGCTGGCAGGAAAGAAGAAATAAAATGATGTATATATGTTATTTTAAATAAATAATAAGGGAGAAACGCGTCGTGATCCTCATCGGTGAGACAATAAAAGTCCTAACCTAGCTAACCTACCAGCCTTCAACCACTCAAAACCAAAAAATAATTTCACATAACAAGTATATATTGGATACCAATTTTGGAGTCGGTGCCTAATTAAAATTGCTAGTTAGCTATATTTGTTGCATAGTCCATCTATGAGCTAAATTTCTTTCAAATCAATTAAAAGGAGTAGGTTTGCGTGTACTACAACATACACAGTGAAAGGTGTAATACCAAGCACATGTATGGTGTTTCATCTTTTTTCGAGGCAGGGAGTGTAATACACCCACATTTGACCAGCTATATGTAACAGGGGAAGAATTTGGGTAGTGTACAGTTCACAAATTTAAATATTTCCTTAATAGTTTTCATTTGCTGTGCTGCGGCGATGTGTTTATCTCCGGTGACAATCTGACTTGCTGACTTTGTACGCTGGCAGCACATTGTTTTCGTATATTCGTTAATGTATTTATCTAGCTTAACTAGCAATTTTAATTAGGCACCGAATCCAAAATTGGTATCCAATATATACTTGTTATGTGAAATTATTTATTGGTTATGAGTGGTTTTGAAGGCGGTTTAATTTTTTGTTAAAATTATTTTATTTTTTGCTTTTTTGTGTTAGTAAAAAATAGACCGTCTCAATGGCATAGTTGTGTTTCGCTCACGATACGACTATCGCGCTGAGGAGTTACACCTCTGAGTACCACTGAAAAGGGGAAAAGGTGTGATGCTATATATATGTATGTAAGAAGTAGATTCAAGCAAACCTAACGCAAAAACACAACTGATATATTTGGCTCACAGTACAACTATCGAGGTGAGGTGTAACACATCTGCCTACCCCTGAAAAGGGTAAAAGGTGTGATGCTACATATATGTATGTATGTAAAAAGTGGAGTCAATTAAACCCAACCCAAAAACACAACCGATATATTTCGATCATACTGTAACTATTGCGCTGTGGTGTTACACTTCTGTCTATCCCTTAAAAGGGATAAAGGTGTGATGCTATATGTATGTATGTATGTAAGAAGTAGAGTCCACTAAACCAACAAAAACACAACTGATATGTTTCACACAGTACGACTATCGCGATGAAATGTTACGCCTCTGCCCCTGACACGGGGAAAAGATGTTATGCTATATGTATAAGTATGTGAGAAGTACAGTCAACCAAACTCAATGCAAAAAATAAATAAAAACGTCACAGGAAAGCTAAATTACCGATTTCGTTTTCTTGACGACATAATTATTCTAGTTTTTTAATTTTAAAACCAAACTACCGAAGCGATCTTGAAAAATTTATAGGACCAATCTGGAGAGAAATTCTTTCGAATAAAAAGAATTTTCCAAATCGGTTCATAAATGAGCGAGTTCTGAGGTAACAAACATACAAAAAAAAAATCACGTCGAATTGATAACCTCCTCCTTTTTTTTGAAGTCGGTTAAAAACGTCTATAAAAACTATGAAACAGTGTACAGCGTGCATACGCCTACATTTACAAACATAATTTTGTTGTTTTACATTTCATATTTTGACATAGATCATACATACATACATGCATAATATATATTATAGCATCACACCTTTATCCCTTTTAAGGGATAGACAGAAGTGTAACACCACAGCGCGATAGCTGTACTGTGATCGAAATATTATCAGTTGTGTTTTTGATTTAAGTTTGCTTGAATCTACTTCTTACATACATATGTATAGCATAACACCTTTTCCCCTTTTCAGGGGCATTTCAGCGCGATAGTCGTATTGTAAGCGAAACATAACTACGCCATCGAGACAGTATATTTTATAGTACAAAGTCCAGCTAGCTTAACCAGCAATTTCAATTAGACACCGACTCCAAAATTCGTATCCAGTATATACCTGTTATGTGAAATTATTTTTTGGTTTTGAGTGGTTTTGAAGGCCGTTTATTTATTTTTATATTATTAAATTATTTTTATTTTCAAAACAGCTCGAGCAACATAATCCTTATTGTGGTAACTAATTAGCAACAAATTCCTACATTACGACTTATCAAATAAGTATAAGTTTCAGAGTGTCCATGCTAGCTTGATATCAAGATATCAGTGTTAGCTTTTTTTTCTAAACGTCTTGAGCAAATAAATCGAAATAGTGGTAACTAATTAGCAACAAATTAGCAACAAATTCCTACATGACGTGTGATCAAATAAGTATAAGTTTCGTTAGTGTCCATGCTAGCTTGATATCAAGATAGCAGTGGTAGCTTTTTTCTCTAAACGGCTTGAGCAAAAAATCGAAATAGTGGTAACTAATTAGCAAACAAATTAGCAACAAATTCCTACATTACGCCTGATCAAATAAGTATAAGTTTTGTTAGGGTCCCTGCTAGCTTGATATCAAGATAGCAGTGGTAGCTTTTTTTTCGAAACGGCTTGAGCAAAAAAATCGAAATAGTGGTAACTAATTAGCAACAAATTAGCAACAAATTCCTACATTACGTCTGATCAAATAAGTATAAGTTTCGTTAGGGTCCATGCTAGCTTGATATCAAGATAGCAGTGGTAGCTTTTTTTCTAAACGGCTTGAGCAAAAAAATCGAAATAGTGGTAACTAATTAGCAACAAATTAGCAACAAATTCCTACATTACGTCTGATCAAATAAGTATAAGTTTCGTTAGGGTCCATGCTAGCTTGATATCAAGATAGCAGTGGTAGCTTTTTTTCTAAACGGCTTGAGCAAAAAAATCGAGCAATAGTGTAACTAATTAGCAACAAATTAGCAACAAATTCCTACATTACGTCTGATCATATAAGTATAAGTTTCGTTATGGTCCATGCTAGCTTGATATCATGATAGCAGTGGTAGCTTTTTCAACGGCTTGAGCAAAAAATCGAAATAGTGGTAACTAATTAGCAACAAATTAGCAACAAATTCCTACATTACGTCTGATCATATAAGTATAAGTTTCGTTATGGTCCATGCTAGCTTGATATCATGATAGCAGTGACCGGTTTTTTTCTAAACGGCTTGAGCAACAAAATCGAAATAATGGTAACTAATTAGCAACAAATTAGCAACAAATTCCTACATTACGTCTGATCATATAAGTATAAGTTTCGTTATGGTCCATGCTAGCTTGATATCATGATAGCAGTGACCAGTTTTTTTTCTAAATGGCTGGAGCAACAAAATCGAAATAGTGGTAACTAATTAGCAACAAATTCCTACATTACATCTGATCAAATAAGTATAAGTTTCGTGAGGGTCCATGCTAGCTTGATATCAAGATAGCAGTGGAAGCTTTTTCTAAACGGCTTGAGCAAAAAATCGAAATAGTGGTAACTAATTAGCAACAAATTAGCAACAAATTCCTACATTACGTCGTGTGATCAAATAAGTATAAGTTTCGTGAGTGTCCATGCTAGCTTGATATATCAAGATAGCAGTGGTAGCTTTTTTTGTAAACGGCTTGAGCAAAAAATCGAAATAGTGGTAACTAATTAGCAACAAATTAGCAACAAATTCCTACACACGTCGATCAAATAAGTATAAGTTTCGTTAGTGTCCATGCTAGCTTGATATCAAGATAGCAGTGGTAGCTTTTTTTCTAAACGGCTTGAGCAAAAAAATCGAAATAGTGGTAACTAATTAGCAACAAATTAGCAACAAATTCCTACATTACGTCTGATCAAATAAGTATAAGTTTCGTTAGGGTCCATGCTAGCTTGATATCAAGATAGCAGTGGTAGCTTTTTTTCTAAACGGCTTGAGCAAAAAAATCGAAATAGTGGTAACTAATTAGCAACAAATTAGCAACAAATTCCTACATTACGTCTGATCAAATAAGTATAAGTTTCGTTAGGGTCCATGCTAGCTTGATATCAAGATAGCAGTGGTAGCTTTTCTAAACGGCGAGCAACAAAATCGAAATAGTGGTAACTAATTAGCAACAAATTAGCAACAAATTCCTACATTACGTCTGATCAAATAAGTATAAGTTTCGTTAGGTCCATGCTAGCTTGATATCAAGATAGCAGTGGTAGCTTTTTTCTAAACGGCTTGAGCAACAAAATCGAAATAGTGGTAACTAATTAGCAAACAAATTAGCAACAAATTCCTACATTACGTCTGATCAAATAAGTATAAGTTTCGTTAGGGTCCATGCTAGCTTGATATCAGATAGCAGTGGTAGCTTTTTTCTAAACGGCTTGAGCAAAAAATCGAAATAGTGGTAACTAATTAGCAACAAATTAGCAACAAATTCCTACATTACGTCTGATCATATAAGTATAAGTATCGTTATGGTCCATGCTAGCTTGATATCATGATAGCAGTGGTAGCTTTTTTTCTCAACGGCTTGAGCAAAAAATCGAAATAGTGGTAACTAATTAGCAACAAATTAGCAACAAATTCCTACATTACGTCTGATCATATAAGTATAAGTTTCGTTATGGTCCATGCTAGCTTGATATCATGATAGCAGTGACCGGTTTTTCTAAACGGCTTGAGCAAAATCGAAATAATGGTAACTAATTAGCAACAAATTAGCAACAAATTCCTACATTACGTCTGATCATATAAGTATAAGTTTCGTTATGGTCCATGCTAGCTTGATATCATGATAGCAGTGACCAGTTTTTTCTAAATGGCTTGAGCAAAAAAATCGAAATAGTGGTAACTAATTAGCAACAAATTCCTACATTACATCTGATCAAATAAGTATAAGTTTCGTGAGGGTCCATGCTAGCTTGATATCAAGATAGCAGTGGCAGCTTTTTTTTCTAAACGGCTTGAGCAAAAAAATCGAAATAGTGGTAACTAATTAGCAACAAATTAGCAACAAATTCCTACATTACGTCTGATCATATAAGTATAAGTTTGTTAAGGTCCATGCTAGCTTGATATCATGATAGCAGTGACCGGTTTTTCTAAACGGCTGGAGCAACAAAATCGAAATAGTGGTAACTAATTAGCAAACAAATTAGCAACAAATTCCTACATTACGTCTGATCAAATAAGTATAAGTTTGTGAGGGTCCATGCTAGCTTGATATCAAGATAGCAGCTTTTTTTCTAAACGGCTTGAGCAAAAAATCGAAATAGTGGTAACTAATGAGCAACAAATTAGCAACAAATTCTACATTACGTCTGATCATATAAGTATAGTTTCGTTATGGTCCATGCTAGCTTGATATCAAGATAGCAGTGCAGCTTTTTTCTAAACGGCTTGAGCAAAAAATCGAAATAGTGGTAACTAATGAGCAACAAATTAGCAACAAATTCCTACATTACGTCTGATCATATAAGTATAAGTTTCGTGAGGGTCCATGCTAGCTTGATATCAAGATAGCAGTGGCATTTTTTCTAAACGGCTTGAGCAAAAAATCGAAATAGTGGTAACTAATTAGCAAACAAATTAGCAACAAATTCCTAA